>NC_044041.1:119984409-120613936 GCF_901765095.1 Microcaecilia unicolor | reverse complement strand
TCTAAAGTCACAGATGAGGTTATTAGTAAACATCTTGACAAGTGCTCTATCCGCGGATCACAATATAATATACATAATAAAAATAGTGAAAAAAACATACAAACTAGACAAGTAAGCTCTTACTCAAAACATATACACATCCAATATGGCAAATAGACTCTTGCTCAACATAGAGAAAAGTCAATCATCAGTAGCTTTCAACATATTACAGCAGTCGTTACTAATCATCAGCGAATGCTTGAATAAAAAGGAATGCTTTTAAATGTTTACAAAATTGAAGAAGTGAAGTCATACTACGTAACTCAAAAGGTAACAAGTCCAACTGTTTAGCACCTTCGATATAAAAAAATGGATGACTGGTATTCAGTCAATCTAACTTGATGAAAAGAGCGGATATCAAGTAAAAGTTTATAAGAAGAACACAAAGTTCGATAAATTCTCAAAGAATTAGCAACAGAAACCGGAACATCATTACTCAAGGCCTTAAAAATCAACATCAGTACTTTAAATTTAACCCTCCAATGATGCTTTAAGAGACCAGCTGGATGCTGATATTACAGCCCAGGAGATCTATACAACCATTAGACATCTACCTGTGGGCAAGGCACCGGGGTTAGATAGTTTCTCCTCCTGCTTCTATAAAACATTTGTAATTCAACTGGTACTCTTGCTTACCTTGCCTTCACTGTTTGCTTCTGATGAGTTTGTGCCCTTAGTCCCGCCTTCTGACGTCATACGTCATACGTCAGAAGGCGGGACTAAGGGCACAAACTCATCAGAAGCAAACAGGGAAGGCTAGGGACGGGCAGCAGGGCTTTAAATAACGCGGCGCTTCAACGGAGGTAATAAAAACGGGAGGGGAGGGTGGGGGCGAAGGACAATCACTGGATATGTTTGGGAGCGGGAGGGGAGGACAGGGGAGGGAGGAGAATCGCTGGACATGGATGGGAGCAGGAGGGGAGGGCAGGGGAGGGAGGAGAATTGCTGGGCATGGATGGGTAGAGGGAGGCAGGGGAGAGAAGACAATTGCTGGGCATGGATGGGTAGAGGGGGGCAGGAGAGAGAAGACAATTGCTGGGCATGGATGGGTAGAGGGGAGCAGGGGAGAGAAGACAATTGCTGGGCATAGATGGGTAGAGAGAGGCAGGGGAGAGAAGACAATTGCTGGCCATGGATTGGTAGAGGGGGTCAGGGGAGAGAAGACAATTGCCGGGCATGGAGGGCAGGGGAGAGAAGAGAATTGCTGGGCATGAATGGATAGAGGGAGGCAGGGGAGAGAAGAGAATTGCTGGGCATGGATGGGTAGGGGGCAGGGGAGAAAAGAGAATTGCTGGGTATGGATGGATAGAGGGGGGCAGGGGAGAGAGGAGAGTTTCAGGACATGGATGGAGGGGAGGGCAAGAGAAATTCTGGACATGGATGGAGGGAAGGGAAGGGAGAGAGAAGAAATGCTGGACATGGAGGGAAGATAGAGGAAGGAGATTAGATGAGGGAAAAGGAAGTGAGGAGAGAAACCGCACATGGATGGAGAAAATAGGCAGAAGCTGGATCCACTGTACAGTCAAGTCTGCGGAGGACCAGAAATGAAGAAGAAAGGAAGAAAGAAAAGAAATAAATGGAAAGGAAGACCTGGAAACGGAGTCAAGGGAACAGATAGAGAGCAGCAGAATCAGATACTGGGCCAGCATAATCAGAGAAGCAAAGTCACCAGACAACAAAGGTAGAAAAAAATAATTTTATTTTCATTATAGTGTTTGGAATATGTCCACTTTGAGAATCAGGTGCTGAACGTTAGAAGTTTATATTTATTTATTTACTTATTTATGGCATTTTATCCCATATTAAACATGAATTAGATTGGAACCTAGGATCATTTAATTTTTTTTCCTGGAGAGGATAATGCATTGCCCCCACCCCTGCTATAGCCAGCTCTGCAATTTTGGGGGGGGGGGGGCGCAGATGTGGACCGGGGAGAGAGCCTATTGTTAAAAATTTACCAGCATACCACTGCCTCTATTTATGCTATATGATTTTCCACAGGTTTCCTAAAATTTCCATACGTTAGCCTGGGAGCGGGATCTGAGGGTGGACTACTCTGATTCTCAATAGAAAGATATTTTAATGACCACTCACAAGTTTTCAGTGACTGTCAGCATTAAAGAAGCTAATATAAGTTCTCATGCGATGGCACCTCTCTCCAGCTAAATTATATAAGTTGAAGTTGATTCTATCTGACAAATGCTGGAGAGGCTGTAGGGGAATAGGTTGCCTGTCGTTTCATCTCTGATGGGCATGCCCGGTTGCACATGAACTATGGGGGATGGTAGCACATGAGATGTCAATTTTCAAGCAGCCTTTTAGACCAGGGATTCTCAACCTAGTCATCGAGACACACCTCCATTGTGTCCCAATCTATCCCATGCATATTCATTGTGGGTATCCTGAAAATCTGACTGGCTAGGTGTGTCCCGAGGACAGGTTTGAGACCCCAGCTTTAGATCCTGCCTCTTGTTTGATGGGAGTGTGGGGGGGGGGGAATTATTCCTCTTTGGGGCTCCAAACTCATTTATGCTACCTAGCGGCTAGGAGGGTTGTAGCTCAGTATTAGAAATCATCTGCTGTTCCTTCGCTGGAAGTATGGAAGGGGTGTCTTCAAAATATGGTCACTATGGAAGCTTTAACAGCAACAAGGATGAACAAAAGCCCTAAAAACTCATTAACCTGGGACCAATTATCCTTGGACCTTAAAGGCCTTTGAATGTGAGAGGAGGGGATTGGGGGGTGGGAGGGTTGGAAGGGAGGGTTAAGGAGAGGATACACTGATGGTTCCAATTTTTCTCAGTATCATAGTTCTTGTTTATATGGTGGTTCTGTAGATATTGTCTCTGCTTGGATTTTGTGATATACAGTGGATCACTTGATTATATTTGAAACTTTCAATAAAAATGAAAATACGAAACAAAAAAGATATAAACAGGACCGGGTCAGTCCAGAGGGTGGCTACTAAAATGGTCAGTGATCTTTATTATAAAGCGTATGAGGACAGATATAAAGACGTCAGTATGTGTGCTTTGGAAGAAAGGTGGGAGATAATTAAATACTTCTTTGACATAAATGCAGAGGAGGCAAGTGTCTTCCAATTGAAAGGAACTCTGAAATGTGGGGGCATAGGATGAAGGTGAAAGGGGACAGATTCAGAAGTAACCTGAGGAAATACTACTTCTCAGAAAGGGTGGTGGATGCATGGAATGGCTCCTTCTGGAGGTAGTGGAAACAAAGACTGTATCTGAATCAGTACATTTTTTACAGCGAAAAAGATGCCGGTACTCAAATGCCAGGCCACCCTTCTGGGGTGGGGTGATCACTGAGGGACCCACCCCACAATAGCCAGACCCCTTGCAACCAGTCATAGAACCTATGACAAGGCAAAATTGGTGTGTAGGGCCTGAACTCTTTCATTAAAATTTGGGGACCATGGGTCAGTTTTAACAGACAATGGAAAAGGTGCCAGTACTCAGTACACCCAGGTACCCCCTCAAAAAAAGCCCTGATTTCAATTTGAGAAAGCACAGGACAAGCACGTAGGATCTCTAAGGGAGAGGAAGGAATAACAGAGGTTCTTGAAGCCTGGATTGGCCGCTGTCGGAGACAGGATGCTGGGCTTGATGGACCCTTGGTCTTTTCCCAGTATGGTGGTGCTTATGTACTTATGTAGTTACGATATGGATGGGCACACATATCACCCAATGTTCAGTGCTATTTAACTGGTCAGGAACGGCTCCTGGTCAGTTAAATAGCACTTAACCGTGAATATTCAGCAGGGGATAGCCATCCATCTCCTGTTGAATATTCGTGGTCAGTGCATAGCGGCTAGCTGACTATGGCTAGCCACAAATATTCAAAAGGTGGCCAGCTAAGTTTTGCGGCCAAATTGGATTGTGTAAATAGCAGGCCTATCTTTGGCCGCTATGAACTTAGTCGGCCAATGCTGACTATTGATTTAGCTGGCTAAGTTTACAGCGGCCTAAAATAAATAGGATATTCAATGTCTTCCCGCAGTCTGAATATCGGCCCCATGTTTCCTATGGAGATTGGGGGCGATAGTCAGAACACGGGAGGGAGCCTGGCTAACTCTCGCGGTCAGCGCTAAATCTGGATATTCAGTGCCGGGCCATTTCCAGTGACTGCACTGAATATCCGGTTTATTTTTAGCCGGTTTGAATATACCCTGGCTAGGTGGATATGCAGACTTAGCCGGTTATGTTCAAACTGGCCAAAGATATCTCATCTATTCAAGCGGCCAAATATATCCACTAAAGTGTGGCTGAAAATCGACGGATAGCCGGTTATATCAATCAATATAACTGGCTATCCTCTAGCTACTACCCGATGATATTCAGAGGAAGATAGCTGGCTATCGCTCGCTGAATATTGCCAGATGACCAGTTATGAGGCATTTAACCGGACAGATGCCGATCCTGGCCAGTTAAATGCCTTGAATATTTGAGAGACTGAGTGCTGGTACCTCGATAGGGCCCAGCCCTAAATATCTGGGCACAGTTCAGCCAGTGATTAAATAAAATGTTGGCCGTCAGCAGTCAATATTACCCCCTAAGTTTTCATTCCTAAGCAGATGGATTTTTTCAACTTATTTCAAACCTCCTTCTAACTTACTCCACACGTCACAATGACTGCCCTCCTCTGATTTTCCTTCAATAAAAGACACCTAGAAATCAACAATTAGAAATATTTGTATGTAATGTGTCTGGTTCCTATAACAATGAATGAAGGATCCACCAGTGCTCTCCCTGAATCCAAAAACTAGATGTCATCATGAAGTGATGCCTTAGACTCCTACCCAGGGGCTATGAGCGTTACCCCCACAGCATCAACACCCCTAGTCAACCCAGAGAAGGAAAAGTGTGAACTGGATATTAAACCTACATCCTGCATGACTACTGAGTCATTCAACCAAATCTGTTTATGGTTTTATTTATTTCCACTTGATATACCATATGGCCTGTAGTAAGGTTCAAAGCGGTTTACAATGCAATGAAAGAAAAGGGAAGAAATGGAGAAGAGAAAGAAAAAAATGATGGATAACTTTGAGTCCTGTCTGATGTGATGGGCAGCACTGGAGAACGGAAGGAAACAGAAAGACTGGAGGGGGCAAACAGCCCAAACTCCAGTTGTCAGGGAACTTTGTGTCGTAGCAATGCTGACAGAACCCATTCCAGGAGAGGTACAGGGGTTTCTGCAGCAGGCCCCATCTTGAAGATGCCAGAGACAAGCCCACTCAGCTGAGAGACTATTGCTAGAATGAGAGTGAGACGAACAGAGCACTTGCTGGAAACATGATGCAAAAAGACCATCACGCTGGTGCCATTATCTGGCTCCTCAGCGCAGGTGGAAAACCAAAGCCCACAAGCCAGGCATGCAGTGCTGGAAAATATTGCTGGAGCCTGCTGCAGTGCTGATATGGGAGGGAGGAGGAAGTTCTCAGCCACCACTAGGAGGAGAGAGAGAGAGAGAGAGGAGGGAATGGATGCTAGTTGGGAGGAAGAGAGATAAGGACACTGGAAAGGGGGAAGAGAGCAGGGGATATTGAGTAGAGGATGGAGGCAATGAGAGGAAGATAGGTGTTGCCAAGCAGATGAAAGAAAGAGGAAAGGGTGTCAAGTAAGTACAAAAAAAGAGAGAGCATGCTGGGTAGGTGTAGGAGGCTGGTGGGCTAGAGTCACTATCGTTGCTGCAAAAAGGAGCATAAGGGACAAGTTATCAAAGTGATAATTAAGGCTGGTTTAGGGCTCTATGATCTCTGAGGGACCCTCACTGCCTCTTTAATCACCACGGAGGAGGGGGTGGAGTGAGGAGGGTATCCCCTTAACTAAATCCACAGTCCATGTGCGCCAAAATCTTAAATCTGGCCTAGGCCAGCATATGTGGATTCCATTTGCGCTGTGGGTAGCAAAATGATTCTCACTGTATTTATCTTCTGCTGAAAATTCAGAACCATGGCTCCTATAGAATCAGGATGTAAATCCACCCCTGACACTAACTCTCACAGTGCTGAACGACAGGCCTGCCTCTGATAGTGACAAACAGTTGACGAAAATGCTCAGAAATAGGGTGTATGTGGAGTTGCTCATTACCTGCCAGATCCCAGTTTCCTGCAGTCATGTTTCAGGGTGCCCTGAAGCCAGGGGATGTCCCTGCCTATGCTGTTTGAACTTTGTACTCACTATGACAGAATGGCTAATCCCCCTGATATCCCTTGGTAGTGAATCCCATAGGATAACTGCGGAGTATGAAGAAGTTCCCTCTTGTTGGTTTTCAAACTGCTACATGCACATTGAGAGTGGAAGAAGAATGTTCCAGGAGAATCAAATGAAGTCCAAGCTTCTAAAAATTCTTTATTCTCCAACAGTTCACCAATAGGCCGATGATCAAAAGCCCCGCGCTGTTCTCAACAGCGCTCTAAAATAACGCTGGAACAGCGCAGGGCGCTATTAGACCTATGATCAGAGATAATGCATGCAAATTTAAGCAGCACAATTATCTCTGATTATGGGGTAGAAGTGCGGGAGAATTGTGCCCGAGCATGCGCTCAGCACAATCCTCCCGCACTTGTTTGACAGGTCTGGGCTGGGGACCAATGAAAAGAGAAGAACATCTATCTTTAAATCGGAAGATGGATGTCCTCAACTGCCCTGTTGCAGGGACGGCCAAATTTCAAGGGGGTGTTGGAGGTATAGTGACGGGGCAGTTGAGGACGTCCAAAATTTTGACGTTTCTGCAAACTTTTGACGTCTTTCTCATAGAAACATCCAATTTTGGATGTCCTTAACTGCCCATTGCCAAAACGTCCAAATTTTGGACGTCCTCACCTGCCCTTGCTGGCAGGTTTGCTGTAGGGGGGAATGGGGGCCTGCCAGCATGCAAATGCATGCTGGACAGGGCTCACCATTCCTCCCCAATGATCTGCAAACCCTAACGCCAGCTTGGAGCTGGCATAGGGTTTGTCGCAGCCAGCGACCCAATCTTTGGCGATTTGGATGCTGATCATTGGGGATGAATGCGTTAAGTGCTGATTAGCATGCATTTGCAGGCTACTTGCGCTAAGAGCCCTGTTTAACATGCATTTGCTTGCTACTTGTGCTAAGAGCTCTCAAGCGCGTTGTTTCACGCGCTCGAGGGCTCTGATCATGGGGTGGTAGCAAACGCCGGCGCTAGTATGGCGCTAACAGCCTCTAGCACCGGCGTTTGCTTTTGATCATCTGCCTGCAACAGTATAAAGCCTTGACCTGCCAGAGGCGTGAACAAACCTGACCCTACAAGGGCCGTGTTTCTGCGTAAATATGGTGTCACAGCTGCAGCAAGAAATTACCAGATATCAGTATTACCTGCAGTTGAAGAAAGACATCGTAGAGGGGAACATTCCTTGCACTGTGGAGCAGGTGACTCAGCTGGCTGGATTACCTGTTCAACTAGTAGTTAGTGCGGTGGACTTTGATCCTGGAGAACTGGGTTTGATTCCCACTGCAGCTCCTTGTAACTCTAGGCAAGTCACTTAACCCTCCATTGCCCCAGGTAGAAATAAGTACCTGTATATACTATGAGGGGCATAATCGAACGCAAACGCCCATCTCCATGGGCGTCTATCTCCGAGAACGGGTACATGAAGGGGTGGGACAAACCGTATTTTCAAAAAAAATGGGTGTCCATCTTTTTTCCGATAATACGGTTTGTGCCAGCCAAATGCATCGGATTTGTGCGGATTTGAGCTGGGCGTTATCGTTTTTCAGTGATAATGGAAACCAAAGGCGCCCAGCTCAAAAACGAACAAATCCAAGGCATTGGGTCATGGGAGGGGCCATGATTCGTAGTGCACTGGTCCCCCTCACATGCCAGGACACCAACCGGGCACCCTAGGGGGCACTTGTAACAATTTAAAAAACAAAGCAAACTACCTCTGAAGTCCATAGCTCCCTTCCCTTGGGTGCTGAGCCCCCCATATCCCCCCCAAAACCCACTCCCCACAACTCTACACCATTACCATAGCACTTATGGCTGAAGGGGGCACCTAGATGTGGGTATAGTGGGTTTTGGGGGCGGTTTGGAGCACTCCCATTTATCACCACAAGTGTGACAGGTAGGGGGGGGATGGGCCTAGATCCACCTGCCTGAAGTCCACTGCACCTACTAACAACTGCTCCAGGGACCTGCATACTGCTGTGATGGAGCTGGATATGACATTTGAGGCTGGCATACAGGCTGGCAAAAAAAAGTTTTTAAAGTTGTTTTTTTTGGGTGGGAGGGGGTTAGTGACCACTGGGGGAGTCAGGGGTGGTCATCCCCGATTCCCTCCGGTGGTCATCTGGTCATTTAGGGCACTTTTTTGGGACTTGATCGTGAAAAAAAAGGGTCCAAAAAAGTGACCCAAATTCGCGCTAAAAACGCCTTTCTTTTTTCGATTATCGGCCGAGGACGCCCATCTCTCCTCGGCCGATAAACACGCCCCAGTCCCGCCTTCACCACACCTCCGACACGCCCCCATCAACTTTGGCCATTTCCGCTACAGATTGCAGTTGAAGACGCCCAAAATCGGCTTGCGATTATACCGATTTGGGCGCCCACAGGAGAAAGACGCCCATCTCCCGATTTGGGTCAAAATATGGGCGTCTTTCTCTTTCGAAAATAAGGCGGTATGTAAACCACTTGGAATGTAGTTGCAAAAAACCACAGAAATGCAGTACATCGTATCCTATTCCCTTTCTCTTTCAGGGGTCACCAAATCTATCAAAACTAGCAGACATCAAACTGACAGTGATAAAATCCTAAGTATGTCAAAAACAGACTCCAGTATAGGAAAATCACACATGTAGTGTATCTTAGGTGGGACATCTGCTAGTTTTGATAGATTTGGGGACCCCTGAAGAAGGCTTTACACCAAAACACTGCCTGTGTAGGGTCAGGTTTGTTCACGCCTCTGGCGGGTCAAGACTTTATACCGTTGGTGAACTGCTGGAGAATAAAGAATTTTTAGAAGCTTGAACTTCATTTTCATTTGATTCTCCTGGAACATTCTTCTTCCACCCTCTTTGTCCTCTTGGATTTTTTGTGGAAATTTTATGCTCTTTGAAACTGCCACATCATTATGTCACAGGTGCCCCCTAACTCTCATATTATGAATAGGTCCCAGCTTTCATGATTTTATGTACCTCCAGCTTATCTCACTACCTAGGTGCCAATGCAGAAAGGCTCGACGTACAGCCACAAGTGGATGTCTGAGTGCATGGTTTCTACAACAAGCGTAATACCATGCTATGCAGAAAGCTAAATGTATTGAAATTTTATGCATAGAAAACTTGTGGCTAATGGCACAGCGGTTCCATGGTAAGCACAGTTTCCTTGTGCACATGTCCAACAGAAAACAGAGGTGCCAGCACACATCTGTGCTTGTTCTTTTATGCCTAAATATGAACCTTGCAAAAAATTTCTTGCACATAAAATTTTTGCAAAGCTCATATTTAGGCACAGAAGAACAGACGTTGACATCTGAACAAAAACAGAAGTAAAGCACACAAGACTGCCTTTGAAACCTGCAAGTGCTTCCCTTTGTTGCAGCATGAACCTTTCTATGCTGTCCCGGACCTGGCAAAAAATTTTTGCAGCATGCTTCAAAAGCTCTCTGCATTTCTCTTTGCATTGCATGGGATACTTAAATTAGATCATTATCATGCATTTTAATACACCATACAGGTATGTTTTCTGCATGAGTTAACTTGCTTGCTCAGCCCCTCTCTGCATACTGCGTCTATTAATGTGTGTGCACACCAGACGGTAACCTTGTGGTAGGCTCATGGTGGCTTTCTGCATTGGCTCCCCAGCCATTTTCTTCCCCACTGACAAGCTCTCATTCTTTTGAGTGTCTCCTCAAATGGATGTTGCTCTGTACCTCTTTCTTTGTACCTTTCCTCTCTCTGGAGAGAACTACCCTGCAGTGAGCCTATGATTTATGAGCAACAATTAATGTGACCGGCTGAGTTAGAGACATTGGAGCCCTTGAGCGAAATTAACACTTGGAGCTCACCAAACCAATGCAAAAATAAAAGCACTCAGATACATAACAAATGGAGTTTTATGAGCACTCCCTCCCCCTTTCCAGGCAGATACAAGTCTCAGTAAACAAGGCAAGGTGTGGGGAGAATCAGGGTGTTAGAAAAGGGACTCACCAGGACTAAGAGAAGAAGACATTGTAAGGGAGATGTTCAAACATCCAGACTTTCAGCTAGTAGTCCAATGATTCTGCCTTTGTTAGACTATTGTAATTTTCTCTGTATAGGGCTACTAGAGACTGTTACTAAGGTCCAGATGCATCAACCATACGTAAAAAAAAAAATCAAAAACGTAAAAGTCCTTACCGAAGTTGAAAAAACGAGGAATGCAGTAAAAAAACAAGTCCCACATGTTCGGTTCAGTAAACGAAAGTCGAATGCATTAAAGTGTAATCCCCGTCATTAATGTGCCCGTAAAACATGCGCAGAGCAGCCAAGCGTTATGGTGGCTGCTCTGCGCATGCCAAAAAACGTCAAAGAAGCTGAGGATCGGGAGGGGGCAAAGGCGCTCGTCAGGAGCGTCCTGTATGGACGCCCTTGCCCCCCCCCCCCCCCGCCCGAGGTTGATGCTGCTCCCTGCTTCCCCCTGTATTAAATAAAAAAAATCAAAAGAAAACTCCAAACTGTAGCAGCCACGGCCCCCCTCCCTTCCTCTCTCTCTATTTCTCCTTCTCCCACACAGCTCCGACTCCCGCCATCCTCCGCCCCCGTGCCCCGCCCCCCTGAGGTCATCGCCGCCACTCCCCTCTCCACCGGACCCCCCCTCCGCCTTACCGGGCCCGCGCAGCGCCTCTCACCTCTGTGTGAAAGCGCTGCACGGGCAAGAAAAGCTGATCGGCGATCAGTGATGCCTCCTCCGACGTCCCTCCGTTTTTCCTGGGCCCGCCCTCCTTTGACGTAAGTTACCTATGTAGGTTACTTACATCAGAGGAGGGCTGGCCCAGGAAGAACGGAGGGACGTCGGAGGAGGCATCACTGATCGCCGATCAGCTGTTCTTGCCCGTGCAGCGCCTTCACACAGAGGTGAGAGGCGCTGCGCGGGCCTGGTAAGGCGGAGAGGGGGGTCCGGTGGAGGGGGGAAGCAGCGGCAACGACCTCATGGGGGCTGGGCACGGGGGCGTAGGATGGCGGGAGGCGGAGCTGTGGGAAGAGAAAGAGAGAGAGAGGAAGGGAGGGGGGCCGTGGCTGCTACAGTTTGGAGTTTTCTTTTGATTTTTTTTTTAATTTAATACAGGGGCAAGCAGTGTGCAGCGTCGACCTTGGGCGGGAGGGGAAAAGGGCGTCCATACAGGATGCTCCTGACGAGCGCTTTTGCCCTCTCCCGATCCTTTCTTGCTTTTTGGGGTTTTTTTTTTTTCAATTTTATGCAGAGGGAAGCGGGGAGCCACCTGTTTGTGTGGGGTTTTTTTATTTTCAAACATGCCAGCTTGGATTTTTATGCTGCAGGGAGAAGCGGGGAGCAGTGTCTGTATGACAGCTCAGGCCTTAACGAAAGGTCTGACTTCACGTTAAATATATCACGGTAAATGATTCGTTGCAATCGTCGGTATGGTTAGTGCATTGCGAATTGTTCACATTTCAATTGGAAGTGACTCGTTTGCATTCTGTTTTCGTTAGCTGCTAGCGTCGTCGGAAAATGGCCTTTAATGCATGCTACGGTTGAAATTTTCTCGTTAAAGGGTCGTTAAAGTTTTGTGCATCTGGGCCTAAGGCCCCTATCACGGTATACTGTCATGCTTGTTATAGCCAGCTTTAAGTTGTTTGATGATATATTGGTGAGTTTTCAGAGCCTTCCTTGTGTCCCAGAGGCTTTTTGGTTGCCTTTATACGTCTTTCCTAGACCTTGCATGGGGATAAAGCTACAGTCATTGATTCTGTGGTGTTTTTCTCACCCACTATGAATGTTGCATTCTAGCCAGCATGAACTATTAAAATGACCATCAGTTACACTGTGTAGCACTCATCAGTGTCCTTGCAGACGCTACTCACAATTAAAACACAGATGTCAATAAGACCCTTATTTAAAAAAAGACCATAAATTGCATAAATGTGTTCAAGATGTAATCAGTCTTGACATATAAGACTCCATATGGTCAAAACAAATTATGTATATGATTCAATGTCCCCAACAAAAATCTTTTATGTGCAAAAATAATGTCCAACACAAAATGTTATTAAATCTGAAAATCCACAATCCAGTCTCTAATGGCACTTGGAACTCCAATAATAAAATCTTTAACTGTAATTCAATGACAACTAATGATGGTCCTGATTATGATTTCAAATAGTTCATTCCCGATATAGGCCAGTGTTTTGAAAAAATCTGCTTCAGAGGGAAGAAGCCATTATCTCCAAGTGTGCAATTCTAAGTTCCACCATTCGTTGCTATAGCAACTTTTTTCATCAGTTAAACTGGCCTGGAAGGCCTCTACACGGTCTAGGGCAGTGGTTTTCAACCCAGTCCTCAGGGACCATCTGGCCAGTCAGGTTTTCAGGATATTCACAATGAATATTCATGAAAGAGATTTACATACAGGAATGGGTTGAAAATTACCGGTCTGGGGTGTTTTCCATTATAGGTGGAATAGCCTGGAATATACTTTCACTGGATCTTCCCACCTTTCATAAAAGATTGAAAATGTACCTTTCCCAGCAAGCCCTCCTGGAGGGATTTTAACTCTCATGGATATGTGAACATGGATTCTGAAAATGAAATGCAATGAAGACAGCAGTATGGGTTAAACATTGTGATATGATAAGAGGCTGAAAGGGCTAATGAGGAGGGTAGATATAATGTTGGGGAAGGTAAGACTTCCCTGTTGTTTAGTTCAGTTTTAGAGTCCATGGTTGATAGCCAGAAGGTTGCAGATTCAAATCCTAAGATCCCCAGTTGGATAAAAAAAGTCTGACACTATCGAAAGGTAAATTTTCAGAGGTGGCAGCACGATCATATATATGTACATCTGTGATATTCAGCCACTACGTGTATGGCTAAACAGTGTAGGCTTTTTGCAGGCCTAAATTATACCCTCATCTGTATGGATAGCATCTGATTATCCCTGCTATCCAAACAGCTGGTTGTTCCTCCCTCACTCTGCCCTAACTCCGCCCCAGTACTATCCATATAAGGAATAATTTTATGAAAAGGCGCCAACACTGACACCACAAATACGCACATAAATGACCTGAATACAGACATATATGCATGTATATTTGAACGCAATTCTACAAATACATGTTATCCTCGATCATGTGTACTTTGCAGATAGGCATTCACATGGGTGGAGCATGGACGACGCACACATTTACGAAGATAACTTAAATAGAATACCACCCAGCCAATTTTTAAAACCATTTAACCAGACAGGATTGGCTCCTGGCTGGTTAAATGGCACTTAACAGCTATCCGGCAATATTCAGCGGAAAATAGGCGGCTATCTCCCACTGAATATTGCCAGATAGCTCTTAGCGGATAGCCAGTTATATCGCGTGGTACAACTGACTATCCAGCAATATTCAGCGCATCGCCAGCTAAGTTTGGCGCTCAAATTAGGCCGCCAAAATAACTGGAATATCTTTGGCCGGTTTAAACTTAATCAGCTGGCGCTGAATATTAGCTTGTCCGGTTAAATTTAAACAGGCCAAAAAAACACCCGGATACTCAATGTCGTCATCAGGAATGGCCCAGAATTCAGTATCCAGGCTCAGTGCCAACTGCAGGAGGCAGCCCGGCTACCTCCCGCAGTCTAAATACTGGCCCCCATAAGTTATCCATGAATCTCCCAAATCTAGGTATGAGCATCTACATTAGCCCTATGGATGGTATAAGTGTTCGTACCTAGCCCCACACGTGTATATATACTCAGTTAGGCTGGATTAATCTGTCTTGAAAAAATGGAATCAGCTGGAAACCCAAGCTGTCATGAAGGAGCATACTCTAGAACCAGAGCTCAGAAAGATCTGGCTGAAGTGGTGAACTGGATTGGGAACTGGTTGACTGACAGATGACAGAGGATGGTGGTAAATGGATCTTATCAGAGGAAAGAAAGGTGAGTAGTGGAGAGCCTCAGGGACTGGGTCTGAGGCCAATTCTATTCAATATATTTGCAAGCAATATTGCCAAAAGATTAGATGGAAAGTTTGCCTTTTTGCAAATGACATGAAGAGCTGCAACAAAGTGCACGCCCCAGAGGGAATGGACAACATAAGAAGTGATTGACAGAAATGTAAAAACGGTCTAAGGTCTGTCAGTTAAGAATTAAATGTGAAGAAGTGCAAACTGATGCACTTGGGGTATAAAAATCCAAAGGGGCTGTATGCAACAGGTGGAGAGAGGCTGATGAGGGACTTTGGGATGACTGAGGATCTCAAGGTGGTACAAAAAATGTGGCAAGGCAGTAACCAAAGCCAGAAGGATGCTGGCTGCATATAGAGAACAATCATCAAGCCAGCTGTTTTGTCATTAATAACAATGTTGCTCCTGTTTAAATTCAACTAACAAATCTTCTTTTTTCATAGCAAATCTTCTTTATTATCTCAGGGTTCTGTTCTTGGTCCCCTCCTCTTTTCTATCTACACTTCTTCCCTTGGTTCATTAATCTCATCCCATGGCTTTTCCTACCATCTCTATGCTGATGACTCCCAAATCTACCTTTCTACCCCTGATATCTCACCTTGCATCCAAACCAAAGTTTCAGCGTGCTTGTCTGACATTGCTGTCTGGTTGTCTCAATGCCACCTGAAATTAAATATGACCAAAACCGAGCTTCTCATTTTCCCCCCCAAACCCACCTCCCCGCTCCCCCCGTTTTGTATTTCTGTTGATGGCTCTCTCATTCTCCCTGTCTCCTCAGCTCGAAACCTTGGGGTTACTTTGACTCTTCTCTCTCCTTCTCTGCTCATATCCAGCAGATCGCCAAGACCTGTCGTTTCTTTCTTTATAACATCCGCAAAATCCGCCCCTTTCTTTCTGAGCACTCTACCAAAACCCTCATCCACACCCTTGTCACCTCTCGTTTGGACTACTGCAATCTGCTTCTTGCTAGCCTCCCACTTAGTCACCTCTCCCCTCTCCAGTCGGTTCAGAACTCCGCTGCCCGTCTCTTCTTCCGCCAGGGTCGCTTTACTCATACTACCCATCTCCTCGTCGCTTCACTGGCTCCTTATCCGTTTTCGCATCCTGTTCAAACTTCTTCTACTAACCTATAAATGTACTCACTCTGCTGCTCCTCAGTATCTCTCCACGCTTGTCCTTCCTTACACCCCTTCCCGTGCACTCCGTTCCCTGGATAAATCCTTCTTATCTGTTCTCTTCTCCGCTACTGCCAACTCCAGACTTCGCTCCTTCTGTCTTGCTGCGCCCTATGCCTGGAATAGACTTCCTGAGCCCATATGTCTTGCCCCATCCTTGACCATCTTTAAATCTAGATTGAAAGCCCACCTCTTTAACATTGCTTTTGACTCGTAACCACTTGTATCCACTCGCCTCCACCTACCCTCCTCTCCTCTTTCCTCTACACATTAATTGATTTGTTTGCTTTATTTTTTGTCTACTAGATTGTAAGCTCTTTGAGCAGGGACTGACTTTCTTCTATGTTTGTGCAGCGCTGTGTATGCTTTGTAGCGCTATAGAAATGCTAAATAGTATTAGTAGTGGTTATTTATCCTTTTTTTATTTGATATTTAATATTGCTTTATCACATCCAATGTCCATAAATACACTTTAAAAATTCTTCAGTTTCAGTGCAATTCTCTCTCTCTCTATCTATATATATCTTATTTTCCACCTGCATATAGAGAGGCATATCCAGCAGAAGAAAGGAGGTGATAATACCCCTGTATTAGTTGTTGGTGAAGGCCCACTTGGAGTATAGTGTACGGTTTTGGAAGCCATATCTTACTAAGGAAATAAAAAGACTTTGGTTCCAAGGAAAGCAACAAAAATGGCATGAGATTTGCACCAGAAGACAAGAAGAGACTTGAAGACCTTAATATGTATACTGTAGAGGAAAAAAAGAGACATACTGAAAGTGAAAGCTAATACCTGTAGAAGATATTCTCCGAGGACAGCAGGCTGATTGTTCTCACTACTGGGTGACGTCCACGGCAGCCCCTTCAATTGGAGATCTTCTCTAGCAAAGACGTTTGCTAGCCCTCGCATGCACACCGCGCATGCGCGACCGTCTTCAAGCCCGAACTCGCTCGTGTTCGTCAGTCCAGTACAAAACAAAGACATAGACAAGGGAAGACACAACTCCAAAGGGGAGGCAGGCGGGTTGGTGAGAACAATCAGCCTGCTGTCCTCGGAGAATACCTTCTACAGGTATGTAGCTTTCGCTTTCTCCGAGGACAAGCAGGCTGCTTGTTCTCACTACTGGGGTATCCCTAGCCCCCAGGCTCACTCAAAACAACAAACATTGGTCAATTGGGCCTCACAACAGTGAAGACAAAACTGAGATTGACCTAACTTAACCAACTAACTGAGAGTGCAGCCTGGAACAGAATAAAAACGGGCCTAGGGGGGTGGAGTTGGATTCTAAACCATGAACAGATTCTGTAGCACCGACTGCCCGAACTGACTGTCGCGTTGGGTATCCTGCTGTAGGTAGTAATGCGATGTGAATGTGTGGACAGATGACCATGTCGCAGCCTTGCAAATCACTTCGATAGTGGCTGACTTCAAGTGGGCCACTGACGCTGCCATGGCTCTGACACTATGAGCCATGAAATGACCCTCAAGAGTCAGCCCAGCTTGGGCGTAAGCGAAGGAGATGCAATCTGCTAGCCAATTTGAGATGCTGCATTTCCCGACAGCCACTCCCCTTCTGTTGGGATCAAAAGAAACAAACATTTGGGCGGACTGCCTGTGGGGCTGTGTCCGCTCCAGATAGAAGGCCAATGCTCTCTTGCAGTCCAATGTGTGCAGCTGACGTTCAGCAGGGTGGGTATTAGGACGGGGAAAGAATGTTGGCAAGACAATTGACTGGTTCAGATGGAACTCCGACACCACCTTTGGCAAAAACTTAGGGTGAGTGCGGAGGACTACTCTATTATGATGAAATTTGGTATAAGGAGCATGAGCTACCAGGGCTTGAAGCTCACTGACCCTACGAGCTGAAGTAACAGCCACCAAGAAAATGACCTTCCAGGTCAAGTACTTCAGATGGCAGGAATCCAGTGGCTCGAAAGGGGATTTCATCAGCTGGGTGAGAACGACATTTAGATCCCATGACACTGTAGGAGGTTTGATGGGGGGCTTTGACAAAAGCAAACCTCTCATGAATTGAACAACTAAAGGCTGTCCCGAGATTGGCTTATCTTCCACACGGTAATGGTGTGCACTAATCGCACTAAGATGAACTCTTACAGAGTTGGTCTTAAGACCAGACTCGGACAAGTGCAGAAGGTATTCAAGCAGGGTCTGTGTAGAACAAGAGCGAGGATCTAGGGCCTTGCTGTCACACAAGACGGCAAACCTCCGCCATAGAAAGAAGTAACTCTTCTTAGTGGAATCTTTCCTGGAAGCAAGCAAGACTCTGGAGACACCCTCTGAGAGACCCAAGGAGGCAAAATCTACACTCTCAACATCCAGGCCGTGAGCCCCAGGGACCGGAGGTTGGGATGCAGAAGCGCCCCCTCGTTCTGAGTAATGAGGGTCGGAAAACACCAATCTCCACGGTTCTTCGGAAGACAATTCCAGAAGAAGAGGGAACCATATCTGATGCGGCCAAAAGGGAGCAATCAGGATCATGGTGCCTCAATCCTGCTTGAGTTTCAGCAAAGTCTTCACCACCAAAGGTATGGGAGGATAGGCATACAGGAGGCCCTCCCCCCAATGAAGGAGGAAGGCATCCGACGCTAGTCTGCCGTGGGCCTGAAGTCTGGAACAGAACTGAGGGACCTTGTGATTGACTTGAGTGGCAAAGAGATCCACCAAGGGGGTGCCCCACACTTGGAAGATCTCGCGTAGCACTCGGGAATTGAGTGACCACTCGTGAGGTTGCATGATCCTGCTCAATCTGTCGGCCAGACGGTTGTTTACGCCTGCCAGATACGTGGCTTGAAGAAACATGCCGTTCCGGCGAGCCCAAAGCCACATTCTGAGGGCCTCCTGACACAGGGGGCGAGATCCAGTGCCCCCCTGCTTGTTGATGTAGTACATGGCAACCTGATTGTCTGTCTGAATTTGAATAATTTGATGGGATAGCCAATCTCTGAAGGCCTTTAGAGCGTTCCAGACCGCTCTTAACTCCAGGAGGTTGATCTGTAGACCTTGATCCTGGAGGGACCAACTCCCTTGGGTGTGAATCCCATCAACATGAGCTCCCCACCCCAGGAGAGACGCATCCGTCGTCAGCACCTTTTGAGGCTGAGGAATTTGGAAAGGACATCCCAGAGTCAAATTGGACCGAACTGTCCACCAATGGAGGGACTGAAGAAAACTCATAGACAGCAGGACTACGTCCTCTAGGTCCCCAGCAGCTTAGTACCACTGAGACTCTAGGGTCCATTGAGCTGATCTCATGTGGAGGCGGGCCATGGGAGTCACATGCACTGTGGAGGCCATGTGGCCGAGCAATCTCAACATCTGCCGAGCTGTGATCTGCTGAGACGCTCATACCCAAGAAACAAGGGACTGAAGATTGTTGGCCCTCACTTCCGGGAGGTAGGCGCGAGCTGTCTGAGAATCCAGCAGAGCCCCTATGAATTCGAGTTTCTGAACAGGAAGAAGGTGGGACTTTGGATAATTTATCACAAACCCTAGTAGCTCTAGGAGTCGAATAGTCATCTGCATGGACTGTAGAGCTCCTGCCTCGGAGGTGTTCTTCACCAGCCAATCGTCGAGGTAAGGGAACACATGCACTCCCAGTCTGCGTAGAGACGCCGCTACTACAGCCAGGCACTTCGTGAACACCCTGGGTGCGGCAGCGAGACCAAAGGGTAGCACAACCCGGTTGCACTGGGGCACTGAAAGTGCCGTGTTCCCAGACGGAATTGAAGATACTGTCTGTGGGCTGGCAGTATCGGGATATGAGTGTAAGCATTCTTTAAGTCCAGAGAGCATAGCCAATCGTTTTCCTGAATCATGGGTAGAAGGGTGCCCAGGGAAAGCATCCTGAACTTTTCTCGGACCAGATATTTGTTCAGGGCCCTTAGGTCTAGGATGGGATGCATCCCCCCCGTTTTCTTTTCCACAAGGAAGTACCTGGAATAGAATCCCAGCCCTTCTTGCCCCGGTGGCACGGGCTCGACCGCATTGGTGCTGAGAAGGGCGGAGAGTTCCTCTGCAAGTACCTACTTGTGCTGGAAGCTGAAGGACTGAGCTCTCGGTGGGCAATTTGGAGGCTTTGAAACCAAATTGAGGGAGTATCCTAGCCGGACTATTTGAAGAACCCACTGGTCAGAGGTAATAAGAGACCACCTTTGGTGAAAAAATTTTAACCCCCCCCCCCCCCCGACCGGTAGATCGTCCGGCACGGACACCTTGATTTCGGCTATGCTCTGCTGGAGCCAGTCAAAAGCCCGTCCCTTGCTTTTGCTGGGGAGCTGCAGGGGCCTGTTGAGTCGCACGCTGTTGACAGGAACGAGCGTGCTGCGGTTTGGCCTGGACAGCAGGCTGGAGAGAGGGAGGATTGTACCTACGCTTATTGTACCTACCAGTTGAGGTAGATGCTGAAGGTGCCTGGCGGGAGAATTTGTCGAATGCGGTGTCCCGCTGGTGGAGCTGCTCTACCACCTGTTCGACCTTTTCACCAAAAATATTATCCCCCCGGCAAGGAGAATTCGCTATCCGCTCCTGAATTCTATTCTCTAGGTCGGAGGCACGCAGCCATGACAGTCTGCGCATCACCACACCTTGAGCAGCGGCCCTGGACGTGACATCAAAAGTATCGTAAACACCCCTGGCCAGGAATTTACGACACGCCTTCAGCTGCCTGACCACCTGCTGAAAAGGCTTGGCTTGCTCAGAAGGGAGCTTATCCACCAAGTCCGCCAACTGCTGCACATTGTTCCGCATATGGATGCTCTTGTAGAGCTGGTAAGATTGGATTTTGGCTATGAGCATTGAGGAATGTTAGGCTTTCCTCCCAAAAGAATCCAAGGTTTTAGAGTCTCTGCCCGGGGGCACCGAAGCATACTCTCTAGAACTCTTGACCTTCTTAAGGGCCAGATCCACAACCCCAGAGTCATGAGGCAACTGAGTCCGCATCAACTCCGGGTCCCCATGGATCCGATACTGGGACTCGATCTTCTTGGGAATGTGGGGATTAGTTAGCGGCTTCGCCCAGTTCTCCAGCAGTGTCTTCTTGAAGACATGATGTATGGGTACTGTGGACAATTCCTTAGGTGGCGAAGGATAGTCCAAAAGCTCAAACATTTCAGCCCTTGGCTCATCCTCCGTAACCACAGGGAAGGGAATGGACGTAGACATTTCCCGGACAAAGGTCGCGAAAGATAGACTCTCAGGAGGAGAAAGCTGTCTTTCAGGAGGGAATGGGATCAGAAGGAAGACCGTCAGACTCCTCATCTGAGAAATATCTGACATCTTCCTCTGCCTCCCACGAGGCCTCACCATCAGTGTCGGACACCAGTTCATGCACTGCAGTCCGAAGCCATGCCCGCCTCGACTCCGTAGACACATGGCCACAGTGGGAATGTCGAGAAGCAGACTCCCGCATTGGCGGCGATGAAGCTCCCTCCATCGATGTCGTCGGGGAGTCTGCCTGGGAGGCAGCCGACGTGGGCACCGCAAGCGGTACCGGCATCGGAGACCTCACGACGGGCAAGGGGCCAGCCGCCGCCTCACTCGACGGCACCGGCGGCGTTGCAAGAACCCCCTGTACCAGAGGAGAAGGGCGCAACAGCTCCTCCAGGATCCCTGGAAGGATGGCCCGGAGGCTCTCGCTTAGAGCGGCTGTCGAGGAAGGCTGGGAGTCCAGCACAGGCGACGAACTCAGAATCTGTCCGGGGCGCGGAGGCGGTACCAGGCTGTCCAGGGTAGAGCGCATCGACACCTCCTGAATGAAGGGTGAGCAGTCCTCCCGGCGTCGATGCCTAGTGGGTGCCAAATCCCTTGGCGACCCAGAGCTCTCGGTACCACGTCGGGAAGGTGAATGGTGCCGATGCTTCTTTGCCTTCACACGAAGCATGTCACCGGAACCTCCTGGTACTGACGAGGAGGACATCGAATCCAAGCGCCTCTTCCTCGGGGCCGGGTCCGAAGAAGGTCGATCCTGGGGGGGCTGTACCGCAGGAGCCCTCGAGCCAGGGGGAGAACTACTCGAGGGCTCACCGCCACCAGCAGGGGAATGGACAGCCCTCACCTGCACTCCAGATGAAGAGGCACCCTCCGACGACATCAGTACCAACGATGATCTCGGTACCGTAGATGCTGGAGCACCGGTCGATGACCTCGGTACCGCAGACGTTGATGCACCGGCCGATGATCTCGAAACTGTGACCGTCGAAACACCAGGCGAAGCCCCGAACAAGACGTTCCACTGGGCCAATCTCGCCACCTGAGTTCTCTTCTTCAACACAAGACAGAGATTACAGGCCTGAGGACTGTGCCCAGCCCCCAGACACTGAAGGCACGAAGCGTGCCTATCAGTGAATGAGCTAACCCAGTTGCACTGGGTGCACTTTTTGAAGCCGCTGGGAGGCTTCGATGACAGGGGCGGAAAAATCACGCCGGCGAAATCAAAATCCGCGATGATGGCAAAGGGCACCAAAAATAAGAAGGGAAAAACCTGTACGGGCGGCCAACAGGACCGCTTTCGAAAGTGAAAGGAAACTTGATGGGGAAAAACAAACTTAAAAATAAAGGTTTTCTTTTTTTTTTTTGTAACAAACACGCAACGATTAACTTTAAAATAAAAGGAAGACTTCCGAATCGGAAGAACACGGCAAAAGCGCGAGGGTCTCCTCAGAGCACAGAACGACGAAAAACACAGCCGTCCTGAGTGCGGAAAAAAGAAGACTGATGAACACGAGCGAGTTTGGGCAGGAAGGTGGTCACGCATGTGCAGTGTGCGCGCGCGCGCGCGCGAGGGCTAGCAAGCGTCTTTGCTAGAGAAGATCTCCGATTGAAGGGGCTGCCGTGGACGTCACCCAGTAGTGAGAACAAGCAGCCTGCTTGTCCTCGGAGAAAGGTATTAATATACAAATTGATCTCTCTTACAGATAGGGCTGTACATGTTGAGGTCACAGAGAGGATATGGATGCCTGGAATTCCCTCCTGGTGGAGGTTGTGGGGACAAAAACAATGACATAATTCAAAACCACGTGAGCTAAACACAGAGGATCCCTACATAGAAAAAGGATGGAATCTAAGCAAAACTTAATTGACCTTCACACTATAAACAGGGCAGAGATGGGTGTAACCTGCAGGGAACAGCAGGTACAGCTCTGGCTGCCTGGATGGACCAGACAGGTCTTTTTCTGTCGCCATTTACTATGTTACTCTGCATTGGCTGTACAAGTGCAAAGGTAGCAGCAAACCTCAGTTCTTCTCCCAACATCACCTTTCCTAGAACAATCCTTCACCAAATGTGCATCATACATTGTTTTGTATATATTTACATAATGAGGATAATTTCCAAGAGCCTTTGCTCCAGGTAAATGGACTATTTGAAAAACTGTCCACCCTCCCTGCCCATAAAGATGGCTCTTTGCATTTGTCTGGCTGTCAGGATCTATTATTTTGCCTTGAATGCCAGCTGCTCCTTGCTGCCCCCTAGAAGCTTCTGCCGATGTAGGTGACTGCCTAGTTTGCCTCATGATTAAGCCTCTCTGTCCACAGGCGGGATGCTCTTGTGACCAGAGCTGTAGCAGATGCTCCTTCAGGTTCTAATCTCTGAAAAACTAATGCTGCTTTTGTTTTCTGATCTGTACAGGAAGTAACTTCACATCTTTCTGCTTAGCACCCCAGGCATTTCCAGGCAATAAACACCCTGCCCTGGGCACCAAGCCTTCCCTTTTCTTCACAATCCTAGAGCTGGTGGAAAGTGAGGGAGGGCATCAGGTCTTCATTCTGCCCCTGTCTCTGTCTCCTTCCATCACCACTCTCCAGCCCCTGGGGAAAGGAAAGGGAAGCGTTCATTCAAAAATACAGGGGGAAAGCAGGAACTTGAACATCGTGGCAATAATTTCTGGCAGCCGCTTTCAGATCTGTTTATAAATGCTAGTCCACTCCAACCATTGTCTATATTGCAAGCTAGGATCCAGAACCGGTGTAAATGTAGTGGATGCCCTGGACAAACCTTCAGCTTTACCTCCACCCCCCCCCCCCCCCAACCACTTTAACTTTCAGACATCTAGCCTGCAACTCCTTCCCCTCCTAGATTTTGATAAGTAAACTCAGCAATCATGGTTATCGAATAAACATCCTATAAAAATGCAGGTTAAAGTATGTATTGATGGCTCATTGTGTGGCGTCAGATCTATTGTTTTGCTCTGAATGCAGCTGCTGTTTGCTGGCCCCAAGAAGCTGCTGCCCTAGGTCTTGCCTAATGGCTGGGCCAGCCCTGCTGGAACCATAGAGAGAGGGAAAGTTTCATTTGGAACAGAGATCACAATTACATATGGTAGTGGGCCCGCAGGCTTGGATCAGCTCCTAGCAGCTGGTGGCCCTGGGAGCCCATAAGCTGAGCACTGCTTTTAACCCTTTCCTCTCAGGGTCCCAAGCAGTGACAGAGCACAAATTCTTTCAAGGAAAGCAACTCCATCTCTACCCTAATGCAATTTACTGCAGTAATTAGTCAGCCGGTGTGTGTGCGTGCAGGCATAGAGTGGGCAGGGGCCCTTCTCCTGATGTGTGTTGCACAAATCATAAGCAGTCTGCCCTAATAACAGAAGCACAGAATGCAAAGATGCAAACGCTGCCAGTGCTACAGGAAGACTGTCTCTCTGACCAGGGCCCTGAGCAGAAACTTCAAAGGTGGGACCCCTAAAACCCACCAGCAGACTGCATCTCCTTCAGCTTTAAGCAGGCTTAGGGGTCCCCTGTAGCATGGGAGCCCAGGGCAATCACCCTGCTTGAACTTTCCTAATACTGGTCCTGCCTCCCTAACCATATTCTCTTCTCACCCCCTCAGTACAATCTCTCTAATGCATTAGAGAACCAACAGTCCTCTTGACTGGTGTCCCAGTACCCACGCAACATCAGCATATCATAAGCCTGGCCCAGAAGCACTTCTCACCTTTACAGTGCAGGAGATGGAGATTGAGCCTGGAATGAAACCCAGGGCTTCTAACCTCTGCAGCGCTTCTAGCCCTGAGGAGTAGCAGCAAGAGCAAGAGATGGAGCTGCTAACCAGTACAAGATTCCCAGCTCCAACAGTAGGAGGCAGAGGCAGGAATGGAACCGAGGTCTCCCAACTACTACAAGACTCCCAGTACCAGGGACCACAGCCAAGAATTGAACTCAGGTGTATACCTTCAAAGGGAGACTATCTCATGGAGCTGATAGAGTCCCTCTGCAATTTCCTGACACAGGGTCTGTTGTTTCCACTGGCATAGTCAAAGGAGGGGGAGGGAGGCTTTGAGGCCTGCTCCCCCCCCCCTACTTTGGACTCAGGCCTGCTCCAAAACTGCAGCACCCATTCAGAGGCTGGCAGGAATGCTGCCAAAGAGATCTGCTGCCCAAGTCACCAAGCTCCCTCTCATGCTGTCTCAGGAGCTGAAGAGATTCACTGCCCAAGCTGTCCCCCCCTCGTGCTGCTTCAAGAAGAGAAAGTCAGTGCTGTGCTTCCAGCCACGGATAACAACATTCCTCGCGCATGCTCAGTTCATGCGTGAACTGAGCATGCATGGGGAATGCTGGCATCAGCCACCGACTTCCTAATTCCTGAAGCAGCAGTGGGGGGGGGGGGGGGGGGGGGAGGAGGGGGCAGCTTGGGCAGTGGATCTCTCTGGCATCCCTGCCAGTAAAGGTACTAATTTTAACATGGAGGAGGAGGGGGCCCAGTCCACCCCTGCCCCCCCCCCAAAAAAATGGACTTCTGGCTACACCCCTGGCTCACTTGTTTCCTGTGGGTTTCTACTGAAGAGTGTCAGCTGGGTCTCACTCCACTTAAGGCATCTTCTTCATTTCAGTGCACTGTAAATCTACCTTTCTTTTCTCATTTTCCCCTCTTGCATCTTCTAATACCCTCCGTTCCAGCTTCCTTCCCTCTAAATCCCTACTGGATAGGAACAACTTTCAGTAGCTTCACTGACTGATTCTTAACCAAATCGATTACTGTAACTCTCTGCTTGTCAGTGCCGGATTTCTATGATCAAAAGGCTGAAAACAATCCAAAACAAGGCTGTTAAAGGTACGGGGAAGTAAATTTTGCCATGCAACTCCCCTGCTTTCTGAGCAGCACTGGCTCACAAACTCCTTAAGAATTCTTCTTAAAATCCACCTGTTAGTCACAGCGTATACAGGGTTGTTTTATTATCTAGTGTCCACATTAACCCCATATACCTCCTTTTTGGCTCTCTCCTCTTACCCACTGTCCCTATCCAACAGCTTTGTAAACTTCCCTTCCTATGCTAACATTTGTAAAAAGCTCCAGAACCCCATTCAGTTCTTCCCATTCTTTCCTGCTCTTCCCCACCACACCTTCCCTTTCCTTTCACTGCCCATCCCCCTGCCCCCTTTCCTCTCTTACTCCATCCTGTACCTCTCTCTCAGCCCCATCCTCTCTCCCTTCCTCCACCCATGGCTCCTCCTCACCTCTTGTGCCAGCTCCTTGCTATCCTATCCCTTTGATATGCTCTCATAGAAATATATTTACCAAGGTTCTCCCTCTTCCTTGTCTCTGTTTTCAGATGTAATGTCTACCCAAGGTTGTGCTAGAAAACATCATTAATCCAAAAGCTCATTCTCTTTCATCACACCACTCTTCCCCTTCTTTTTTCCTCTCTCTTTCTTCTCTCACATTGTCTCTCTTCTCTCATACCCTCTTTCTACTGTTCTCTTTCTCCTCTTGTACAATGTCTCCCAGTCCCATGTGTGTGTCTCTCTCCTTCCTGTTCACCTTTCTTTGTCTCTTTCTTCCTTTCTCGCCCCTCCATTTCTTTTCCTGTCATTTACACACCACTCTCCCCCTTTTTTCTTCTCTCTTCTCACAGTCTCTGCTCTCTTACATCCTCTTCCTTCTGTTTCTCCTCTCTCATATCCTCTGTTTCTCCTCTCTCATATCCTCTGCCTTCTGTCTCTCTCCTCTGTCTTTCTCTCTACTTCTGTTACGCTCTGCTACACTTCTCCAGGATGTGTTGGTTTCTGTTTCCTAACCTAGCAGCCGTCATCCGGGTTGGATCATGAACAGCAGCCATCTTGGCTAGCTCAGGAGGGGGCAGCCATCTTGGAGTAAGTAACGAGGTCAGGAAGGAAGCCCATATTTGGATGTGTGTGTCTCTCTCCTTCCTGTTCACCTTTCTTTGTCTCTTTCTTCCTTTCTCGCCCCTCCATTTCTTTTCCTGTCATTTACACACCACTCTCCCCCTTTTTTCTTCTCTCTTCTCACAGTCTCTGCTCTCTCACATCCTCTTCCTTCTGTTTCTCCTCTCTCATATCCTCTGTTTCTCCTCTCTCATATCCTCTGCCTTCTGTCTCTCTTCCCTCTTGTATACTGTCCCTCTCCTCTGTCTTTCTCTCTACTTCTGTTACGCTCTGCTACACTTCTCCAGGATGGGTTGGTTTCTGTTTCCTAACCTAGCAGCCGTCATCCGGGTTGGATCATGGACAGCAGCCATCTTGGCTAGCTCAGGAGGGGGCAGCCATCTTGGAGTAACGAGGTCAGGAAGGAAGCCCATATTTGGATGTAGGCACCTCTGCTGATGGGGGCAGCCATCTTGGAACAGCTGCTCATGGTTGAGCCTAATTCCTGCTCTATTTAAAGCCCTGTTTCCAGTCCTTCCATGCTTTGGCTTCTATTCGCTTAGAGGTTGTGGTCTTCATCTGTTCCTGACCTTGGATTGTTTACTGACCACGCGTTATGTTGCTGCCTGCCCGGACATTCGGATTGCTGTTTTGCTGCTTCACTGACTCTTTGCTCCTGGACTGTGTCTGCCTGCCTGCCAGCCTGGTCAGCGGTTGTGCAACCCCGCCGGTTCCAGAAGTCCTGGTGGCCGCCTGCACTGGGGCTCAACTCCCAGGGAATGGTGGTTGCTCCCCAGGTGAAGCTAGGGGTTGTCTGGCTACCTGACCGAGTGCGGTGCCACTTCATCTTCGCCATGCTCAGTCGGGGCACAAGGGCTCACATTCACCAGGTCATAACAACTTCCTCTTCACTTCTCTCCTTGTTTCTTTCTCTCTCCTGTCTGCATTTCCCTTCCTGTCACTCTCTCTCCCCCCAATCTTTCTCTCCCCTTTTCCTTTTTCTAGATCCTCCACTTCTCCTATCTTGTTTTCATCCCCCAACCTCATCTCTCTGCTTGCAGCAGGGTCTGATTACCAGCCCCTTGGCTTCCTGTCATGATTCATTTATTTATTTATTCATGTATTCTGCTGATATGTAACCAAGATACATCCATCAGGCTGGTGATAGTAGAGGTCACCACACAGTAGGGTTGCCAGCTTTTTGACAAAAACCCAACACCTACTCCGCTGTATGCCCCACCCCAAGTCTCTTACCATACCTGTTGTCACAACCTTCCCCCCATAACCAACTGTCCCAGTGTCTTTTCTTGTCTTTGCAGGATTTCCTGTTCATTTAACATTTCTGCTCTCTCCATGTCCACCATCCATCTCCCCTCTTCATCCCTTATCCATCTTCTCCAGCATCTGCTCTCTATGCTTCTGACCCTATTCGCTCTCCCCCAGCATCTGCCCTCTATATCCATATCTTCCCCCATGTTCAGCATCTGCCCTCTCAGAGCCCCCGTTTCCAGCATTTTCCCTATTTCCCTATTCCTCCCTTTTCTAGTACTGCCCTTCTAAGTCCCTCTCCCTATACTACCTCCAGGCCCAGCATCTGTTTTCTGTGTCTTTGTTCCTCTTTTCTCTTCCTCCTACACAACCCACCCTGGGGCCAGCATCTCTCCCTATCTTTCCCCTGCCCCCCTCCCATGGTCTGCTGGCATCTCTCCCTGGGTCCTGTGCCTCTTCCCCTCTCCAACACCCCCAACTGCTCTTTCTCTCCTCACCTTCTCATGTCCCCCACCTCTGGGTCTAGCATTTCTCCCCCTCCCTGGGCAGATCCAACATTTCAGTCTCCCCCCCCCCCCCCAATCTTTCCCCAATGGATCCAGCATCTCTCCTTCCCCCTGATGAGTTCAGCATTTCTTGAGTCCCTCCCAGCCGATCCAGCATTCTTCCTCCCCTCTTTCTCTCTGTACCCAGTGGATCCAGAATCTCTCCTATTTTCTCTCCCCTCACCCATTATGTAGGTGGTAAGTGCTCACATGCTAAATGCACGCTAATCAGTTAGCATGCGGCGATGTAGCTGTGCTAATTGATTAGTGCAGAACACGCTCCCTGCACGAAAAATCTTATTTTTTAGTGCATGGGTAGCGCACGCACATCCTTAAATTACCATAGGATGCTTCAGCGCACCCCATGGTACGCCATTTTTTGCTGCAGTAAGCACAGGTTAGTGCTTATCGCAGTTTTGTAAAAGGATCCCTGAATGTACTGACAATGATTTTTCCAGGAAAAGCCCAAAAGATCTCCAGCACAAACTCAAATTTTACCTAAATGGCTAAGAAGTTGAGCACAGCCTAGAGGACAATCAATACTATGGCCTGCCACTAAGTACATCTGGGAGTTCTAAATTGGCTCTAAAGATGCCATGGAGCAGTATAAAGAAAAACCCTTGTCCTATTCAAGCTTAGAACAGATTGTACAAGAAAAGACTACAGAAGCAAATGACCAGGAAGAGCAAAGTACCAGAGTACAGGAGCACAGGGTGCAATGTAATAAAATGCAATGTTTGAGAACTACCGATTTAATAAAGGTTTTAACTTGCAAAAAAGTGTGCTTTAAAACGGCAGCAAAATGAAGAGAGCAAAATTTATACCCGCTTTTCCTGCAAATGCACGGTCATGACTGCGTTAGGAATTACTACCCACTGCAGAGATGGGAGCTAAGACTGAGCACATTTTTTAACTATCAGTTTAAATCCTGATGGGCTGATACAGTCTGCATTTTTTTTTTAAATGCCAGCCAAGGCAGCCAGCAGAAAATGCTGAATATTCAGCGCCATTATCTGGATAAATGGCTTTGAATATTGACCCATGAATTTTTACTTCAAAATCTGAGGTGAAGTGAATTTGTTACTTCCACTGACTTCTATTGCAAGGGAACGCAAGATAAAAACTCAGCCAGCTGTATACTAGATTGAAGATCTGGCAGTCTCCAGTCATGAGCCCCCTGGCAATGGCGAATTTAACCCTCCATGATAGTAGTAAAAAGGCCACGTCCTGTCCTGTCGATGTCCTGTTAGTGGGCCATCCTAAAATGAGGATTTGGACCATGCAGGATCACCACTTCCAGTAACAGGGACTGATTTCCAGTGATTAGATTGCTGCACCCAGGCACTTTCCTTTTCTGCATCTCAGTCCTGGGAGCACTAGAACTCTAGCGTTGGAACCCATGTTTGGCAGCTCAGCCCTGAGAGCTCTAGAAACACCTCCAGTCCTGGGAACCTGTGACTAGACATTCAGCCCTGGGAGCTCGTGACTAGACACTCAGCCCTGGAAGCTCTAGAACTAACACTTCCAGCCCTGGAACCCATGACTAGATACTCAGCCCTGGGAGCTCTAGAATTAACACCTCCAGTCCTGGGAGCCCATGACTAGATGCTCAGGAGCTCTAGAACTAACACTTCCAGCCCTGGAACCATGACTAGCCAGCCCCGGGAGCTTCACTCCTAGGAACCTGTGATTAGACTCTCAGACCAGGGAGCTCTAGAACTAAGATCCATGGCCCTAGAAACCATGACTGGAAAATCAGCCCTTGGAGCTCCAGAATTAACACCTCCAGTCCTGGGAACTTGTAACTAGCCACTCAGCCCTGGGAGCTCTAGAATTAACACTTCCAGCCCTGAAACCTATCCAGGGGTGTGCTGGTAAATTTTTAACAACGGGCTCTCTCTCTCCGGGCATAGCCGGCCCTGAAAGTTTTTGGGTTTTTTTTTTGGGGGGGGGGGGGAATACATGCCTCTCTCTCCCCTTCCTTGTGCAGGCACGCTAGGCATACCTTTGCTGAGCCCCACCAGCCAATAAATGGACTGCCACCATTCTCTGCTGCTTGTTTCTGGCTCTGAGCAGCATGATGGAACCTTCTTGCGCTTGCATGAAAAGTCCCAGCCTGATGCTCAGAGTCAGAAACGAGGAGCAGGGAGCAGCAGCAGTCTATTCACTTGGCTAGTGGGGCCAGCATCACTGCCAACAAAGTAAAAGAGAATTTAGGAGGGGGCCTAAGCCAACATTTTGGGAGTCAGTTGTTAAAGTAGCCATGGGGAGGCCTACTTTAACAATCGGCTCCCAAAATTCTTAAAAACTTAACAAACGGCTCTCACAAGCCTGTGAGAGCCCGCTCCAGCACACCACTGCCTATGACTATACTCAGCCCTGGGCACTCTAGAATTAACACCTCCAGACCTATAACATGACTAGACACTCAGCCCTGGGAGACCGAGAAACAACCCCCTCAACCTGGGGATATTGCAGCTCCAAGGACAGCGAAAATAGGAGTCCAGACTTCAAGCTTCTCTGCTCTGGGAGTCCAGGATTTGGGGTCTGGCAAGCCTCTAATTTTATTTTATGTGCGATTTTAAATTTAACTTCCACACCTCTCACTGATGAAGTCAAGTTACATTTTAGTGCAGTAGTAGTTAATAATTCTCACTCATTTTTAGCACAGATTTTTAGGGAAGATTGCATTACATTGTCCAGCCTCAACTATCCACAAAAGAGAGAGAAGCTGGAATCCAGACTGGCCACTGCTGAAGACAGGACCCTGGGCTCTTGGAATGATTCAGCCTGGCTTTAATTATATTCTAAGGAGGTATTCTACTACTACTACTACTACTACTATTTAGCATTTCTATAGCGCTACAAGGCATACGCAGCGCTGCACAAACATAGAAGAAAGACAGTCCCTGCTCAAAGAGCTTACAATCTAATAGACAAAAAATAAAGTAATCAAATCAATTATTGTGTACAGGAAGGAGGAGGGTAGGTGGAGGCAGGTGGTTACAAGTGGTTACGAGTCAAAAGCAATGTTAAAGAGGTGGGCTTTCAGTCTAGATTTAAAGGTGGCCAAGGAAGGGGCAAGACGTAGGGGCTCAGGAAGTTTATTCCAGGCGTAGGGTGCAGCGAGACAGAAGGCGCGAAGTCTGGAGTTGGCAGTAGTGGAGAAGGGAACAGATAAAAAGGATTTATCCATGGAGCAGAGTGCACGGGAAGGGGTGTAGGGAAGGATGAGTGTGGAGAGATACTGGGGAGCAGCAGAGTGAGTACATTTATAGGTTAGTAGAAGAAGTTTGAACAGGATGCGAAAACGGATAGGGAGCCAGTGAAGCGACTTGAGGAGAGGGGTAGTATGAGTAAAGCGACCCTGGCGGAAGACGAGACGGCCAGCAGAGTTTTGAACCGATTGGAGAGGGGAGAGGTGACTAAGTGGAAGGAATTGGTTTAGGGCAGGGATTGAGACAATGAAGGAACTTCTGTATTTCCAAAAATGTGTGTGTTTTGGTCAGGAAAGGCACCCACAGAGAAAAGAGGAGCAAAATGTCTGCTGGGACTTTTCCTGTAGCCACTTTTCAAGGCAAAGTAAATGGATAAGTTTGCTTTGAAAAAGCAATGCTTTGATTTTCATATCCATGTATTGAAATGTTACCCTCATCAAAATGCATGTTCAAAATCCACAGGTACTTTTGACCTAGAAGGTAATTTTCAAAGGGAAACTAATGCCACAATTCCCTTTGGAAATTAAATACACAATACATGGACTGAATGTATCAGCAGACTTTGTAGCTATGTGGGCTGTCCCCCTTTTTATCTTAGCATTGTCAGGAGTTCTGCCAACTGATGGGCATATGCTCATTCAGGACCTCTGTTTATTACGTTCAAGATCTGCACATTAGTCCATAAAATCCTTTACGGAGAAGCACCAGCCTACATGATAGACCTTGTTGACTTACCACCCAGGAATGCTAAGCGGTCAGCCTGCACATTTCTCAACCTTCACTTCCCCTCCCAAGGGAGGTGGTGGAGAGGAAACATAAAGGAATCCTGTTCCGAGGGAATGGATCCTCAGAAGCTTAGCTGGGATTGGGTGGCATAGCCGGTGCTGGGAGGCGGGGCTGGTGGTTCGGAGGCGGGGATAGTGCTGGGCAGACTTATACGGTATGTGCCAGAGCCGATGGTGGGAAGTGGGGCTGGTGGTTGGGAGGCAGGGATAGTGCTGGGCAGACTTATACGGTCTGTGCCCTGAAAATGACAGATACAAGTCAAGGTAAGGTATACACAAAAGTAGCACATATGAGTTTATCTTGTTGGGCAGACTGGATGGACCATGCAGGTCTTTTTCTGCCATCATCTACTATGTTACTATCCAACTCATTTTCGAAAGTGATCGCCGGCCATCTTCCGACACAAATCGGGAGATGGCCGGCGATCTCGCAATGGCGGCCAAATCGGTATAATCGAAAGCCGCTATTTTGACACCATCGCTGCATTCCTGTCGCGGAGCCGGCGAAAGTTCAAGGGGGCATGTTGGTAGCGACGCGAAGGCGGGACATGGATGGGCATGGGCGGGGTTACGAAATGGCCGGCTTTAGCCCATAATGGAAAAAAAAAGGCGGCGATGAAGAGCATTTGGCCGCTTTTACTTGGTTCCTTTTTTTTCAGGTCCAAGCTTCAAAAAGGTGCCCGAACTGACCACATGACCACCGGAAGGAAGCGGAGTTGACCTCCCCGTACTCCCCCAGTGATCACTAACCCCCTCCCACCAAAAATACCCCACTTTAAACACTTTTTTTTCCAGCCTGTATGCCAGCCTCAAATGCCGTACCCACCTCCATGACAGCAGAATGTGTTCTGTCCTCCGACAGCCTTTTTCTGCTTGTGATGTGGCTCTGGGGTGAGTGTGACACCTTTTCTGTTATTTGCACTGCAGAGTCACATCAGCAATGCATTGTGGTGGGCATAGGAGCCAACTCTGTGGGTGCTGTGGGTGCTTGAGCACCCCCAATATTGAAAAAATTCCTTATATGTGTTCTTGAAGAGGTTATTTCCATTGGGCTTAGCACCCCTAATAATTTTGAAAAGTTGGCTCCTATGGTGGTGGGTATAGGCATTGGTAGTTGGTAGGCTCTACTTCCCTGGTGCTTTCCCCCTGCTTACTGGGTCAGAGTGTGCCCTGTTTTGTTTCCTGTTGTAGTCCATGCGGTAGTGGCCATTTTTGTAAGCCAGTTTTAGTTCCCTTTCCTGTGTTACCCACGTCAGAGAACGTATTTCTTACCTTGAATGGTGCTGAAAGAGGGCATTGTACACCATTGTGCCAGCTCTGACCTACTGCTCATCTTAGTACCAGGGGACTCTTTGCCAGTGGGGCACAACCTCTGATCTGCAGTTAACTGTGAGTAAACGTGGTTATTTCAAGAAAGGACTTTTTCAGAGAGATTAGTCTTCAGGTGTGAAATGGTGTGCCAAAGTTATACAGCAGCAATAAGTCCTAGAGGCTGTATGCAGGTCCCTGGAGCAGTTTTAGTGGGTGCAGTACATTTGTGGGTAGTGGATTTTGGGGGGGGGGGGGTTGGGGGGCTCAGCTCCCAAAGTAAGGGAGCTATGCATGTGGGAGCTTTTCTGAAGTCCACCGCAGTGACCCCTAGGGAGCCCGGTTGGTGTCCTGGCATGTCAGGGGGGCCAGTGCACTAAAAATGCTGGCTCCTCCCACGGCCAAATGTCTTGAATTTGGCCGGGGTTTGAGATGGCCAACATAACTTTCCATTATCGCTAAAAATCGAAGCCGGCCATCTGAAACCCCGGCCAAATCCAAGGCATTTGGCTGGCCGGAGCCATATTATCGAAACAAAAGATGGCCAGCCATCTTTTTCGGAAATACGGGTCTGGCCAGCTGTTTGCGGTGCCGCCAAAATACATCGCCAGCCATGTATTTCACCAGCGCCATTTGATTATTCCCCTCCACGTTACTATGTTCCCAAGCTGTAAAAAACTAAAATACAAACTAACACATGCATCCAGCTTCTCATGCATAGGCACACAGATGTGGAATGCGCTACCACGTAACTTAAAAACAATCTACGAACTAACTAACTTTCGTAAATCTCTGAAGACATATCTCTTCAACAAGGCATTCCATAATGTCTAACAACTTTAACCATACCACCTTACCACTCGACCTCCACTTCGATTGATTTCTTCTTATGCCTGTATGCTTAATTCTGCCATGCTAACCCATTCTCTTTGTAACAACAATTGTAATTTCCACTCTGGAATGGCGAATGCCATAACGGAGCATTGTAAGCCACATTGAGCCTGCAAATAGGTGGGAAAATGTGGGATACAAATGCAACAAAATAAATAAATACCCTCAGGCAGATAGGCTTGTTGAAAGGTTCACTTGAACATTGTACAGCATGCTGAGCAAGTTTATACATTTCCTGGCGTTCACTGTAAAGGAGTTTTAAGAGACTATACAGTCTAAGAAGCCAGGCCACTTAAAAAAAAAACCCCATTGGCAGAACTTGAGCAATCAACCTTGAACCCCAGCCAGGATATGCAGACTCAGAAGGGTGGATGTGTTCTCCAGCAATTAGAAGTTCAGCGGAAACCAGGAAAGTGAGAGATGTGGGGGGAAAGAATCAAAAGGGTCCAGGTCGGACCTGAGAGGAGCAAGGCATGGCACAAATCTATCTAATATGGACCAAAGATAGGCAAGTTTCACAGTGAACTATGAATTCTAATCAGGAGAGAGACCTGAAAGGAAAGACTTTCCTGGCAGCACAGTTTGCTCTCTGAGACTTTGACTCCGTTGCTTTTCTTTTGTTTGAAAGACTACTGTTTCCTGTTGTATCTGTAAATAAACTATCTTTATTTATTTATTTGTTACATTTGTATCCCACATTTTCCCACCTATTTGTAGGCTCAATGTGGCTTACATAGTACCGGAGAGGCCTTTGCAGGCTCCAGTGTGAACAAATATAGGGTGATGATGTGGTAAGATCAAGTTCATGTGTTTAGACCTCATCCCAAGAAATATTACTAAGGGACAACACATTCCAACCAAGTACCCAGAGACCAAGCCTGTTCCCACAACCTTAAACATTGTGCCACTGGTGAGATTCTCTTTCTGCATATAGCAGCGACACGTAACCTTAGTGGCATCACCTGAAGAAAAGGCATAGATCTTTTCTTTTTCTGTTACTTCCTTTTCCCTCTGCATTGCATTATTTGTAGGTTAGGCTTCAGTCTAGAACAGAAGGGCCACGGAGAAGGTACTTCAAGCCCTGAAGGAAAGCCAGCAGTAAATTCAGTCAAAAGACCTAGCTGTAGGCTGTGAAATCCACCAGCAATTGTTTTCAGTCATCTATACCCATCTTGCTGAAAACTGTTTCCTGAGGGAGCCAGTATTGCTGAGTTCACTGGATGTGAATGTGGAAAGAAACTGGGTGACCTATCTGGGAAATCTACTGGTTCGAAAGAGTCAAACTGCCCACTAAACAGCCAAACCTGAAAGGAGGACAAATTATGTCAACATTAAATGAGTCATCTTAGAGCACGTGGGCTACAATATAGAGACCTACCAGCAGAGGTTCAGGGACAGCAGTGTTCAAATGGAAAAAAGCCCCAGGATAATCTTGTATAGATTTTAAAAAACACGCTTAAGCTAGAAAAAAGAATAGGTATGCTAGGGGCCAACAAAAAACTGATTGAACAGTTCATTAATGGATGACCAACCCATACAGCGGTATCTCAAGGTTGACTTAGGCAATGCCCTCATATTGGCAGAAGCATTTGGATGAGCCTAATGGCCCCTGAGGATAAGTCTAAGAGGACTGTGGTAGGAAGGAAGAAGAAGAAAACCTGTTATGTCTTTTTCTTGACAAAAATTATATCCTGTATTATGTAGCAAGAGGATAACTGGAATCCTATCACTGGCAAGTCTTGAAACTCACCCACAGCCATGTACTGAGGGGCCATTAATAGCTGACAAAGGTCTGAGAAAGAATATTACATAGATTTCATTGGCTTAGAATCTACCTGCATGTAGACGACTTTAGCATTGCTGCCTCACCTGCCAGTTGGTGACCTCAGGTTACATGCTTATTTCCGATGCCCATCTTCAACATCCTCTGAGTGAGCTTCCATGGATTTGGTTGGGCCAACTGTGAGATCAGCTTGGGACTATTAAAACATCCCAATAATCCTTGATTATGCCACCTGCTACTCTGATGCTGTATACCTCTGTAACATGCAAACTAACATAACTGGAGATGCACCCACTGAAATCTTTCTGCAGGCTACCCAAGAAAGTCTTAACCAACCAGAAGACCCCTTTTATTTATGGTTTATTTAATATACTGCTTTTCCTTAACAAATAGGAAGACAATTTACAAATCAACTAATATACATATAAACCAAAGAAAGAAACACCACAGTCACACGTGCAAAGATAAAACAAAGAATAATAAACAAGAAATATAAAAGTGGCAGTCCAGATCAGAGGCTGACACCAGCATGGTCTTTAAGCCTAATTAGGCTATACAGTAAGTATGGTAGGCCTGTTGAAATAGGTAAGTTTTTTTTAAGCCAATTTGAATCATAGAAAGGATAAAAGACTTACATCAAATTTGATTACTTAATTTTCTGTTATGTTTTAAAACCATACGTTATCCTCATCCTAAATATCTGATATGCATTAATTATTTCTTTATTTCTAATTTTCTTGTTATCTTATATACCTTAATTGTAATATCACTTGTTCTTCTCATTCCGTTAATGGCGACCGCCATTGCAGCATAATGTAAGCCACATTGAGCCTGCAAAGAGGTGGGAAAATGTGGGATACAAATGCAGCAAACTAAATAAATAAATAAATAAACTAACTAAATAAATAAATAGTTCTGTCCTGAGAGAGAATGGAAGACAATTCCAGAGAATTGGGGTCCTACAAAAGAAAGCTCTTGATGTGTGGTTTCCAAGTGGACTCGACGCACAGGAGAAAAGTGTAGTCATCTGTAATGAAGTACTCGGAGAGTTCTCTGTGGGGTATGGGCAATAATTAAAGAAGAAAGATAGAGAGTGCCAGTACCGTAGAGAGCTTTATGGTTTATATTGGATCCCATAATGAAGAGGGAGCCAATGATGTTGGAGAAATACATGTCATCTTATCTTATTTATTAGCATGGCATAAAATCTGAATTGCCATATTTTGGACCAATTGTATGCATTTGAGGAGGTACTGAGCAAGTCCAGAATAAATTACATTTCAGAAGTCAACTCATGAAGCAATAAAAGCATTGACCAAAGTCAGATGACAGAACTCCTCCAGGTATGGACACACCATGCAAAATTGACCGAGTGTCCAATAGCTCTTTTTAGTTTTGTTTCTGAAGTGAGGAGGCAGATTCATTCTGTACTGGTAATTAAAACCCTCTGGATATCAGTAGATCATTCCCAGATGAATATCCTTGATAGGCATTTAGGCTCTAAAATACATTCTACAGAAGCTCATTGAAGCAGATGAAAAAGACAGCACCCATCTGTTCCCATACCTTAAATATGCCGTCAAAGAAGTGCATCATAGCTTCACAGCCTTCTCACCCTTTGAGATGCTATACAGATGACCAGAGGGAACTTTAGAACACAACCAAAAAACCTGAAATAGCCTAAGTCTTGGAGGACTACAGTAGACAATGAGGGGCATAATCGAACGCGAATGCCCATCTCCATGGGCGTCTATCTCCAAGAACGGGTACGTGAAGGGGCGGGCCAGACCGTATTTTCGAAAAAGATGGGCGTCCATCTTTTTTTTCGATAATACGGTTTGTGCCGGGCAAATGCATCGGATTTGGGCGAATTTGAGCTGGGCATTATCATTTTTCAGCGATAATGGAAACCGAAGGCGCCCAGCTCAAAAATGAACAACTCCAAGGCATTTGGTCATGGGAGGGACCAGGATTCGTAGTGCACTGGTCCCACTCACATGCCAGGACACCAACCGGGCACCCTAGGGGGCACTTTAAAAAGTAAAATTAAAATACCTCCCAAGTCCATAGCTCCCTTACCTTGGGTGCTCAGCCCCCAAAATCTCCCCCACAACCCACTCCCCACAACTCTACACCATTACCATAGCACTTATGGCTGAAGGGGGCACCTAGATGTGGGTACAGTGGGTTTTGGGGGAAGTTTGGAGGGCTTCCATTTACCAGCACAAGTGTAACAGGTAGGGGGGATGGGCCCTGGGTCCACCTGCCTAAAGTCCACTGCACCCACTAACAACTGCTCCAGGGATCTGCATACTGCTGTGATGGAGCTGGGTATGACATTTGAGGCTGGCATACAGGCTGGAAAAAAAAGTTTTTAAAGTTCTTTTTGTTGGATGGGAGGGGGTTAGTGACCACTGGGGAAGTCAGGGGAGGTCATCCCCGATTCCCTCCTGTGGTCATCTGGGCAGTTGGGGCACTTTTTGGGGACTTCATGAGAAAAAAGGGTCCAGAAAAAGTGACCCAAATTCTCGCTTCTGGCGCCCTTCTTTTTTTGATTATCGGCCGAGCGCGCTCATCTCTCCTCGGCCGATAAACACGCCCCAGTCCTGCCTTCACCACGCCTCCGACACGCCCCCGTCAACTTTGTCCGTTCCCGCGACAGATTGCAGTTGAAGACGCCCAAAATTGGCTTTCAATTATACCGATTTGGGTGCCCACGGGAGAAAGGCGCCCATTTCCCGATTTGGGTCAAAATATGGGCGTCTTTCTCTTTCGAAAATAAGCTGGTATGTGATCCAGATGCTTGATCATCTCAATGAGGCTGGGGAAGTTGTTAATAGCCCAAGTGAAACAAGTATCATACTACAGATGATCAGCTGCTATGAGATCTTTCTAGGCTGGAGATCAATTCCTTGTTCTCCTTCCATCATCAAAAAGTATGCGACTAGCCAAACAGTTGATGGGGAAATTGGACTCAATGAAGTATAAAATGGCCTAGCCCAACAGGAAGATGAAACTCTGGTGATTCATCATATCAATCTTTCAAAAAAATGGATAGTTGCTACCTGTAACTCAATTCAAAGGTGAGACTCCAGAAACAACTTTAGACTCAACTCTTATAATCTTAGAAGCCTATGGGGTCATATTATGGGACAATGTTACACAACTTTGTACTATGGCTATACTTAACCCTCACAGGATTGAACAGATTCCAGGATAGGGGGTACCAAAAGTGCAGCATAAACTAACACAATCCTGTTGAAGCAAGGGTGAAACAGCTGTGCTGTACAGCGGAGTAGTACTACCTCAGATAAGTACCTGGAAGTCTTTTGAAATGAGCAGACTTTTAAAAAGTTAAAGAATCTTTAAAAATTAAATATTGAAAATAGAAAATTGTGTGTTAATCACTGGAGGCTTTTTAGGATTAATGACGAAGCAGGACAGGCCATTAATCCAAGTTTGACTTTAGACGTAACCCATGCCACTGAAGTCCTTTTCCTCCTGTTAATCTTTATAGCAAATTGATTGTTACTTGCTTAATCGATCTAGGCATATTATGGGAACAATTGTCTCCAAGCTAAAAGAGAAGTTTGATTTAACATATTCAGTGGAATCAGGATGCATTATTTGCAACATCCAGATGGCTTCAAGTCATGCGGCATGATATTCTGATGACTATCCTACCAGCCTACTGGTGCTAGAGTGTTAGCTTGACCTGACTTGACCCTAGAGTAAAGGTTTGACACAAGCATTATTGGATCCTTGACTTCAAATGGAAGCTATAAAAGTATCAGACGGTGATTGGTGTTCATCAATTGCAGTGCTTCCCAATCTTTTTGGGCTGTGACCCCATGACTGCGGCCAAATAAAACTGTGTGACCCCCCTGGGGTGCACAATAATGATATACTTATGGAGAGTTCACCTAGGTTGTGAACCCAAAAGCAGGTTTTGTGACCCCATTTGGGATCCTGACCCACAGTTTGGGAAGCTCTGATCTATTGTATCAGACCCCAAGCTATATGACACTGTCCACAGTTCTGCACCAGCTTTAGTAAAGTCAATGAAGTGTCCAAGCTGGATGCCCATCTGAGTTCTTTCTCCTCTAGATCTCACAAAGGGATACTGGTACGTGAAACTTAAATGTCAAAAGAAGAGACTGTGTTTGTGATACCAGAGTAGTTATTTTGATTTATATCATGGTTTGGGTTATATGGAATTCCAGCTATTTATAATGGCTGAGGAACCAATTCTTATGGGCCCATAGGACTATATATCAGATTGCCTGAACAATGTTGTGATGTACTTTAATGATTATCTAAGGAACCTCCAACTAATCCTGTCAACGCCTCAGGAAGCTGTTCAAGAGGGATGCTATGGGGAGGCTGAATTGGTAGTGGAGGCTCTTGTTAGGAGGTCAAAGAGTGTTTTGTCAGGAGCAGTTGCTGTTACATGCAGCCTCACTATTGGCACTCACAACAGTTAGCATCCCACGCACTAGTTAATGGTGCCAGCCATGCCCCTTACCTACCCGTGGCATGCTCTTACCCATGCTAAGCAGCTAGTGCAAGGCTTTCACAGTGCTGGCTGGTTTTCGTGTGCAGTAGTCGTTAGCACAGGTTCATGCTAACAGCTACTGCACGCAAACACCTATGCTAGCTGCTTAATGCAGCTTAGTAAACAGATCTCTGAATTAGGCATACTAACACACCGAACAGATTATGATATACTCACATAACTTCAAGCAACGAAAAGAGAAAACTCTTAGTACAACTTCTCAATATACACTGCCCCAGGACACTGAAAACCTGAAAGCTGACTTGTCGTGGAAGGTGAAGGCATGGGTTATCAGGCTTCTAGTACGGGACAAAGTACGTTACAGAGAATAAACAGGATCACAAGATCAACACTGAAGCCAGGAGGAACATCCCTCACAGTAGCCCAAGGACAAAGACAGGCAAGCTAGAATAAAGAGAGACAAGGCAAAAATAATGGAACCGTATCTGCCCAGAAAGGAAAGGATGATCCCCGGGCTGGGGATCAGGGAGTCTGTTGTCTATCATTAACCCAGAATTATACATAATGAGACAGAACCCCTATGTAAAAAATCTGGCATACCAAAACAACACAGATACCCAGGACTCAAACAGCAACAACCGTACCTATGAAAAGGATGCACTTCAAACTGCACTGGGATCTAGAACATTAACATATCTCCTACTGGAAAAAAACAGAAGAAGTCAGACTGCCCTGACGCCCACACAGAAAGTACATGCTAGCAAAATCTCTCACCTTGGTCACACAAACAGATCCTCACCATAAGAGAACAAATGATCATAAATTAGAAACAGAAACATGCAGACAGAAATTGAACTGGAAACCAGGCTCTGCCTGCAGTGCAATGTCAGAGAAATAGAAACAGAGACTTCCAACAAAAGAATGAGCAGGAAAAACTCTGTCTCATTCTGAGGGGAAGAAGAAAAAAGCAGCTAGAGCATCAGAACTGGAGACTTCTCCCGGTTATTGCCCTGTCTGTGCTTTCTAATGCTATACCATATATACTTTGGCAACATACAGATATCGCCAAGCCAATAAAGTTTCCTGAATTAGAGATGAGGAGACAGAGAGAGAGAGAGAGAGAGAGAGAGAGAGAAGGAAGAAAAATCAGTGAGAAGGAAAGTGATAAAGAGATAGACATACACAAAAAAGAGATGACAAAAACCAGTGACAGAAACAGAAAGAGAAGAAATGAGAAGACAGAGAGAGAGAGAGAGAGAGAGATGTAAAAACAGACACAGAGAAAGAAGATAAAGCAATGAGAGGGAAAGTGATAAACAGATAAAGGCACACACAATAGAACCAGTGACAGACAGAAAGAGGGGAAAGAGGGAAGTAGAAAGATAGAAAAATGAGAATACAGGGAAGAGAGAGAGTGAAAACAGCAAAAAGCAACAGTGAGGAAAAGAGAGAAAGAATGAGAGAAAGAAATACAAAGAAATAGAGAAAAAAACAGGAAAAAAATATATCAAGAGAGAGGTAACAAGAGATAGAGAAAGGGAAGAAATGAAACAGAGGGGCCAGTGCAGAAAGCTGTGTTAGAGCTCTGCTCATGAAGTCAGTTGCAGGGTTTCTAATGTAGGCATTAAAAAAAATGTTTCCAATGCGTTAACCAATTAGTATGCAAATAAACTGTGCACAAAAAAACAGTGTGTTAACATGGGAAAGCACACCACACACATGTGCACATGGGTCTGCATTAGCAGCAACTATATTTTGCGGACAAAAGAATTTTATTGGAGTTGTATGGGCATAAATTCTCACATGTGCTGGAACGCAATTCTGTGCATACAGTTTTTCCAATACTGTTTATGAGCAGAATAACATGCCTTCACATGCACAGACATATGCACATGAACTTCCCAGTGCTGTTACAATTTTTGCAGTACACAATCCAGCACTTCATTCTTTGTTCCAGCAAATTTCCCCACAGCACCTCATTCCATTTATCCCAACCCACTGTGTACTATCCATCTTGTCCCCATCTATATACTTGCACTTCGCCCCTCAGCTATATAGTCAGCTGTATTGTAGAAAAGCATTAGCATCATATCTATGTGACTTGAATGTTCTAATGCGTGCTTGTTAGGTGTTTCATTGGTTTATGCTGACTTCGTATTCTATCTACATTATTTGAGCATTCTAAAGTGTTGCTTATTAGGTGTTTCATTGGTATCACACTGAAATCATACATAAGAACATAAGAATAGCCATACTGGGCCAGACCAAAGGTCCATCTAGCCCAATATCCTGTTTCCAACAGTGACCAAGCCAGGTCACAAGTACCTGGCAAAATAGTGGCAACATTCCATGCTACCAATCCCAGGGCAAGCAGTAGCTTCCCCATGTCTGTCTCAATAGCACACTATGGACTTTTCCTCCAGGAACTTGTCCAAACCTGTTTTAAACCCAGACACGCTAACCACTATTACTATATCCTCCGGCAAAGAATTCCAGAGCTTAAGTATTCATTGAGTGATAAAATATTTCCTCCTATTTGTTTAAAAAGTATTTCCATGTAACTTCCTCGAGTGTCCCCTAGTCTTTATACTTTTGGAACAAGTAAAAAATTGATTCACTTCTACTTGTTCTACACCACTCAGGATTCTGTACACCTCAATCACATCTCCCCTCATTCATCTCTTTCCCGAGCTGAAGAGCCCTAACCTCTTTAGCCTTTCCTCATATGAAAGGAGTTCCGTCCCCTTTATCACTTTGGTCGCTCTTCTTTGAACCTTTTCTAATTCCACTATATCTTTTTTGAGATATGGTGACCAGAACTGAAAGCAATACTCAAAGTGAGGTTGCATCACAGAGTAATACAGAGACATTATAGTATTTTATATTATATCTACGTTATTTGAACAAATCTAATGCATGCTTATAAGGTGTTTCATTGGTATTAGGCTGACATCGTATTATATTTACATTTTTTGAACATTCAAACCATGCTCATAAGGTGTTCCATTGGTATTACGCCGACATTGTATTGTATCTGTGTTATTTGTGCTTTTTAGGTGTTTCATTGGCATTACGCTGACGTCATATTTTATCTATGTTATTTGAATGTTCTAACGCATGCTTATTAGCTGTTTCATTGGTATTTATTTGTTGCATTTGTATCCCACCTTATCCCACCTCTTTGCAGGCTCAAAGTGGCTTACAATACATCATGAGTAGTGGAAGAATGTTAGTAATAAACATTTAGTAATGCTGACGTATTATATCTACTGTATTTGCACATTCTAATGCGTGCTTATTAGCTGTTTCATATCTACATTATTTGAATGTTCTAATTCATGCTTATTAGCTGTTTCATTGGTATTACGCTGACATTGCATTATATCTACACTATTTGAACTTTCTAATGGATGCTTATTAACTGTTTCATTGGTATTACACTGATGTTGTATTATATCTGTTATTTGAACGTTCCAATGTGTGCTTATTAGCTGTTTCATTGGTATTATGCTGACATCGTAATTTTCATGATGGGAAAATTACGCACTATTCGGAAATATTTTGATAAGACATCAATTTGAGCGCTTAACTCATGCTCTCATTTTATCTTATCTTGATTATTGTAGTTTGATATATTTAGGTTGCACAAAGTGGCTTCTGAAAAGATTACAGATAGTGCAGAACATAGCAGTTCACTTAATTTTTGGACTTTCTAAATATTAGAATATACCCCCATTTTATATTAGCTTGCATTGGCTGACAATAGAAGCCAGAATCAAGTTTAAACATGCTTGTATTTTGTTGAAAGTTTTACATGGGGTGGTTCTGGATTATTTTTTTGTCCCATTTTTGCAACAGACTTAGAAGGGTTGGCAATATCATGATATTTGCCTTCCCTCCAGTTAAGGGAAACAAATGATTAGCAATTTTTGAGAAATCATTGCCTTTTCAAGCAGAAAGGCTTTGGAGGGATTTTGTTAATTTGTACTCATTTCCTCAACAGTTGCTTACATTTAGAATGAAGCTCAAAATGTGTTTCTTTAAGAAATTTATTTCACAAAAAGATTAGTGATATTTTATGTAAGGTTTATTTAATTCCCAGAGACTGTCCTGGCCTCTTGACCTTTAGTGACCCACTTAGAACTGTGAGGTGATAGCAGGATATAAGTCAGAAATGTAATGTAATGTAATTTGAACGTTTAATACGTGCTTATTAGCTGTTTCATTGGTTTAAGGCTGACGTCGTATTATATCTACATTATTTGAACGTTCTAATTCGTGATTAGCTGTTTCACTGGTATTAGGCTGAGTCATATTATATTTACACTAGTAAAAAAAGCCCGTTTCCCAAACCAATGAAACGGGCGCTAGCATGTGGCTTTTTTTGTGTGTGAGGGTGGGGTGTGTGTGCAGGTTGTTGTGTCGTCTTTTTTTTTGTTTTGTTTTTTGGGTGGGGGGTTGGGGGATGTGCTGTGCTGGCAAAGTGGGCTGGATTGGTGTGTGGCTTTGAGGGTGTGTTTCTGTTGTATTGTATGTGTGTGGTTTTGTCTGTCAAGGAGGTTTGTTGAGGGGGGTCTTTCTGTTGGTGAAATGTAAATATGGTTGTAGGGGGGTCAGCCTTTGCTGAGTGGTGGATTGTTTTTTCCGTTTTTTTTTTTTTGTGTGTTGTGCTGAGGCAGCAGTGTTGTTTTAGATGGGCAGAAGGTAGAGGAGCACGTTCTTGGTCTGTCGGTATTTTTTGGCTGTTTCAGGGCTCCTGTAGGGGAACGCTGGAAGAGAAATGTGCTGTGGGAAGCAGCGCCATCTTTTTCCGTTGGGCTGGGGTTCTAGGCATCCTGGAGGTGGGAGACGGCTTGCCTGAGGATGGGGATGGTTGTTTTAAGTTGGCGGAAGGGAGAGGAGCATGGGTCTTGGGCCGTCGGGGGGTGATCCGGTATGTTCAGTCCATTTCAGGCCAGCTACAGGGGAATGCTGGAACATTTATGCGCTGCGGGAAGCAACGTCACCTTTTTCCAGGTGCTCGTGGAATCCCCAAAGTGGGAGATGGCTTGCCTGAGGCTGGGGATGGTTGGGCACGTCCTTGGCCGCTTCGGCAAAAGGGGAAGAGGAAGGGTGTGGGGAGTTACCTGCAGCCACGTGAGAAACCGGGTATTCTTTGTTTGTTTTGTATTATTAGTTTGCATTTCTGTTGAAGAAAGAGTGGATGCCTTTTGAATGATGGAGGTGGTGTGTCGGTGTGCGGTTGTTTCGTTAGTTTGGCAGCCAGTCTCCAGCGATTCCTAGGCAGGGAAGGAGTAGTACTCCTCCCCCTTCCTTGGTCGCTGTTTTCTGCTGGCTGGGTCGCGGGTAATCCTTCCAGCTGGGCCACAGCTTGTCCTGTTCGCCCACGTCCCAGATGGTGAGGGGCACGCTGTTCTCCGGCTCCACGTCAAGTGAACCCAAATATAGTCTGTGTTATAGGCCCTCCGGCACTCTTCAGTACCGGCATTATGCATTTAAAAATTTCTCCCCCCCCCCGGTATATTTTTGCACATACCCACAGCAGGAATATTCTTCTCTCGTTCTAGCGGTGGTTCTGTGCCTGTGCTTTCCGTGCTGCACAGATAATGAGCCGTTCTGCTGGTGAATGCTCCTCCCTTATTGCCACATAGTTTCCTCTGATAGGTCCGTCTTACGTCGCCTAGCGTTGCCTGGGAACGGTTTTGTGATGGTCCTTTGTGTTTCAGAACGTTGAGGGTGTTTTTTCTGATTGGTCCGTCATGCGAGGGCAGGGCAGAGAGACATGGTCAGTGCTGTGGCTTCACCACCATGAAGTGACGAACCCTTCAGGGAGTGACTGAGTGACTTCAGAATGTTGTCTTCAGAACGTTGAGGGTGAGTTTTATTATAGTAGATTATTTGAACGTTCTAATGTGTGATTAGCTGTTTCATTGGTAGGATGAGTTGTATTCTATCCACCTTATTTGAGCGTTCTAATACATGCTTATTAGCTGTTTCATTGCTAGTAGGCTGACATCATATTATATCTACGTTACTTGAACATTCTAATGTGTGATTAGCTGTTTCACTGGTATTAGGCTGTCGTATTATATCTACGTTATTTGAACGTTCTAATACATGCTTATTAGCTGTTTCATTGGTATTATACTGACGTCGTATTATATCTAAGCGATTTGAATGTTCTAATACATGCTTATTAGTTGTTTCATTGGTATAATGCTGACGTCGTATTATTTGAACGTTCTAATGTGTGATTAGCTGTTTCATTGGTAGGATGAGTCATATTCTATCTACCTTATTTGAGCGTTCTAATACATGCTTATTAGCTGTTTCATTGGTAGTAGGCTGACATCATATTATATCTATGTTACTTGAATGTTCTAATTCGTGATTAGCTGTTTCACTGGTATTATATCTAAGCTATTTGAATATTCTTCCATGCTATTATAGTACTGTTTATACTGTACTGACATTTATATTTCTGTTATATGATTGTTCTGCAGTGCTGCTAAATGTGTATATTTTTAATCCTGTTTCATGGTAGTCCTATTATTAGGTTTCAATTTGCGTTTTTCAAGTTTACCTCATTTTTCTGTATGTATGTTTATATTTGATCATTTTACTATTGTTATGCTGTTAACAAAATTGTAAGTTTTATGTTAAACCGTACCTGTTGTACTCCGCCTTGGTTGAATTTCTTCATAAAGGTGATTAATAAATCCCAATAAATAAATAAATCATTGTCATTTCTTTTTGAGCAACGAGGACAGAAAAAGTAGGTTCTGTAGCTCACACTTAAGAGCAGAAACAGGCATGAAAATCCCCACTAATGCTGACCACAGAAAAACGCACTAACCTTTTACTTCTCCTCAAACCTGGAATTAAAGCCTCAGCATTAGAAAACCCTGTGCTCAGCTTTCCAGTCTTCTATGTTCAATAGATAATATCTTCATTTACCATGGAATTTAAAGGAGTTGTGCACTGAGGTTTTGCTTTGCGCATAGTTAGCTTGTGCGCAAAACTAGTTTTAGCCTGGGATACCCAGAGTAATGCATAAAATTATGCGCACAAGTCAAGCTACATTATGGGCAAAGTATACCACACTTTATTACGTTGGCCCAAGAAACAGAGAGGGAAAAAGAGAAAGAATGAGACAGAAGAGAACACAAAGAGACAGACACAAGTGACAGTCAGAAAGAGAAGAAAAGATCAGAAAGACAGGAAAATCAGAGTGAGAGAGAAAGTTAGAAAATTCAACAGAGGAAAGGAGGCTCAAAAACCAGAGCAACAGAAATAGAAAGAAAAAAAAAAAAGAGACAGAAAGAGGAAAGAATTAAAACAAAGCAAGGAGAGGAAAGGACATAAAATATGAAAGAGACACATACACAAAGAAAAAGAAACAAAAGAGAACCTGTGACAGATAGAAAGAGGAGAAAGAGGGAAGGAGAGAGAAAGACAGGAAAAACAGAGAGTGAAAACACTTGGACAGGAACCCTGTGACCCTAATTCCTAATAGTCTGCTCTGCGAGTCCAAAGATAACCCATCTATCTTTCATGGGAACACCCAGTCCAGATCCCCTGCAGTGACTTCCCTCTCTTCCAATTCCCCTTCCCCTTCCTGTTTTCCCATCAGATTTTGTTTTGGTGTCATTTCAAGCACAGCCTCCCCCTCAACCCACCCCAGTTTCTAAACATCAGCTACCATGAAACCACACAAGAAAGCTAAGGCAATGAGGAGGCCATTACATATTCTGAGAACTCTTCCCAAAGCAGGCGTAAATCTAAGGCGCACGACTTTTTAATGAAACAACACCAATGTAATTGACTTTGTGATCATTTCTTTTTTTTTAAATCTTAATATTTAATGGTGGGAGCGTAGAAGCCTGCGTTTGTGTTTTCTCTGCTATGCTGCTGGGCAGGAGAGACAACAGACCTGGCAGTGGGAAGGGAGGATGCCTAGTTTGAGATGCCTCCTGGGGTTCTAAATGCTATATTAAATAGAAATTAAATGTCTTATTAATGTAAATATAGAAAAACAATTAATTTAAATCACCTTTCCCCCCTTCCGGTGGGGGGGGGGGGCTATTGTCGGCATCAGAAGAGTGAAGTAGGCCTCAGATAGAAAAGAAGGGGTATGGGAGGAGCCAGCAGTGAAGAAAGGAGGGAGAGCAGCTGCCCCAGTGAATCCAGAAGTGCTTCTAGCCATGGGGTGGGGGGTGGGGGGGGGGGCAGAGTGACCTATAGCACTTGCCAGTACCAGAGAGAAAGTGGGAGGTGGGCTGGCAGGGAGAGCTGCAGCACTTGAGCAGGCAGTGTACAGGAAGAACATAGGGGTAGCCAACAGGAGAGAAGGGAGGTGGGAGCCCCAAGTCAGCACAAAAAAACGTGCCAATCATGGGAGCCCAAGTGGAGGAGCAGCCCCAGAAGTGGTCAGGGCCTGGGTCCATGCTGGGCAGAGATCCAGGCAAGCACAGGCAGAGAGATGGCTGCAGGCAAGCCCAGGAGAAGGCTTCAGGTAGGCTCCCAGGCTGAAAGGGGCAAGCCCAAGGGAGAGAGCAGGAGGGCCCAGGTAAGTCAAGCAAAGAAGAGAGAGAAAGGCAGCAGATGGGTCCCCTGGGCAGAAACAAAAGAGAGTTGCAGGCTGGACCCCTTTGAGAGAGAGAGCTGCAGACAAGCTGGAGAGAGGGGCTGCAAGCAAGCATGGAGAGCTGGTGAGTGCTAGGGCAGGGCCGGGAAGAGAAGAGGGCTGGTGTGTGTGAGCTGTGTGGGGCTGAAGAGTACTGGACAGGGCCTGGAGGGGAGACTGCAGGCAGTTTGTGCAGAGAGAGGGGGAGTCAGGCACAAAGAAGAGAGGCTGGGCAAAGTGAAGCAGGGCATGCTGGGCTAGAAAGAAGCCGGAGGGGAGCCGTGCAGCGGGCCCCAAACCCGTGGAAGAAGCCCACACCCTGAGAGAGGAGCCCGACCATGAATGCTTGCTCTCAAGAGCCTGACCACAAGTGCCTGCCCCGAAGAGAAAGTGTGCCTGCATCCAAGCCCTTGCCCAGAGGAAGGGAGAGGCCAATCAAGAGTGCCTGCCCTGAAGAGAAAAGGCCTGCTTTGAAAGAGAGACCCAGATTGTCTGTACATAAGTGCCTGCCTCTGAGAAGCCTGCCTTAAGTGCCCGCCCCCCATGAGCCCAACCTAAGCGTCTGCCAGGGGGCCAGATGCACTAAACTTAACGAGCAAGTAGTAAACCATGGCATGCACTAAAGGCTTCTCCGAGCCATTTTCCGATCACGGTAGCAGCTAACGAAAACGGAATGCAGATGATCCAAAGGCTATTATAATGAGCTGCACTACCGTTGCAAGGCTATTATAATGAGATGCACTATGGTTTTCCGATCCCCTTACAGTGAAAAACCTAACGGGAGGTCTACACCTCTTGTTGGGGCAAATCGGAAGAAAAAAAATGTCGTCAGGGACGTCCTTCACCTGAACCCCGCCCCCCCCCCCCCCCCCCACTCCAAAGATGTTCTTTTTGGACGTCCTTCACTTAATAAAAACCTGTGCCACCCGAAAGGAAGACGTCGTGCCGCTCATCCTCTCCACTGCCTTCTGCAGGAAGGCTCCGATGTGGCTCGATCCTAGCAGGAGAGTGCAGTTGAGGACATCCATTCAAAAAGATGTCCTTTTTGGACGTTCCCCCCCCCCCCCCCCCACAATAATAAAAATGACCTTTTTGGACGTCCTTCATTCAGCTGAAAGACCTGGAAGTCTCTGAGCCAATCACAGCGCGTTTAGCTCAGCTAAACTCGTTGTGATTGGCTCAGAGAGTTCCAGGTCTCTCAGCTGAGTGAAGGACGTCCAAAAAGGCTGTGTTTATTATTGCGGGGGAGGGGGGGAGGACATCCAGAAAGGACGTTTTTTTGGATGGACGTCCTCAACTGCACTTTCCTGCTAGGATTGAGCCGCATCGGAGCCTTCCTGCAGCAGGCAGTGGAGGGGGTGAGAGGCGCGGCGTCTTCCTTTCCCGGGTGGCACAGGGAGGCGCAGGGACGGCCACAAGCATAGCAAAGGTGCCATAACTTTTTTTTTAAAAAATTTTAAAGTCCCTCACGAGGACTTGGGACACGCAGCTTGTTTTTTTTTTACATGGATGTTAGGCGCTTTTTAGACGTATTTAGAATGGGCAGAGCAGCCAGCATAACGCTTGGCTGCTCTACGCATGCTCGACCGGCCGACTGGTTACCGATGGAATAGAGAATGCAAGTGAGCTACAACAAGCAGCTCATTTGCATTCCTTTTCCTTGATGCATGCCCGTTCCTTACCGATTCACTAAGGGAATCGGTAAGGGAAGGGCTTTAATGAATTTTTAGTGCATCTTGGCTAGGGTGAGCTGTCGAGTTCAGCGACATGAGCATAAAGAAACCAGGAGAAAGAGGCACGTGCCAGGGAGGTACATAGGGATTCCCTTTCTTATACTTTTATTTAAATCTAGTTAGCTATACATGGCTTGTCCTGCCAAAGAATGCACTGACTAAGACTAGAGTGGACACATGAGAAAAGGGAGTCAAGGTTTTCCTTTTTTTGAGTTTGTTAATATACTATAGTAGATTCCTGCACCCAAGAGCTGATCACCTTAAAGAAGAGATGAGACAGAGACCAACCACCAAAGGTACCCAAAGCAAGAGAGTGGCGAGCTAGTGAAGATGTCGTCATGGGTGGGCCTGGGTGGGTCAGAGCCCACCCAAAATCACTGCTTCGTTGGTGTGGTTGGCAGGGATCTGCAAGCCCCACTAGCCAAAAATCTCCTCCTGGCAGAAAGAACGCTCTGTGCAGCCAGCAGTGTTCCCAAGCTGCTGCTGTCCCCTCAGTTTTCGTGCATGCACAGAGGCTGACAATGTCAGTGGTTCACCGGCTACACAGGGTCTAAGTGTTCTTTCTGCTGAGAGGAGGTCTTCAGCTGCACAGAATCTATAACAAATCAGAATTGGTGTGTAGAGCCTGAGCTCTTTCATTAACACTTGAGGACCATGGGTCAATTTTACCAGACAGTGGAAAAGATGCCGGTACTCAGTACCCCAAAGTACCCTCTCAAAAAAAGTCCTGGTTACCGTGATATCCTTAAAAATGCTCAAGCATTTAAATATTTTTGAGCACTAACTGAAATTTTAACATCTATTATCTAGTCAGGACACATGTGTTATATGTTATTTTTTTAACTTATTATACCTATTATCCTACAATAAACAATATATTTTCTCCTTGTCAAAACCCTTGGTTGAGTGGAGTTTATTTGGGGGAACCCTCTTGAACTGTGACAGTTCTAAAAGTGTAATACACTTTTCAACCACTATGGGGGGAATACATTAACACAGTAATGGTGCTGTGGAAAGGATTCCCACAGGAGGTCCTAAGCAGTTGGAACAAGAGCTGATTTCTTTTGCAGGGAAAAAGACTGCTAATAATGAATGCCAAGCTTGCATTTAGTTTTATTCCTGAATGGTTCCTTCTTTCCATATTCACGTGATGCGGGTAGGAAAGATACTCCAGCGCCCTTTTTTTTTTTTTTTTGCAGAGAGGTGTGGTAGCCATGTTAGTCCACTCTTAAAGGTTATCAATAGAAATCAAACAAAATAAAACATGGAAAAGAAAATAAGATGATACCTTTTTTATTGGACATAACTTAATACATTTCTTGATTAGCTTTCGAAGGTTGCCCTTCTTCCTCAGATAGCCGATCTAAGGAAGAAGGGCAACCTTCGAAAGCTAATCAAGAAATGTATTAAGTTATGTCCAATAAAAAAGGTATCATCTTATTTTCTTTTCCATGTTTTATTTTGTTTGATTTCTATTGATAACCTTTTTTTGCAGAAAAAGAAGCTGTCACACCCTGCTAAGGAGGGCTTAATTTTGGGGGGAGGAGGCTTAACACACTTCAGCCAGATAATTTCAGGCTCCAGAGCAGTAGAAGTGTTCTGTTCCAGGCCCTTCCTTCCAGGCAGCCTGCAGAGAAGTGGAAGGAAAGGGAGGGGAGGGAACCTGGAGAAAGGGGAGAGCAGTCACTCTGCTCCCTTATTTTATTTATTTATTGCAATTACTTGATATTCTGGCACTCACACTACGGTGCCACTGGGCAGTTCATAATCATTTTTTTTTAATGGAAGAGAAAATAAATTATATTCTTATCCAGAAAAGGGTGGGAAAAAGAGGACAAAGAAGGGAGAAATGCAAGGAAAACAGGTTTTTCAGGATACTTCCAATGAATCTGCATGAGTTAAGTTTGCATACAATAGAGGCAGTTTGTGCAAATGTATCTTTTGTATATTATTGTGGATATCTTGAAAACCAGACTGGCTCAGTGTGTCCTGTGGACTTGGTTGAGGGCCCCACTTCTCCTGCTGCTCTTGCCTCTTGTCCACCCGTCCTTTCCCTCCTGATCCACAGTTCCACTTTCTTTTTGTGTACAAATGAAGGGGCCCTTTTACTGAACCGCATTAAGTGTTAGCTTAATGCAGAGAAAAAGGCTTAACACAAAACGTGGTGAAGCAGTTTGTGGTAATTTGCCTGTCAGCATTTGCTAACAGCAGAGATGTAGCTAGGTGGGGTGCCAGGGGAGTGACTGCTCCCCCAAATCGACTTCTGACAGCGTCGGCACCTATTTTTCAGGTGGTCCGTCACACCTATGCAGTTCACATGTGCGCCTACGCGTGCACCCACGCGCCTCTCCTCTCCCCCTGGTGTCACAACCTGGCTACGCTTCTGGCTAACAGTGTGCTATTTATTTTTATAAAATATTTTTTTGGGAAGGGGTGTGTCATGGGTGGGGAATGGCCGTGGAAATGTTATCCAGCTAGAGCATTTACATTAACATGTGCTAACTAGATATCGCTGGCTTAACGCAGGAGCACTCAGCGCAGGGGTGTCCAACCTCGGCCCTTGCCAGGTCGGATTTTCAGAATTTCCACAATAAACATTCATGAGATCTATTTGAATACAATGGAAGCAATGCATGCAAATAGATCTCATACATAGTCATCAATATCATAAGGAAACTGTATTTAAAGGAACAGAAGTTAATCTTTATGTGGGATATTCTGGTACCCAATGGGTTAAACAAAGAGGTTGACTGGGCGGGTTTACTAATGGGTTAAGCCTGGTCACTGCCTCTTTCAGCAGGAATTGTGGCTTTTTAGAGGGGCCTTGAGTTATTACTGCACAGGAGCTACATAGCAGGGAGGTCTGAAGCTCTGCACCCTGCAATAGCAGGGTGATTTCTTTATGTATTTTTAATATTTTGTTTATATAAGATTTTGTTTCTATTAGAATTTGTACAAAATTTTCTTTTTTTCAGGTTTTGGTCTCCTGAGGAAGCGAAAGTGAAACTTGGTCCATGTAGAGACCAATGTAAGTTGTTGAGTTTCATAAGCTTTCAGTCCAGTGATTTTCAACATTTCATGGACCCTCATTAGGGGGTCTTTTACTAAAGATTAGCTTGCATTACCAGCAGCAGGGCCCATAGGAATAAAATGGGACCTGCTGCAGATAACTCAAGCTAACCTTTAGTAAAAGACCCCCTAAGGGATCCCTGTGCTGTTAAGACTTTTATACTCCTGCTGATTTACTTCAGTTGATAGATGGATAGAGGAAGTATTTAAAAGACATTATGGTGGAGATTTGATTATGGTGATCCATTGTCTATGGTTTATTATGAACAACAGAAGATGTGAAGAAGAGATGTAGCAGAATGGAGATAAAGAGGGGTATAATCGAAAGGGATGCCCAAGTTTTGTTGAGGACGTCCTCGCAAAATGTCCCGGTGGAGGGGCAGGGAAACCCGTATTATTGAAACAAGATGGATGTCCATCTTTCGTTTCAATAATACGGTCGAGGACGCCCAAATCTTGAAATTTTGGTCGTCCTTAGAGATGGTCGTCCCTAGACTTGGTCGTTTCTGATTTTCGCCGATAATGGAAACCAAGGACGCCCATCTCAGAAACGACCAAATACAGGCCCTTTGATCGTGGAAGGAGCCAGCATTTGTACTGCACTGGTCCCCCTGACATGCCAGGACACCAACCGAGCACCCTAGAGGGCACGGCAGTGGACTTCATAAAATGCTCCCAGGAATATAGCTCCCTTACCTTGTGTGCTGAGCCCCCCAACCCCCCCCCCCTAAAACCCACTACCCACAACTGTACACCACTACCATAGCCCTTACGGGTGAAGGGGGGCACCTAGATGTGGGTACAGTGGGTTTTGGAGGGCTCGCTGTTTCCTCCACAAACGAAACAGGTAGGGAGGGGGATGGGCTTGGGTCCGCCTAACTGAAGTACACTGCACCCACTAAAACTGCTCCAGGTACCTGCATACTGCTGTGATGGACTTGAGTATGACATCTGAGGCTGGCAAAATACATTTTTAAAGATGTTTTTTGAGGGTGGGAGGGGGTTAGTGACCACTGGGGGAGTAAGGGGAGGTCATCCCCGATTCTCTCCGGTGGTCATCTGGTCATTTTGGCCACCTTTTTGTGCCTTGGTCGTAAGAAAAACACGACCAGATAAAGTTGTCCAAGTGCTCGTCAGGGGCGCCCTTTTATTTTCCATTATGGGTCGAGGACGTCCATGTGTTAGGCATGCCCAAGTCCCGCCTCCAATACGCCTCCGATATGCCCCTTGAACTTTGGCCGTCCCTGCGACGGAAAGCAGTTGGGGACATCCAAAATCGGCTTTCGGTTATACCGATTTGGACGACCCTGTGAGAAGGACGCCCATCTTCCGATTTGTGTTGAAAGATGGGCCCAAAAGTCTTATAATGGAGATAAAGTCTTAATTATTTCCTTGGAGAAGTACAAGTGGTTTGAATTACATCAGACTAGAGGTTATGATCGGGGGGGGGGGGGGGGGGGGGGGAGTTGTATTTGATGTGACATTAATATGTTTATTTTTTGTTATAACATGTAGTGCCTGGGTCAGTAATACTTCAGCCTAAGAATTAATGTAAACTTCATTCCTAACAAATGATATGTATTCTGCTTTAGTAGCTACTGATTAGTGTCATATGATGTTTAGCTCCAGGAATTTTAGGTCTTGTAAGTGCGTAGTCAGAGAATGTTTTTAGCTTTTATGATATTAATATTGAATAAAGATTTTGAGGAAATTGTAATTACAAATTTTTTATGATGAAGTTTATCAACTAGTGACATAGTAGCTATTTATACATATTCATTGGGGAAACCCTGAAAACCTGACTGGACTGCAGCCCTGGAGGACCGCGGCTGGACACCCTTCACTTAGCGCCTCCTACCTCGGAGGCAGTAAGTGCTCCCGTGTTAATATTTTTATAAGACTCTTGTGCTAATGGAACAATTAGCGTGGGACCTGCAAAAAGAAAAAAAGCCCTATTTTAGGACAGGCTAGAAATGGGTTTAGAGCACAGGAAAGTCCCACGTTAAAGCATGCTAAGCTTTAGTAAAAGGGCCCACCCCCCCCCCCCCACCCCAAGCCCTGCTGCTAAGACCAACTATTTGGAGGAGCCAGTATAGACTCCCTGCACCAGTGCAACACCTTTTAACCTTGTTGGGAATTTTCTATATTAGGTCCTCACTGGGTGGAAAAAGAACAGGGAGTGGCCTTCTGTCCCCCTTCAGGGATGTGCTGGCACAATAGCCCCTGTCACTCACAAGGTGCCGATTTCCATGGCTCAGTAAATGTGTGCCACTTTCACAGCATGCCTCAGGTTGAGGAGGTGAGGTCAGAGTCGAGAATGGAGCCTTGTCTCCTAACCTCTGTAGCACTCCCAGCCCCAGGAGCCCGAGCCAGGAATAGAACCCAGGCTTCCTACTTAGCCATGCAGAATGGAAGCACTATCAGCCTGTAACATAACCCACCCACATTTATCAAAGGGAGCACAGCAGAGTCTACAAAACACCTGGTGTTATTTCTGTTGTGTTAAAAGGCCAAAATTGAACCTTTCAGGTGGAAAGACGTCAGCCAGGTTCAAGAAATGCTTCCTCTATGTTTAATTATTCATCCAATTCTAAAGCCTTTTTATCCACAGCTCTGTCTCATTCTAGTGACCCTTTCATGACAGCTTTATGTTTAAACCATCTGATCTAATACAATGACATCATATCAAACTCCATCTCCTTATTCCCCCCCCCCCCCCCCCCCCACAAATATTATTGAACTAAATCAGTCATGGCATCATCTACCAACCCATTTGTTAAAAAGAAGGGCAACCACTGCACTCAGTAGATTGTTTCTTTTTTCTGTCTTAAATAATTAAGTCTGTGTCTACTTGGGTAATCTGGGCAGGCGCCAGACTACAAGATCCGCCCTAGAATTTAGCCAAGAAAGCATTTTGCAGGAGCCGCCTCTGGTATTTTCAATCTCCCCCTCTCCCTACACTCTCTGCATTTTGCCAGATCCTCTGACTTCAGTCCCTAGGCTGGCTCAGTTGTGCAGCACCAGTTCCATCATCAGCTGTTTTACAAACTGCTGTGCTTTTCCCAGATCCCTGTGTGTCAGTGATCTGTTTGGGGTAAACACCAGCTGCCTATGTGGCTGAATTCTTCCAGATGTCCCCAGAAAGGGGTGCTGGCATTCTCCTGTCAATCTTTTGCTGTTAAAATCCTTGCAAATAAAAAAGTGGTACCTATTTTTATTTTCAGAGTCCTGTGGGAGCAAGGAAGGGATGCGGGTAGGGTGTGGAAAGGATCGTTCAGAAGATGAGTGAGTGCTCTCCCAGAGATTTTAGCATACATTTTCACAGAGCTATCAAGTTGCCCAGGGCCAAGAGGGAGCGTTTGGGCTAATCCTGGATTTCTAATATCCTACTCCTGGTGCATTGTGGGACCTGCAACGCCAATTCCCATGGGTAGAATCCAGGACTACTGCTTTGCGATGGAAGTTCAGAACCAGGACTGGTCAAAAGGTCTACCTCCTGGAAATGGGTAACTTGGCAGCTCTGTTCCCAGGGGATTTGCTGGAAACTCAAACAATGTCTGACTCTGGAGAACCTTCAAAGATACAAGCAGAACACAGGGGTTCAAAATACTAGAGGAAACTCCTATAAAATGAAGCCAAGATTAATTAATATTCAGACAGAGGAGGAGAGAAAAGAGGCAAAAGAAAACAAAGTGACCCCTCCCACTGGCAGAATCTGAAATTGAACCTTGCATTGTTTATCCATAGGCTATAGCACTCTCATAGCTTCCAAGTTGCCCAGGTCCAGGAGAGAGACTTTATGGCCAGTCCTGGCTTTTAATGTATATCCCAGAGCAGTATGGGATTTGAAGCCCCAATTTTCTACTAATTGCAATCAGTGCTGCAGGTCTCATAATGCACCTTGATGGGATGTTGGAAATCCAGAACTGGCTCATAAACTCTCTCCAAGATTGGGGCATGTTGGCAGCTCTGCTCTCCAAAGATTCCAAACAGATAGAAAGACATGACAGGTCCTCACACTGTAAAAAGGGGGCCTTAGTGCCCAAGCTTCTGTCCTCTGGAAAACTGGGTGTGGAACACAAGGTGCCTCCAGCTCCAGGGAGGTGCAACACAAAGTCCTGGGAGGATACAATGAAACACAGCCCTCCCTTAGACCAGGGGTTCTCAACCCAGTCCTCTGGACACACCTAGCCAGTCAGGTTTTCAAGATATCCACAATGAATATGCATGAGAAAAATTTGCACGCATTACTCCCATTCTATATACAAATCTCTCTCATTCATATTCATTGTGGATATCCTGAAAACCTGACAGGCTAGGCCTGTTCCGAGGACTGGGTTGAGAATCCCTGCATTAGACCAATGGTTCTCATACAGTCCTTGGGACACACCCAGCCAGTTGGGTTTTCAGGATATCCACAATGAATATGCATGAGATGGATTTGCAGACAAAGGTAGCAGTGCAAACAAATTATCTCATGCATATCCTGAAAACCCAACTGGCTGGATGTGCCCCAAGGACTGGGTTGAGAACCACTGCTTTATATGATGGCAGGAACACAGAAAGTCCCTGTTGCAGTGCAAAACCGTTCCACAAATCCTTTGTGGGAATTTTTTTTTGAAGGTAAATATCACTTCCACAATGCCCTGGAGCCTGTAGGGCAGACAGAGACCAAGGTCAACAGGTCAGCTCTGCTTGATTAAGAGATTAAATGATTCTTAATTAACAGACCCCTTATTCACCCTGTCTGGGGAATAATAAAGCAAATGGGAGATCATATATAATCTTCCCAGACCTGAAAGAGCTACTGGGAACCTCCCAGTGCAGTATTTTATCACAAGTCCTATCTGGATTACAGTGGGAAATACTTTCCTAGGGGGGTAAAAGGGACTAAGCAGTGGATACATTTCTTTAAAAATATTTATTTAAAAAAATATTTGATTGCAAACTCAGTAACAAATTAAACCCAAGGAAGGAGCAGTTTTCATCTGTGTGGGGGATGTTTTACCCCATCACACGTACAGATTAACACTAAAGAAAAAGGCATTTCAAACTTTGCCCCAGCTCACCAGAGACCCCAACATGGGGCTAATGAGTGGGAAGAGAACGGCACATGAAGGACACAGATTTAACATTTCCCACTGTTGCCTCCTTTGCTCTGATTTTGTCACACATGGTTTTTTCATGTTTGTACACTTAAGCACATGATGCAGAGAATAAGTTTAAAAAATGAAAAATCCAGGGCTGCTCACCTTCCATGGTGGTTTCTCCTGCCGCCAGTCCAGGAAAGAAAATGCCGCCAGCAAGGGGGAAAAGAAAACAAAGAGAAGTGAATAAATCAAAAGTTAGTGTGATGATTATCAGAGGTGCAGCAGGTGCTTTAAAGAGGGCATAGCAAGCTGCCTGGACACAACTAAAACCAGGCTTCAAACCCTGTTTTCCCCACTGACCTGTGTCTTTTCAATTTAATTAAGCTCTTCACATCCAAGCACAATGTGGCTATAAGTATGCTTGGTAGGTCCCTGTCCATGAGAGCTTACAATCTAATTTGGACCTGAAGCAATGGATGGTGAAGTGACCTGCCCAAGGTCATAAGGGGCATCGGTGAGGCAGCTGCTTCACAGACAGCAGGTCACTCCACCCTCCATTGCATCAGGTACAACCTAGATTGTAAGCTCTCATGAACAAGGACCTACTTGCTGTACCTGATTTATAACTATTTTTGAGTCTGGTTTAGAAAGATGACTAATTAAATTCAAAATCTATATCCAATCAAGGCTCAGATATGGATTCTGCAACTTTCCCCTGCAACAGCTCTGACACTGCAGCCAACTCTGGCCTTGGCCAGATTTTTATCAAGTGGCTAAAGGTGGAGTAGGTAAAAAAAAAAAAAAAAAACCACACACACACACAGTAATCACTGCAATTTAAAAAAAATTCTTTAAAACAAAATTAGAACCTTTTTAGGTCTCAGGATATTTTGTAAGTGTAATAAACACATGCCAGGCTTTTGCATTAAAAGCATTTTGCTGTGGCTGGGGTGTATCTCCAGATCTTTCAGAGCACACCCCGCCGTGTGTTCATGCTTACATAAAACACAGCCTTTCTGAGACACTGGAAAATAAACCATAAAGAAAGAAAAATAGCAGACAGAGGCTCCCCTCCAGTGATAAAAGCCACTTTATATAAACGATCTCTACAGGTGATCCCGGTTCACATCCGCCGTCTTACAAATCTCTCAGGCTCAATGCATGTGGACACTGCTGAGAGAAAGCGGCATTGGAAGCGGAGACTGTGCTCTGACCACGCACGGGCTGTGCCAGTGTGCAATGTGAAGGCTGGGGAGCAGAGCAGCAGCCTGGGCTTCCAATGCTGCTTTCCCAGCACAGTATCGCTGGGTAAAGAAACACTCACTAGGCGGCCGCCACACCTGGAAAGGATTTCAGTCAGCAAATAGAGTGGACAGGGGATGGGGGTGTTTTGGACTTGGGGAGGGAATGGGCAGAAGGATAACGGAGAAGATTTTCAGGCTGGTTTCTGCAGAGTTCAAACTCCACCACTCCTTCTACCTCCCCCCTTCATTCCCCTCTAGAGGGATGCAGGGAGCAGTCTGACTCTGTCTGTCTAGAACAGAAGATGCCCCAGGGAGGTGCCCGAGAGCACACTCCTGCCAATCAGTTTAAGAGGAGCTGCCCACATCGATTTCATGGAGGTGCTTGATCTGGCAAAGGAAAACAAAATAAAAAGCCACAAAACTTGTAAGCTGTCGCTTGGGCTGACCTGCTGTAGTTACAGCCTCCTCTGATAACCAGTACAGCTTTCACTAAAATGGGAGGTGAAAGCCAGAGACTGAAGAGGGAGGGAGATATAAGGAAAGACAATAAGGTGGGGTGGGGAGAGAGATCCAGTATCTGTGATTTAACCTTAGTCACTTTACAAACCCCTGAGCTCAAGGGTCTCCTGGGCTGGCTGCAGTTTAGCACACACACATAAACACTCCCCAGACTATTAGCAGCCCTCTGGTATATTCCTTCCTCTGGCTGGCATCACTCAATCCTCACTGCCATTTTTTCTGCCTGGCCCTGGTGTGTGCAGGCACCTGGCACAGGAACAGTGAGCCAGCAGGGGAAGGCTTTTCCTAATCCTAATGTCAGTGCAGCTTCTTCTTCTATGAAAGTATCACATCTGAGCTAGCTTTTTGGGTGGGGGTGGGTGGGAGGGGAGAGACAGAATATGAAACATGAGTTCTAATCCCTGGCTGGGTTGCTGATTGTCTCTCTCTCTCTGGGGGTGAGTTGCAACCTCCCTATGCTTCAGTGCTAAACTCCTGCCCTTTCCTAGATTCTGGGTGTGTGACCCTTGGGGAAAGTCATTTTATGACCTTGTGCTTGGTTCTAATCCCCTGCTCTGCTGCTGACTGTGTGGAACACTGAACTCAGTCACATTATTTCAGAGCTGCCAAGTTACCCATTCCAGGAGGGAGACTATTTAGCCAGTCCTGATTTTAAACTTGCATCCCAAAGCAGTGTAGTATTTGAAGGCCATGATTCTATCCATGGAAATCAATGTTGCAGGTCCCATAATGCACCAGGATGAAGTTGGCATAAATCCAGGACCGGCCAAAAAGTCTCCCTCCTGGAATAGGTAACTTGGCAGCTCTGTTATTTCTCAGTTCTAATCCCCTGACCTAGCACTAGCTCTGTGTCTGTGAACCTGAGAAGAGTGACTTTCTCTTCCTGTGCCCCAGTTCTAATCCCCACCTCTGTCACTGACTCCGGATGGGTCACTTTATTTTCCTCTGTCGGGGTACAATAGCTGTCCCTAGATAATAGCGGCCTGGTGCCTCCTCTCCTTTGGATGCCTTCACAAACTCGGAGCGGCAGCAAGGCTGCCGGCAGGGTCCTGCTGCCCCTTGGGGTATTTCTTGAGTACTGGGATCATGCAGTCTTCCTGGCTGAAAGGTACAATTCATTATCTCTGTGCAGAATTCTGCTGCCCCCTGCACAACCTGCCCCATTATGCTCCTTCCTCAGGAGAACCTTCCTTTGACACAGAAATCCATTTGAAAATGGAATCTCTTTGTCTCTCATTCATTCTATCCCTCACTGTCTCTCTTTGTTTCCCTCCCTCTCGCAGGCTTCCTCCTCACTGTCTCTTCCCCTGGGTTTATCTCATTCTCTTCCTCTTGCACACACACAATTCGCCTCTTCTCCCACTTCAGTATCTCGCAGATGGTGGGAAGAAACCAACTTGTCCTTATAACCCCCAACTCAATGGCCCTGCTCTAATACAGAAGTGGGTGAGGGATACAAAGCCAAGATTATCTGTGCCACCTGGGAAAGTGAAAGGCTCCTGAGACCCTCCTAGACAGAGGAACTGAGTCAATAAAAGAGGAGGAGGGAGAGACGGTGACAAAAAGAAAAAGGAGAATAGAGAGTGACATAGAGGAGGACAGGTGGGGGGAGAAGAGAGAGAATGAAAAACTCTAATTTGGAATTAATAGTTTCTCCTAGGACAAGCAGGATGAGTCAGCCACATATATAGGTGACGTCACCCGACGGCTCTCATATGTGGCTCACTTATCCTGCGGTCCACGGAGAACCTACGCTACAGGTAAGTAACTCTACTTTGCCTCTCCAAATGTGTGTATAAAGTAAGTTACAATTTGGGTGCAGTAGGTAGGTCCCTACAATCTAGGCTTACAATCTATTTGGAACCCAAGGCAGTGAAGTGTGAAGTGATTTGCCCAAGGTTACATAAAGTGGCTGCGGTGAGATCTGAATCCCAGTTTCCCTGGTTTGCAGCCCATTGCTCTAATGAAGAGGCCACAGCCAGAGGGGTGCAGCAGTACAGGATGAGAATAGAGGGAACAATGTAAAGGGGGAGAGATAGAGAGGAAGAAGCAGGTTGGGAAAATGAGAGACAGACAACAAGTGGGGGGAGGGGAGGGTTAGTCCAGAGAGGAGAAAAGGAAGATGGATTGAAGGAAGAGACCATGCTGATCATCCCAGAAGTCTGTTACCACTGGTGGGGACAGGCCCATCTGAATCTGAACCCCTCCTCCCCTCTGCCTCTTTTTCTGGCTCTTCTCCCTGCTTGTTGAGATAGCAGTTTTCATATTTAGCCAGCTCTGTTTGCTCAGTTAGAAAATGGTGTTTTGTGTACTTAACACCAGCTCGAATAACCCTGGGCTAATATTTGCAAAGGGAACTGATCCATGGAGCAGAAGTGTGAGACAGCATGGCTGTACTTGACTGCAGAAAGCCCATGAGCTAGGTTTGGAAGGTGAGGGAAGAGAAAGGATAAGGTTTGACAAGTGCCCTGAAAACCTGGATGCAGATTTTATGGTTCCAGATGCTAAGGGTGCCCTTGACTCTTCAAAAGTGCCCCAGGAGCGTTCCTGCACTCTCCGTGCAGAGATAAGGCTTAGAGAGAATCCTATCCAGTGTCTATCCTCATTGAATTGAACTGAAGCCAAAGAGCCGCACAAGAAAGATTTTCTCTCTGTCTCTTTTTCACCAGATCACACATAGGATTCTAGTCCTTCGCATCTCTCTGTTTTCTTAACCCACCCCAAAGGCTTAAAACCTTCAGTAATTCTCAGCATCAGTGACCAAGATCAAGAAACTAGCAGGTACAATGGCTCCCTTCCTCCATATTTTCCCCCTCCCACTGCAAAGCATGGGCAGTGATCACATTCCCTCACATCTTCTCCTTTCCCAAACAAAAAATAATAAATCCCCAAACAAGCAAGTAGGAAAGACAGTGACTACCTACCTCCACATCCCTCCCCCAGCCTAGCAAACAAAGAAATGAACATTTTGCCCAGCCAGGTACCATGGATAGCAATTGTTTCAAGGGTGATGAAACAGAGGAACTGCAAGAAATCTCGGTGAACCTAGAAGTTGTACTGAGCCAAATCGACAATTAAAGAGTAGCAAATCACCTGGACTGGATGGTATACATCCCAGAGTACTGAAAGAACTCAAATACAAAATTGCAGATCTGCTGTTAGTGATCTGTAACCTGTCATTAAAATCATTTATAGTAACTGAAGATAGGAGGGTGGCCAATGTAGTACCTATTTTTAAAAAGGGATCCAGGGGTAATCGAGGAAATTACAGACCAGTAAGCCTGATGTTAGTGTCGGGCAACATAGTGGAAACTATTATAAAGAATAAAAATGACTGAAGACATAGATAAACGTGGTTTAATGGGACAGAATCAACATGGATTCAACCAAGGGAAGTCTTGCCTCAACAATTTACTTCATTTCTTTGGATAAAGGTAAGCTGGTTGATGTACAGGCTCATTTTCAAAGCACTTAGCCTCCCAAAGTTCCATAGAAACCTATGGAACTTAGCCTCCCAAAGTGCTTTGAAAATATGCCTCTACGGTAGTGTACCTAGATTTTCAGAAAGCATTTGACAAAGTCCCCTTATAAGAGGTTTCTGAGAAAATAAAAAACCCATGGGATAGGAGGCAATGTTCTGATGTGGATTATGAATTGGTTGATGGATGCCAATTATGTCAGTGGAGGAGGGTGAACAGTGCCCTAGAGATCTGTACTGAGTCTGGCGCTATTTAATATATTTATTAATGATCTTGAAATGGGAACTATGAGTGAGGTGATTAAATTTGCAGATAACTCAAAACTACTCAAAGTTCTTAAAATGCATGCAGATTGTGAAAAAATTGCAGGACGACTTTAGGAAGTTGGAAGACTGAGCATCCAAATGGCAGATAAGATTTAATGTGGACAAGTACAAAGTGATACACATTGGGAAGAATAATCCAAATCATAGTTATTTGATTCTATCCTAGGAGTCAGCACTCAAGAAAAAGATCTAGGTGTCATAATGGGCAATACACTGAAATCTTCTGTCCAGTGTGTGGTGGCAGCCAAAAAAGCCAACCAAATGCTAGGAATTATTAGGAAAGAGATAGAAAATAAGACAAAGAATCAGGGGCAGTGCCCATAGGCCCAGTGGATCTAGGGGGTCCAGAGGCTCTGCCCGGATGCCCACTGCACACTACAGCCCTCCCCAGTCCTACCTTTAAAAGCGCGCTGCTGATGAGCTATTTTGAAAACACGGCAGCACCAGCAAGTGGGAGAATAGCAGCAGTGGGCAGGGAAGAACATGCTTCTCCCCCCACAGAGACCACTAGACCACCAGCAGGCCTTTCAGGTAGGACTGGGGCAGTGGGGGCATTGGCTGCGGCAGTAGGGGGTGTCAGGCAGTGGCCGGGCAGGGGGCCCAGACCACCCTCAGCCTGCCCCTGCAAAGAATATTATAATGCCTCTGCATCGTTCAATGGTATGACCACACCTTGGGCATTGTGTGCAATTCTGGTCACTGTATCTTAAAAAAGATATAGCAGAAATAGAAAAAGTTCAAAGAAGGGCAACCAAAATGATTAAGGGGATGAAACTCCATTCATATGAGGAAAGGCTTAAGAGGTTAGGACTCTTCAGCTCGGAAAAAAGATGGCTGCAGGGGGATATGATAGAGGTCTACAAAACAGTGGTGTAGAATGGGTAAATGTAAATTGATTTTTCACTCTATCAAAAAGTACAAAGACTAGTGGACACTCAAGAAAGTTACATGGTACTACTTTTAAACTGAACAGGAGGACATATTTTTTCATTCAACAAATAGTTAAGCTCTAGAACTCATTGCCAGAGGATGTGGTAACAGCAGTTAGTGTATCTGGGTTTAAAAGAGATTTGGACAAGTTCCCGAGGAACAGTCCATGGTCTGCAATAGAGAGAGACATGGGGAAAGCCACTGCTTGTCCCTGGGATCAGTAGTATGAATCTTGCTAATATTTGGGATTCTATCAAGTACTTCTGACCTGAATTGGTCATGGATACTGGATTAGATAAGTACATAAGTAATGCCACACTAGGAAAAGACCAAGGGTCCATCGAGCCCAGCATCCTGTCCATGACAGCGGCCAATCCAGGCCAAGGGCACCTGGCAAGCTTCCCAAACCATAGACCATTAGTTTTATGTTTATGTTTATTCCACACTTGATATGCTGTCTTTCTGTAGATACAGTCAAAGTGGTTTAAAATATCTAATATTTAATCTAATATTATTTGTACCTGAGACAATGGAAAGTGAAATGATTTGCCCAGGGACACAAGGAGCTGCAGTGGAAACTGAACCCAGTTCCCCAGGATCTCAACCTACTGAACTAACTACTACTACTACTTATCATTTCTATAGGGCAGTGCTGTACACTTAAACATGAAGAGACAGTCCCTGCTCGACAGAGCTTACAACCATTAGGCTACTCCTCCACTCCCATTGATCGGATTCAGTATGGCTATTTTTATGTTCTTATTCTGCCCAGCCAGGTCTCATGGACAGTGACCACTTGCACTTACCCAGGTACCATGGACAGCAACCACATTCTGCACAGCCAAGTACCATGGATAGTGATCACATCCCTTCCTCCCCCCCCCCCCCCCCCCCCCCCCCCCACCTCATGCAGATAAGATGAGCAGCAACCACATTCTGCCCAACCAGGTACCATGGATAGTAATCACATCCACCTAGTCTGCATGGACAGCAACCACTTTCTGCCCAGCAGCAGACACCATGGACAGCGATTACATCCTCCTTCAAAGAACTTATGAGGGCAGCATCTGGTGCTAACTGTATAAGTCAATTTTAAACAAATTTATTAGTGGCATTTGGGAGAAGGCAGGATTTAGAGATGTTTTGGGGGCAGGGCCAAAAGTTATGCAGACCCTCAGGGGGAGGAATGCTGGCTTCGGCCTAACCCCTGGTAAGCCTTTCCTCAGCTGAGAGGTGCCCACCTCTACCACCGGCTGCCTTTCAGGTGCTGTGGAGGACTTGCAGCTCATCTGCATATCCTTACAGCCTTCTCCGGGGTGACACCCAGGTCCACCCCGATCCACTCAGGGCCTCCGCTCTAGGTGCCGCGGGCATTTTTCTCTTTATATCTAATCTTTTCCAGTTGCTAAAGTACCTTAATCGTTTATGGCCCCTATTCACATTCTCTTCCTAGCTCTGTCCCTTCCTAATCTTTTCCCTCACCCCCTACCTCTCTCCGCTACAGGAACTCACTTCCCATCCATTGACTTCATCACCTCACCTTCTCTCCTACCCTCTTCCTCCCTCTTGGCTTTTAATCTCCGTCTCTTTCTTCCCTCCATTTTGCCTTCCCCATTCCACCTAAATACCTCTCGCCTTCGACGCCTTCGTGGCCACACCTCTCCTACTCTCCTCCGCTCTCTTTTACTCCTTCTCTTACTCTCAGCAGGTGACATCAATCCCAATCCTGGCCCTCCTCACCAACTATTATCCCAACTCTACAGATCTCACCGTGACCTCTCTAACCTCATCTCTATTCCTCTACTCCCCTCCTCTTCTCTGCCCTTCTCTTGCGCCCTATGGAATGCCCGCTCTATCTGTAACAAACTCCCCTATATCCAGGACCTCTTTATCTCGCGTCACCTCCATCTGCTCGCCATAACAGAAACCTGGCTCTGCCCTGATGACTCTGCTTCAGTCGCAGCCCTGTGCCATGGCGGTTATCTATTTTCACATACTCCTCGCCCTGCTGGCCGTGGGGGCGGTGTTGGACTACTTCTCTCTCCCTCCTCCAGATTTCAACCCCTTCTTCCACCTCAATCTCACTGTTTTTCCTCCTTTGAAGTCCACTCTATCCGCCTTTTCTCGCCTCTGCCTCTTCGAATAGCGGTCATTTATCGTCCCCCTGATAAGTCCCTTTCATCCTTTCTCAGTGACTTTGACGCCTGGCTTGCCTTCTTCCATGATCCTTCCTCCCCCTCTCTCATCCTTGGTGACTTTAATATTCCTGCTAATGATCCTTCCAACTCTTATATTTCCAAGTTACTCGCTTTAACATCCTCCTTTAATCTCCAACTATGCTCCACCTCCCCCTCTCATCAAAATGGTCACTGTCTTGATCTCATCTTCTCCTCCAACTGTTCACCCTCTAGTTTCCTTGCCTCTGATCTTCCCCTCTCTGATCACCATCTTATAACTTTCACACTTAAATCTCCTCCCTCCCAGTCCCGTCCTATCCTATCTAATTTATCTAGGAATCTTCACGATATTGACCCTTCATCTCTATCCTCCCATGTTTCAAACCTCCTCTCTACTGTGGCACCATCCACGTCTGTCAACGAGGCTGTTTCTTCTTACAACAATACTCTATCCTCTGCCTTAGACACTCTTGCACCTTTGATGACCCGCCCTGTAAGGCGTACAAAACCCCAACCTTGGCTGAATTCTAATATCCGCTACCTACGTTCCTGTACCCGCTCTGCCGAACGCCTCTGGCGGAAATCTCGGGCCCTTGCTGATTTCTTACACTTGAAGTTCATGCTGACCTCCTTCCAATCTGCTCTTTTACGTGCCAAACAGGATTATTATATCCAACTGACCAACTCTCTTGGCTCTAATCCTCGACTTCTCTTCACCACATTGAACTCTCTCCTCAAGGTGCCCCCTCCCCCAACTCCCCCTTCATTATCTCCTCAGACCCTTGCTGAATTCTTTCACAACAAGGTTCAAAAGATAAACCTTGCTTTCTCTACCTCACCAGCTCTCCCTCCACTAGTCCGTTCCCCTCTCTCTCCTTCCCCTCATTCCCTTTCCTCCTTTCCTGAAGTTACTATTGAGGAAACTACACTTCTCCTTTCTTCCTCGAAATGTACCACCTGTTCCTCTGATCCCATTCCCACCCACCTTCTTAATGCCATCTCTCCTACTCTTATTCCTTTTATCTGTCACATTCTCAACCTCTCACTTTCCACTGCGACTGTCCCTGCTGCCTTTAAACATGCTGTGGTCACACCTCTCCTTAAGAAGCCTTCACTTGACCCTACTTGTCCCTCTAATTACCGACCCATCTCCCTCCTTCCTTTTCTCTCCAAATTACTTGAGCGTGCTGTTCACCGCCGCTGCCTTGATTTTCTCTCTTCACATGCTATTCTTGACCCATTACAATCTGGTTTTCGCCCTCTCCACTCAACCGAAACTGCGCTTACTAAAGTCTCAAATGACCTATTACTGGCTAAATCCAGAGGTCAATATTCCATCCTCATTCTTCTTGATCTTTCCGCTGCTTTTGACACTGTCGATCACAACATACTTCTCGATACCCTGTCCTCACTTGGATTCCAGGGCTCTGTCCTTTCCTGGTTCTCTTCCTACCTCTCCCTCCGCACCTTTAGTGTTCACTCTGGTGGATCCTCTTCTACTTCTATCCCTCTGCCTGTCGGCGTACCTCAGGGTTCTGTTCTTGGTCCCCTCCTCTTTTCTATCTACACTTCTTCCCTTGGTTCATTAATCTCATCCCATGGCTTTTCCTACCATCTCTATGCTGATGACTCCCAAATCTACCTTTCTACCCCTGATATCCCACCTTGCATCCAAACCAAAGTTTCAGCGTGCTTGTCTGACATTGCTGCCTGGATGTCTCAACGCCACCTGAAATTAAATATGACCAAAACCGAGCTTCTCATTTTCCCCCCCAAACCCACCTCCCCGCTCCCCCCGTTTTCTATTTCTGTTGATGGCTCTCTCATTCTCCCTGTCTCCTCAGCTCGAAACCTTGGGGTCATCTTTGACTCTTCTCTCTCCTTCTCTGCTCATATCCAGCAGACCGCCAAGACCTGTCGTTTCTTTCTTTACAACATCCGTAAAATCCGCCCCTTTCTTTCCGAGCACTCTACCAAAACCCTCATCCACACCCTTGTCACATCTCGTTTAGACTACTGCAATCTGCTTCTTGCTGGCCTCCCACTTAGTCACCTCTCCCCTCTCCAGTCGGTTCAAAACTCTGCTGCCCGTCTCATCTTCCGCCAGGGTCGCTTTACTCATACTACCCCTCTCCTCAAGACCCTTCACTGGCTCCCTATCCGTTTTCGCATCCTGCTCAAACTTCTTCTACTAACCTATAAATGTATTCACTCTGCTGCTCCCCAGTATCTCTCCACACTCGTCCTTCCCTACACCCCTTCCCGTGCACTCCGCTCCATGGATAAATCCTTCTTATCTGTTCCCTTCTCCACTACTGCCAACTCCAGACTTCGCGCCTTCTGTCTCGCTGCACCCTACGCCTGGAATAAACTTCCTGAGCCCCTACGTCTTGCCCCATCCTTGGCCACCTTTAAATCTAGACTGAAAGCCCACCTCTTTAACATTGCTTTTGACTCGTAACCACTCGCCTCCACCTACCCTCCTCTCTTCCTTCCCGATCACATTAATTGATTTGATTTGCTTACTTTATTTATTTTTTGTCTATTAGATTGTAAGCTCTTTGAGCAGGGACTGTCTTTCTTCTATGTTTGTACAGCGCTGCGTATGCCTTGTAGCACTATAGAAATGCTAAATAGTAGTAGTAGTAGATAATGGTGATATTCAGATCCTAGCCAGATAACTTCCTGCTTAGCAGGTCTGCAGGACCAATAGTCCTAACTTAAATGGCTAACCCATTTAAATTTAGGATAGCATATTCAGCAGTGCTACTTAAACACTGGATAAGTTATCTGCTTATTTTTATGCTGTGACCATGAGGCTGAATATTGTCCCCAGTAACTCATGGACAATAATTATACTCCCCCAGCCCAATAGGACCAGGGAGCATTCACATTTGCAACAAAAAGATACAGATAGACACACCTGAGTACCATGTACAGAGACTGAGTATCCTTCCTTCCTTCCATCTCCACATACCTGAATATCTTGGACAGTAGCTGAGTTGCCCCTCAAGCAAATAAAGATTTGACATTTAAATGGAGTCCATCAACAGGGTTGATGGGAGGAGGCAGCACCTAGCAGGGCAGGCACCCACCATGCAGGTTCTATGGCAAGTAATCATGCTCCAGCCCTTCTTTTCACCTCTGGTCACTCCTGCCCTCCATCCCAGCCGCTTCCCTGAACTAATTTAGTCTCCTCATTACTATTTATAAGGTGGGAAGTTACATGAGCCTTAAATCAGAACCTTCAGCATGTCCCAGCTGGCAGAAGATGGACTGCTGCTCTTGCACATTAATAGGGAAAAAGGAATTACTGCCCACATTTCACTGTGTTTCTTCCACAAGGGACCAGTGACAGGGGAGAGAGACTGAGATGGAACATCTCCCCTCCCTATCCTCCCTAAGAGATATCCCCCCCCCCCCTCAGTTTCTCCCAGGCTGCCCCCTTCAACTAGCAGCACAATGAAGGTGCTCTTTAATGAGGCACAAGGCAATAAATAGAAAGCATGAAGCATGGAGGAAAGAGGACAGAGGAGGGAGAACAGGGCCAGATGAAGATTCCTCCTGCACTCAAAGGGGAGCCATGTCATGGTATGTATGAATGAATGCCTCTTGGTATGTGCAAGCATGTTAGCACCTGTGCTGGTATGTTTCCTATCTGTGTTAGTGAGTGAATGAGGGGTGAAACTGTGTGTAAGGGTTCATTACTTATTTTCTGTGCAGTGTTGGGGGAGGGGGGAAGAGGGGAAATCAGAGAATGACTGTGTATGAATCAGTGTAAGCATGACATAAGCAGAACATTTACCTCTGTAGGACTTGTGTTGTATGTCTGTGTGTGTGAGTAAACAAGTACCCATTTCATGCCTCTGGAACTCTACCTGTGTGTGTTCACCTAGGCATCTCCTCCCCTAAAATCGCTCCACCTTGAATGAGCAACTTACATTACAAATGACAACTCCAGCAGCAGGATGCAGATATATTTTTATTGTAGCAAATTATCGTCAAGACAGCCAAAGTGGGTATAAGCAAGGGACACATCAGTTTTTCAATCGCTCCAGAAGACTTTTAAAAATAAACCCTAAATCCAGTCATCTAGATTTAAACACTCTCGGCTGATTCTTAACAATCTTTTAATGCTATAATTCTCCATCATACCTCATTACGCATTAATGCAATTAGATGCTAATTATATTACACACACAAAAAAAAAATTGGCATATTATTAGAAAAACATCAGTCAGCTTTTGGGATGGTGGGTTTGCTTTGTGAGTACTGCTGTGTCAGTTGGTAAGATGCAGGAAAACAAGCACAGCTGGACAACAGGCCAACAGCAGGATGTGCAGAGCGGCTGTGGAAGAAAATATGACTGAGTGGCCACCATCATCATCCAAGTCCCTTTCATCAAAACAAGACTTCTCTGTACGATATGAAGCTAAATTTATAAACATTTTGTCATGTAAAATACTAATTTACACACGAAAAAAGGCCTTTTAGGTCATGCCTAAAAGTATGCATGGTGCAAGCCAGCAGATATGTATAGAGTAGATGTGCTCAGGGGAAGAGTTGAGTGAGGGCGGAGTTGTGATTTACAAGCATATTTTGTAACCTATGCCCACACATTTATGTTTATTTAAAACTTAATATACCGCATAACTCGAGCAGACCAAAGCGGTTCACAATACTATACAAAAAATGTAAAATCCATAAAAACACAAAAATAGGTAGAAGAAAAGAAAAACTCCATAGTATGATTGAAAAGACCTATTTACATTCACACAGGAATCATTTACACTGAAACATTAGGTGCATACAGTTTAAGTTCCCAGAGAAGTCAATTCACCCATTCATTAGTATCACAGTGCGTATTAAAAGCCTCTTTATAAAAGGAATGTTTTCAATAAAATTTTTCAACTTATTAAAAAGTTTCCTCTTGAACAACAGAAAGTGGAAGTTGATCCACAGTGAAGGGGCTAAATAAAAAAAGCCTTAGTCCTAGTAGAATCTAGCCTAGTTGGAACCACTGATCTATGATCTCAAAGCCCGTGAAGGAGTTTATGCAATAGATAATGAATTTAGATATCCTGGCTTCAATGTATAGCATGCCTTATGAGTTAAGGCTAGTATTTTAAATTATATTCTTTACCTAATACCATGATCAAAGTTCTTAATATTACCCAGAAGTCTAAGGGGGTCTTTTACTTAGGCGCACTGGCGTTTTTAGCGCACGCTAAAAATAGGCACCCTCTAAATGCAAAATACGCCCATAGGAATACATTGGCATCTCTAGCATTTAGCATGCGCCTATTTTTAGCGCACACTAAAAACGCTAGTGCGCATAAGTAAAAGACCCCCTAAGTGCAGTATTCTGCAATGTCACGTACAGTTTCTATCAAAGTGGTCACATGATCGCTGTTCTTCAGGGCAATGACGGCTCAACTAATCAGTTACAGCTTCTCTGAAAAATACAAAGAACATGCACATTCACACTCTAGATGTGATCAGGGGAGGAGCTTGTGCAGAGTGAGGGTGGAGTTGTGATCTACATGCATATTAATAATATATATAAGTAAAAAAGGCCCGTTTCTGACACAAATGAAACGGGCGCTAGCAAGGTTTTCCTCGGAGTGTGTATGTTTGAGAGAGAGTGTGTGTGAGAGATGGAGTGTGTGTGTCATAGAGAGAATGAGAGAGACAGACAGCGTGTGTGTGTGTGTTTGTGTGAGATAGAGTGTGTGAGAGACAGAGTGTCTGTGTGTGTGTGACAGAGAGATAGAGTGTGATAGACATGAAGTGTGTCAGAGAGAGTGTATGTGAGAGACAGTGAGTGTGAGCCCCCACCCCCCTCTCGCAGGGCCCCCCTCCCCACCCCCACTTCTCTGGTCTCAGGACCCCTTCCCCACCTCCCTCTCCCCCGCCCCGCCTCCAGCCATCCATGTCCAGCGACCCTCCCCTCCCCCCTCCAGCTACGCATGTCCAGCGACCCTCCCCTCCCCCCCCCCGGCGCATCAAACCCCCTCACCACCCGCAGCTGCCAGTGGTAACGCTGTCTGGCCGCTGCTGCTTCCCCTGTTGAGCAGCAGCGGCCGCTAAAAAAAGAAAAGAAGCGATAAATGTTGTTAAACCCAGCCCAAATCATTCGCAAATGCCCGAGTCTTACAATGCAGTCTCTGCAGCCGCTCCTCTTCTCGCCTGTCACATCACTGCGCTCCTCCGGGATCTTACTCCGTCATAAGACTCGGGCATTTGCGAATGATTTGGGCTGGGTTTAAAAACATTTATCACTTCTTTTCTTTTTGTAGCGGCCGCTGCTGCTCAACAGGAGAAGAAGCAGCGGCCGGGCAGCGTTACTACTGTCATCTGCGGGTAGCGATGGGGTTTGATGCGCCGGGGGAGGGGGGTGTTGATGTGCTTCGGGTGGGGAGAGGGGGGTGTTTGATGTGCTTGGGGGGGAGGGGGTGTTTGATGTGCCAGGGGGGGGATTGGGTGATGCGCCAAGCAGGGGGGTTCTGTGGTGCCGCGCTTGTAGTTTTTTGATGCGCCGCTCCCTGCCACTTGCTCCGAAGTGGCAGGGAGCAGCGCACTGACAGCTGATTCCCAGGCAGGGGGAGGAGTAGGGAAACACGTGTGTTTCCCTACTCCTCCCCCTGCCTGGGAATCAGCTGTTAGTGACGTCATCCTGGCTACAGAGCCTAGCTCAGCAACTCCAGGAGCCACGGACACGTTAGAACGTTGGTGGTGAGAATTATTATATAGGATATAATATATAATGTAGAATATATGTGCTCAGAGGAGGTGTTTGCGCACAGTGAGGGTGGAGTTGAGATTTACATGCATATTTTAGAACATGCCTATATGCATAGAGTAGACGTATTCAGGGGAGGAGTCTGGGTGGAGTGACGGTGGAGTTGTCATTTATGTACATATTTTATCAAATTTGCACATATGTGTAGAGTAGACATGTTCAGAGGAGGAGTTTGGGTTGAGTGAGGGTGGAGTTGTCATTTACATACATATTTTATAAAATTTGCACGTATGTGCTCAGGGGAGGAGCAAGGGCGGAGTTGTGATTTATATGCATACTTTACGAGCGAATATTTAGGCCTACTGCTGCACAGACATAAATGTCAGCCCCCACAATCTAGGTGTGATTTCTGCAGCATTTGTGCTAGTATTTTCTTCATAAAATAGGCTAAAAATAGGTGCCTTCCTGCTTATTAACCTAGACACTTTGTCATAAAATGACCCTCCCCAGTAATGACAAGGAAATCCCTGCCACTTTGCCTTCTGACTGTGACACCACATTCAACATGATCTCTGGTGTTGCTCAATGTTGCCCTATGGCGAGGAGTCTTCTGTGCTCTGTTGTTCAGATTCTATTTTTACCCCTATAATTTCTTCTGGGAGGCTGTTCCGTGCACCTACCACCCTCTCTGTGAAGAAATATTTCCTTGTGTTATTCCCTTTCAACATCATATAAAATGATCCCCTGGTTTCGAGCAGGGCAGAGGAAAAATGTGAACCTAAAAATGTCAAAGAGAGCTGTAAAGTGTATTTCTGTCTCAGGTTATCCTCAACAATGTCAGAACCATTCAGCACTTCCTTAACACAAGATCTTTTCCCTTCTGCCCTTTATACTCACCACAAATCTCAACCCATGAAGGATCACCACTCTTTCAAGCACTTCTGTATTGCCCAGTGTTGGTGAAAGGGTATTAGGTGTCCAAGGCAAAACTTCAGACTTCTGCCCCCTCTCAATTTACTTTGTTTTGTAAAAAAAACAAAAAATGAGCTTCCTCCCGCCCTCCCTGACGATGGCCATCTTTCATTTCCCCCCCCCCCCTCAGCCCATGGCAAGAGCCCCCCGCCCACCCAGTCATCCAGGTAGGCCCTTCCCCCAGGCCTACCTGTAGCCCTGGTCGTCCGTGGTAGTTGTTGGGAGCAGGAGAACAGGTTCCTAGCTCCTGCCCCTTGCGGCCACTGAACTAAAATGGCTGCTGTGACCTCTCACTGTACCTCATGGAAGTACCACGGTACTATGTAGTACCACGAGAGGTTGTGGCAGCCATTTTCCTTTAGCGGCCACAAGAGGCAGGGGGCCCTCTGGGGGCAGGGGGTTCTTGCTATGAACTGTGGGAGGGGCCATTAGGAGGTGGGAGGGGGCTTGGGGGCTTTTTGTTTTACAAAAGACAAAACAAAGGTTATGCGGGCCCCAGCCCAATATTCAGCCGAGGCCACATAATTCTTGTTCCAGCTAAATGTTGGCCAGGCCCGCATAAGTTTCGGCATCCTGCCCACCCCAAATTATCCCCCGATATTCAGCCGGTTCCCGGACATGGCCGGACACTAAACATCAGGGGATAAAATAACCAGCGATGATTAGCGTTTAAGAAAACACAGCCCACCACCAGCTGAACTTTGGGGTAATATTTATTGTATTGTTTTTAACAGTACAGTACAGTCTCAACTATCCGACCTAAATGGATAACTGAAAGTTGGATAATACGGAAAACACTGCATAAACCCCTCAAACAATGTATAAACAAAGGCATAGATTTCCCAATTCTCAAAAATTATTCTAAAACAAAGATTTTTAATAGAAATAAATGCAATGACATCATTGGGATGTCTGTCAGATATGCCGGATGGTCGGATTACCGAAGGTCGGATAATCAAGACTGTACTGTGTTATTATCCCATGAGGCAATCCATCAAAGAGCAAAACTTGGCCAAGTCGGCCGACTGTATGCCCCTCCAATTCTGTTGCTTTATCAATAAATTTATCTTGGGTCACTTTGGTCTGCATTTTGGTTTGTTTCTTGATTGCCGGTCTGGATCTTGCGGACCGTCTGCCTTCCTGCTTTCTCGGACCACACCACCTTTGTGCCATTTTAGCTGGGCAGATAAAAATGAATTACAGATTAAAATATAAAATGAAGGAGTAGCTTAGTGCAGTGCTTCTCAACCCTCTCAGGGAGCCACACCGGTCCTAGCCAGTTGGGTTTTCAGGATTACCACAGCGAATATGCTGGAGATAGCTTTCCATGCAATGTGTCCTCAACATATGCAAATCTATCTCATGTTGAGTCAGAGTGGTGGTCTTGAAAACTTGACCGGCTAGCTGTGGCAGCAGGAGAAGGTTGAGAAGCACTGGCCTAGTGCATAGTTGTAAGGATGCGTGCATAATCCTGATTTGATGTGGTGGTAGGTAAATAAGTGATTAATGTTAGATTAGATGGAGGTTTATGCATTTGGTTTTATTTGGGGCCCGATATTCAAAATGATTTAAATGGCCAGGAGACGCTTCTGACCATTTAAATCGCCTGTCCAGGGCTAACCGGGCATTTTCAGTGGCAATTAACTAGATAGTGCCACTGAAAATGCCCGGTTAGCACTCAAGCTGAAACCAGGTATTTTGGGGGCACTCTGAGGACAGAGTCGGCACTTAGCTGGCTATGTGCCAATATTTGGAATTTAACTGGTTAAAATAACCACATCAATAGAATCGCACAAAATGCTGTCCTGACTTTATGTGGTTCTTCATAGCTGGTTAAGTGTCAAATATCTCACTTAGGGCCTCTTCTACTAAACCGTAATGGTGATTCCCAGTGCGGCAAAATGAGAGGAAGCCCATTCAATTCCTATGGGCTTCCTCTCATTTCCTGCAAAGGAATTGCTAGCATAGCTTTGTAAAAGAAGCCCTTAGTTGCCTGTCAGGCTTATTTTCGAAAATGATCGCCGGCCATTTCCCGACATAAATCGGGAGATGGCCGGCGATCTCTCAAAAGCGGTGAAATCGGTATAATCGAAAGTGGCTTTTTTGACAGCATCGCCGCTTTCCCGTTGCCTTGCCGGCGAAAGTTCAAGGGGGCATGTCGGCAGCATAGTGAAGGCAGGAAATGGGCGGGCATGGGCATGGCTACCAGATGGCCGGCTTTCGCGGATAATGGAAAAAAAAGCGGCATTCCTCAGTATTTCGCTGGGTTTACTTGGTCCTTTTATTTTCACGACCAAGCCTCAAAAAGGTGCCCCAACTGACCAGATGACCACCGGAGGGAATGGGGGATGACCTCCCCGTAGTCCCCCAGTAGTCACCAATCCCCTCCCACACTAAAAAAATACAAACCAAAACCTTTTTTTTACCAGCCTGTATGCCAGCCTCAAATGTCATACCCTGACAGCAGTATGCAAGTCCCTGGAGCAGTTTTTAATGGGTGCAGTGCACTTCAGGCAGGCAGACCCAGGTCCATCCCCCCCCCCCCCCCCCCCACCTGTTACACTTGTGATGCTAAGTGTTGAGCCCTCCAAACTCCCCCAAAACCCACTGTACCCACATGTAGGTGCAAAGAACCCACATGTAGGCAAAGAACAAATCATTAAAAAGCTTCAAACTGCCCAAAATACAGCAGCAAGACTCATCTTTTGGAAAACTAAATAAGAAAGCGCCAAACCCCTAAGAGAAAAACTACACTGGCTCCCACTAAAAGAACGAATTGCGTTCAAAGTCTGCACCCTGGTTCACAAAATTGTTCACGGGGAAGCCCCGATCTATATGTCAGACATCATAGACCTACCTACGAGGAACACAAAAAGAACAGCACGCATATTCCTCAACCTCCACTATCCCAGCTGTAAAGGACTTAAATATAAATCTACATATGCTTCCAGTTTCTCCTACATATGCACGAAACTATGGAACGCACTACCGAATACATTAAGAACAATGCACGACCTAACAATCTTCCGTAAGCTACTGAAAACTGACCTATTGAAGAAGGCATACCTAAACGACCCATCCTAAATACGAAGCAACTGATTCTACAACAATTAGACAAAACCGAACTCTCTCCACTCAACTAGTTAACCTCATTGCTATTAACGAAAGCACACTATATGGACTACCACTTTATTCCCCATGCTGGAAATAAACTCTTTAAAGTTGATTATCCAACCTTTCTTTTAAATCACTCTATCATTCAGGGAGCTATACGTTATACCATAATGTACTCAACTTTACTATGTATGTAAGTACATTAATGTAATACCATCTGTAATCCTCAACCCGGTAATGGCAATCGCCATTATGGCATAGTGTAAGCCACATTGAGCCTGCAAATTGGTGGGAAAATGTGGGATACAAATGCTACAAATAATAATAATAATAATACGGGCTATGGTAATGTTGTAAAGTTGTGGGGAGTGGGGAGTGGGTTTGGGGAGGATTTAGGGGTCTCAGCACCCAAGGTAAGGGAGCTATGCACCTGGGACCTTTTTTTGTATTTTAAAAATATTTTTAGACGTGCCCGGTTGGTGTCCTGGCATGTCAGGGGGACCATTGCACTACAAATGCTGGCTCCTCCCATGACCAAATGCCTTGGATTTTGCCGGTTTTAAGATGGCCGGCATTTTTTCCATTATCACTGAAAAACAAAACCAGCGATGTCAAATCCGGCGAACTCTGGCATTTGGCCGGGCTAAACCGTATTATCAGAAAAAAAGATGGCTGGCCATCTTTTTCGATAATACGGTTCCGGCCAGCTGTTGCACTGCCGCCAAAATAGATCACCGGCGAACTATTTCGCCGGCGACGTTCGATTATGCCCCTCCACGTTGTAACCGCCCTATACCCAGTTATTCAATGCCAGAGCCTGGCCGTGGCCTGGCATTGAATTTCTGGGTTTAATGCTGCCAGCGGTCAGTAAAACACTGATCACTGTCGGTCAAATATCAGGCCTTTAGTTTTCATATGTACTCTTTGTTTTATTTTGATGTGTCCTACAATTATTTACACTTAAAAGGAGGAACGAAGAACACTATGGAGAAAGGACGGAGTAGTGTGGTCAACAGCAGGGCCACCGAGAGGGGGGTCTGGGGGAGCAAAATTCCCCAGGCCCGGCCTCCAAGGGGGAACCGGCATCGGGGTCTCTCTCTCTCTCCTGCCCGCGCTGCCTAATTACCGCCGGGAACGCCTACTCCCTGCCCCCCCATGCTAGATAATAAAAGTTATTTTCTAACTTAGGAAATGGCGGGTAGCTACCTCAGAACTACAGCAGGGCACCTGGGTACACCTGGAGGTAATGCTCTTTTGCCATGCGCTGCCTGCGTGGTACCACCGCTTTGTAAAAGGGCCCCGAAATTTGATTTGGTTTGGACTGATGATTATATTTACAACTTTTTCAGTGAATATAGCTTAAGGCGAGCTACATTCCAGTGCAGCAGGTATTTCCCTATCCCTGGTGGGCTCACAATTTAAGGGACCCTTTTACTAAAGTGGTTAAGTGGACCTCGAGCAAGTCACTTAACCCTCCATTGCCTCAGATACAAACTTAAGAGTCCTTTTACTAAAGCTTAGTGCACGCTAATGGACATTAGTGCATGCTAAATACTGTGCATCTTACTTTATGTCTATGGGCCACATAGCACTTAGCATGCTCTAATATCCATTAGCACACACTAAGCTTTAGTAAAAGGACTCTTAAGTTTGTATCTGAGGCAATGGAGGGTTAAATGATTTGCTCAAGGTCAGAAGGAGCCACAGTGAGATTTGAAGTGGGTGTTGTTGGTTCTCAGCCTGCTGCTCTAATCATTAGGCTTCCCCTCCAATCCATTAGTGATGTACACTAGTGCTAACCCACATATGAAGGTCCACATTTTAAATGATTCACGTATTTGTAATCTTTCATGTAGAAGAGTAGATTTTAATATAATTTTTCAAGGAGCTGTTTTTGGCTTGGTGAAAATCCAGGCATCTCTATAGTTCACCAAAAGAACAGTAAAATGCATCTCTGCCTTTTACTTTCTTACCTGTTATGAACTGGAGCAAATAGGGTCAAAGTCCGCCATACATCTAATAAATAACTGGAAATCAGAAATGTGTAGATACGCAGGTGTTCATCCATGAGGTAAGAACTCTGGCCTAGAATTTTCCACGGTAGAGACAATGGAGCCTTGAAATGTGTCAGTGACCTTCTGTTGCAGGACAAAGCCAGAACCACAAAAAGTTAGATTTCCCCTAATGCAATGATAGGGTGGCATGAATCTAACATGAAATGCTATGTTCCCTCTAAGCTGCATGAGAGTCCTCCACCCTCATTCCTGCCACTGGGGGGGGGGGGGGGGGGTGGTGCTTCAATACTGTGTTTTCAATGGCATGAGACAGGCAGGTTCTGCAGGACTCCGAGGGAATTTGGTTGTCCCTGGTGATTGAAAACATGACATTGAAGCACCGCCCTTCATCTACAGGAACACAGGAGGAGGACTCTCATACAGCTTAGAGGGAATGTTGCTTACATGATTGAAGCCAAAGCAGCATAAAGACAGGTGAAAAAAGATCCACCAGTTGATCCTTTCAACCATGCTTTGTAACACCATCCACTTAGCCAGCCACTGAAATGCCTTTGCACATCCCCCACTGATCAATGTCACCTTAGGCATGTGGTTTATCCGCCTCCCAGACCCCCTGAAGTTCATTTATGACCATGTAATTTGCTGTGCTCCCGATGCCTGCATCCACATGGCACCGTCCTCTCAAAGCGTTGCTGTTTACCATAATTTCATTACTGGTCTCGATCTCTGTCCCTCTAATTGCCTCAACAACAATCTCGCTAAATTAAATGTAATGAACTTTTTATGAAAATCGTTCTATAGAGTTTTTTTTTCTTGCAAGATGACTCGCCTGATGCATCGCATGTGCATTCTGGCTTGGCTCCAAGCAATTATTTTTCATTTCTCCCTCAGGTTGGATTACATCCCCATTAATTCTTTAATAAATAGGAAGACTGTTTGCTAGCAGGACCCGCCATCCTCCCAACCCCTTTCGTACCTCTTCTCCCACTCCTATGTTCCTTTCCCTGTTTCCTTGTCAACTCCACATCCCTTCTCTTGCCTTTCTCTACTCTCTTCTTTACTGTCACCTCCTGTACTTCCTTCACCTCCCAGCTTCCCTTTTACTCATGTTGAAATTAGTGGAGGAGTGGCCTAGTGGTTATACAAGTGGGCTCAAAACCGAAGAAGCCCAGTTCAAATCCCACTGTGGTGTTGGACAAGTCACTTAAACCTCCACTGCCTCATGTACAAACTTAAAAGGCAATTCTATAACTGTGTGCCAGTGGTTAGATGGCACATACCTGCAAGAATGTCACATTAATTGCCACTTACACACATACTTGCCCATAGCACATATGGCCAGGACATGGGTGTGTCTCCCACTGACACAAATACCTTATAGAATACTATCAAATGTGTGTGTAGCTTGCTACATTTATGCCTCATAAGTGGGTATGAATACATTTTGGCATGCCAATGCTGGTTTGTACTAGTATTCTATAATGGAAGTTTGGCACCCAGATGCCATTATAGAATTAGCAAGAACCATGCTACATCAGGCGCCCAAATGTAAATGCCAATTAATAGAATTGCTACCTTAGATTGTAAGTCCTCCAAGGGCTTACCTTGCGCTACTACTGAAAAATGTGTGAACTAAATCCAAGTAAATAAAACGTGGCTGCACATCAATGCACTCAAATTCATGGTCCAAACAAAGGGAGGAGAAAAACCCTACATATAGAACCAAACAAAAGGCAAAAGTAGGGGAAGCAGACAGACCTTCCAATCATCAAACAATGGATAGCACCAATGGTTCAATTAATGACTTGAAAATCTATTGGAACTTCACCAATATCCACAAGGGCACAAGGATGGGATATTTCATCACAAGGAGGAAACATACAAGGCACTGCAGACACAATGGACTCGACACAGATCTGCATTTTGGCAATTAATGCCTGCCTCAGGAGTCACAGATACTAAAAATGCAGTACTGCCAAATGAATATGCAGTATATCATCCAAGGAAAGAACATATGCAAGGAATGCAAGAGCACGGGAACTGCCAGAAATCCTCTCGGGTGATTGACAATTTTCTACTGCCAATATGTTGATGGTTTTATTGGCTGATTAAGTTGACACAGAGGTGGCCATTTTGTCTGCCAGTGATATCCTTGTCATCTGTCACGGCCTTGCCGTGACCCACGCCTTGACTCACCTTCCACTCATTGTTCTCTCGCCTCGATGAGAACCCAAAGACCTGTTGAGGGTTCTTGAACCAATGACAATTCGTATTTGAATTACAAGCAAGAGACCTCATTTCTGATAGGGCCAAAGTAGCCTATCTCATTTCCTTTCTTTCTGGTCCTCCTACCCTTGCCTGGGCCTCCCCTATGTGGGAGAGGAATGACCCTATATTGAACAATCTGGCTGTGTTTCTTCTCCATTTTCAAAGAATTTTCGAGGAACCTCAGCTACCTCAGTGGCCAAAGAGCTACTGAAACTATGACAAGGGTCACAGACTCTAGGGGACTATATTCGGTTCTGGACCCTAGCAGCTGAGCTGGAATGAAATAACAAGAGCTTAGCCACTGTGTTTTGGCAAGGCGCATCCACCCAGATTAAGGACGAACTGGCCAGGTATAAGCTTCCTACAAAGCTTGATGATCTCATTCTATTACATACATGAGTGGATATCTGCTTCCAAAAGCGAGCCCTAGAATGCCAGGCTGGTCGCAGGCCTTTTTGGTTAGCTCTGGCATTCCAGCGTAAACTGTGCCTTTCCCTTTGCAGTCTGCTTCAACCACCAGCAATGGGGAACCTATGCAGGTGGATCAGCTGGGGCTTTCAGATCAAGAGAAGCTGTGGAGATGGACACAGGATTTGTGCTTGTATTGTGGTGAGCAAGGATATTATGACCGCCGCTGCCTCAAGAAGCCGGGAAACCCACAAGTCTGGTTTGGCCAGGAAGGCAGGACTAGAATCCTCTTGACTAGCTCTCCACACCAGTTATTAGTTCCAGTTATTATTGATTTGGAACCCGAGTTCTTCATGGAAGCGTTCATAGATTCCTGAGCAGGAGGCAACTTCATTGATGAGGCCCTGGTTCGTCAATATCATATCCACACACAAAACTTGCCTTGACCCATCCGAATATCTTCTGTCTATGGGCACATTCATGGAGTTATCAAGACCAAAACACTCCAGTCTCTAGAGTGGGGTGTTGCACAGGGAGGCTATAGCGATGTATGTTCTGCAAATGACTGTGAATCCCATCATCCTGGGCCTTCCCTGGTTACAATGGCATAACCCCCAGATTGACTGGGTTCACAGTCAAACAGCAGTTTGGGGTCAGACCTGTCATGGACGGTGTTTGAGCTCCATCACACACCCCATGCCAATGGCCATTAGTAAGTTGAAGGTCGAGAAGACCTTACTTCAGGCCTACCAGGAGTCTGCAGATATTTTCTCTAAACAACGGGCTGAGATTCTTCTACCTCACCAGGGCTACAACTGTCCCATTGAGCTTCTGCCCAGGAAGACAACTCCCCAGGGCAGGGTCTATCCACTTTCACACCCCAGACCGAAGCCATGTCTGCCTATATCAAGGATAACTTGCAGGGCGGGGTTCATTTGTCCATGGCCAGGGCAGGATTCTTTTTTGTAGGCAAGAAGGATGGGGGGCTGTGACCGTGCATTGATTACAGGGATTTGAATGCAATTACCCTTACCACTCATCTTAGAACTCTTTGACCGTCTCCAAGGCACCTATCAAGCTCATTTTCAAAGCACTTAGCCTCCCAAAGTTCCATAGAAACCTATGGAACTTAGCCTCCCAAAGTGCTTTGAAAATATGCCTCTATGTCTTCACTAAATTAGATCTAAGAGGAGCCTATAACCTCATCCAGATCCAGGAGAGGGATGAGTGGAAAACAGTCTTCAACACTAGAGATGAGTACTATGAATATCTCATCATGCTATTTGGTCTCGTCAATGCCCCTGCATTTTTCCACAACTTCATTAATGACATATTATGAGACCTGTTGTACAAATGCATTCTTGTCTATCTTGACGATATCCTGATCCTCTCCCATTCGTTTAAACAACATAGGCAACATGTCAAGCTAGTGAACCAGTGCCAGCGTCAGAATCTGCTATTGGAGAAAGGTGTCTTTGAATGCTTCGAATTACCCTTTTAGGGGGACTTTATCTCAGATTGGGGGCTATGAATGGACCTGGCCAAGCTATCTGCCTCAGCCTCTGGCCCATCAAGCTCTCCAGAGATTCCTGGGCTTTGCCAACTATTACCGGAAGGTCATCCTGAATTACTCTACCATCGCAGGACCTCTGACTGCTCTCAACCAAAAGGAGGCTAATCCCTGGGAATGGCCACCTGAAGCCATAGCCACATTTGACCATCTGAAGCAGGCCTTCAAGACAGCTTCAATCCTTTTGACACCTTGATCCTGGGAAAAGATTCTATGTTGAAGTAGATGCCTCAGCTATTGGAGCAAGTGCCATCCTATCCCAGATACAGACCCGCAGAAAACTGCTTCCCTGTGCCTTCTTCTCATGGAAGTTTTCTCCAGCTGAGAAAAACTATACCATAGAAGACAAGGAACTTTTGGCCATAAAACTGGCAGTGGAAGACTGGCGCCACTTGCTCAAGGGAGCCAAATTCCCCCTTCATTGTATTGACCGACCATAAAAACTTGTTATATCTTCAAGAGACATGGTACTTAATCCATGACAAGCTTGACGGTCCTTGTTCTTCTCACATTTCAACTTCCAACTGTGCTTTTGACCAGTGGAGATGAATAACAAAGCAGACGCCCTGTCACGATCCATGGAATTAGGCAAAGAGACATCTGATCTCCAGCATATTATCAACCCAGCCCGAATCTTGACCACTACTGTCACATTGGTACCGCCAGGCAAGACTATCGTTCCTAGACGACTTCAGGAGAAGGTCATCAGATGGAGACATGAGTCTAGAATCACTGGTCATCCTGGAATTCGAGGTACCACAGAATTCATCTCCTGCTTATTCTGGTGGCCCACTCTCCAGAAAGATGTAAAGGAATTCATCTTGGCCTGTCCTGTGTGTGCTCGCCAGAAACCTTCCCATGCCTTTCCTTGGGGCCTTCTGCAACCATTTCCTGTTATCTATGGAGCTGTGGACACACATTGCAATGGATTTCATTAGGGATCATCCCCTCTCTAATGGGTACACTACCATATGGGTAGTGGTGGTGGACCATTTCTCGAAGACGCCCATTTCGGGCCCCTTGCTGAGTTACCAACTGCAGTTACTTTGGCCCAGCACTTTCTCAGGGAGATCTTCCATTTGCAGGGCTTATCCATGTCCACTGTCTCTTACCAGGATGTACAATTCATCTCCAAATTCTGGCGAAGCCTCAGTAGCTCCCTGCAGGTGAAATTGGAATTCTCCAGTCCTCTGGATTCCATCCACAGACTAACGGGCAAACCAAAAGAATAAATCAGAGTCTGAAGACCTTCCTGTGAGCTTATGTTTCTGTCCTCCAGGACAATTGGTCTCAGCTGTCACCTTGGGCAGAGTTCTGTCATAATAATCATGTAAGTGCATCCACCAAGGCCTCCCCTTTCTGGATTGTTTTTGGCCAACACCCCCAGGTACCTAAGCCTTTACACCTGCCTCTAGAAGTCCCTGCAGTTACAAAGACTATTACTTCACTGTCTCAGATTTGGAAAACCACCCAGGATCTCCTACTTGAAATGACCCAGACAGTCAAGCAACAAGCTGATAAAAAGAGACGTTCTGAACCCCACTTCCAGATAGGGGACTTGGTATGGCTTTCCACATGGAATTTGTGCCTTCAACCAGGTTCACCCCTTAATTCATTGGGCGGTACACAATGACCTGTCAGATCGGTCTGTCATGTACCATCTGAAACTCCCAGCTAACCTATGGATCCACAACACCTTTCATGTGTCCTTACTGAAACCTCTGTTATTGAGAACTAAAACTAAGGTTGTCCCTATGCCACTATTGGTTGATGCAGACCCCAACCAGGAGTATGAAGCGCAGGCTATACTAGACTCATGAAGAGTACGAGGCAGATTGCAATACCTCATTGCTTGGAAAGGCTTTGGCACCGAGGACAATTCCTGGGAACCAGCAGCTCAAGTCCATGCTCCAGTCCTCATCCGCCAGTTTCACTGCTTGTACCCTCACAAACCCAAACCCAGGCCCGGGTGCAGGGGGGGCATTGAGGAGGAGGTACTGTCATGGCCTTGCCGTGACCCATGCCCCAACTCACTTTCCAATGCTCTGAGGTCGCTCAATCTCCCCATCTCTGACACTCCAGGTGCTTCCATGTTGGCTGTCTCCCCGTTTACGCAGTGCCACTGGTTCCATTAGGCACACGTGTGCGCCCCTGCCTGGAACTTAGCCCTGAGGCGGGATTTGAGAGAGAGTGTTTTGCTCTGACATTAGGGGGCAGGGGCTCCATGACCTCTCCTCCCTTGTCTTCACAACTCGTTTCCTGGGTCCTTCTTACCAAGTCCGCTGGTCTCCTGGTTCCTGCTTGCCAAATCCACTGGTCTTCTGGTTTCTGCTTGCCAAGTCTGCTGGGTCTCCTGGTTCCTGCTTGCCAAGTCCGCTGGTCCCCTGGTTCCTGTTTTCCAAGCTTCAGCCTTGTCTCCTGCTGCCTGCTGTGCTTAACTCCTGTCTTGCCTCGTCTTCCTCTCCTTCAGAGGTGACCTGTCTGCCATGGTCAGGGCTCCGGTGCCGGTTCCAAAGCTCACCACTCCGGATCACAACACCATCACAGGCTTTGTACTCTAGTTTCAGTATATGCCCAAGGCGATGGCAATATTTTAAGTTCCATTGGTCCCAGTGTAAATTTTTTTTTTAATACAGCTATTTTTCTGGGATCCTACTGAAAAGAGAATGTGTGCATCGGTGACATCATTAGCCATGAACAACCATAAGGTAGGTCTCCCTTAGCATGCATGATCAGAGTGTGATCAGGAAGTAGGTCTCCTTTACATAGCACACAAGACTGCAGCCTAAGTGAATTTGTAATCATGGCTGAGGCTGGGGCTAGTGCTAGTGGGGGATGGGGGTAGCTAGTTTTTGCAGCACACTGTGATGGGGGAGACACTGCCCCAGCCTTTTTCCCTACTAGTTTCACACACAGAAAGCTGTAGGAGAGGTTTAGAGCTCAAAGCGAGGAAAACACCCAAAGCGTAAACCCCTCAGTGGAAAGGATTTTTCTTTAGGTTGCAGCAGTCCAGGGAATGGCACAGAATGCTGAGTGGAAAGATATCAGCCCTTAAGAACCATTAAGGGAAAGAAGAAGGAGGACCCTTTAAGGCTGGGGGGGGGGGGGGGGGGGGGGGAGGGGAAGAGAGAGCATAGAAAGCAAGTGATTCTTGCAGGCTGGGCTCCTGGGCCCCACCCCTGGGGGGATTAAAGTTCTCACCCCCAAGTGGGAAAGGGGGGGGGGGGAGGAAGGGTTGGGCTGGCTGGCATTTCAGGTTTTCATTACCAGGGCGATGTGGTAGCTGCATTAGTCCACTTTTAAAGGTAATCAATAGAAATAAAATAAAACATAGAAAAGAAAATAAGATGCTACCTTTTTTATTGGACTAACTTAATACATTTTTTTTATTAACATTCGAAGGTAACCCTTCTTCATCAAGGTCCCTGAAAAGGTGTCTGGTGGAACCAGGAAGAAAGTACAGAGGTTGGTGAAACCAGGTTTTTCCTGCAACCCTGGCTAAGTGCTGCAGACATTCTTGCCAGATCTAAGTGACTCAGCTGGGTCCCAGGGGCTGAGGGAAGTATGGAGACTGTGAAACTGGCAGTGGTGAAAGGAACAAGCCTCTAGGGAGACTGGAGAGAGAGGTATTGACAAGTCACTTCTGGTGCAGATATTCTAGCTGGAGCCCCGTGACTCAGCAGTGTTCAAAGGGCTGGGGAAGGGGCTGGAGGGTGAAAGCAACAAGCCTCTGGAGAGAGAGGTATGAACAAGGTACTTTTGAAAGGGAGAATCTCCATGTGCTCTTTGTGAGAGCATGGCTCAAAGTAAGCCCTGCTGATAAACCCACCAGAAGCAGCTAGAAAGGATCCCAGGCTAGAAAATAAAAGAAAGCCTTTGGGATACCTGTGGAAAATGTTCAGGCTTGTATAAGAACACCAGCCTTTGCCACAAAGTGGAGATTGTTTTGTTTGGAAGTTAATAAATTGATCTTAACTCTGGACTTTGGTGTGCTTTTGAGCTCCTAGAAACTAAGGGGCTCTTTTACTAAGCCACGTAGGCATCTACATGCGCCGAACACATGCCAAATTGTAGTTACCGCCCGGTTACCGTGTGACCCTTGCGGTAATTTCAATTTTGGTGCGCGTCTGCTACGTGCGTCTGAAAAATATATATATTTTTTGGTGTGCATAACAGACATGCGCCAAGTGGCATTTGACCACCCAGATTCTTTACCGCTAGGTCAATGGCTGGTGGTAAGGTCTCAGACCCAAAATAGACGTGCGGCAATTTTGATGTTGCCGCATGTCTATTTTTGGCTAAAAAAGAGGACTTTTTTACAGGCGTGCTAAAAAAATGGATTGGCGCATGCCCAAAAACCGCGCCTACACTACCGCAAGCCATTTTTCAGTGCGCCTTTGTAAAAGGACCCCTAAAGTGGTTCTCCTGATCTAAAAATGGCCAGTACTTGAAGTTGGTGGTTCCTAACCATGACGAGGGTGACCAGACACAACACACTGGGTCAGACAAAAACACTACCAGGGAAGAGACAATCCCTGGTACATAGTACCTCCCCATATCACCTTGCACCACCCAGTCACTGACCTTGACAAAGTTCTTCCTGAAAAATAAGCAGAGTAGTCGTATTTCCATCAAACATCTTATCCCTGCATAACATGCTGATCAAGGGGGTGAGCACTGCATGAAAGGGGCAGCTCCTCACTCTTCTTGCCTACTCTACCATTCCGTGAAGCAAAGGGCATGGGATGGGGATAAAAGAGGGCAGGAGAAGAACAGTTTTCACAGGAAGATGAAAGCATTGTCCCTTTGCTGGTTTCTCTTATCTCTGGTAGGCCTGGATTTAGAGAAGGGGAGGGAAGGGAAGAAATTTTGGATTTAGCTCATGATTTTTTCAGTAGTAGCTCAGGGTGAATTACATTCAGATACAGTAGGTATTTCCTGTCCTGTCCCTGGGGGCTTACAATCTAAGCAACCTCAGTAGATGCCCAGGGTACTTGAGTTTGAAGGTATGTAGTTCATGGTGTAATCAAGAGCCTGATTCTACTTGCTTTAGGACCATGATCTCGGGGGGGGGGGGGGGGTGGAAGACGACACTCCCCTCCTAATTGCTCTCCAGTCCTGCCTCTCCTACCTGGAATATACTGAGAAAGAAACATCCTGTCCACAAAAACTGACTCCGCCTACAGTATCTGAACCAAATTAGACTCTTCACATAGGAAATGATGGACCATCCGCAAGGTATGCAAAGGACGCTGCACCTCTCCCACAGGAAGAGAACCCTACCTAAAAGATATAGAAACTGATTCAGATTACAGTGTCATACCAAATTAGACTCTTCACACAGAAAGTGATGACCACCCCCAAGGTGTATGAAGTAAAGTACTTTGAAAAAAAGACTGTTGGAGCAAAAACATAAAGCAAAAACTGTTTTAAGTATATTAGAAGCAAGAAGCCGGTAAAGGAATCAGTTGGAATGCTAGATGTCTGAAGTGTAAAGGGGGCATTCAGGGAAGATAAGGCCATAGCAGAGAGATTAAATTAATTCTTTGCTTCGGTTTTCACCAAGGAAGATGTGGGAGAGATACCAGTGCCAGAAATAGTAGTTAGTGATGATGAATCAGAGAAACTGAAACAAATATCTGTAAACCTGGAAGATGTAATGAAGCAATTTGACAAACTGAAGAGTAGCAAATCACCTGGACCGGATGGTATATATCCCTGAGGATTAAAAAATGAACTTACAGAGCTAATGTTAGTAATATGTAATTTATATTTAAAATCAAGCATAGTACCAGAACATTGGAGGGTGGCCAATGTAATGCCAATTTTTTAAAAGGGTTCCAGAGGTGATCTGGGAAATTATAGACCAGTGAGCCTGATTTTGGTATCAGGCAAAATGGTAGAGACTGTTATAACGAACAAAATTAGAGAGCATATACATAAGCATGGGTTAATGAGACAAAGCCAACATGGATTTAGTCAAGGGAAATCTTGCCTCACCAATCTACTACATTTCTTTGATGGGGTGAATAAACATGCAGATAAAAGTGACAAAGTACCTCGTGAAAGCCTCGTGAGGAAATTAGCAAGTCTTGGCTAGGAGGTAATGTCCTATTGTGAATTTAAAACTGGTTAAAGATAGAAAACAGAGAGTAGGGTTAAATGGTCAGTATGCCCAATGGAGAAGGGTAGATAGTGGAGTTCCCCAGGGGTCTGTGCTGAGACTGCTGCTTTTTTACATATTTATAAATAATCTACAGATGGGAATAACTAGTGAGGAATTAAATTTGCTGGTGACACAAAGTTATTCAAAGTTGTTAAATCACAAGAGGATTGTAAAACATTGCAAGAGGACCTTACAAGACTGGAAGACTGGGCATCCAAATGGCAGATGACATTTAATGTGAGCAAGTGCAAAGTGATGCATGTGGGAAAGAGGAACCCAAACTACAGCTACATTATGCAAGGTTCCACATTACAAATCACTGCCCAGGAAAAGGACCTAGGTGTCAGCGACAGTTAAGAAAACAGTTAGGAATTATTAGGAAAGGAATGGAAAACAAACATAAGAATATTATAATGCTTTTGTATCACTCCATGATGTGACCGCACCTTGAATACTGTGTGCAATTCTGGTCACTGCATCTCAAAAAAGATGCAGTAGAATTAGAAAAGATACATAGAAGGGTGATAAAAATGATAAAGTGGATGGGACAACTTCCCTGTGAGGAAATACAAAAGTTGCTTGGGCTCTTCAGCTTGGAGAAGAGACAGCTGAGAGGAGATATTATAGAGGTCTATAAAATACTGAGTGAGTGGAACGGGTAGACGTGAATTGCTTGCTCACTCTTTCCCAAAAATACTAGGACTAGGGGGCATACAATGAAGCTACTAAGTAGTAAATTTAAAACAAACCGGAGAAAATATTTCTTCACTCAACGTGTAATTAAAATCTGGAATTCGTTGCCAAAGAATGTGGTAAAAGCAGTTAGCAGGGTTTAAAAAAGATTTGGCTAATTCCCTAAAAGATAAGACCATAAGCCATTATTAAGATGGACTTAAAACTGACTGCTTGTTTCTAGGATAAGCAGAATAAAATCTGTTTTACTGTTCTGGAATCTTGCCAGGTACTTATGACCTGGATTGGCCACTGTTGGGAACAGGATGCTGGGCTTGATGGACCTTTGATCTGTCCAAGAATGGTAACCCTTATGTTCTTATGGTACACTCCTTCACAGGAAGAGACCCCCACCTTAAGTATCTTGAGAAAGTAATATCCTGTCCACTAAAACTGACTCAGACTACAGTATCTGAAAAAAATTAGACTCTTCACACAGGAAATGACCTCTCAAACTATGCAATTAGCAGGAAATAACTAAAGCACCCGATAACAGTGACATATTTTGGAAGTGGGTGGTGAGAATGAGGATTATATCTCAAAATCTTTGCTGAAATGTACTGAACTGCACAAACTGCTCTGTAACCAAACAGTGCAAAAAACTATGAGCTAAATTTTCAGCAGGGTGATATCTGTATTAGTTTATTCAACTAAGATATCTGTACAAAATTATATGACTATTCAATGACGACAAATGTGTAACCTTCAGTGTGGAATATTCAGGTATAACTTTGTATGGCTGCGTTACTCATGTATTGTTTAGCTGCACTTACACATAGGGAGGGTAATTTAAAACAGATTCCTCAGTGGGGAGACCAAATAGGTGCCTATGAGTTTATTTTATAAAGACACATGGATGTCCTTACAAAATTCCAGTATAAGCCCTACCAAAATTGCAGCCACAAAGTGGACACATATTAAGCATTAAACATAAGTTAATTCCAGCTCTGGAGCTGTGCATATGTACAGGCGGAAGTACATAAGAAGGTGCTTATTCTAAAATCTACATGCATACTTTGTGACTCCACATGCACTCTGTCCAAAATCCTCCCGACTAAGTCTATACCCAGGTTCAGAATGCAGCAGTTAGATTAGCTGCTAGAGTTTCCAAATTCCCTCATATATCACCAATTTTAAAACAGAACATAAGGAAAAGGGGGCTTCATATACTGCCTTTTTGCAACTACCTTCAAAGCGGTTTACATATTATATACAGGTACTTATTTGTATCTGGGGCAATGAAGGGTTAATTTATTTATTTTATTTAGATTTTGCTCACACCTTTTTCAGTAGTAGCTCAAGGTGAGTTACATTCAGGTACACTGGATATTTCTCTGTCCCAGGAGGGCTCACAATCTAAGTTTGTACCTGAGGCAATGGAGTGTTAAGTGACTTACCCAAGATCACAAGGAGCAGCAGTGGGATTTGAATCGGCCACCTCTGGATTGCAAGACAGGTGCTCTAACCACTAGGCCACTACTCCACTCCACTTGCCCTGAGTCAGGAGGAGCTGCAGTGGGAATTGAACCCAGTTCCCCAGGATCAAAGTCCACTACTCCTCTACTCCATAAGGACATAAGCATTGTCATATTGGGACAGACCAACAGTGGACAATCCACCTCACAAGTACCTGGCAAGATTTTATGCTGCTTATCCTAGAAATAAGTGGTGGATTTTCCCAAGCCCATCTTAATAATGGCTTATGGACTTTTCTTTTAAGAAATTATCCAAACTTTTTTAAACCCTGCTAAGCTAACTGCTATTATCACATTCCAGAGCTTAATTGCATGTTAAGTGAAGAAATATTTTCTCCACTAAATTTACTACTTACTAGCTTCACGGCATGCCCCTTAGTCCTAGTATTTTTGGAAAGAGTAAACAAGCGATTTACCTTTACCCGTTCCACTCCACTCAATATTTTATAGACCTCTATCATATCTCCCCTCATTCGTTCCATCCCTTTTATCATTTTCATCGCACTTGTCTGTACCTTTTCTAATTCTGCTACATCTTTTTAGAAATGCGCAATGTAAGATACCAATCGGTGTGCATTGTTAGCACTTAGTTTATAGAATTATTCCCCTACAGTATGTTCTTTTGAGGTAATTTTATTTCAGCCCTTTTTTATGGTATAAAGCCATATATGCGTGAAAAAGCCTCTGTCTCTTGGGAGTAATTTTAAAAGGATTTCTGTGCTTGACATAGCATTTCAGGTGCAGAAATGGGCCTTTGTAGAGTTGCTCAGTTTGAACCTGCATAAAAGCATTAATGCAGGTCAAACTCTCTCATACTGTTATGTACTGTTAAGGTAGATGTTGCAGGGGGAAGAACAGGCCAGACTTTAGAGGAAGTGCATTTTTATATGCATTTTATTCAGTTTATAAAATCATGCATAAATCCCAGCAGGTAGCGTGCATATCTACACCTGCTCCAAAGGAAGTGCAAATAGATGCGTTCTTAGTTTTGGGGAATGTATGCATAAAACTGGCCAGTAAAGTCTCAATTATCTGACATAAATGGCACCGACCCGTTTTCAGATAAGTGAAAAGTTGGGTAATACGGAAAACAATAGTAACCCCTCAAACAATGCATAAACAAAGGTTGTAAAAGCAGGGTCCCAAGTCTGAAACAGTGTTTCAGGTGTGAAACTTCCCTTTGTGCTAGGCCGGAAAGTAGAAAGAGACATGATGATGTCACCGGGGGGGTGGTGTCTGTCGGATATGCCAGATGATTCGATTAGCGAAGGTCAGATAATCAAGATTGTACTGTATTTCATAACATAAAGTATGCACTTGATTTAGCTTAAGTACCTGTACGCAATATGTAAACCGCTTTGATTGTAACCACAGCAAGGCAAAATATCAAATCCCATCCCCTATCCCCTTTCTAATATAGGTGTATCGGTGCCTTCATGCTGCAAAGCCAAAATACCAGTCAGCTTTAAAATGGCTAAGATTAGAGATAACAATAAATATGAGCAAGGGTTGGCCATTCTGCAAGCCAAAATAATATTTTTAAACACTTAGCAGTTGACACCCAATATCAACATCTCTCTCTCTCTTAAATATGCACTTTGACCTCTCTCACACACACTTCCTGAAGTAGCACCATTTCACAGGAAGTGACCTCTCTTCACAAGGAGTGATCCTTCCATGTTATTTAATGAAATGGCATCCCTCCAGGAGGCAAAAGTAGAGGCTGGCCAAAGACGAATCACCTCTGGAGATATAGTCCAACAATCTTTATTGAAGCAAATAAGGAAAGGACCCGACACGGTCCGTGTTTCAGCGCATGTAAGCGCCTACATCAGGGGTCAAGTAATAAACTCTATGAGTCAAGAGATAAATAATTAAAACATATATAATACTGTTCAAAAATACAACATGATTGAAAACATTTGACAAAATAAAAAGCAACCAATTGGCAACATATACATAAATTAAAAGTATATTGAAAATTATACATAAAATGTTTATAAACATGTACATATATTGTTAAAGAACAATAGTAAAATCTATATTAGTAAAACATAAATAAAAACAAAAATAAAAACATAACCTAATGTAAACTTTGATGAAAAATAACGAGTCATATTTATACAGAAACAATGTAAAAAACTCAACACATATAAAATAATTCAGAACAAGCATGTTTGCTAGTCTATTGCCAAATGTATAAAAAAATGTGCTAATAGCAGAGAGTAAAGTAACGGAACGATTCAACAAAATGTGAATACAAATTAAATAATGAACTTGAAATAGCAGCCCCCCCCCCCCAAAAAAAAAATTGTTGAATCATTCCATTACTTACTCTCTGCTTCAATAAAGACTGTTGGACTATATCTCCAGTGGTGATTTGTCTTTGGTCAGTCTCTACTTTTGTCTGCTGTGATTCTTTGTCATAGAAGGATCCCCTGCTTTGTTCGCTGATCCCTCCAGGAGGTACTTTTACCCCATATGCAGTAGGAACGTGCATAAGTTTCACCTGTTTTATGAAGGGAACTTATGTGCATATCTACCTGTTATGAGGTTCATGCAAATATCCAGGCAAAATTCACACACATCTGTGCCTATTTTATAAAATACATGCTTATTTATTTATTTACCACCTTTTTAAGGGGATTCACTCAAGGTGGTGTACAGCAGGAATAAGTCAAATATAAGCAATAGACAATTACAGCAGTAAAAATATTCAAACAACAATACAAAGTATGACAAAATATACTACATTACAGTGTCAACACAATACTCAGTAAAACATTTTAGTAGACAGCATAGGGTGTAAGAAAAGATGGAACATATAGATAGATAGAGTAACAAGAGTAAGAAAATAAGGGACTAGTTTAAAGAAGGTTGTAGATGAGATCAGAAAGGTGCTAGGGTAGGAGTGGATAAACACGTCCTGCTATAGTATGTGCAGCTGGTTTAATTTACTTCTTCTGTTAAAGGCCTGGTTGAAGAGCCAAGCTTTCACCTGCTTCCTGAAATATAGATAGTCTTGTGTTAAGCGAAGCCTTTCAGGGAGTGCATTCCAGAGTGTGGGGGCTACTCCGTAGAAGGCTCGCTTGCGGGTATCACATTCTGTGATGTCTTTTGGAGAGGGTGTGGTTAGGAATACTCCTTGGGAGGACCTTAGTGCCTTGTAGGCGTGTAGAGGGAGATCCTGTTCTTCAAGTGCTCTGGGCCACTTTCTTTAAGGGCCTTGAAGATCAAACAGAGTTTTAAATTTCAACCTGTATTGAACCAGGGCTCCCAAGAGACAGAACCGGGCCGCGACCCCCCTTCCACTTGAGCCGGCGCCCCCCTCCACTCTGTATTCACATTGTATTTTGTGAATAAGATGTCTTTTGGAGAGGGTGTGGTTAGGGATACTATTTGGGAGGACCTTAGCGACTTTGATGTATGTAAACCCTAACTCCATCCCAGCTCTGCACCCCAGGATGCCTTCACACATACCGTAAAAATGTGTGATACATGCTAAGAGGTGGTTCGTAATTGCTTTCATATAGTAGACCCAGGGGCATAGCCAGACCTCAGCGGGAGGGGGGTCCAGAGCCCAAGGTGAGGGGGGCACAGTTTAGCCCGCCTCCCCCAGCTGCCGCCCCCTCCTCCCCGCCGCCAGGTACCTTTGCTGGTGGGGGTCCCCAACCCCCACCAGCCGGTCTTCTTCAGCGCCGGTCGACTCCAGTGCCTTCGCTGATGATCTGTTTCTGACTCCTGACGTCCTGCGTGCACATCCTGTATGTAGCCCCGTGCAGGATGTGCATGCAGGACATCAGGAGTCAGAAACAGATCATCAGCGAAGGCGCCGGAGTCAACTGGTGCTGAAGAAGACTTCAGCTGGTGGGGGTTGGGGACCCCCGCAGGCAAAAGGTACCTGGCGGGGGCGGGGGAGGGACGGCGGCTGCGGGAGGGGGGATCGAAAATGGCGGGGGAGGGGCGGTGGTGGGAGGGGTCAAAAGTAGAGGGGACCAGGGCTTAATCTCTGGGGGGCCCATGCCCCCCGTGGCCCCACCTAGCTACGCCCCTGACTAGACCTTGGGCAATTTTAAATGTCTAAGTCTGCAATTTTAAATACTGTTTACCTAGACAAAGGGGGTAATGATATAGTTAGTGCCAGGGGCAGACTGACAGTGATCTAGGCCCTCATGCAATAAGAATCACGGGCCCCTAACAACCTATCAAATCATGATTAAACTAGATGAAGGCTAGGGGAAAGTGGGCCCTCGGGCACTGCCCTATTGTCCCAAGGTCAGTCTACCCCTGGTTGGTGTCTATAATTAGATGCCTGTTCTATGAGGGGGCCCTTTTACAAAGAATCAGTAAGCCCAACGTGGGCTTACTGCACATTAAATTGGAACGGCCACCGGTAGTATTTCTGGCTATGGGTGTCTCTTGCATTAGCACGCGTTAATTTTTAGCGCACACTAAAAACGCTAGTGCACTTTAGTAAACAGGGCCCTTAGGCAGAAAGCTGAAATCCAGATCCTTCAGGGTGGCATTTTCATAAATGCTCCCCATTCCATGCACAGGACCCAAGAGACAGGCAGAGCTCCGAAATCTTAATGCATGGTTGAGATGATGGTGCAGGGATGAGGGATTTAGATTTGTTAGGAACTGGGCATCATTCTGGGGATGGGGAACCTATTTCAAAAGGATGGGCTCCACTTCAACTGGGATGGAGCCAGGGTACTGGCATTAACATTTAAAAAGGAGATAGAGCAGCTTTGAAACTAGAACAGGTAGGGGGAAGAGGGCTGTAGCTCAGGAGTACATGGTTTGGAGTGAGCTATCTTTGAAGGATACTAGCAAAACAGGGAAGTCAAGGAATCCTGATTGAAAGGTTGCAGCAAAGGTAAATGAAAGCCAGGAGCCCTTAAGGGGAGAGCAGAATAAAGACTGCAATTGATTCCTGTCAATTTCGAAGCAGCTTGTACATACATAGAAAAACCACAATTTGAAATGTCAGTATACAAATGCTAAAAGCCTCAAAAATAAGATGGGTGACTTAGAGTACACAGCACTAAATGAAGCGGTAGATATAATAGGCATATCAGAAACCATGTACAAGGAGGACAACCAATGGGGCACTGGGTTACCAGGATACAAATTATATCGCAATGATAAGGTGGATCAGATTGGAGGAAGGGGTGGTGCTATATGTTGAAGAGGGAACTGAGTCAAACAAAATACAATTTCAGCAGGAAACAGATAGCAACGTGGAATCCTTATGGATAGAAACTACCATCTGCCAGGCCACAATGAACAGACAGATGAGGAAATGTTAAAAATTAAGGAAGCTAGCAAATTTGGCAACAGTATAATAATGGGTTATTTTAATTACCACTAGAAAAATTCAAAATGAGAACACAGTCACAATCATTCAAATACACAAAAATATAAACGGGTCCTTTCACTAATGTGCGCTAATGGATTTAGCAGACCCTAATTGTTAGTGAGCGCTAAATCTGTACGTGCATCTTAGTAAAAGGACCCCAATCTGACCATGGGGCTCATTTTCAATGCACTTAGTCTTACAAAGTTCCATAGTTTACTATCAGGCTTATTTTCGAAAGAGAAGGGCGCCCATCTTCCGATACAAATCGGGCGTCCTCTCAGGGTTGCCCAAATCGGCATAATCGAAAACCGATTTTGGGCATCCTCAACTGCTTCCCGTCACGGGGACGGCCAAAGTTCACGGGGGCGTGTCGGCACCTAGGCAAAGGCAGGACTGCGACGTGATTAAGAGATAGGCGTCCTCAGCCGATAATGGAAAAAAGAAGGGCGTCCCTGACGAGCACTTGGCCGACTTTACTTAGTCCATTTTTTCTTGCTACCAAGCCATGAAAAGGTGCCCAAACTGACCAGATGACCACCGGAGGGTATCGGGGATGACCTCCCCTTACTCCCCCAGTGGTCACCAACCCCCCCCCCCCCACCACCACCACCACCCCCACCCTAAAAAAAACTTAAAATTTGTTTTTTTTGCCAGCCTCAAATGTCATACCCAGCTCCCTGACCGCAGTATTCAGGTCCCTGGAGCAGTTTTAGTGGGTGCAGTGCACTTCAGCCAGGCGGACCCAGGCCCATCCCCCCCCCCCTACCTGTTAAACTTGTGGTGGTAAATGTGAGCCCTCCAAAACCCACCTGAAACCCACTGTACCCACATGTAGGTGCCCCCCTTCACCCATTAGGGCTATGGTAGTGGTGTACAGTTGTGGGGAGTGGGTTTTGGGGGGCTCAGCACCGAAGGTAAGGGAGCTATGCACCTAGGAGCAATTTGTGAAGTCCACTGCAGTGCCCCTAGGGTGCCCGGTTGGTGTCCTGGTATGTGATGGGGACCAGTGCACTTCGAATGCTGGCTCCTCCCACGACCAAATGGCTTGGATTTGGTCGTTTTTGAGATGGGCATCGTCGGGTTCCATTCTCGCCCCAAACCGGGGACGACCATCTCTAAGGACGTCCTAAATGTTGAGATTTGGGCGTCCCCGACAGTATTATTGAAACGAAAGATGGACGCCCATCTTTTTCGATAATACGGGTTTCCCTGCCCCTTCATGGGGCCGTCCTGCAAGGACGCCCTCATGAAAACTTGGGCGCCCCGTTCAATTATGCCCCTCCACGTGGCTCATTTTCAAAAGAGAAAAACACCCAAAAAGGGGCATAAATCTGCATTTGGACGTCTTTCTCACAAAAAATGTCCAAATTGGTATTTTCGAAACCAATTTTTAGATGTTTTTCTATGAAGTCCATCGGAAGTGCATTCAAATCACAAGGGGGCATGTCAGGAGCATGTTAAGGCGGGATCTAGGCATTCCTAACACTTGGATGTTTCTCTTCCATAATGGAACAAAACAAAAATATTCAGGGCTACAAGTTGGACTTTTTGGTCTAGACCTGTTTTATTAATGCACTAGTAAAAAAGGCCCGTTTCCAAAACAAATGAAACGGCGCTAGCATGTGGGTTTTTTTTTTGTTTTCTTTTTCTGTTTGATATTAAGGGATATATTTTTTTTTAAAAAGGAAAAGAGTTTTTTTTTAAAGTTGTAAAGTCTGTATGAGTGTTTGTGGTTTTGAGGGGGGGTTGTGGGGGTCTATGGATGTATGCTATTTTTTGGGGGGGGGGAGGGGTGTTTGTGGGGTAGGGTAGCGTTGTTCTGTATGAGTGTTTGTGGTTTTGAGGGGGGTTGTGGGTGTCTGTGGGTGTGTGTGCCATTTTGTGGGGGGAGTGTTTGTAGGGGGGTGTTTGTGGGGTAGGGTTGTTCTGTATGAGTTTTTGTGTTTGGGGGGGGGGATTATGGGATTCTGTGGGTGTTTGTAAGAGAGAGATGTAGGTTTTTACTGTTTCAGTTTTTGTATTAAGGGGGTTGGGGGAGGGAGTGTGTGTGTATGAGTGTGAAAGCAAGATGTTGTCTGTCCATGGCAGTGTGTGGCATTTTGGGTGGTGGGCAGTTTGGTTGTATGTATGTGTGTTAGTGAGTGATGCTGATTGTCCATATTAGATGTGGGGTTTTTTTGTGGCTGGTAGGGGGTGATTCTCTGCGTGTGAGTGTGATACAGTAATCTTAATTCAGCAGGGCACTCTGATGTGGTATTTGTAGGCACTTGTATTTTTGTTGAAACCAGAGGGATCCGTTGCAGGCAGGCAGTAGGAGTAGATATGGGTTTTTTTTCGAGTGTGGAATGTGGGTGGTGTTCTGTAGGGGGGGACGGGGCTGAGGGCGCATGTGTCTGGAGGTCTCCTTGTAGGCACTGATTTCAGCTGGGCACTCAGGTGGGCTATTATCCGTTTTTTTTAGGGGGGGGGTTGGGCGCCGGTGGTTTCCGTTTGGGTGGTTTTTTTGAGGGGGGGGGTTGGTTTGGTTTTAGTGTGGAATGTGGGTGGCGTTCTGTAGGGGGGGGCAGGGCTGAGGGCGCATGTGTTTGGAAGTCTCTGTTGTAGGCACTGAACACCGGCTTGGAGACTCACCGCATGAACAGCTTGCAGAGTAAGGTCCGCGATGTAGTGGTTGTTTAGTGGCGTTCTTCGTCCGCGCTTTCCTCGCGGTTGGTCCCCGTGCTGGTAGCTACCCCCTCCTCAGGAAGGGGCGGGACTCGTGTGTGTTTTTTTTTTTTTTCCTGAACGCCGCTGCATTTTCTTCGCTGTCCCACTCCTGCTCCTCTGCAGCACCGGTCCCATTCAAAGGCTTGGTGGTTTCTAAGTCCATGTGAGTGTTTGGGAGGTGGAACTGTACTTTGTGTGCATCACCTGAGGCACAGCCAATCAGCAGCGCGTGGGCGGGTGGAACCGTACTTTGTGTGCATCACCTGAGGCACAGCCAATCAGCAGCGAGTGGGCGGGGCAAACACTGATGTTCAAAAAGTGGTCTCTGCCGCCTCACTTTAGAACGTTGGGAAAGTGAGGCTTCATTAGAATGTTGGAGGTGTGTTTTATATAGAGAGATAAGCCACACAAAAGTACCCTAAATGACCAGATGACCACTGGAAGGAATCAGGGATTACCTCCCTTTTTTTCGCTCAGTGGTCACTAACTCCCAACCCCCCCCCCCCCCCACCCCCAAAATGTGATTAAAAACATTACTTGCCTGCCTCAGATGTAATACTCAGGTCTGTTAGAGCAGCATGCAGGTCCCTGGAGTAGTCTAGTGGTGGGTGCAGTGCACTGCAGGCAGGTGGACCCAGCCCCCTACCTGTTACAATTGTGGTAGAAACTGTTATCCCTCCAAAACTCACCAGAAACCCACTGTACCCACATATAGGTGTCCCTTTCACCCATAAGGGCTATTGTAGTGGTGTACAGTTGGGCATAGTAGGTTTTGGGGGGCTTAGCACACAAGATAAGGGAGCAATGGTGAGATGTGTACCTCGGAGCATCTATTTGAAGTCCATGGTTATTTCATAACTAGATTATTGTAACTCCTTGTATAAAGGTCTTTGGGTCAAAGATATACACCGCTTACAGATCATTCAGAATTCTGCTATTCATCTTATCTCTAATTCACATAAATACGACCATGTTACTCTGTACCTCAAAGAAGTTCATTGGCTCCCTATTACTCACCGTATCACCTACAAACTTGCATTACTTGTTTTCAAAGCACTATAGGCTGAACAACCTCTTTTCCGGCATCTAATTCCGTATAGCCCTGCATACGCACTTCATTCAACACAATAGAATCAATCAGTGGTACCAAGTCATCGTGAAATAACCCATGAGCACACTAGGCATGTTATATTTAATGTGCAAGGGCCATATCTTTGGATTTCACTCCCAGTCTCTCTTCGTCGCCAGACATCAACGAATCAATTGAAAACAGACCTAAACACACACCTTTTCAAAGATGCGTATAAGTCAGTCCCTTTTTTGCAGCAATTGAGCCAGGAGGTACCCTGTAGAAGATACCTGTAGTTCTTCCTCTTGTTTTTTCCTCCCCTTTCTGTCATATCAATTATTGTAATTCTCCCCTTGCCCTAATAGTCATGTCTAAATTTCTTCTTTGCTTATTTTGTTTATTTCCATTTATATTTTAGATTGTAAGCCACCCTGAAGGCACACCAAAGGGCAAGGTAGTAAACTTATAATAAACTTGAAACTTGAAATCCACTTCAGTGCCCCCTAGGATGCCCCACTGCTCTCCTAGGATGTCTGTGTGGCCAGTCTACTAAGAATGCTGGCTTCTCCTACATCCCAATGGCTTGATTTTGTGTGTTTTTCACTTGGACGTTTTTATTTCGAAAATGGACCAAAAAGATAAACGCGCAGAACACAAAAATATCTAGCAAATAGCCATTTAAAAAAAAAGAATAGTTTTTCTGTTTTGAAAATGGCTGTATTCTCCACTTGAATTTTGGACGTTTTTAGCAAAACGTCCAAACTTGGACTTAGACATTATATTGAAAATGCCACTCCACGTAACTGTGTAAGTCTAAGTGCTTTGAAAATACACCTCCACACATCCTCTCACTCAGTGCACAGCCCACCACTATCAAAGACTTTTGTATAAAAAATGAAACCTCAAAGCTCCAGGATACAGCCTACAATGCCAACCAGTCCTATATGGACACTCCACTATTATCATAAGTTTCAAAATTAAGTCAAAAAGATGCATAGAGGGAAAAATAACAAGGTAAACAAAACTCCACCAATGCCAATCTGTGTAGAAAATCCCAGTATTAAATCCTCCTCCAAATAGTATGTAATTGTTTAGGCTCAGCAAAGAGGTAAGAGATGTTTAAGAGAGTCCCAAACCCCATGTGTATAGGAAAAATTCAAAAAATCTTAGTACAAAAGTACATAAGTATTGCCATACTGGGAAAGACAAAAGGTCCATCAAGCCCAGCATCCTGTTTCCAATCCAGGTCACAAATACCTGGCAAGATCCCAAAGAAGTACAAAACATTCTTTACTGCTTATCCCAGAAATAGTGGATTTTCCCTAAGTCCATTTAATAATGGTCTATGGACTTTTTCTTTAGGAAGCCGTCCAAACCTTTTTAAAACTCCGCTAAGCTAACCGCCTTTACCACATTCTCTGGCAACGAATTCCAGACTTTAATTACACGTTGAGTGAAGAAACCTTTTCTCCGATTCATTTTAAATTTACTACATTGTAGCTTCATCGCATGCCCCCTAGTCCTAGTATTTTTGGAAAGCGTAAACAGGCGATCTCTTTAACTTAAAGAGTCCATATTCCTCAATTCACAAAATCCAACAGTCTCTTTTGCCTATCAACTTCATTATCAAGGCTGCAGAAGTTTCAACTTCACCGGGACATACTGCTCTCATTCATATCACAAATACAGTAAGAAAGAAAATCCATCTCACAGTGTCCACAAAACTCAACAAGGGCCACTTGTTTCGCTATAGTTGCTTCAGGAGGAAGAATTCTCAACGCCCTTGCTTTTTGGAGCAATTGGTCCAGGAACCAACAATAGGGAGAGCTATTTTAAATCTAGTCCTTAGTAGAATGTAAGACTTAGTGCAAGAGGTAATGGTATTGGTTCTGTTGAGAAAGAGTGATCATAACATGATCAAATTTGAATTAATAACTGGAGTGAAGACGCTAGGGATATCTACTGTAGCAGCTTTTAACTTTCAAAAGGACAACTATGACGAATGTTTTTAAGTTAAAAGGAGTAGCTGCAAAAGTTAGGAGTTTAAATCAGGCGTGGATGTTCTTTAAATTTGTATATTGTTGATTTTGTATATGCTTTGAATTATACTTGAACTTTCTCTCTATATATATACGAAGGTTTGAATATTGTATGGGAAAGTTATTGTGTGTTGGATTGCTAGGTTTGTAATTTTTGATGTTCTTTAAAAATGCCATCTTGGAAGCCCAGACCAGACGTATTCTACATATTAAAAAAGGTGGAATGAAGGGCAAACGATAACCAGCATGGTTAAAAGGTGAAGTGCAAGAGGCTATTGGAACCAAAGAACGTTTCATAAAATGGAAAAAGGATTCAAATGCAAAAAACAAGAAGCAGCAAAAGCACTGGCAAGTTAGATGCAACGCATTATTAAAAAGGTTAAAAGAGAATTTGAAGAGAAACTTGCCATAAAGGCAAAAACTGAAAGTAATAACTTTTTGGGTATATTTAGAAGCAGAAAGCCTGTGAAGGAGTGAACTGTTAGATCATCAAGAAGTAAAAGAGGCACTCAGGGAGGACAAGGCAATAACGGACAGACTGAGTGAATTCTTTGCTTCGGTCTTTACTGAACAGGATGTAAGAGATCTACCTGTGTCAGAAATGGTTTTCAAGGGTAATGATACAGAGGAACTGAAACAAATCTTGGTGGACCTGGAAGACATACTGAGCCAAACAGACAAGTTAAAGAGTAGTAAATGACCAGGACCAGATTGTATATACCCCAGAGTACTGAAAGATCTCAAATATGAAATTGCTGTTCTATTTTAGTGATCTGTAAACTGTCATTAAAATCGTCCATGGAATATGAAGATTGGAGAGTGGCTAAAGTAACGTCAATTTTTAAAAAGGATTCCAGGGGGTATCTGGGAAATTACAGACCAGAAAGACTGGCATCAGTGCTGGGCAAAATGACAGAAACTATTATAAAGAATAAAATTTCCAAACACATAAACAAACATGGTTTCATGGGACAAAGGCAACATGAATCCAGCCAAGGAAAATGTGTTTCATTTATTTATTTATTTGTTACATTTGTATCCCACATTTTCCCACCTATTTGCAGGCTCAATGTGTTCTTTGAAGGAGTGAATAAACATGTGGATAAAGGTGAAACGGTTGATGTAGTGTATCTAGATTTTCAAATCACGACCTCTATTGCTAGAACTCCCAGAATCCTTTTGGTAAAGCATGGCACATTCAAGCCCTTTACAAATGGGTCAATATATCAAATAAGAGCAATGACTTGAAAAAATATATTTGGATTTTCAGAAGGCATTAGATAAAGTACCTCATAAAGACTACTCAAGAAATTAAAATGTCATGGAATAGGAGGTGATTCTTACTGTGAATTGGTAACTGGTTAAAAACAGGGCTGGCCCAACCACTAAGCATAACTAGGCAGTCGCCTAGGACAACAGCTTCTGCAGTCAAAGCAAAACAGTAGGTCCTGAGAGCCACGCAAACTCAAAGAACCATCAGTACATGCTTTAACCTGCATTTTTATAGGATGTTTATGTGACGATCATGACTGTTAAGTTTAAATACCAAAATCTTGGGGGGGGGTGCAGGTTAGAGGCCTGAAGGTTAATTGAGGGGGGTATAAGGCTGAAGGTTTGCATAGTAACATAGTAGATGATGGCTCCCACAACCCTTGCACTGGTTCTGGTTAAAAACCAGGGAAGAAACAGTAAGACTAAATGGTCAGTTTTCCCAATAGGGAGAGGTAAATAGTGGAGTGCCTCAGGGGTCCTCACTAGGACCAGTAGTGTTTAATTTATTCATTAATGATCTAGAAAAAGGAAGCAAATAGTGAAGTAATCAAATCTTCAGGTGACATAAAAATATTCAAAGTAGTTAAAACAATAAAGCAGAGAGGTGTGCTGTTTTCAGTAGAATATTGGTCCTCGTTACCTAATACAGAGATGATGGAAAACTTGATCCATGACACCCAACTAAAGGTTGGGGTAAAGGTTCATTAAAGAGTTAAAAAGTTGGGGCAGCAGTATGGATGTAAGTTCTCACTGGGATGGGTGTATTATAAGTTTCGTTATTACACTGGAGGTTTTTGGGAGGACTAAAGGGGGAAATGTATGAATGAAGGAAATGATGCTGTGGCTCCTGGTTCATTCTGGTACTTCTGTGGTTTGATTGTTTATATACATGGCATTAATTTGAAAGATGGATATTATTGACAGTAAATACATAAAAATAGAGTAAAAATATACAAGCAGACTGTGAGAAACTGCAGAGGGACCTTGCCAGACTGTAGAAGTGGGCATCCAAATGGCAAACAAAATTTAATCTGGACAAATGCAAACTGATGCACACAGGGAAAACGGTCCTAATGCTACATAATGCCAAGTTCCATATTGAGAGTCTCCAGCAGGAAAAAGATCTTGGTGTCATTGTAGATCAGTGTTTCCCAAGTCCAGTCCTGGACTACCCCCTTGCCAGTCAGGTTTTCGGGAAATCCAGAATGAATATGCATGAAAGAGTTTTACATATATTGGAGGTTGTGTATGCAAATCAAGTTCATGCATATTCATTGTGGACATCCTGAAAACTTGACTGGCAAGAGGTATTCCAGGACTGGACTTGGGAAATACTGTTGTAGATAACATGTTGAGATCTTCAGTTCAGTGTGCCGCAGCAGCCGATAAAAGCAAATAGGATGTTAGGAATTATTCAGAAAGGAATGGAGAATAAAACAGAGAAGGGTGACAAAAATGATAAAGAAACTGAATAAACAAAGTTAGGGCTTTTCAGCTTGGTGAAGAAACAACTGAGAAGGGGCATAATTATGGTTCATAAAATCATGAGCTGAGTGTATGAGGTAAATAGGAAGGGATTGATATTCAACGTGATTTAGCCCAGGGGCAGTCCAACCATTAGGCCACCTGAGGCGGGGCCTCAGGTGGCACTCTTCAGGAGCGGCATCTCCCCACTCTTCGGGGAACGACATCTCCCCCTTTGCAGCCTTTACCTTATCACAATTCAAACCCAGCAGCAGCACCAATTCCCATATGCTGCTCTGCTGCTGGCACCTGCCCCTTCCCTTTACTGCGGCCGCCTATCAGATGTAACTTCCTGTTTCATCAGAGGCTCAGGCAATCGCAGTAAAGGGAAGAGGCAGGTGCTGGTGGCAGGGCAGCGTATGGGAATTGCTGCTGCTGCTGCTGCTGGGTTTGGAACATGGGCTGGAGGTAGGAAGGGGGCAGCATCTCGGTCCAGGAGGGAAAAGCATCTCAGCATGGGATGGGGAGCAGCATCTCAGGCTGGGGCTGGTGCCAGCTCCACTTCAAGCAGCATCTTGCCTTGGGCCAGCCCTGATTTAGCCAGCAGAAGTGGCTCCTAGCCGGTTATTTATTTATTAGGATTTATTTACCACCTTTTTGAAGGAATTCACTCAATGTGGTGTACAGTAAGAATAGATCAAACATGAGCAATAGGCAATTAGAGCAGTAAAAATATTCGAACAACAATACAAAGTATGGCATGGTATACTACTTGCAATGACAACACAATATGTACTAGAACATTATAATTGGTAGTGAAGGGTAAAGCAAAGTTGTAACATATAGATGAATAAGAAAGTAGGAAGAATTAGAAAGTAAGGTGATTGATTTGAAGAACGTTGCACGTGAGGTCAGAGAGATGGTTAAATATGTTCAGGGCTAACTGCTTATTTTCAGTGTCACTTAACTGCTGAGGGCTGCTGAAAATAACTGATTAACACTGAATTGAAAACTGGCTATTTTGGGGGCATTCTGGGGCACAGTTGGCACTTGGCTGATTAAGTGCAGATATTCAGCACTTAACCGGCCAGGTTACCTGCATAAATAGTTCCAGCCCCGGCGCGCACCATTCCCTACGCTGGGGAAAATAGGGCTGTATTTGTTTTAGCATGGTGCTAACCAATGTTCCATTTAAGCAAAGTTTTTAAAACTTTTTGCTCACATGAAGAAAATTTTTCACACACCATCCACTACCTTAGAGGAAACGTTGGTGCTAACCTGGTGGTGATCAGGCAGTGCCGCACACTACCCGGTTACCGCCAGTTTAGCACAGGAGCCCTTACCGCCACCTCAATGGGTGGTGGCAAGTACTCCTCCTCACAAGGCCGCTGTGGTAAAAAGGGCTGCAGTACGTGGCAAAAACAGCTCCCGCCGCTAGCGCAGGGCCCTGTTTTACCACAGCTTAGTAAAACAGCCTCTTAATAAGTTACGTGTTAGCCGACTCCGGAAACCCGGAGATTCAATGCCAGTACATGGGCGTGGCCCAGCATTGAATTTCTGGGTTTAACGGTAGCGGCCGTCAGCAAAATGTTCATCGTCACCAGCTGAATATCGGACCCAAAATGTTTATTTGTGCCTTTAAATAGTACTAAAAGTAGAAGATACTGTGTGAAACCTACCAGGTAGCAGATTTTAAACAAATTGGACAAAGCATTTTTTCACTCTATGTTCAAGCTGCGGAATTTGTTGCCAGAGGAGATGGTGAAAGCAGTTAGTGAAGCTGGATTTAAAGGGGGTTTGGATAAGTTCCTGGAAGAAAATTCTATGAACAATTAGGAGCCAGGAAGACTTGGGAAAGGAATTGTTTTTTCTATAGAAGTGAGTAGTAAGGCATGTAATGTAATTCTAGGGCCAGGGAGCCACGCCGTGCTATTGATAACTCAAGTACTCGTTGCGTGTGAAATATATAGATTTCCTTTTTGGGATCTGTCAGATACTTTGCAGTGACCCAGACTGGCCCCTGTCAGAGACAGGATGCTGTGCTCAATGGACCATGGATGTGAGCCAGTATGGCTTTGCTTATGTTCTTATGCAGAGCTGTCTTACACATCCTTGAAACACATTGACACAGTCATATGATGGACGATTTTCAATCCTAGGCCACTGAATTTTACACCCTTCCCCTGTTTGGAAACACACATCAATCCCATATTCCCAGAGGAATAACTTGGGTTCAGCAACACATCCCAGCAGGGCCCATAGCAACTCTGTTTGCCGCAGAAGACAAAGGCTGAGAGCAGACTTAAATATAGACCTGGCAACCTCACTCACTCCCGTCCCCCTCACTCCCCAGCTCCGGTCCAGCTTTTTCTTGCTCAGACAAACTGGGATGCAGTTTCTCTGTCTGTCTGCTGGGCAGCATTCCAGCCCCAAAGAGCACAAGTTACCCAGACAGGCGGAAAACAGAAAAACTGCAGATGCACACATTCCTGCTCTCTGTCCATAGCTCTTTTCTGCAGGGCAAGAACTGAAGTACACTGGGGGAAATGGGTAGGATTGCCTTGTGTGTGGGAGGGGACTCAGTACTAGAATAAAGGGTGTCGGGTGGCGGAAGGGAAATTTAAAGATATAAAGCTGGGATCACAGCATATTCACGTTGTTAAAACAAGAAATTGATAAATGTTGAAGGCGAGGAGCGATGTGAATATGGTAAATAGGCGTCACACCTCAGCACTCAGCGGTCTCTGCTAAATATGGCAAAGCAGGTATCACACCTCAGCAGTCTCTGCTGAATAATAATTTATTGGTAGAGAGAATAATTCTCCAATGCAGATCTGAGGCTGCTCTGGAGGAGGAGGAAAGACACTGAGAAAAGAGGGGAAAAGGAACAGATGTGGGCATTGCTCGACTATAATAGACGGTAACTGGTATTGAGAGAGGTGTCTCTTACAGTATATTAGCTGACACCCATAAAGCATCTGCAGTCAAATTAGTAACCCGCAGTGCTATCTAACCCCTTGCCTACCTACCATTCTTAACCCCATATTTATTTATTTATTTACTTATTGCATTTGTATCCCACATTATCCCACCTCTTTGCAGGCTCAATGTGGCTTACAATACATCATGAATAGTGGAAATACATGACAAGATAGATATTTACTATTACAGACGAATCTTGGGTTACATGATTATGATAAGACATGATAGTAGTCTAACAAGCAGATATAATAAGTCTATTCTGGATATATGTGGAAAGGTTCACATTTGTTGGTCTTCCCCCCACTACCACCAATTCCCACCACCCTTGTCTGTAGCACAAAATTCCCACCCCCCAGTATTCTCCACATGACAGGTCATCTCCAGCACTCCCCTCACAACCCATCCCTAGCAATCTCCCTCTCAAAACCTATCCCAGCACTCTCCTTTCACAATCTGCTCTAGCACTCTTCCCTCACAACCTGTCCCCAGATCTCTCCTCTCACAATCTGTCTCTAGCACTCTCTTCTCAAAAATTGTTTCTAGTGCTCTCCTCTCACAACCCACCCCCAGCACTCTCCTCTGAAAACCCATCCTTAGCTCTTCCCTGCCAACTCATCCCCAGCACTCTCTTCTCACAGACCATCCATAGCACTCTTCTCTGCCAACCCATCTCTCCCACTCACAACCCTCCCCAGCACTCTCTCTTCACCTATCCCTAGCATTCTCCTTCTTAAAACCCATCCCCAGCACTCTCCTCTTACAACCTGCCCCTACCACTCTCCCCTCACAACCCATCCTCAGCACTTTCCTCTCACAATCCATCCCTAGCTCTCTCCACTCACAACCTGTCCCCAGCACTCTCCCCTCACAACCTGTCCCTAGCATTCTCCTCTTACAGTACTCTCCCCCTCAAATCCTGTCCCCAGCACTCATCTCTCAAAACCCATCCTCAGCACTCTCCTCTCACAACTTGGTCCTAGAGTTCTCCCCCTCAAAACCTGTTCCTAACATTCTCCTCTCACAACCCAACCCTAGCGCTCTCCTCTTACAGCTCTTCCCCAGCACTCTCTCACTCAAATCCTGTCCCCATCACTCTCACCTCACAACCCATCCCCAGCACTCTCCTTTTACAACTTGGTCCTAGTGCTCTGTTCCCAGCACTCTCCCTTCACAACCTACCCCTAGTGCCCTCTCCCTCACAATCCCTCCCTTGCAATCTCCCCATCACAATCCAGCTCCAGCACTCTGCCACCTGCCGTCAGGAGTGCACACTTTTCATTATGGGGGTTCTAAGTTTTCATTTGGGTTTTGTGCAGGGGATGGTGGTTTTTTAAATGTTCATTTTCAGTTGTAGGAGGCACCATTTGCAAACAGCACAGGCTAAAAATGAAACAAAAACAAAACAAAAATGAATTTTCATTTAATTTCAAAAGAAACACACATCTTCAGTCTCCAGCACTCTTTTCTCTTGTGCCCAGCACTCTGTCCCCCAGCCCCAAGTACTCTTTTTCCTACTCCCCAGCACTCTCTTCCCCAGTCCCCCAAACTCCCTTCCCTAGCCTAAATCAGGGCACTCTCTTCCCCAGTCCCCAGCACTCTCCTCTGGAATTCCCATCACTTTCTTCCCCAGTCCCCAGCACTCTCTTCCGCCATTCCCCGCACTTTCTTTCCCAGTGTCCGTCACTCCCTTCCCAACACTCTCTTCTCCAGTTAGAAACTGATTGAGTAGAAGGCGACACATGGCAGTGGTAAACGGAGTTCACTCTGAGGAAAGGGATGTTAATGGTATGCCACAGGGATCGGTCCTTTTTAATATTTTTGTGAGTGACGTTGCGGAAGGACTGTCTAGTGAGGTTTGCCTATTTGTGGATAATACCAAAATCTGCAATAGGGTGGACTCTCCTGATGGTGTAGATAGCATGGCTCTAGCAAAGCTTGAAGAGTGGTCTAGAATTTGGCACCTAAGATTTAATGCAAAAGCCTGAGGAAGAGGTACAGTTTAGGGGCTGAAGTATCAGATTATCTTAAGGTGGCAAAGTAGGTAGAAAAGGCAGAAGGATGCTTGGGTGCATAGAGAGGGAAATGGCCAGCAGATAAAAGAAGGTGATTATGCCTCTGTATAAGTGTCTGGTGAGACTGCACCTTCAAAAACATATAAACAGGATGGAGTCGATCTGGAGGGTGCCTACTAAAATGGTCAATGGTCTTCAACATAAAGCATATGGGGAGAGACTAAAAATCTCAATGTGTACACTGGAAGAAAGGTGAGAGAGGGGAGATATAATAAAAGTGTTTAAATACCTCCACAGCATAAATGCACAGGAGGTGTTAAGAACCTTGTTTGAAGAGAGATATTCAACCATTTGCAATTGAATTACAAGTGAACTATGACCTTGGCATACATACATGCAACCAGAGGCAGTACCCGACAGCTCAAGTATCCTTTCAAACACATGCAGGGCAAGCATTGCTGGAAGTGGCAGTCTTGACTTGGCTTCTTTACCCAGTAGTTTTTGGACCTGGATTTCACAAAATTTCAGTGTCATCTGGGCCCAGCTGATCGCTGGCCCAAAAAAGGAAGAGGAGTCTTTCCCTGAGATCTTCCCAGTGGAGGACCCTGACTTGCATACCAAAAGCCCTAAATTGCCTAAATCCCGCCACCAGTGGTGGTTAGAGAAACTGCATTGCTCTCTGAATCTAGGAGCTGCGGTGGATGGAGATGCGGAGTGAGGGGAAGACAGCGGTCCTGACACCCCAGACCCTTTAGACAGCCTACTCAAATGGAGTAGCAAAGGAGCTACTGAAATACTGACTGACCAAGAAATCGCCTTTATGTCCAGGGTCATGAAACAAGTGTGTGCCCTGATTAATGTAAAGACCTTACAGACGTCCATTTATCATCTGCAAACAGATGGTCTAATGGAATGCTTCAACAAGACTCTCAAACAGATGCTGAAGAAGTTTGTGGCCGAAGATGGGAAAAACTGAGATTCTTTACTCCCAGAGTTTGGCAGGATATTCTCCATTTGAACTACTATATAGGAGGAGCCCTAGAGGAAACCTGGATGTGGTTCAGGAAGCTTGGGATGAGGAACTCAACTCAGAGAGGAATTTGGCCAAATATGTGCTCACCATGCAGGAGAAACTAATAAAGCCAGTGAGGCAGCCAAGCTTTGCTTGGCAAAGGCTCAAGGCGGGTCAAGCCCAAGCCTACAATCAGAAAGCAGTTCAGAAAATCTTCCAGCCAGAGGATAGAGTCTGTCCTCTTACTCTCTTCAGAGAGTAAACTATTTTGCGAGTGGCAACGTCCTTAAGAAGTTGTGGAAAAGATGGGACCTGTCAATTATAAGGTGGCCCAACTGGACAAGAGAGACAAGGCATAGATCTTCCACATTAATTTGTTAAAGAAGTAGGTCCCTGTGACTGCAGCACTGTCCAAAGAGATGACTTTGGGCCAGAGGTCCTAACAGAGTCCGGGCCCTTGCAAGTTCCATTTGGTGACCAGCTCTCTGTCTCTCAGATGGCCGACCTAGAGCAGTTGGTATGCCAGAATCATGATTTGTTTTCTAGAGTGCCAGGCCAGACCCACCTTGCAACTCATGACATTCTCACCAAGCCGAGAGTGGTAATCCGGCAACGTCCTTATCGGATTCCAGAAGCCCGGCAGCAGGCCATGGCAACAGAGGTCGCTGAAATGCTGGAACTGGGTGTCATTGAGGAGTTAACCAGTAATTGGTTATCTCCCATTCTGCTGGTACCAAAGCCGGATGGGAGCATCCAGTTTTGTATTTATTTTTAGAAGATGAACACTGTGTCTAAACTAGAGGTCTACTTAGTGCCAGGAGTGGATGAACTCACTGAGCAGCTTGGAGGGGCCTGATTCATTTTGACCTTGGACCTGACCAAGGAATATTGGCAGGTATCCCTGCCAAGGAGAAGTCAGCCTTTTCAACACCCCAGGGTTTGTTCCAGTTCACTGTGTTACTATCTGGCCTTCATGGAGCTCCAGCTACCTTCCAGCACCTCATGGGCAGCCTCCTTAAACCACATGGCAGTTACGTGGCTGCCTACTTAGACAACATTGTCATCTACAGTAAGGATTGGAGGACCCATCTCATCCAGGTAGAAGCAGTACTGGATAGTCAACGGACTGCTGGGCTAACGGTAAATCCTAAAAAGTGTTTCTTGGGAGGACAAGAAGTCCAGTACCTGGGGTACTCAGTCGGGAAAGGACAAGTAAGACTCTAGATCTGGAAGGTAGAGACAATTCTGGTTGCCACATCTCAAAAAAGATATAGTGGAATTAGAAAGGGTGCAGAGAAGGGCGATAAAAATGATAAAGGGGATGGGACGACTTCCCTATAAGGAAAGGCTAAAGCGGCTAGGGCTCTTCAGCTTGGAGAAAAGGCGGCTGAGGGGAGATATGATAGAGGTCTATAAAATAATGAGTGGAGTTGAAGGGGTAGATGTGAAGCGTCTGTTTACGCTTTCCAAAAATACTAGGACTAGGGGGCATGTGATGAAGCTACAAAGTAGTAAATTTAAAACGAATCGTAGAAAATGTTTCTTCACTCAACGTGTAAAACTCTGGAATTCGTTGCCAGAGAATGTGGTAAAGGTGGTTAGCTTAGAAGATTTTTTTAAAGGTCTGGATGGCTTCATAAAGGAAAAGTCTATAGACCATTATTAAATTGGACTTGGGGAAAATCCACTATTTCTGGGATAAGCAGTATAAAATGTTTTGTACTTTTGGGGGGATCTTGCCAGGTATTTGTGACCTGGATTGGGCACTGTTGGAAACAGGATGCTGGGCTTGATGGACCTTTGGTCTGTCCCAGTATGGCAATATTTATGTACTTATGTAATCACCCAGGTGCCTGTACCCTACAAGAAGTAACAAGTATGAGCCTTCCTCCAGCTCGTTGGTTATTATTAATGGTTTATTCCAGGGTTTGCTAAGAAAGAAGAACTGCTAACCCACCTCCTACAGAAGAAGGCTCCAGAAAAGATACACTGGAGCTGGATGTTGCCTTCCAAACCCTGAAGAGGGATATTTGCTCAGAGCCGGTGCTGGTCAGCCCAGACTTCAACCGGCCCTTCATCATGCAGAGAGATGCATCAGAGGTTGGACTCAGGGCCATTCTGGCCCAGGAAGTGGATAGGGAAGACTACTCATGGCATAAATTAGCCAGAAGCTATTCTCAAGAGAGAAATATCATGCGTAATTGAGAAGGAAGCTCTAGCTGTCAAGTGAGCCTTGGAAACGTTCCAATATTATTTGCTGGGGCAACACTTCCTGCTGGTCACCAACCAGTGGATGGCCGAACATAAAGACTCAAATGCACGTATCATACACAGTTCCTTAGCCTCTAGCCATTTAGCTATCGGGTGAAACATCAGGCGGTCTGAGAACATGCTAATGCTGACTTTTTGTCTCGGGAAGTGGGCCCTAGTATAGAAGGCGCTCAACTGAGCAGGGCTGAGCTGAGGGGAAGAATATGTGCGAGGGTAAACAGAACACTACCCCTCACCCTTAAGAATGATACCTCAGGTACTGTGAGCCCCACCCAGGGAGGAAGTGAGACGAGAGAAGTGGAGTCAAAACCAGGAATTATAAAAGGCAGGGCCAGAGTGGGGTTAAGGAGGCCCAGGGAAAGAAGAGGTCAAGCACGAGCAAACACCTTTCTAACTACTGTGACCTGGCTTAGCTAAGCCAGCTTTTGATTTGAAGACCTGTAAGCCTTGTTCTGAGGTCTGGCTGGGGCCAGACCTAGAAACCAGGAGAGAGAGAGAAAGACAGTAGAATCTTACAGACTGTGTTTGGGGTGTAAGAATCACAAAATACAGACTGTGTTTTGGGCCCTGTCAGCCACGGCCCTGGTTACGACTTTGTTATCTGAAGTGAAGAGACGCTACCTTTATTCCTGAGCCTGTGAAGTAACAGGTCTCAGATTGAAGTTTAATAAAGCCCCTATTTTGTGTTGACAACCTTGTTCAGCTGTGTTATTGTGAAGGCCCAGCCCCAGCCATTGTTCACAGTACCACAAGGGGACAGACTCAGAAATAAGAGTGGTGGATGCGTGGAATGGCCTCCTGGTGGAGGTGATGGAGTCTAAGACTGTATCCAAATTCAAGAAAATGTGAGAAAAGCACATAGGATCTCTAAGGGACAGTAAGAGATAGTGGATGGTATAGAATCTCTAAGAGAGAGGAATATATATTGGACAGTATGGCTGGGCAAACTGGATGGGCCTAATGGTCTTTATTTGCCATAATTTTTAAATGTTTCTATGTTTCAATCCAAAGCACTCTCTTCCCCAATCCAAAGCATTCTTCTGTCCAAGTCTCAGCACTTTCCTATACAGTCCCCAGTACTCCCTTCCCTATTCGCCAGTGCTCTCTTCCCCAGTCCCCAGCACTTTCTCCCCACAATCCAAAGCACTCTCTTCCCCAATCTAAAGCACTCTCCTCTCTATTCCCCAGCTGCAGCACTCTCTTTCTAAGTTCCTAGCAATCTCTCCTCTGGTCCCTAGTACTCCTTAGCACTCCTGGTATCTAGCACTCTTTTCCTCAGTCCCCATCACCCTATTCCCTAATCCCAAGCATGCCCAGTTCCCAACACTCCCTTCCCTGGTCCCTAGCACTCCATTCCCCATTCCAAAGCATTCTCTGCCTCAGTCCAAAGAATTCTCAGACCAAGTACATTGTTACATTTTAGGGTGATAACGGTTGTATTGGGGGTATTTATTTATTTATTTGTTGCATTTGTAGCCCACATTTTCCCACCTATTTGCAGGATCAATGTGGCTTACATCATACCGTAAAGGCGATCGTCAAGACCGGTATAGAAACAAATACAGATTGATATTAGGGTCGGGTAGGTTGGTATATTCAGGTGCCTAGGGATCGAAGATAGGAAGTAATATATAATGTCCAGTACAATCTATGGTTTTGTTGTGTTGCAGAGTTGGGCATCTAGGTTAGGTCGGTGGGGAATGCTTTTCTGAATAGGTAGGTCTTTATTGGGGTGTTGTTTCACATTATTTATTAATTTATTGCATTTGTATCCCACATTTTCCCACCATATGGCAGGTTCAATGTGGCTTACATATTGCTAAAAAAGCGGTTACAAAATTTAGATTTGTAGAAGACTAGTACATAATACTGAAGTACAATAAACACTTAGGTTGATATATTAGCATATTGTGAGAGAGGTTAATATTATTGTTTTCCATTGCTGAACTTTTCATGATGTATGGTGGTGTGGGATTAGGCAGATCCAGGGGGGGAAAGACTTCTTGAAAAGATGTGTTTTCAGGTTTTTTCTGAATTGTAGGTAGTCTTCTATGAGTTTCAGGTCTTTGGGTAATGAGTTCCAAAGTTGTGTGCCTATAATCCTTATTCCCTAACACATATTTTCTGAATAGATGAGTCTTCAACTGCTTATGGAAAATTCCGTACTCTGATATTGATTTTATTGTCACTGGTATATCCTTCCACCATTTTGCCAATAGATAGGATAAGGTTGTTGAGCATACTGTCTTAAATCTGACACCTTTTGTCGATGGAAATACTAGGTCCAGAAGATTTCCTTTCATTTATCTCAGTCTCTTTTCAGATAGTATTATGCAACAGCTTAGTTATTCTGGCATTTTGCCATGTAGAAATGAGTGTATCATGGTGGAGAGTTTAAAAATCCCTCTCGCACTTTTCCATGTTCACCAGCATTCGCTTCTCCAGTCCTCTCCTCTCCAGTCGCCAGCACTCCCTCCCCTAATCCAAATCACTCTCTTCCCCAGTCCAAAAGCACTCTCCTCTCCAGTCCCTAGCACTCCTTCTCCTAATCCAAAGCACTCTCCTGTCTAGTCCTCAGCAGTCTCTTCCTTATTCTCCAGCAGGCTCTTCCCCAGTCCCCAGCATCCTCCTGTCTAGTCCCCAGCAGTCTCTTCCTTATTCTCCAGAATCTCTTCCCCAGTATCTTCCTGTCTAGTCCCCAGCAGTCTCTTCCTTATTCTCCAGCAGTCTCTTCCCCAGTCCCCAGCACTCCCTTCCCTATTCTCCAGCACATATTTGTACATGATCTGGAAAGGGAAGGGATGAATGATGTGATTATCATTACACCCTAAGATTACACAAAATTATTCAGCGCTATTAGATCACAACTCCTGAGGAGCTGTAGGAGGACTTTGGGAGACTGAAAGGCTGGGCATCCAAATAACGGATGAAATTCTACTGTGGGTAACTGGTAAGTGATGCACATAAGGAAGAAAAATCCAAATTACAGCTACATGATGCTAGGCTCCACATTATGGAGTCACCACCAAGAAACAGGATTTAGTTGTCGTTGTGGACAATACTCTGAAACCTGCTCAGTGTGTGAAAAAATAAATAAAAAGCAAGGAGAATGTTAGTAATTATTAGGAAAGGAACAGAGAATAAAACAAGAAAAATGTTATAATGCCTCTGTATCGCTTTATGGTGAGGCTGCACCTTGAATATTGTGTGTAATTATGTTTGCCGCGTCTCAAAAAAGATATAGTGGAATTAGAAAAGGTACAGAGAAGGGGAACCGAAATGATTAAGGGAATGGAAGGATTCATATGAGGAAAGGCTAAAGAGACAGCTGAGGCCTTGATAAATTAAGCAGTATGTTAGAACAGTGTTCTAATGTACACTCTAAAAAAAATCTTTTACTCAAGATGCATCAGCCCAATGGCATGCAATTACAGCGGTGTTAAAAATTGTGCACTGTGAGATAAAAACAGCGCAAACTGATGCAGTAATTTACAGTGGTTTGCCGCACTGAGAATAAAATGTCTCCCTTCCTCTCAGCACATGACAAGGACTGGCTCAGGCACTGACACGGAAACATTTTAAAACAAAACTGGCCACCAGGCTGGGACTCCACTCCTCACCTCTAATTTCTACCCCTACCCCTACCAGGGCTGTTCTAACTGCTCCCACTCCCCAGGGCTATCTGATTTCAGGTACCCTTGCACAGGGTAAGCCAGGAACAAGAGAGCTTCTGATGTCACTAGCTCCCCTCCCAAGCCAATGATACAATTTAAGTGACACTGTCTGACTCCCATCAACATCCAGAGCCACCGCTGGGGTCAGGTGGTGTCAGTATTGTTTAAGATGGTGGTGGTGAAAGAGGGACACTGCTGGATGCCTTCCCAGACCAGGTAAGCGGGTATAACTGGTCTGTGGAAAGGGAATACTAATACTGAACACTCTCCGGTCCAGGGCCTCCTTGTGCTGGGTAGCTAGGCCTGGGGTGCTCTGGACCAGACAGCCTCTTGGCACTGGGCCCACTTTGGCCAGGAATCCTCCAGGGTGTAGTGTTACATATCTCCTCTGATGACCCTTTTATTCCAACACTGCATCAAGCTCTGAGGTAAATTAAAGATTGAGCGCTATGAGACAAAAAAAATCATGCCAAAATTTTGCAAGTTTTTTTTAAGGCTTTTCTATGTGTCTCATACCAACTACGGTACTCTTCAGTGCAGTAGTTTTACTGCAGATTTTCTTGAACTAAAATTCATACTGCAGCTTATTACATTGGGGTGTGAGAAGAGGGTATGATAGAGTCTATGAGTGGGATAAAAAAAGAAAATAGGAAGCAGTCATTTTACCCATTCAAATAATAGGATTTGGGCAGTGCTGTAGCCAGTCAGGATTTCAGGATTGCCATAATGAATATGAATGAGATAGATTTGCATATTATGCAGCATCATGGTATGCATAATTATCTCATACATATTCATGGCTAGCTGTGCCTCCAGGAGAGGGCTTTGAAGCTAATATAGTACATTTAAAACAACCTGGAGAAAGCTTTTTGTTCACTCAATGCACAATTAAGCTGTGGAATTTCTCTTCAGAGGAAATGGTGGAGGAAGGTATTATTGCTGGGTATAAGAATGCTTTTTCTGGAAGAAAAGTCCAGAAACCATTATCAGCTATCTCAACTCAGGGAAGCCACCACTTATCTCTGGATATGAATAAGAAAAGGATCTGCTCTTGGGATCTGGCTGGCTACTTATGAGCCAGACTGGCCACTGTTAGAAACAAGATTTTGGACTTGACAGACCTTTGATGGCAGTTCTTATGTTCATTTGCAAATAGGTGCAATGAAAGATGTCTCTTACAGTATATAACAGAAGTTCAAAGGTGCTGAGAGGGATGTCTCTTATGGTATATGATAGAGTGGAGGAGTACCTAGTGGTTAGAGCACTGGTCTCGCAATCCAGAGGTGGCCAGTTCAAATCCCACTGCTGCTCCTTGTGATCTTGGGCAAGTCACTTAACCCTCCATTGCCTCAGGTACAAACTTAGATTGTGAGCCCTCCTGGGACAGAAAAATGCCCAGTGTACATGAATGTAACTCACATTGAGCTACTACTGGAAAATGCATGAGCTAAATCTAAATAAATAAAGTTAATAGGTGTAGTAAGGGATACCTCTTACATTACATGATAGACGTTAAAAGGTACTGAGAGGGACACCTCTTACTTCTTATATTATATACTGTAAGAGACCTCACTGTGCCTACTAATTTCTATCATATAGTAGGCACAGTGAGGTCTTTTAAAGTATATAATATAAGAAGTTAACAGGTGCTGAGAGGGATGTTTCTTACAGTATATGATAGAAACTAATAGGTGCAGTGAGGGATGTCTCTTATGGTATGTAATAGAAATTAATAGATGCTGTGAGGGATGTTAACAGAAGATTATGGGTGCTGAGAGGGATGTTAATTTTTATGTTACATTATGTTATGTTAGATTATGGTGCTTATTTTCAAAGCATATGGACATCTCAAAATGCCAAAACAGACATCCATGTGCTTGAAATGTCCAAATCCCAATTTTGCAAAGGAAGGATTTGGATGTCCGACACTGCCATACAACCATATAGCAAGGGGAATGTTGTGGGCATGTTTTGGGCAGGAATAGGAGGGCCCAAAATCAGGATGTCCAACAGCGATTACAGAAGGGAAGGAAACATCCAAGTCTACGAAGGACAACGTCCTCAGCTGGACCTGTTTCAATCACGTCTAGCGTTCAAAAATGTGCCCTGATCATAGGCGCCAACTCCGTGGGTACTGTGGGTGCTCGAGCACCCCCAATATTTTAACCCGCCGTCACTTCCGGTTCCAACCCCAGCCAGCCCGACCTGCCCGCCCTCTTCTCCCTCAACAGTCCTCTGTCCTCACCTTCCTGCTGCCCAGAATTTAAAACTCATCTTACCTCGGGTCCCAGTAGCAGTGAAAGGCAAGAAGGCTCAGCTTCAGCCTTCCCTTCTCTCTCAGCTCTGGTCCCGCCCTCGCGGAAACAGGAAATGAAGGCGGGACCAGAGCTGAGAGAGAAGGGAAGGCTGAAGCCGAGCTTGCTCGCTTCACTGCTGCCGGGACTGAGGTAAGATGAGTTTTAAATTCTGGGCAGCAGGAAGGCAAAGAGGTCAGGCTGGGGTTGGGACTGGCACTCAAAGGAGAGGGGGGCCTGGAACTCAGAGGAGAGGGGGGACTGAAAAGGGGCAGGTGGTGTTTGGGGCGAGTTAGTGGACATGGAAGGGAGGCGAGAGAGGAGAAATCACTGGACATGGAGGGGAGAGAGGAGAAATCGCTTGACATGGAGGTGAGAGCACGGGAGAGAAGAGACTTGTTGGACATGGATGGAGGGAGGGTAGGGCAGGGGAGAGAGGAGAATTCACTGGACATGGATGAGAGGGGAGGGTAGGGAAGAGAGGAGAATTGCTGGATATGAATGGAGGAGAGGGCAGGGGAGAGAGGAGAATTGCTGGATATGAATGGAAGGGGGGAAATGCACCACCTGTAAAAAAAATTTAAACTTAAAAAAAAAAATTTTAAATTAAAATTTTCAGCACCCCCAACATTTTGAAAAGTTGGCTCCTATGGCCCTGATTAAGCAGCTGGCCACAGGAGGGATTAAGGCACAACTCCTCCTTAATCTCCCAGTGGTTGCGGTCCCCTTCCCTCTCCCCTGAAAATGAAGCTGGAAAGGAATACCAGGTTCTGTGACAGCTTCAGGTATTATGCGCATTCTGAACAGAACTGTATGCAGATCTGAGGAGTAGCCTAGTGGATAGTACAGTGAGCTGAGACCCAGATTCAAATCCTACTTTAACTCTCAAGAAACAGAAAAATACCTACTGTACCTAAATATATACGTCACCTATAAGTTTGAGGGCTATTGAAGTGGTGTACATTCAGGTACAGTATAGAGAATAACACGGGGATGGGAATCCACAGTAACCGCGGGGATGGGAACAGAGCCTGTGAAGACAGGGACAAAATTTGTCCCCGTGTCACTTTCTACTTTGAAGCCTGTTAATGAACTGGACTGTTATGTTTGATTGAAGCAGATGACAATATTTTTATTTTTTGGAAAAAAAAAAAAAACCAAACATGCTGGCCACAGCTAGCAAAATTTGCATGAGGGATTCTGTACATTCTGCTACCAGCGCATCTTCTAAGAAGACATCTCCTATTGCAGGAAGGACTGTGGAAGACAGGAGTGCTAGTCTGAATCCTGAGATTGTTGATGACTTCTTATTCATCCACAGATTAAATAATCAAAACAGTGCTTCATTGGGCATATTTCTCCCCTCTAGGGCACACAGAACGGGTTGTATTTTGTACGCCTGGACAATATAACAGAGTGAATTAGGATTCCTTGGGGTAATAAAAGTCAGGTATTGTTGTGGTTGGAAGGGTAGAGAGTGGTGATAGTAGAAGGGGTTATTATAGCTGCTCATTGTTATCATAGGAGCCAACTTTTCAAAATGATTGGGGGTGCTGAATTTGTTTTTTAACAGGTGGTGCATTCCCCCGCCCCCTCCCTGCCCCCTCCCTCTCCTCCAAGTTCCAGGCCCCCTCCTCCGAGTTCCAGTCCCAAACCCAGTATGACCTCTTTTCCCACAACAGTCCTCCGCTGGTCCATCCTCACCTTCCTGCATGCCGCCCAGAATTTTAAAACTCATCTTACCTCGGGGTCCCAGCAGCAGCAGTGAAAGGCAAGCAGGCTCGGTGCTTCAGCCTTGCCCTTCTCTCTCAGCTCTGGTCACGCCCTTGCGGAAACAGAAAATGAGAGCTGGACCAGAGCTGAGAGAAAAGGGAAGGCTGAAGCGCCGAGCCTGCTCGCCTTTCACTGCTGCCACCGGGACCCCGAGGTAAGATGAGTTTTAAAATTCTGGGCGGCATGCAGGAAGGCGAGGACGGACCGGCGGAGAACTGAGGGAGAAGAGGGCGGGCACCGGGCAGGTGGGCTGGCTGGGACGGGAACTTCCGACTTCCGGCGGGTGCAGAGCCAGTCCTGGGGTTTTTGGCGCCCTCCTGCAGCCTATTAGTCGGCACCCCTACCCATCCAGGGGTGGGATCACTATGGCTCCGCCCCTACAGTAGTCACACCCCTTTTACCAGCCATGGCGTCATTGAAAATATTACACCGGTATAGAAGAAAAATAACTTGTGGTTTTTTTTGTTTTCATTATAAATAATTTCTGTAAGCTGTTACAGCTCCATTATACTCTAAATGACACAAACCAAATTAGCATACAGACCATGAATTATGAGAACAGACAGTCTTGCCAACTCTGAAAAACAATATGTTAGCAAAATCTCAGAATCTAACAAACAGATCCCTATTCAGACACTTGGCCTTGCAGTCACACATGCAGAACAGAGATAGCCCCTCTTCAAATTCTTCAAAAATTAACCTGAAATCCTAAGAAGTTACACCCTGCATGCAGCACAATACCAGACAAACAGAAAGAAACACATTGCTATACATTGCACAATAAGACAGCAGATGTAGCAGATGTAAATTCTTGAAGTGGACATATTCCAAACACTAAAATGAAAATAAAATGATTTTTTTCTACCTTTGTTATCTGGTGACTTTGTTTTTCTGATCATGCTGGCCCAGTATCTGATTCTGCTGCTATCTGTCCTCTTAACTCCGTTTCCAGGGCTTCCTTTCCATTTATTTCTTTACTTTCCTCCTTTCTTCTTCATTTCTTGCTCTATATCCATAAGTAAAAGCTGAGTCCTCCACAGACTTGACTGTCCAGTGGATCCAGCTTCTGCCTATTTTCTCCATCCATGTGCAGTTTTTCTCCTCTCTTCCTTTTCCCTCATCTCATCTCCGCCCTCTCTCTTCCCTCCCCTCCATCCATGTCCAGCAATTTCTCCACTCTCCCTGGGCCCTGCCCTCCCATCCTTGTCCATCGATGCACCTCTGTCCCCTGCCCACCTCCATCCATCCATATTAAGCAATTCTCCTCCCTCCCCTCCCTGTACAGCAATTTCTCCTCTCTCCCTGGGCCCTGCCCTTCCCTCCCATCCATCGATGATCGATCAATGCTTCTCTCCCCCCTGCCCTCCCGCTCCCATGTCCACTACTACTGCTACTAGCATTTTTATAGCGCTAGAAAGCGTACGCAGCGCTGCACAAACATAGAAGAAAGACAGTCCCTGCTCAAAGAGCTTACAATCTAATAGACAGAAATAAAGCAAGCAAATCAATTAATGTGTAGAGAAAAGAGGAGAGGAGGGTAGGTGGAGGCTAGTGGTTACAAGTGGTTACAAGTCAAAAGCAATGTTAAAGAGGTGGGCTTTCAATCTAGATTTAAATATGGTCAAGGATGTGGCAAGACGTAGGGGCTCAGGAAGTCTATTCAAACCTTCATTGCGGATTTCTGGAAATCTCTGAAGTTCCTCGGGTGACCCCCCTCTATGACTGCCATGAAAAGGACTGGCATCTGAAAGGAAAATGGCTACCCAGTGTACCACTGATTCTTCCCAGCCTAAAAACGTTTACACTCTCTGAAGCAACTTCTACCAGAAAAATCTCTTGTCATAAATCTAGATAGACCTATTTTCCAGAAGCCAAGGCATCTTAGATTCAGACAATGATTTAACTAGCTCCTCTAAATCCTCTCCAAAAAACGATTTACCTCTACAAGGAAGTTTACTAAGACAAGTCTCAAAAGTGATATCTGCAAAATAATTCCTAAGCCATAAAAATCTACCTGCCCAGCCGCCCATCTTCTCTAAATAAATTGTTTAAATTTACCTCCGTCGCAGACTCGCAGCAGCTGAGCCTGCGCAGGTGCAGCGTCAGTGAAAGCGCTGCCCCCTAGCCTTCCCTTCGTTCGTTCGTCGTTCCCTCTTAGTGTCCCGCCCTCGCGGAAATGATGTCAGAAGAAGGCGGGACACTGAGAGGGAACGACGAACGAGCAAAGCGAAGGGAAGGGAAGGCTAGCGAGCAGCGCTTTGACTGATGCTGGGCAGCTGCTGCGACGTCGCGTTGGAGGGGTAAGCGGTTGCGGTGCCCTTCAGAGGTCGGCGCCCCCTGCCCCTTCCTGGGCGGGTGAAAATATTGGGGGTGCTCGAGCACCCACAGCACCCACGGAGTCGGTGCCTATGATTGTTATTATTGTTTTCTATTTGTAATTTATACACAACAGTTGCACAGAATATTGTTCCTTTTTATAGTTTAATAAAAATATTTAAATATAAAATCATAAGTGTTCAAGGCTTCTGCAGATGAGAACAGAGCCCATGAGAATGGGGACAGGGCAGGGATGGAGACAGGGCCTGCAGGGACAGGATGGGGATAGAGATGGGGCCTGTGGGGATTGGGACTTTGTCCCTGTGTCATTCTCTTGTACAGTAGGCATTTTTCTGTTCCTGGAGGGCTCACAATTACAAAATAATAGAGTTAAAGTGGGATTTGAACCTTGGTCCCTTAGTCTACAGTCCACCAAGCTGACCCTCTGCTCTGCAGGGATGTCTGTGTGGCCATTTTCTATGAATGCTGCCATACAGATGCCCATGTCCCTTGTTTTCCCCCCATTCATAATTTGGATGTTCCAGTTTGTAAAATAGTTGTTTAAGCTGGATTTCTCCAGCACATGAAAGTCCATCTCACGTATTCTTGAACAGGGAATCTTGACATATTTCCTGTTTGAAAATACACGTAAGGGAATGGGACTTGATATACCACCTTTCTGTGGTTTTACAACTACATTCATAGTATACACAGGGATTATTTGTACCTGGGCAATGGAGGGTTAAATGACTTGCCCAGAGTCACAAGGAGCTGCAGTGGGAATTGAACCCAGTTCCCCAGGATCAAACCACTAGGCTGCTACTTCTCCCCTGACATCAGTTTGGAATATCCTGATGTAGACATCCCTATTTTGACTTGGTATCCTTTCGAATATACTCATCCACGTCTCTTACAGTGTATTTTGGAAACTAAAAACAGCATATGATAGAAATTAACAAGCACATTGAGGAAAGTTTCTTGTAGTATGTAATAGAAATTAACAGGTGCTCAGATGGATGTCTCTTACAGTATATCATAGAAAAGCTACGAGAATGGTATGGGATTTGCGTTACAAGACATATGAGGAGAGACTTGCTGACCTGAACATGTATACCCTGGAGGAAAGGAGAAACAGGGGTGATATGATACAGACGTTCAAATATTTGAAAGGTATTAATCCACAAATGAACCTTTTCCGGAGATGTGAATCTGAGTGGTAATGACCTGCGTATGTCCATTATGCGCGCCTAAAAATAAAAAATACTTTTCAGAGGCGCGTAGCAGACATGCACCAAAATTGAAATTACCGCAAGGGTCACGCGTTAACTGGGCAGTAACTCCAATTTGGCACGCCTTCAGCATGTGTAGGGCCCCTTTTACTAAGCCGCGTAGGCACGTGGCCTTTGCCGTAATTTCAATTTTGGTGCACGTCCGCTACGCGCATCTGAAAAATATTTTTTATTTTCTGGCACACATAACAAACACACGCCAAGTGGCATTTGACACACATAGGTCATTACCGCCCAGATTCTTTACCGCTAGGTCTATGGCTGGCGGTAAGGTCTCAGACCCAAAATGGACGCTTGACAATTTTGATTTTGCCGCATGTCTATTTTCGGCCTCCTCCCCCCAAAAAAGAGGCCTTTTTTTACAGGCACGCTAAAAAATGGATTGACGTGCGCCCAAAACCCGCGCTTACACTACCGCAAGCCATTTTTCAGCATACCTTTGTAAAAGGACCCCTAATTGCTTTGAAAATGAGTCTCCACGTCTCTTACATTGTATTTTGGAGGGATGTCTCTTATGCTGTACAGTAGAAGTTACTGGATGCTGTGAACGATGTCTCTCACAGTATATAATTAAAATTTGGGGGTACTTTCATGGATGTCCTTTATGGTCTATAATAAAAGTTTACAGGCACTGTGAGTGATGTCTTATATGGTGTATAACAGAAGATAATAGGCATTGTGAAGGATGTCCATTATGGTGTTTAGTAGAAGATTATAGGCACTGTGCGAGATGTCTCTTAGGGGCATAGCCAGACTTCGGCAGGAGGGGGGTCCAGAGCCCGAGGTGAGGGGGCACATTTTAGCCCCCCCCCCCCGGTGCCGCCAACACCCCCCACCATTGCCGACCCCCCCTCTGCCGCCACCACCACCACCAACAACAACAACTTTGACCCCCCCGCCGACGACCCTCTCAACCCCCCCTCCCGCCGCCAACCCTCCCCCGCCATCACATACTTTGCTGGCGGGGAACCCCAACCCCCGCCAGCCAAGGTCCTCTTCTTCCTTCGTTCTGTTTCTGAGTCTGACGTCCTGCAGGACACCAGACTCAGAAACAGAACGATGGAAGAAGAGGACCTCGGCTGGCAGGGGTTGGGGTCCCCCGTCAGCAAAGGTAGGCGACGGCGGGTTGGCAGCAGGAGGGGGGGTTGAGAGGGTTGTCGGCAGGGGGGTCCAGGGCCAAATCTATGGGGGCCCAGGCCCCACATAGCTACGCCCCTGCTTAGAATGTACATCAAAAGTTAATACAGGCTTCAAGTGATATCTCTTGGTAATAGTCACTGTAAGAGATGTCTCTTTTTGTGTATAATAAATGTTTAGAGGTGTTGTGAGAGCTGTCTCTTACAGTATATAAGAAAAGTTTATAGTACTTCCAGGGATGTCTCTTATGGTGTATAATAAAAGTTTATAGTTATTGTGAGGGATGTCACTTATGATGGATAATGAAAGTTAATAGATGCTGTGAAACAAGGGCTTAGAGGGATGTCTCTTACAGTATAAAATAGAAGTTAATAAGTACAGTGAAGGATATCTCCCCAGGCATATTATAAAAGTTAATAGGTGCAGTTAGGGATGTCTATAGTATAAAATAAAAGTTAATAGGGACTGGGAGGGATGCCTCTTGCTGCTATTTCGTATTAGTATTAGGTTTAGTGACTTATACAGTGACAAGGGCCGCCAATTGGCCTATTCAGCTGAAAAGAGACCAGCAGGACCTAAAAACTGCCAATGTAAGTGCCGGCAATCCTCTGGGTTTCAGCCTCCACAGGAGCAGACAGTCCCTACCAGCACAGCCATCTAACTCTAGACTCAATGGAGGCTCCCTAAAACAGATTTCCTTTGCAAATAGGAGGCCCGTACAGAAGGGAGAATGGAGCCATTCCACCATAGACTAAATGCATGCACACTGGCTTCACAGTTCCCACCTCTGGCTGATTTAACACTCTGGCTGCCCTTAAGCACTTGACAGCCAGTTAGGCTCCCCATATCCAGTGGGGGGAGGAAGATGGAGTTGGAAGTTATACTTATAAAACCAAGAGTGCAGCGGGTTCAGAAGAGTTCCCCCTTAATGTCAAGTCAGTCAGCCTAAAATAAGAACAGAAGGACTATGCAAGATCAATGCCTCCAGTGACAGGGCAGACTTCGTGGGGGGTGGGGGGGTTGCCTTTAGGCAGTTCTTTACTCTGCCTCTAGGAAAATCTGCCCCTGGTCCCCCAGACTCATTCACATTCTGTAGCTGCCAAAGCCACCATAGCAAAAGAATTCAGATGAGTGGTGGTGTGACAGGAGATTAGAACGAGAGAGGAAGGGGGCAAGGTTTTTAAATGAAGGTCAGTAGAAGAAAGTACATTTAATGGGCTAAAGTTTTTGGAAGAGCTGGCAGTTGGCCAGTATGTTTTGTGGCCTGAGTTGGCGCTCCTGTGATAAACACAGAATGTGCCATCTCCCACCTCACCCTCTCCATCCCCTCTGCTCTTACGTGGCTGGCTACCCCTGTAAGGTTTGCCCTCGTTTAAAGTTCACCTTTTTTCCTTGACTCACTGCTGAAGGCGAATGTTTGTTCCTCATGTCTGCACAGGACTAGAATATTGCCCAGCCAGTTGCTTCTGCCACTCTGGATTCCAGATACCAAACCGGAGAGCAGTATGCAGCAGCCAAGAGGAAGGCAACCAAAAGGATGAGGGGGGAGGGGGGCGAGATGACTGTGTCACAGGACTCAAGCATCTCTGATAACATCCAGAACAGTCCCAGAGAAACAAGTGTCTCTTTGTGCTTGTCACAGGATATAGAGGTGATGACTTAAGATGATTTGCAGCAGGAGGTATTCAAATGATTTAATTTAGTCTGAATTCCTAAAGCTTTTCCCCCATTTTCTCTGTATGAATAAACAATTTTAGTAAACCAGGCATTTGATGAATATGAGGGCAGCAGAGGGATGAGGGAGGGCCAGGAGTGAGATGACCTCACTTGTAGCTAGAATCTCAGAAAGAGAAGATGACAGCAAAAAAGTCTATATAGCCTATGCAGTCTGTTCATCCACACCAACTACCAAACTCTACAATCCTTGTCTCATGCTTTCTTGAATTCATATACAGTCCTCATCTCCATCATGTATGCTGGTAGGCTTTTCTATGTGATCCCCACTCTTTCTGTAAAGAAATATTTTTGTAGGTTACTCTTGAGTTTATTCCTTTTCACCTTCATCCTATACCCCCTCATTCCAGAGCTTCATTTCAATTGAAAGAGCCTTGCCTGATGTGTATTTTTACCATGGGGGTATCTGAATGTCTCTATCATATCTCCCCTCTCCAGCCTTTCTTCCAAACTATACATATTAAGATCTTTAAGTCTGCCTCCATATGCTTTAGGGCAAAGATCACTGACCATTTTTGTAGCTGTCTATCCTGTTTATATCTTTTTGAAGGTGCAATTGCACACAGTACTCAAATGAGGTCTCCTCCTTTTTCCTGACAGCCTCTCCAGCCAGACCTCACTCCATCCTACCCTCATTAGGAATTCTTCTCTTGGAAAGCATTTCTTTCTTGACTCATGCCCATTTGGTTCTCATTATCCACTTTCCTCTTACTTGATCGCTCATCTGACTTTTTCCCATTTACTAGGGATCCTCCCATCCCCGCTCCCACACAAGGCCTTTCTCTTTATTCCTCTTCATCTGGATCTCTTCAGAGATCTTTTTGTTTCAAGAAGTAAGCACAGAAAAGGAAAGAGGAAGAGGTACAGGAAAGAGAGAGAGAGAGATGGCCAGATTTCCTATCTGTTCCCTGGAAAGAGCAGATACGTTATTCACTCCATCCCACTACTACTCTCTAACTACACACAAACACACAAAATTAATCAAAAGAGCAGAATGGAAGAAACTGATACTTGGCCAATCTCAACACCTAGATTATCAACATGCGGCCCTTTATACCTCCCCATCACAATCCACTGCACACATTTTTTAATCTTCTTTAGAGAAAATGGAAGGACAAATAGCTTCTTACCTTCATTGCAGAACTTCCCCTGGTACCCTGTCAGGCTGCAGTCACAGTAGACCTCCCCATTGGCCGCCGAGCAAACACCTCCATTCAGGCATGGGTTCTGCTTGGAGCAAAGATACTCCACATCACTACGGATGCCCTGGCTCCCCAGCATGGCTGGGGGCATGCCCCCCACCTTCAGGTTAGCTACCAGCCCCCTAAAGGGTTGTTCATACTTGACAGTGCTGAGGGTAAGAGCAGACAGGCGCACATCAGCTGGAATCCCCCCCAGAAAGAGGTCGCTTACTACTGACATATCTCGTCGTTTAGACTTGACCTCTGCAGTCTTGGTCTCACCGTCTACCTTGAGTGTGGTCTCTCGGTAGCGGCGGGTGAGAAGCACCATATGCCAGCGGTCATCAGCAACAGGTGTCTCCAGGTGAAGTGTGGCAGGCTCTGCACAGGAGATGGTAAAACGTAGACGGAGCCGCCCGTCTACCACCAGCATTTCCAGGAAATCACAATTCCCACCATCATCCATGTAGAGGACCAAAGCACGAGAAGTGTTGGTCCGCAGACTCAAGCTAAGCTCTCCCACTGAACCTGCTTCCCAGCGGGCATAGCGAACCCACTGCCCCGGGCCACCTCCAAACTCCAGAGCAGCTCCGGGTCCCAGCAGGCCCACCAGAAAGAGCCCAACACACAGCATTGCCACTTGGGCCCTGGGGCAGGTAATCATCCTCTGCTCCTCCCCTTCAACTGTTCTTAGGCATCACCATCAGAATCAGAGGTCAGGGAATCCCAACGCTGGCTTATAGATCTGTCCACCAAAGATTAATGGGCAGCAATGTCCACAGTAGGGTCCTTGAGGTCACAAAGGTGGCTGGGGTCTGGACAAAAGGCACCAAGATCTTGATAAAGAGATCATAGGACCTCCCCACTTCAAAACCCTATCCACAATGTTTAGCAAATGTCTCTACCCAGAAACAAGGACTCCATCTGCACACACTGGACTGATTAAAGCTTTGAGGTTACTTGAGAAATCTGGATCAGAGGTCAGTGAAGTCAAATATGTCTTCTCCTCCAATCTGCGGGACCAGTGAAGAACAGGAACTGTGCACCGGTGAATGCCTTGATGGGTGGTTCAGCTGTCTCCTCTTTCAAAGACCAGCAGGGGAAGATGTAGTTTTGTTCCCTTACATTTTCCTCACCTAGTGGGGCGGGGGGGGGGGGGGGGTGGTATTCTCCAAATATTCACAAGCTGGCTGGGGGACCACAAAGAGCTGCAGGAAGACAGACAAAAAAGAAAAGAGAAAATCTTTATACAATGTATTTGAGGTTAACAGGTTGTAACAATCCTTGTTTAAAATCAGTTTTCTTATAAGACCATTTATTCCTAGTTCTCTCCCTGACCCCCTCCCCACCTTGCTCCCTCTCGCCATATACTCTTGTGATCTCATGATTTCTCCTTGATGTCAGCCCTCAGTGAGACACTCCAATAAGCGTCCATTTGGGCCTGGAGAGAGGTGATAGTATCCCTGCACATCTGTACAGCAAGATAACACAATAAGGAGTGGTAGCTGGCCTCTGCTCATCCTTTGTGCCGCTCCCGCTGTCCTACTCACTGGTATATCCATTCAGAGCCAGAGACGTTTCACACCTGACTGGTTATACAAATGAGACAGAGAGCATAGGAGGGAGACCCAAGATCCTGAGACCCCACTGAAGCAAAATTATTTTTACCCATGTTAAATGTCTAAGGGTTGGAGCACACAAAGGCAGGACCAGCAAGGGAACACATTCATTCTTTTTTGCACAGTTTGCAAGCAGTTTAGAACGGCATGGGGTTGGGCAAACCAAATAAAAATGAGATTTTGCAAGAAATTCACTTTTTTCCATGAGTAGCTGATCTTGGGCAAAGAATGGTCAAGGTCTACTAATAACCCAATTTTCCAGTTACCTGTACTCCCCCACAGTCTCTGATCAACAAAAGAATTCTCCTAGTTGTCTATCCTCCCTCCCACTATCTCTGACCTATTGGAAACCTCTCTTTGCTGATTGTGCTCCCTCCCACAGCCTCTGAGCAATATAAGAGCTCTCTTAGCTGCTTGCGCCCCCTGTCACAGTTTCTGACCAACAGAAGAATTCTCCCAGCTGTCTGTGACCCTCCCACAGTCTCTGACTTACTGGAAAGCTCTCTTGGCTGTCTGTGTTCCCTCTTTTAGCCTCTGATCAATAGAAGAGCTCTCTCACTTACCTCTGGAGGACGAGTAGCCTAGTGGTTTGTGCAGTGGACTTTGATCTGGGGGAACTGAGTTCAATTCCCACTGCTCCCTGTGACTCTGGGCAAGTCACTTAACCCTCCATTGCCCCTGGTACAAAAATAAGTACCTGAATATATGTAAACCTGAATGTAGTTGCAAAAAAAAAAAACCTCAGAAAGGCGGTATATCAAGTCCCATTTCCCTTCCCTTCCCTGTGCTCCCTCCCCTTGTCTCAGACCTACTGAAAACTTCTCTTGGCTGCCTGTGCTTCTTCTCACAGCCTCTGACCAACAGATCAGTCAGTTGTCCGATCTGTTGTCCAGGCTGCCTGTGCTCCCTATAGAAGAGCTCTCTTGACTGCCTGTACCCCCCCCCCCCCCTTCATTGACTGCCTGTACCCCCCCCCCCCCTTCCACAGCATCTGGACAAAAAAAGAACCCTGTCTCCTGTCTGTCTGTGCTTCCTCCCACAGCCTCTGACCTATTGAAAAGCTCTCTTGACTTGTTGTGCTCCTTCCTCCAGCCTCTGACCAATGGAAGAGCTTTTGTTGCCTGTGATCCCTCCCATTGTCTCTGACCAATAGAAAAGCTGTCTTAGCTTTTGTGATCTCTCTCCCACATACAGACTGGAATCTAGGTTCCATCTAATTCTATTACACAAATATACACATGGTCAAAGTGAGTTCCAAAAGCCAATATATTACCAGTGCAAGGAGACTCAAAAAATGCAGCTTATATGTTATGAAAGTACGTGTGCGCTGTCAGGTGACTGAAAATCAGCATTTGTAGATTCAGCCCATCTACCGGTGTAACTCTATTACCCATTTAAATCCTGACTACACCTCCGAAAATCTACTCCATGAGCAGGGCACGGTGAACCTACAGATCAGGTTAGGCTCTGGCCCAGGGCACTGGAGATAAAGGGCACCAAGCACCTGAGCCTGTGATGTCACTGGCCCTATAGCTTAAGCTGGCCCAGAGAGCTTACCTGAGGGTGTTGTGTATGCAGGGAAAAAAGAAGAGCCGGCAATCCCCTTCCTCTTTTTGTCTCAGGCAACCTACTACTACTACTACTTATCATTTCTATAGCGCTACAAGGCATACGCAGCGCTGCACACCATACACAAAAAAGGACAGTCCCTGCTCGAAGAGCTTACAATCTAGATACTTTCCCCTTCTACCTTTTAAGGCAGTTTTCCCCTCCCAAACACAGACAGCTTTTCTCTTAACTCTACCCACATCAGCGTCCTGGCATCTTCCTTCTGCCACACCCCGGCCCTTCCTTTGACATGGGTGGTTCAGAATGGATTTGTGGGCATGGTTTTTGGTTACAGGTGCAATTACAGAATAAGGGGGGTCCGTGCCTAAATTTAGGCGAAGCATTTGCACCAAATAGATGTGCCTAAATTTAAGTGCAACCCCTGGGACTTAAGCTCCAATTGATTCAGAATGCTGCAGCTAGACTAATAGAACATAAGAACATAACGTAAGATAAGAGTAGCCATACTGGGTCAGACCAATGGTCCATCTAGCCCAGTATCCTGTTTTCCAAACAGTGGCCAAGCCAGGTCACAAGTACCTGGCAGAAACCCAAATTGTGGCAACACTCCATACTACAAATCCCAGGGTAAGCAATGGCTTCCCATGTCTGTCTCAATAGCAGACTATGGACTTTTCCTCCAGGAATTTGTCCAAACCTTTTTTAAACCCAGATATGCTAACCACTGTTACCACATCCTCTGGCAATGAGTTCCAGAGCTTAACTACTCGTAGAGTGAAAAAATACTTCCTCCTGTTTGTTTTAAAAGTATTTCCATGTAAGGCTGTAAGCAATGTGACTACACATCATTTTTGCAAAAACTTCACTGGCTACCAGTACAATATATGGCCACCGAGAGGGGGGCAAGGCTCCTCGAGCCCGACCTCCAAGGGGGCCCGGCGCTGCTGCCATATTGGCAAGGCTTCCTGGCGGTGGCACTGGGGCAGGTGAGTGTACATTGTCGCTCACGTTTGTTGTTTGTGCAGAGTAGGTTGTTTATTTTTAGCTAGGCAGATCGCGGAGGCTGATGTTCTGTTGCCACCGGCAAGTTTTTGCTCAGTGCTAGTGGCATCAAAAAACGAAGATAAGGTGGCGCTAATGAAGGTTAAATATTGTGTTGGTGCTCTTGTGTCGGATTTTTTTTCCACGGGAACGCTGCAATGCATGGTTTAAGTAAAAACAAACAACAACAACACCACACTTTCTCATTAGAGTCTTGTTTTTGTTATGAGAAGCCCAACTCTGGCCAGTGCCTCTGTTAATTTTCTTTCATTATTCATTAGGCTAAGGTTAAAATGTGTTTTGTTAAGCTTGGTGAGATGGTTTCTCCTCGTTTCTTATTCCTGAAATACAATGTGAATACAGAGTAGAGGGGAGCGGCGGCCCGAGTGGAAACGGATGGCGGCCCTTCCCCGGGCCCGGCTTTGTCTCTCAGTGGCCCTGGTACAATACAGAGCGAGATTTAAAACTCTGTTTGATCTTCAAGGCCCTTAAAGGAAATGGCCTAGAGTACTTGAAGAACAGGATCTCCCTCTACACACCTACAGGGCACTAAGGTCCTCCCAAGGAGTATGCCTAACCACCACCTCTCCAAAAGACATCACAGAATGTGATACCCGCAAGCGAGCCTTCTCCGGAGTAGCCCCCACACTCTGGAATGCACTCCCTGAAATGCTTCACTTAACACAAGACTATCTCTACTTCAGTAAGCAGGTGAAAGCTTGGCTCTTCAACCAGGCCTTTAATGGAAGATGTAAATGACGCCGGCTGCATATCAGAGGCGTAGCTAGGTGGGTCGCCAAGGGAGCAGACGCTCCTCCAAAAGGACTTCCAATGGCGCCAGCACTATTTTTCACGTGATCTGTTGCATTTAAAATACGCTCTCTGCTCCCCCGCGCCCTCAACCTGGCTACGCTTCTGCCGCACATAGTGTTTACCCAGTCCTACCCTAGCTAAGATAATCTTCAAACACCTTTCTGACTCATTTGCAACCTTTTTTATACTAGTCCCTTATTTTCTTACTCTTGTTACTCTTTCTTATCTATGTGTATGTTCCATCTTTGCTTACACCTTATGCTGTCTATTAAAATGTTTTATTGAGCATTGTGTTGACATTGTAAGTAGTATACTATGCCATACTTTGTATTGTTACTTGAATATTTTTACTTCTGTATTATCTATTGCTTATGTTTGACTTATTCTTGCTGTACACCACTTTGAGTGAATTCCTTCAAAAAGGCGGTAAATAAATCCTAATAAATAAATAATAAGTATTCTATAAACTGTGCCTAACTTTAGGAGCGGCTTCTAGTATAGCACTCAGTGGTTTCTTTGACCCTGATTTTTTCGGTGCCTTTTATAGTATCTAGCCTTTTAGGGACAATTCTATAACTGGGCACCTTCAGTTAGGCGTCGATGTCACGCGCTGAATGGTAGCACTATAGAAAAGATTTGTAGTAGTAGTAGTAGAATGTCAATTCTATAACGGCATCTGGACACCAAGATGCTGTTACAGATATTAGTGTAAGTTGGCATCAATGAACCTACATTTAGGCATGCCTACTTATGCCAGGTCTGTGGCTGGTGTAAATTTGTACATTTAAATGCGGCACCTCAGCACATAACTTACAGTATTCTGTATGCAGTAGCGTAACCACAGGGGGTCCTTGGGGACCTGGAGCCTCCCCAACTGCAGTACCCTAAATGACTGGTGGGGATGCCCAAGCCCCACCAGCACCAGCACCCCTTGCGCATGTTCAGTTTGCGCACATGAACTGAGTGTACGTGAGGAGTGCCGGTATCGGTTACTGGAAAGCATGCTGCTGAGTTAACATAGTAGATAACGGCAGAAAAAGACCTGCACGGTCCATCCAGTCTGCCCACCAAGATAACTCATATGTGCTACTTTTTGTGTATACCCTACTTTGATTTGTACCTGTGCTGTTCAGGGCACAGACCGTATAAGTCTGCCCAGCACTATCCCCGTCTCCCAACCACCAGCCCCGCCTCCCACCACCGGCTCTGCCACCCGATCTCGACTACGCTCCTGAGGATCCATTCCTTCTGCACAGGATTCCTTTATGCTTATCCCACGCATGTTTGAATTCCGTTACCGTTTTCATTTCCACCACCTCCCGCGGGAGGGCATTCCAAGCATTCCACCACTCTCCGTGAAAAAATACTTCCTGACATTTTTCTTGAGTCTGCCCCCCTTCAATCTCATTTCATGTCCTCTCGTTCTTCACATTGGGGGTGGGTCAGGCCACAGAGCTTTTCAGTTGGCAGGGCTTGGGCATCTCTGCCAGCAAAGGTAAAATTTTTAACATGGGGGGTGACATCGGAGAGGCATGGGTGTCCCCCTCAGTCCACTCTGAACCCCCCCCCCCCCCCGAATGGACTGCTGTCTAAACCTCTGTCTGTAAGTTACATGCATAAATGAGAGCCCTACTATGCCCTGTCTATACTCCTCCCCATTGACTGCACCCTTGCGTTTAGGCGGTATTCTAGAATCGTAACCGCCCAATATTTAGCGATATTTAACTGAGGCTGACCAGTTAAATAGCGCTTAACTGACTAGTAGCTGATATATAGCAGGGGATATTTGGCTATCCTCCGCTGAATACCTGCGGTTAGCGACTGATGGATAACTAGTTATTTCATGCGATATAACTGACTATCCACCGATTTTTAAATCTGGTTTGGCGGTCATATTTGGCCACGTCAAACCCCGGTATATCTTTGGCCAGTTTAAAGATAACCAGGTATCAACATAGGCAGTTATCTTCAAACTGGTCGAAACCCCCCAGACATTCAATGTCAGTCGCCGGAAACAGCCCGGCACTGAACATCCGGATTCAGCGTGGACTTCAGGAGACAGCCCGGCTATCTCACGCGGTCTGAATATCGGGGCCTTAGTGCACAAGTTGCTCAGTGTGTAAATGCAAGCGAGCGTGCACAGGAGAGGAGCAAAGGCAGAGTACAGGTGTGTCCAACAGTCACACATCACTTACCCTAGTGTGCCGCATTCATGCGTGTGCATTTACACATGCTATTGATCTGATGTATGTGGGTGCGCCTAAGTAGCACATAAATGTCAACTTATGCTAGTATTCTATAATGGGATCTAGGTACCAAGATAACATTATAGAACTAGTACTCAGTGCACTGCATCTATTTATTTAATTTATTTATTTATTAGCATTTGCCATACCGCCTTTAGCGGTTTGCAATACAAAAATTGACAGAGAAGCTGAAAGAAAAAGAAAAGAGCTACAAAATAGTGACAGGAAAGGGAAATCTGCACCCTGGTTCACAAAATCATCTACGGAGAAGCCCCGAGTTACATGACAGACTTGATTGACTTACCAATTAGAAATACATCCGAATCGACACGATCTTATCTAAATCTGCACTAACCAAGCTGCAAAGGACTTCAATACAAAACAACTTTCGCATCTAGTTTTTCCTAGATAAGCACACAACTGTGGAACGCATTACCAAAAGCCTTGAAAACGACGTACGACCACCTAAAATTCCGGAAATCACTAAAAACCAACCTGTTTAAAAAGGCATACCCTACCGACACATGCGTACAGAGTCCTCAGCAGGTAAATGTTGTCCAGCCCCCCATTTGAGGAATACGTTTTTATGATATGGATTCTATATACGGCACCCAAAGTTGTCTGCTGACTATGTAATATTCTATAAAGCTCAGTGCCTAACTCTCATAGTGCATATCTGAAAAGGGAGTGTGGCCAGGGGTATTTCAAAAAGTTGTTTCTGGAATTATAGAATTTGCTTGAAGCGAGCGTAAATTGGACACCAGCATTTATACCTGCTCTTAGCAGGAGTAAGTACAGCACCCAAAAGTTAGACACCAGATCCACAATGAATGCTATTCTGTGAAGGGCACACTCCCTTTATAGAATGATGCTCAGCACTCATTTTTTTCACCGTTAACTGACTCTAATCCATGGTGCTTAAATTTAGCACTAACTTTGAGGCATTGTCTGACGGTTATTATTGGCAATTTCCTTTAGAACTGAAGCAGCCCCTTTCTATTTTCTTGTTTTGGGATTGTTGCTTTGCAACCTTTTCCTCCCCACTGTGTTAAGGATTTGATGTACAGCGTACATTGTTTCTTCAGACTCCTGAGGCAGGCGCTTTTGCGCAAAATACTGCTGCTGTGTCGAGTCTTTTGATGTATTTTGAATAAATCCTGATGTACCAGTTACATCACGTCTCCCTTGTGTTTTTTGGAAGTACCAATTTGCCCTACTCCTGGACTGACGCTTAAATTTAGGTGACCTGTTAGAATGAGGGGTTTGAGTATTGTGTGCAATTCTGGTTTCTGCATCTCAAAAATGATATAATGGAATTAGAAAAGGTACAAAGAAGGGCAACCAAAATGATTACAAGAGTTGAATGACTCGCTTATGAGGAAAGGCTACAGAAGTTAGGGTTCTTTAGCTTGGAGAAGATAGTTAAGGGGAAATGTGACTTGATATACTTTCTTTCTGTGGTATTCTCCTTGTTACCTACAAATGCACTCAGTCTGCTGCCCCTCACTATCTTTCTACCCTCATCTCCCCTTACGTTCCCGCCCGTAACCTCCGTTCACAGGATAAATCTTTCCTCTCAGTACCCTTTTCCACCACCGCCAACTCCAGGCTCCGCTCATTCTGCCTCGCCTTACCCTATGCTTGGAACAACCTTCCTGAGCCCTTACGCCAAGCCCCCTCCCTGCCCGTCTTCAAGTCTTTGCTTAAAGCCCACCTCTTCAATGCTGCGTTCGGCACCTAACCCTTACCGTTCAGTGAATCCAGACTGCCCCAATTTGACTGCCCCTATCGGACCGACCGTTCACTTGTCTATTAGATTGTAAGCTCTTTGAGCAGGGACTGTCTCTCTTTGTTAAATTGTACAGCGCTGCGTAACCCTAGTAGCGCTCTAGAAATGTTAAGTAGTAGTAGTAGTAGTATTTTGCAACTACATTCAAAGCGGTTTACATATTATATACAGACACTTATTTTGTACCTGGGGCAATGGAGGGTTAAGTGATTTGCCCACAGTCACAAGGAGCTGTAGTGGGAATTGAACCCAGTTTCCCAGGATCAAAGTCTGCTGCACTAACCACTAGGCTACTCCTCCACTTGTTGTCTGAGAGTGTGGCAAAAAAAAATGTTAGTACATCTGAGTTTAAAAAAGGTTTGGCCAAATTCCTGGAAGAAAACATAGTAACATAGGAAATGTCAGCACATAAAGGCTTGTGCAGTCCATCCAGTCTACCCGAGGTGGCCAGAGGGGAATCTGGCACTCTGCACAGGTTCCACTTCTTCATGATTAAACACTGGAATAACCTATATAACTTTATAAGTCTATGTACTTTGAAAATGAGCCTCTATGAGGCATATTTTCAAAGCACTTAGCCTTCCAAAGTTCCATAGGTTTCTATTCCTCCCTACCAAGTCTGGGGCACAGATTGTAGAAGCCCCTACCGCCTACAAAATAGGTGGCAATAAAGGCTTCCACTCCAATGGCCACATGCTAATTGGGAAATTAGCGAAGACATTAATGGAAAAAAAAAGAATTGCAGCCATTTTACAGCTGCGCTAAAAGTGGCCTCAGCATGTGGGAAACCCATGCGCTAAAAATAATGCAGGCCACTTTTTAGCACAGCTTAGTAAACGGGCCCCAACGTGTTTAGAGAGAGAGAAAGAAAGAAAGAGAGCGCGCGAGAGAGAGAGGTTGCATTTATTTTATAAATGACAGAAAACTTTATAATACTGTGCAGTATTCCTCCGTCCCCACCCAGCTACTCCTTCATTCCACTAGGCTGCCAAAAATTGCTGGAGAGAATGGTATCAAATGTGTAAATTACTTTCTTCCATGAATCTTGCTCCATTGTGATTGGACCTAATTCCCCCGGATGGTTAAAAATTTCAAATCTTACTTAATCTTTTGCCCTCAGCTTACCAATTGTTGACTCATAGTCTGTCAACAAGATCTCTTCCTTCTTCTTGGAAACGGGCAGCTGTCCGCCTCGTACCGAAAAAGCCGTCACTCGATCCCACCATCCCTTCTAATTATCGTCCTGTTTCCACACTTCCCTTTCTCTCCAAGTTAACAGAAAAAATAGTATTTGATCAATTCCCCTCGCAAGCTAAATCCACTTGAGTTTTTCATCCAAGGCAATCTGGGTTCCACATTGGACATAGTACAGAAACTATTATCACCTCGTTATTAAATGCAAAGCACTATAATTTGGAAAGAGGTTTTATCTTCCGCTTTTGATCTTGGCAACCACTCTCTTCACCTTCACAGGTTGTCTTCTATAGGAATACCTGGCATGGTCTTTGATTGGTTCTGTTTTATTTATTTATTAGGCTTTATTTACCGCCTTTTTGAAGGAATTCATTCAATCAAACATGAGCAATAGACAATTACAGCAGTAAAAACATTCAAATAACAATACAAAGTATTTTGCGTATTTGTTCCTTTTTTGTTTCTTCCACTAGTACCTCTGCTTCTTCTTCATCTACCTTAGCTCTATTCTGTGGGGTTCCCCAAGGGTCTATACTCTCCCCGTTTCTGTTCAATATTTACCTTAGTCCACTAGCATCTTTGATTCAGTCTTGTGGTGTTTCAGCTTATAGGTTCTACTCAGATGATATTCTACTGGTTTTCTACTTTAATTCTCCTACTATTGATCTTACACCTGTGCAGTCCTGTTTGGATAAGTTAGCCTTTAGGCTAAAGGAACATCGTCTGATCTTAAATGCTGACAAAAGTACTATAGGTTGGTTATCAAACCACAATATCACTCCTCCTCCCCCCCTCATTGGTTCTCTCAGGAATATCCATTGCGCCCGTAACTTCATTCTGATATCTTGGGGTCATTATTGATTCACAATTATCTTTCACTCAGCATATCTCATCTGTGCTTCGTTCAGGATTCTATTAAGTTATGGTCGATTTGTGCTTTTTTTTAGATAATACTACCTGGCATACTCTATACCATGCTTACATTATCATATGTATTGATGACTGTAAAGTTATATATGCTGGTCTTCCATCCTCTACTCTTAAGAGATTAGTCTGTATAGAATACTGCCTCTCATTTACTCTGTAGAGCAAAACGTCGGGACTCAGTCACCCCACTTTTTCTGCGTTTTCACTGGCTACCGATACACTTTCACATTCAATTCAAAATTTTGGTTCTAGCATTCAGAGCTCTGTATGATGGTAACCCCGATTATCTATCTCGACATACCATTCCCTATGTTCATACCAGATGTTTACGGTCCCTTAATGATCACAGATTAGTACTCACCCCACCTTCTCAGGCACTTTGGGAAATTACAGCTTTCTTGTACCATATTTGTGGAACAGCCTTACTTCTGCTTACACTCACAGTCATCCTTAAAACAATTTTAAACTAATTTAAAACACACCTCTTTACCCTGGCTTTTGATTTGAGTTAGTGTGATCTTTTTGAGTAGTGCCAGCGATCAGTCTCAGAGTCAGTTCTAGCTATATAGTACTAATTGTGTATGTTTTATAATATTATTCCTTAGCTTTTATTCTTTTCTTTACTATCTGAAACGGCGTTCCTTTTCCGCATATGTTTTTAAACTTTTGCTGTGATATTACATGATGTAAATCGCTTAGATTTGGCTTTGCCATGAATTGGAGGTGAATCAAAAATCTAAATAAACATAAACATAAATGTTAAAACACTGATAAGTCTAAGATTTTATTCATAACTAGTAAAAAAGGCCCATTTCTGACACTAATGAAACGGGCGCTAGCAAGGTTTTCCTCAGAGTGTGTATGTTTGAGAGAGTGTATGTGAGAGTGACTGAGTGTGTGAGAGAGAGTGAATATGCGAGTGTGTATTTGTGAGAGAGAGTGAGTGAGTCTGGGTGCCAGTGTGTCTGTGAGAGAGAGAGTGTGTGTGTGAGAATGAGAGTGTGTGCAAGTGCGTATGTGAGACACAGCATGAGAGAGAGAGTGTGTGTTTCACACAGATACAGTGTGTGTGAGAGAGAGAGTGTGTATGAGACACAGACTCTCTGTGAGACTGAGTGTATGAGACCAAGAGAGTGTGTAAGTGACTGTGTGACACATAGAGAGTGAATGTGATACAGTGTGAGACATAGAGAGGGGCATAATCGAACGAAAACGTCTATCTCCATGGGTGTTTATCTCCAAGAACGGGTCCGTGAAGGGGCGGACCAAACCATATTTTGGGAAAAAATAGACGTCCATGTTTTATTCGACAATTTGTGAGCTGGGCATTTTTGTTTTTCAGCGATAATGGAAAATGAAAGCGCCCAGCTCAAAAACGAATAAATCCAAGGCATTTGTTCGTGGGAGGGGCCAGGAGTCGTAGTGCACTGGTCCCCCTCACATGCCAGGACACCAACCTGGCACCCTAGGGGGCACTTTTACAAAAAAAAAAAAAAAAAAGGTAAAAGAGCTCCCAGGTGCATAGCACCCTTCCCTTGTGTGTTGAGCCTCCCAAATCCCCCTCAAAACCCACCACCCACAAGTCTACACCATTACTATAGCCCTAAGGGGTGAAGGGGAGCACCTACATGTGGGTACAGTGGGTTTGGGGGGCGGTGTGGAGGGCTCCCATTTACCAGCACAAGTGTAACAGGTGGGGGGGATGGGCCTGGGTCTACCTGCCTGACGTCCACTGCACCCCCTAATAACTGCTCCAGTGCCCTGCATACTGCTGCCAGGGAGGTGGGTATGACATTTGAGGGTGAACATAAAAAGTTGTGAAACGGCATATTTTTGTGGTGGGAGGGGGTTTGTGACCACTGGGGGAGTCAGGGGAGGTCATCCCCGATTCCCTCCAGTGGTCATCTGGTCATTTAGGGCACTTTTTGGGGCCCTATTCGTGGAAAAACAGGGTCCAGGAAAAGTGCCCTAAATTCTCGCTAAAAACGCATATTTTTTTTCCATTATCGGCGAAAGGCGCCTATCTCTGATCGGCTGATAACCACGCCCCAGTTCCGCCTTCACCACGCCTTTGACACGCCCCCATCAACTTTGTCCGCATCCGTGACGGAGTGCAGTTGAAAACGTCCAAATTCGGCTTTCGATTATACCGCTTTATTCGTTTTTGTGAGATAAACGTCTATCTCCCGATTTGGGTCGCAATATAGGCATTTTTCTTTTTCAATTATAAGCTGGAGAGTGTGTGAGAGACAGTGTGTGAGAGTGAGAGAGAGAAAGACATTGACAGTGAGAGATAGAGTGTGTGTGTGACAGAGATACCTCCCCCCTCCATCTGGTGTCAGGCCCCCCCTCCTTCCTTCTCTCTGGTGTCAGCCCCCCCCCCCCCCTCTCTCTGGTGTCTGAGCATTACTGTGCAGGACGCTGAGCTCTGGCTGTGCTTCAAGGAACTGACCAATCCTATTTAATAGAATGCACCTCCAACATTCTGAAGCCAAGAAACCTCGTGTGATTGGTCACTTCTGCTTGTGATGAACCCGGAAATACGTGATGTCAATTCAGGAGATGGATACAGAGAGCAGGAATGCCTCAGCCATGCAGTCAGCTTCAGAATGTTGGAGGTATGTTTTATTATATAGGATGTTGCAAAATTCTACTACTGTTGGGGATATTCTTTAACATGTTTTATATTAAATGTATGAATTCTCCAAGTATATGTACATATAAGTTTTCTTTCTATCCACAAATGAAGTATTATATGTGTAGAAGTAAGTTCAATTTTGGTCCTGGCCCTGCCCCCCCCCCCCCCCCCCCCCCCCCCCACTTCCTGTCCTGGCCCCACTCCCAGTTCCACTTCCCTTTGTGTCTACAAATTAAGTCCTGAATATAGAAGCCCTTTTACTAAGATGCACTAAGAAATGGACTTAGCATGTTTTAATGATGGACTTTCCTGTGCACTAACCCCCAAATTCTATATATGGTGCCTTAAGTTGTGTGCGCTAAATTGTGCGCACAACTTAATTGATTAACAAGCCAATCAGCACTGATAATTGGTATTTAACCAATTAGTAGCACTAATTGGCTTTAATTAAAATTAACATGCAAAACTTTCTAGGTGTATTCTATAACACGGTGTGCATAAATTCTAATGTGTGCAGTCGAAAAGGGGGCATGGAATGGGTGGGCTTTGGGCATTTCAAAAAACTGTGTGCACTATTATAGAATACACCCAATCTGCACAGGTATTTAGGGCTGGTTTTAGGTGGCCTAAATGGAAGAAGCTAAATTTTAGTTGCAAGAACAGCATGTGAGCGTATTCTATAAACTATGTGTAACTTTAGGTGTAGTTTATAGAATCATGCTAACCTTGTGGTTTTTCAGCGCTGATTTTTAAGGTGATATATAGAGCATTCCCCCCTAAGTCCATTTCTACGGCATCCCTAAAATAAGGCTTTTTTAAAACTTTTTTCTTTTTGCAAGTCCTGCCTAATTTTTCCATTACCCACGAGAAATGCAAAAATATTAATGCAAGAGCACTTATTTAGGAGGCATGATGTACTCTCGCGATAATTCCACATTAGCCAGTTAGCACGTGCTAAGGTGAATGCACTAGCTCAGGGGTTCTCAACCCAATCCTCGAGACACACCTAGCCAGTCAAATTTTCAGGATAGCCACAAAGTTCTTCACCTCGATGCTCCATCTTATCTCTCCTCCCTTGTAATTCCCTACAGTCCTTCCCGCCTATTTCACTCACTTGGTTCTCACCGATTAGTGCTCCCTTCTCCAAGATTTACCCGCTCTTCTGCTTTTTTATTTTCTTTCACCCTACCTTTGGAATGGCTTACCACCTCTTATTAGGTCTGAAATGTCATTTATTAAGTCCAAGGCCTTCCTGAAAACTCTTTTTTTTTTTTTAATGGCTTTTGGGCCTTCTGTAAGCTGCTCCTGAATCTGGGGAGACCTGTGCAGTCTCAACAGTCTGGAAGAGTCAGTTGTGTTGTGTGACTGTTCTGTACCTTTCCTATGATTTTTGTGAATCTTTTCATTTTCTGGATTCTATCTTAATTTATTTTTATTGTGAGCCGCAGTGGGCTGTGCGCAGTAATAGCAGGATATCGAGTATTTTAATAAACATACACATGAGATAAATTTGCATGCAGTGCCTCCATTGTATGCAAATTTATCTCATGCATATTCATTGTGGGTATCCTGAAAACCCGACTGGCTAAGGGGCCCTTTTACTAAAGGGTCGTTGCTGAACGGCAAACCAGAACGACCACTGGCCCAATGCGGGTACCAGTGGTAGTTCCAACCCCAGCATGCACCACTTCCAACGCTAGCAGAAATATTGAAAAAATATTTCCACAGGGGATTACCCGGCGATAATCAGGCAGCATTGAGTGCTGCCAGGTTAGCACAGGAGCCCTTACCGCCACCTCAATTGGTGGTAGTAAGTGCTCCACCCAAAATGGCTGCATGGCTAGTGCAAACTTACTGCACAGCCATTTCTTTTTTTGGCCTTTTTTACCTGCTCGGGAAAAGGGGCCTTGGTGCGCGGCAAAAACAGCTGCCAATAGCGCATGTCCTCTTTTACGGAGGCTTAGTAAAAAGGCTCCTAAATATGTCCTGAGGACTGGCTTGAGAACTCCTGTGCTAGTTGGATAATGTTTCCATGCCCATTCCCTGCCTCTTCCTGATAAAAACATTTAAAAAATAAATAGCACACGATTAATGCACGCTGACAGGCAAATTACAGCAAAACGTGCTAAAGTGTTTTGCGGTAATCTTTTTTTCCCCCACATTAAGCATCAGGGCCACTGAGGGGGGGGGGGGGGCAAAATTCCCCGGGCCCAGCCTCCAAGGGGGGGCCTGGCGCTGGGGTCTGTCTCCTGCTCCTGACGGGACCTGGGTGATCATGTCTTGACAGGAGCAAGAGAGAACTCCAGCTCCAAACCCCCCCTTAGAAGCTGGGGAGGAGCAAACATAGCAGGGCTTCGGGTCAGGGCCTCTGATTTGGCTGATGGGGGTCCCCCAGGCGCTCCCAGCGGAAGAGGTCTTCCTCCAGTGCTGCTTTTCACTGTGCCGCATTGCCTGCCAAGTGGCTGCTTTTCCCCTCAGGCTGCATATGCTCGGTTTTGAAACCAAGCATGCGCAATATGAGAGAAAAAGCAGCCGCAGGGGCAGGGCAGGCAATGTGGTGGAGTGAAGAGCAGCACTGGAGGAAGATGTCTGCTGGCGGGGCCTCAGGATCCCCACCAGCGAAAGTATTTGGAGTTGGGGGGGCGGCAGCGTTGATCCTGGGGGGACCCGGCGGCCCTGCCCCAGGCCTGGCTCAGTCTCTCGGTGGCCCTGTTAAGCATGTGTTAGCACTTACCCTCTCCCTTTTTTTTACAAAGCCACATGGCAGTGCCAACACAGCCCATTCTTTGTCGGCATTACCAGCCCTAGTTTAGTAAAAGGGCCCCATAATTAGCTGTGTCATATGATTTGTATAATATTTTATCGTTTGTTATTGCGACTGTATTCTGTTACGCATGGCTGTGTTTAGATTTGATGATTGCGTTGTAAGCCTTTTGTACTAAGTAGCTGGCTAAAGCAGTATAAAGTGCCACATTCACATTAAATTTAATTTTAGCTGCATGAAGGGAAAGCAGTTTTCAGGCAGCTAAAGCACTTTGAAATTTTTCCTCCAAAAAAAAAGAAAGAAGGAAAACAAATCACTGTAATAGTAACAGCACTAATAAGAGAAAATTCTCTCTTTTTCCCCTCTGGCCAGATCACAGCTACACAAAACATATGTAATGCAAAGACACATATCCAGCACATCAGGAAAGACAGGGTGGGGATAACTGCTAGAAAGTATCAGCTAGTCCAGAGAGTGGAAGGGGAGCACAGATTTCCCCTTACCCCAAGATGTTTCCCAGTGGCTGCATGCATGCTGGTGCTCATCCCACTTTACATGTTAGAATAGGTTCCAGTACTCAGCTCCCTTCTGAATTTGGGGAGAGGGGAGGCGAGGAGCACAGGGTGAGGGACAGAAGATTGGAGGTAAGGAGGAGAGTGGCACAGCCCACCTCAGATTCAGATACTGTCCTCCTCTGTACCAACCCCACTGGGAGGCTGTTCCATGCATCCAGCACCCTTTGCATAAATAATCAAGTCATAAGTACATAAGTATTGCCACACTGGGACAGACCAAAGGTCCATCAAGCCCAGCATCCTGTTTCTAACAGTAGCCAATCCAGGTCACAAGTACCTGGCAGAAACCCAAAGAGTAGCAACATTCCATGTAGAACCCCAAAGAGTAGCAAGATTCTAGAATTCTAAAGAATAACAAGATTCCATGAAGAATTTCAAAGTGTAGCAACATTCCATGTAGAACCCCAAAGAGTAGCAAGATTCCATTCAGAATCCCAAGTACATAAGTGTTGCCATACTGGGACAGACCAAAGGTCCATCAAGCCCAGCATCCCATTTCCAACAGTGGCCAATCCAGGTCACAAATACCTGGCAAGATCCTTCTTCACTTTACCCCCATTTGAGACTGCTCCTGTCTTACCACCATGAAGCCGAGTCTCGGGAGTTTCTTTGCTTATAAACCAGCATCTATCTCATTTCTCTGGTCATGCTCTTCCCCCTTCACACTAACTTTATTTGTTTTGGCATTACTTATGCCACTGTTGCTTCTTACTGCCAGTAATGATGGTTCACTCTGCAGGGATCACATCACCCATGAACAGTGGAGGGGTTGCACTTGGGTCTTGCTCTGAGAACTAGAGAGCTTGAGGGTGGAGCAGGACATTAGTTTGTTGAGTTCTGCTCATTGTGTGACTGATATATCCTGATGTCTACAGGTAAGTAACTTTTTTGTTTCCTTAGGTTACTCCTAAGTCTATATCATTTCATTCTAATCCTATGATCCCTTGTTCCAGAACTTCCTTTCAGTTGAAAGGGGTGCCGTGCACCTCTCGTGCATTTATACCTTGAAAGTATTTAAATGTCTCTTTCCTCTCCCTTCAGACTCCCATTCCTCTTAGAGGCTGCCTTCTCCTCCAGTGTCAGACACTGATTTATCTCAGAGGCTCCCCTCCCCAATACCACCACCCAGGCACAGATCACCTGACCTCAGATACCCATTCCTCTCCTTCCCTCAGCTTAGGCATGTTCACCCCGCTGTGGGTAGGAAGGGTGGTTCTCTCTGTTTCAGCCTGGGCAAGCAGGGGTGTTTTCTCCCCCCCCCCCCCCTCCAGCTCTTGTCTTTAAAAGGGCAGCCAATCTCTCCCCACCACGGATTAACAAACAGCGCTATTACGGCACTAATGCAATGCATGCTCATTTCAATAAAATTGCCTTTTTTGAAATGATTACCCTTGTAACTGACTGTCAAAAAGCAATTTATACCTCAGGCATCTGGGGAGAGAAAATTTGCATCTTGTTAAACTCAGAGCTGTAATTATTTATATCAACAGAACTTTTGCATATTTCTGTCATTTTTAGAAAGGGGAGGGGAAAGTTTGCTTTGGGAAGAGTTGGGAAGGTTATGAGGAGAGGAGAATGAGATGCTGGGGAAGGTTTGTTGGAAGGAGATTTATGCCCAGACTTTTATGCTCCCAAATTACTTGGCAAACTGCAGTTTTTCCCTGTAGCCATTTCCTGATAAGGGCCTGATAGGAAAAAGGTAGGCTAGAGACCTCGCACTGGGAGGATACCTGGTGAGAGCCTGATGGGAAGGAATTAGGATAGAGGACTCATAGTGGAAAAGTCCCTGATGACAGGCTGATAGGAGAAAATCAGCAAATGTTTCTGAAGAGAACAGTTCCTGATGAGAAACAGATGGGAACCTAGAGGACTCACAGAGAAAGGGTTCCTGATGAAAGCCTGATAGGAAGGAGTTTAGCCAGAAGACTCACAGAGGAGAAGGGTCCCTGATAAGATCCTGATAAGAAGGAGTTAGACTAGAGGACTCACAGAGGAGGGTCCCTGATGAGATCCTGATAGGAGGGAATTAACAGAGGCCTAAAGAGGAGGGTCCCAGATGAGAGCCAGATGAGAAGGAGGAACACCAAGAACACGCAGATGAGAATCCCTGACAGAAGTCAGATAGGATAATATCAGCAAAGGGACTTCACAGGCAATGAGTCCCTGAGAAGTATATGTGTGTGTGTGTGTGTGGGGGGGGGGGGGGGGGGTGAAGTTTCTACTGCTGCTGTACCTGTTTTGTGTGTGTACAGGGGGTGTGTTAGGGGTAGGGAATGGGGAGGGGAGGAGGGCAGTGGAAGGATGCAAGAAACAGAAAGACGGCTCTAGCTGTTTATTTATAACCCCCTCACTTTTGTGCACCTCATTGGATAATGGGCGATAATTAACATTCAACGCCTAATTTGCCAATCAAATTATATGCAGCACCTGTGCTGATTCCTGATTAAAGGTTCCTTGCGGTTTTTTTTCTTCTTTTATTTTATTTATTTATAACTGCAGTCTCTAAATTCCTTTCTACAATTCTGAGCTCTGAAAAAGTTGAGGTTTTGATGCTTGAATAATTATCATTTTGGTGAATTCTTTTATTCCTACCCCACTCCCATCAGTATAATCATATACAACAGACCAATCTATCTATAATCTACAGAAGTTTCTTCTATAATTTGTTGGCTGATATATGTAGGGTAACCAGATTACTCCAGGTCATTAAGGACAGGGTGATCCACTCCTGGTTTTACCCTCATTGCATTCTGGGACTTATAGTCCCTGTGCCTGTCATGAGCACCAAGTTCCAATCATGCTAGGAGATGGGGGGTGGAGTGAGGGAGACCAAACTGGATCAACCATTGCTGAAAAACTGGAGCCAACTGGCAAGCCCATTTAAAGTAGGCATAAGATTGGCACCTCACCAGGACAACGCACAGAGGTTGATCCAGTAAGACTGCAAATTGGATACAGCCAGGATTGGTCCAGCCCTGATTTTACCTCATAGCATGCAGGGATGTGCAGTTTTACTTTTCTTAGATAATATCCTATTAATTGAACTAAATGGTACTTGCTCAAGAAAATTATTCCAGTAACTACGATAGCAAGCATACACCTCCAAAAGAGGACCCTCCAAAGGGCATGTTTGGTAGCCAAAGGTACAGCTCTTGAGGAAGCACTGAAGAAACAGGGGCTCTCTGTTGAGCGTTCCCAATCGATGTAACTACAGCCCAGATAAGTGTAATGTACTTTGTTTGAAACTATTAAGCAAAGAAGTAGGTGCAACGAGCACCAGTAACTTAGAAAGAAGGTTTTCTGACTGATGAGGATTTTGCTCCTATTCCCAATAAGCATAGGAAAGTCTGCACGGGATGGGAAGCAGTCTGCCTACCAAGTAAATACAGATTCAGGGTGAAGGCAGTGAATCTGAAATCTTTCCTCCATAACAGAAGAGAGGTGTATGCTTGCTATCGTAGTTACTGGAACAATTTTTCTTAGATAATGCAATGGAGAAATCAGAATTACAAGTCCCTGCATGCTGTGTGATAAACCCAGGACTGGATCAACTCTCTCAGGTCAACTTGGATCCAGTTGGCAGCCCTACTGCTTTGTAAGTTTGGGAAAGCCACTGCTTAACTCTCCATATGAACAACAACTTGATTTCTCCTTTGCGATCCTACCAGGTACTTGACATCTGAATTGGTCACTGTCAGAGGGTGATGGACCTTTGGGCTGACCTAAGATGGTGCATCTTATGTTCTCCTATTTGCAATGGGGAAAAGCAGAACTGGCTCAGCCTGTCTCCGATGACCTAAAGCCATCTGGTGATTGCCTGAGGAGCAAAGAATGGGCAGGTGACACCATTGCAGCCTGAAATCTAAGGGCAAGTGGCTATGACGTCTTTGAGGAGTGATGGTGAATCCAGGGACTTGGGCAGAGGGGGGTCTCTTTCATGTCAGACAAAGTTTCAGGATTGGAATTAGAGTTTGGAAACCAGGGTTAGGGACCCTCCTGCCCTCTGCCCCTCAAAATCCCACCAACTCCTTCCAAGACTGGTTTCAGGAGGTAGAACCTTGTGCAAGTCTAGAAAACTCTGGAAGATCTAGAGGCTCCAAGTCCCTAAGGACAGGTTGTTATTATTGGTTGTGACTCCAGTGTATGCATAGGGATATGGTCCCTGCCTACATTTTTTTGAAGGGATGGAGCGAGGGACTGGAACTATTGTAAATGGGCACAAAACCAGAGCTGATACTCAGTATGTAAGTTGTAAGCCACTTTGAACCAAAACCTGTTTTTTTGTAAAATAGTGGGATACAGGAATGCATACAGACATAAATAAATACAGCCTGCCTAAGGTGATATAGAGTACAGCCCACAGCAGAATACACGTCTTCTAATAGTTAAAAAGGCTTTTATTCTTGCCACTTTAAAAAACAACCTGACGTGGCCACGTTTCACCTCTCTAGAGGATGCGCAAGGGATTATCAACTATTTGGGTCCCAAAGGGCACAAACACCTAATAATTGGTAGATAAAACAATAAAAACAGCTCAACAGCTAGCAGCAGGATAAAGAGTATCTCCTCCTTTCTCAATAGGACAGTGACGTACTGAGGGCGGGGCGGTGGGGGCGGTCCACCCCAGGTGCAGACTGCAGGAGGGGTGCAGGGAGAAGCTGCGTATCTGTCAGCTCTGCTGGTTCCCTGCTCCCTCTGCTATTAATTCCTGTTCCGGGGCAGAGGGAGCAGGGAACCAGCGGAGCTGACAGCTGCGTGGCTGCTCCCAGCACAGCAGCAGGTAAGAAGTTTGCACCCGGGGGGCCTGGAGGTGATGCGCCGGGGGCGGTAATGCACTGGGGGGGGGGACGCTGCACCCGGGGGGTATTGTGCTGCACCCAGGGTGGACAGACGACACTGCACCCGGGGGGGGGGGGGGGTGCACAGCAGTGACCCGCCCCAGGTGGCAGCCGAACAAGGAACGCCACTGCAATAGTATACAGAAGGAGACACTCTGCTGCTATCTGCTGAGCTGTTTTTATTGTTACGTAGAAACATGACTGCAGATAAGGGCCCAATGGCTCATCTAGTCTGCCCATCCTAACCACTAGCTCCTACTTTTCCTAAGAGATCCCAGGTGTCTGTCCCAGCTTTCTTAAATTCTGATACAGTCTTAGTCTCCACGACCTCCTCGGTGTTTGTGCCCTTTGGGACCCTAATAGTTGATAATCCCTGACACAGCCTCTAGAGAGGCAAAATGTGGCCACGTCGGGTTGTGTTTTAAAGTGGCAAGAATGAAAGCCTTTTTAACTATTAGAAGACATATATTCTGATTTTTGTGGACTGTACTGCTCTTTCTGCAGAACTTTTGTTTTCCTGTTCTGGATTTCCTAAGGTGATGTGGAGGGGCGGGAAAACACGTATTATCAAAACAAGATGGGTGTCCATCTTTCATTTCGATAATATGGTCGGGGACACCAAAATCTTGACATTTAGGTCGTCCCTAGAGATGGTCGTCCTTAGACTTGGTCGTTTCTGATTTTTGGCAATAATGGAAACTAAGGACGCCCATCTCAGAAATGACCACAAATGCAAGCCCTTTGGTCGTGGGAGGAGCCAGCATTTGTAGTGCACTGGTCCCCCTCACATGCCAGGACACCAACCGGGCACCCTAGGGGACGCTGCAGTTGACTTCAGAAAAAGCTCCCAGGTACATAGCTCCCTTACCTTGTGTGCTGAGCCCCCCAACCCCCCCCCCCCAAAACCCACTACCCACAACTGTACACCACTACCATAGCTCTTACGGGTGAAGGGGGGCACCTAGATGTGGATATAATGGGTTTCTGGTGGGTTTTGGAGGGCTCACATTTACCACCACAAGTGTAACAGGTGGGGGAATGGGCCTGGGTCCGCCTGCCTGAAGTGCACTGCACCCACTAAAACTGCTCCAGGTACCTGCATACTGCTGCGATGGACCTGAGTATGATATTTGAGGCTGACATAGAGGCTGGCACAAAATATTTTTAAAGTTCTTTTTTGAGGGTGGGAGGGGGTTAGTGGCCACTGGGGGAGTAAGGGGAGGTCATCCCCGATTCCCTCCGGTAGTCACCTGGTCAGTCCGGGCACCTTTTTGTGCCTTGGTCTTAAGAAAAACTGCACCAGGTAAAGTCGTCCAAATGCTTGTCACTGACACCCTTTTTTTCCATTATGGGCCGAGGATGCCCATGTGTTAGGCATGCCCAAATCCCGCCTTCGCTATGCCTCCGACACTCCCCCAGGAACTTTGGTCGTCCCCGCGATGGAAAGCAGTTGGGGACACCCAAAATCAGCTTTCGATTATGCCGCTTAGGGCGACCCTGTGAGAAGGATGCCCGTCTTCCGATTTGTGTCGAAAGATGGGCGTCCTTCTCTTTCGAAAATAAGCCTGATAGAGTCACATTCGGTAGCCACACATGAGAAGTTCTCAGAAAAATTAGAGTTGCTAGGATGGGATTAGGGTTGCCAACTAGTCGGTTTTCTGCTTTCTAAATGGCTAGGCCAGCTGCCAGCAGAGAGGGGTGGCCCAAGACAATCTGCTGCCTGAGGTGAGAAATGAGCTGCCATCCCGGCTCCTCTGCTGCTGCCCTGGCTCCTCCTCCACTGCCTCCCCCCCCCCCTCCACCCACCATGATCCCCAACCCCTTTCCCTGAATTTATTTTTTCTTTTCTTGTTTTTATAAGGCAGAGGCGGTGGCAGCGATTTCCATAGGCTGCCCTGCTGGCCTACTTCTGAGAAAACAGGAAGTTACATCAGAGAGGTAGGCCACAGTAGAGAGAAGGGGCCAGGACCAGCGGCAGGACAGCCTATGGGAATTGCTGCTGCCGCTGTCACCACCACCTTGTAAAAAACAAGAAAAGTAAAGGTAAGTTCAAGGGGTTGGGGAAGGAAGGGCGGGAAAATACCTGAGGAAATACTTCTTCATGGGAAGGGTGGTGAATTCGTGGAATGGCCGCCCGGTGGAAGTGGTGGAGACAAAAACAGTATCTGAATTCAAGAGAGCTTGGGACAAGTACATAGGATCTCCAAGGGAGTGATAGGGAGAATAGATGGCATGGATGGACAGACTGGATAGGCCATATGGTTTTTATCTGCTTACATGTTTCTATGGAATAGATCAAAGCTATTATTTAGAGGCAAATGAATATTCAACAGAGTCCACAGCTGGTCTATACCAGCGAGTGAATTCCAATGCTGATGGCTCCTAAGGATTCTTCTGCTCACCACACAGAGAGAGAATGAGAGTTTAAGGAAGGCATCTGCAGCACTGTTCCTTATAACAGGAGAAGAGGAGAAGCCAGGCTCAGGGCTAAGAAGCACTGAAGTGAGCAGTGATACATGAAAGAAATCCTGAGGCATGAGTTCTAATCCCCAAATCTGCCCCTAAATCTGCATATGATCTCATGTTCTTTCCTCAAACTGGGATCAGTGAGTGCAGTATGTAAAGGAGGCCTGTCCTTTATTCAGACCTGAATTAGTGTGTGAAGGAGACTTGTCCATTCCTCAGGCTGGAGTCAGTGTGTAAAGGAGACCTGTCTTTTCCTCAGTCTGGAATTAGTGTGTGCAGTGTGCGAAGGAGAACTGCCTTTTCCTCAGTCTTGAATTAGTGTGTGCAGTGTGTGAAGGAGACCCGTCCTTTCCTCAGGCTGGAGTCAGTGTGTGCAGTGCATCAAGGAGACCTGCCATTTCCTCATGCTGGAATTAGTGTGTACCTTGTGTGTGAAGTAAACCTGTCCTTTCTTCAGGCTGGAGTTAAGCAGGGTGTATAAATGAGACCCGCCCATTCTTCAGTTTTTAAAAATATTATTATCCAACCCAGGTGATACATGAAAGTCAGTTTGTCACCTCCTGAAGACATTAATGTGATGTGATTCCTGTTACAGAGGGCACCAATTTCCCTCACTTGTTGCTATAAAAAAATTCAGAAATTAAATTGCACTTTTCCTTCCTGTTCTTTAGAATAATCTCTGTCTCTTACTGCTAAAAAGAAAAAGAGGGAGATGGGAAAAGAGACAAACAGGGAGAAGAAGGTAGACAGAAAGTGAGAGAGAAGGAAAGAAGGAGAAAGAGATGAAGACAAGGAGGGAAGATGAAAAGAGACAGAGAGAAAGAGATGGGGATAGGGAGAGAAGAAAGGAAAGAAAAATTAGAGGGAAAGGGAGAGAGAAGAAAAATGATGAGAGAGAAGGCAGAAGAAAGTAGACAGAAGAAAGACAGAGGGAGAAAGGGAGAGAGAAGATAATGGGAAGAGTAAATAAGAGAGAGGGGACGGAGGGATAGAGAGAGAAAACCCTGAAAACCCACCTCTTTAACATTGCTTTTGACTCGTAACCACTTGTAACCACTCGCCTCCACCTACCCTCCTCTCTTCCTTCCCGTTCACATTAATTGATTTGATTTGCTTACTTTATTTATTTTTTGTCTATTAGATTGTAAGCTCTTTGAGCAGGGACTGTCTTTCTTCTATGTTTGTACAGCGCTGCGTATGCCTTGTAGCGCTATAGAAATGCTAAATAGTAGTAGTAGTAGTAGTAGATAGAGAGAGAAGAAAAGAGATGGAGGGGAGAGGAATGCAGACAGAAAATAGACAGAGAGAGATAGGGAGACACAGGAAAGGAGATAGGAGAATGCGCTAGACAAAGGGTAGAAAAGAAGAGAAATGAAAGAGAGAAATGAGTGGAAAGGAGAAAGACAGACAGAGGGGGATAGGGAGAGATGAAAAGAGAAAGGAAGACAGAAGAGAAGTGGAAAGGAATGGGGAAGAGAGGAAATGGGGAAGAGGGGTGAGAGAGAAGGGGAGAGAAAAGGGGAGAGATATGCAGAGGGGAAGGAAAGAGAAGCGAAATGAGAGAAAGAAAGAGAAAGAAAGAAAGAAAAAAACAGGGGGAACAAGTAAGAGAGGGGAGAGGAAAGGAGGGGGAAAGGAAGCGAGAAGAAGAGAAATGAGAGAGAAGGCAGAAGAAAGTAGACAGAAGAAAGACAGAGGGAGATAGGGAGACAGAAGATATAGGGAAGAGTAAACAGAGAGAGAGAGAGAGAGAGACACGGGGGAGTAAGAGAGAAGAAAAGAGATGGAAGGGAGAAGAAAACAGACTGAAAAAAAAGACACAGGGAGAGGGGACAGAAGAATGAGCTAGACAATTGATTTTTTTTCAGCATTTGATATACCACAAGTGATCCCTGAGTCGACTCACGTGGTTTACAATTTCTATTACAGGTACTTTGAACTGCCCCTAATGGGCTCACAATCTAAAGGGGCAATGGAGGGTTAAGTGACTTGCCCAGGGTCACATAGAGCTGCAGAGAGAATTGAACCTGGTTCCCCAGGATCTCAACCCACTGCCAACTGTCAGGCAGCAGTGGGAATTAAACCTGGCTCCACAGCTCTACAACCCACTACATTAACCATTAGGCCACCCCTCCACAAACAGGAAAGGGAGAGAAATGAGTGGAAAGGGGAAAGACAGACAGAGAGGGATTAGGAGAGATGAAAAGAGAAAGGAAGAGGGAAAGGACATGGGGAAGAGGGGTGAGAGGGAGGGGAAGAGAAAAAGAGAGAGAGAGATACAGAAGAGAAGGGAAAGAGAAGAAGAGAAATGAGAGAGAGAAAGAAAGAAAGATAAACAGAGGCAGAAAGGGCAAGAAAAGGGAGAGGAAAGGAGGGGAAAAGGGAGAGAGAAGAGATATGAAGAGAGAGAGAGAGAGTAGAAAGGAAAGGATATAAAGAGGGGGGAAGGAGATAGAAAAGGAGTGAGAGCGGAAAAGGGAGAGAGAGACATGTACAAAAGAAAAGAGAAGGAGAGAAAGAGGAAAAGAGGAAATGAGACAAAGAGGCTAGAGCTGTACTGAATAGCATATTTTACTATTTGGCCGAATACAAATAATGAAAAATATTATTCGGCCAAGTATGAATACCGAATACGAATAATAGGCATTGAGTTTTAACATAACAAATAATATAAGAAGTAATGTGAAATCAGAGATCCAAAATTTATTTCTGTAGGATTTAGTACAGTAGAGCCCCAGATTATTTGTATTCAAGGCTGAATCGAATCAAATACAAACATTCGGTACAGCCCTAAAGAGACAGAGGGTGATAGGGAGAGAAAAAGAGAGGAGAAAGAGAAAGCAGAGAGATAGAGGGGAAATGGAGAGAGAAAAATAAAACATAAACAGAGAGGGGGAGGAAAGGAGACAGAATGAGTGGAATAGAGAGAGAAGGAAGAGAAAGGAAAAAGTGACTGAGGGGAAAAAGAGAGAGAAGAGAAATGAGACAGACAGAGTGATAAAGAAAATAGAAGGAGAGAGGGGGAATAGGAAACAATACAGAAAGAGAGATCAAGGGGCATGGGAAGAAAGAGAGGGGAAAGGAAAGGAGACAGAAGGATAGACAGGAGATAAGGACAGAGAAAGAGAGAGATAGGAAAGGGGAGGGGAAGAGAGAGAAGAGGTAACAATCTGACCACACTCATCCATGCCAGGATAACATCAAGGCTACCGCTAGATTACTGAAATGTCTTGTACACTGGTCAATCCAAAAAGAGTTTGCATCAGTTCCAACTAATTCAGAATGCTGCAGCATGACTGATAGAAAACTGCAAGCGGTGTGAATCATACCCTTCCTGCAAAAACTACACTGGCCACCAGTACCTTACAGGGCTCTATTTAAAACTCTGTGTTTGATTTTCAAGATCCTCAGACAAAATGGTTCAGAGTACTTAAAGAATAAGTTAGCCCTGTACATACCTTTGAGACTTTTAAGGTCTTCTCAAAGAGCATCATTATCTGTACCCTCATCAAAAGAAATTGTATGATGTGATACTCACCAGTGAGCCTTCTCAGGAGTAGCCCCCATGCTCTGGGATTTACTTCCAGAGAGGCTACATCTAACTTGAGACCACCTCAGCTTCAGGAAGCAGGTGAAAGCCTGGTTCTTCTCCCAAGCCTTTAACACATAGTGTGACTGACTATACACTCATTCTTCACCTGGACTAGCTTGTTACACACACTGTAACTTAGACCAGTTCCTTATATCTTAGTAACATAGATATAGTAACATAGAGGACAGCAGAAAAAGTCCTGCACGGTCCATCCAGTCTGCTCGACAAGATAAACTCATATGTGCTACTTTTTGTGTATACCTTACCTTGATTTGTATCTGCCATTTTCAGGACACAGACCGTAGAAATATAAAAGGAATGAGGGGAACTGAGAGGGCTTAGAAGGGTTGCAGAAGTACAAATCCAGAAAGAGAGAGCAGCACCTGTGTTAAAAGAAGTGAATCAGATGCCTCTCTCTTCCACAGCTCTCTCCCTTCTCCCCTTCCTCTCACCTTCCATCTCCTTTTCTCTGTCATTGTCTTCTCTTCTCCTCACTACCTTTCGTTCTCGCCTTCCCCTTTTATTTTTCTCTCCCAGTCTATTTGTGGGCAGAAAATTAATTAAATATTGATTTTTTTTGGTCAGTTAAAAGAAACGCAATTTAATTGCTGGAACTGTTGAGTCAGCAGGGAGATTATGGGGGCTCACCTTGGCTGCACTGGTGTTTTCTGGGGAAAAAATGGGACAGCGGGAGGGAGAGAAGAAACTCGAGAGTGAGCTAGTGACAGAGCTGGTGATTAGAACTGAAGCAGAGTCAGATAAAGGGACTTGCCTCAAAGTCACACAGTGACCTTGAGGCACAGGGAAATTTATTTATTTAATAAAACGTATAGACCGCTTAAACCAAAGCGGTTTACAATTTAAAACATAAAGATAAAGCGACTCGCCCCAAGGTCAAACAAAGAGTCCATGTCAAAGGTGGGAATTAGGACCAAAGGAACAGGAGGACCATGTGATTCACCCTCAATTTTTTTTAAAGAAAGTCAGAGACATTGCTGAGAATTAGCACTGAGGCACAAGCAGATATAGTAGAGCTTCTTAGCGGTAATGGTGATGTCATCCAATGGCTCCCATTGGACAGTTATGCTCCCTCTGAGCATGTGAAGTAAGTATCCCTGCTGGGGAAGCCTGGGTAATCCCACTTCCTGCCTCAGGCAGTCCTATGCTCTGGACAGAGCTGACTAGGAGAGGTGGGTGGGTTGTGTGGCTGACTTATCCTGCTGTCTATGGAGAACCCCCATTACAGGTAAGTAACTCCACTTTCTCCTAGGACAAGCAGGATGCGTCAGCCATTTGTAGGTGACTCCCAAGCCAAGGGATGTAAGGAAGGCTTTGTAGACCTGATGCTAGGAATCTAATGTCCCTTGTCATGCTGAGGTAAGAGGGTCCATACCCTGCAGGAAGTGAGAGAACACATACACTCTCAGAAATAGGAAGGAATAAAGAACAGTTTTATTGACTCTTTAGGGCTCACAAGACCCAACTGAACTGCGTTTGAACATCAAATACAAAAGCATATGAGGACTTCAATAGCCAACAAACATTTGAACGTCAAATGAGAACGGGTGCTGGACATAACGGGCAAGGTAGCACATCAAGAGGAACAGTAGCAAAGTACCATGGGGTGTTGAAGAAACCTGGTCGCATTGCAGGTGCATGGTACAGAGGTCCACCTCTTTAGGGCTACGGAGATCCTCATCCTTCTGATTAGGGTATTTCCACTCTGGACGATTCTGGATTTGTCTGAGAAGTTAAGATGAGAGAACTGCCTGTAGGACATTACATCCAAAGGAGTCCGATGGGGACAGGCATTGGTCTGGGCAATAGTGCTTAGTGAAGTTATAGATGGAGGACCAGGTGGCAACATTGCAGATGTCATCCGGGAGTGTGGAGTGCAGATGGGTGGCCATGGCACGAAGCTGGTGTGCGTGGGCATGATCAGGTTATTGCAATCCTGCCGAGGGATAGGCGAAGGATATGCATTGAGTGATCCAAAGTGATAGGGTGCACTTGGAGACTGGGAAGGAGAGCATATCTGTCCAATGAGAGCCATCAGATGACACCGCTTACATGTGGCTGATGCATCCTCCTTGTCTCAGGAGAAAGTCACTCATTCTAAAGTCACACAGAAGTCCAGTGACAGAGCCAGGCATTAGAGCAGACACATAGGGAGATCTGTAACAGAACTGGGATTAGAACTTGGCACTGACAGATAAGTGACTTGCTCCAAGGTCACTCAGTCAGTGACAGAGCCAGGGACTAAGGTATAAGTTTAACAGAAGGTAGCCACAATGGCTCTTAGAGATTCAGGACCTCACTGGACTGTTTTCTGGTGAAATCCCTGAACACCATCCTGCACAGATGAGACAGCTCGTCACAGAGAAGACACACATGGGAATGTATTCCTTTCTCAGTCATGTGGCTGTCAAAGACAGAACAACCCAGTACAGCTAGATACTGCCTCCCTGCTCCCCACTGAACTCCTGGAGACATTGACTTCCCAAACGGCATTGTATCTCATGCTGCAAAAATTACAACTTTGGGGGTAGGAGTGAGAGATATTGGTCTGTTCCCAGGAGGTTTCTTTCTGTGTAAGGGATTGAGCAATCAGCATGAGACTCCCACACAGAGCAGGACTCTCCAGTTTACAATTTGGAGGAGGAAGGCGCTCAAAGACATTGGGTTAAAGCTATTTTCACAACTAAATAGATACTTTTATATTTTGCCCCATAGCCCTGTTGTTAATAACAGTCTTCCCACAGCAAGAGTCTAATAAATAGCTTTTCCCCCACTGCTGTGCACACAGGCTGAATGAGTTTATTCTAGTCTGTCTTTCTTCCTGTGTTGTCTCCATGTTGTCTCTTTTCTCTCACCTTTTCTTTCTCACCTTCCTTGTCTCTCTCTGTAGAATGTGTTGTATGCCCTGGGCCCAAACATACAGACACACATGCTTGGTTTGCTCTTCTTTCTTCTCTCTCTCACTCTCACAAGCTGTCTCTCTCTCTCTCTCTCTCTCTCTCTCTCTCTCTCTTTCTCTCTCTCTCACTCACACATACTTTCACTCTCTCTCGCACACACATACTCTCATTCTCTCTGTCTCTTTCTCACCCCTCCCCCCTTTCTCTCTCTGTCACTCTTTTTCTTTCTCACTCTCACAAGCTCGTTCTCTCATCTCTCTCTCCCTCTCTGTCACACACACACTCTCTCTGTCTCTTATATCTCACTTTGACATGCTATCTCTCCTCTCTCTCTCGCTTTCATATATGCCCTCTCTTTTTTCTCTCTATCACTTTCACATGCTCTCCCTCTTTATCCTATCTTTCTCCCTCTCTTTCTCCCCCGACACACTCTCTCTCTCTCTCAGGCTTGCTCCCTTTCTCCTTGCTCTCTGTCACCCTCTCACAAGTGGCTTTTCTCTTTCACACACAATCTCTCCCTACCTTTTTTCTCTCTGGCTCACTCTCATATGCTTGCTCTCTTTTTATCCTTCCTCTCTCTCTCTCTGTCTGTGTGTGTGTCTCTCTCTCTGACACGAACACAGATTATCTCCCTCTCTGTTTCTCCTCTCACACACACATATACATTCTCTCCCTCTTTGCTCTCATCCCTCTCCTCCTCTCACACATTTTCACACACACATATACACATACATACACACACACACACACACACACATTCTCTCTCTGTATGTTTCTCCTCTCTCCCCGATGCAGGGCTCACAAGAGCTGAAAATTGGAATTGGCATATAGCCAAGAGGAGAGGCGAGACAAGTATTAGATCTAGTTTTTAAACCACCTACATCTGGTAAAGACTCCTGAGGCAGGCGTTGTTTGTCGAAACACAGCTCCATGTCGAGTCTTTTTTAATGAGTCTCTTTTAATAGAGTTTTTAAAAATGAAGTATCATTCTTCACCTCTCGTCTCCCCAGTGCTTTGGAAGTATTGTGTTGATCATGCTACTTTCTTGTTTTTTTACATCTCTACCCCTGTAGCGAATCTAGTTTCTCCACTTTTGTGGGGTTTTTTCTCTCCTCTCTCACAGACACACAATCTCTCTCCCTCTCTCTCTCTCTCACTCTTACATGCAGGTTCCCTTTCTCCTCTCTCTCTCTCTCTTAGTCACTCTTTTTTCTTTCTCACTCTCACATGCTGTTTCTCTCAACTCTCTCCCTCCCTCTCTGTCACTCTCTCTCTCTCTTATCTCTCACACTCACATGCTATCTCCCCTCTCTCTTTTTCATATATGCCCTCTCTTTTTTCTATCACTTTCACATGCTCTTCCTCTTTCTTTCTTTCTTTCTTTCTCCCTCTCTCTCTCCCCCGACACGCACTCTCTCTCTCTCTCTCTCTCTTACACACATACGCATTCTCTCCTGCCCTTTCTAATACTGATACTTATACATCTTCTTATATTCCACAAAAGCCTGAACAGTTTTATGTGGAGTACATTCTTTAAGAAGCCATACATTTCTTGGAGATACACAAATTTCCGAAAGCAAACAACAACATAACTAAAAATGCTCTTTAATAGTAAAATGAAGATAAAATTGTCCCTAGAGACTAAGACCCAGTCAAAAATTTCTTAAGTATGAAAGTTTTTAGATGTTTCCTAAATAAGGAGTAACTCTGTACTCAACAAAGATAGGATTGTAATAAATTCCCCAATCGACATTCAGAGCAATTTAAGCAGGCAGGAGAGGCTTTGGTCCACTTAAATTGTGGTTAGTCACCCTTAACGACACTTTAACTTTGTTTTCGCATAACCCCTCACAATGTAATCCATAACCGAGTTGTAACAAACTGTATTTCCACCATTCACAATGTATTGTAAGCCACACTGAACCCGCAAATAGGTGGGAAAATGTGGGATACAAATGCAATAAATAAATAAATAAAATTGCCACCGCTATTCAGAGACACTGAACTGGGCAATGCCACTGAATATCTCTGATCACTGGTGTTAAAAGTGGGTGGGCCAGGAGAGGTACTGGTGCTGGCCATGTTTAATATCTGTCCCTATATGAGTTATTTATATTTTCAGTATTAGCTCAAGGGGTTATATTCAGGTATTCTGGGTATTTCTCTGTCCCTGGAGGGCTCATAATCTGTGGAATTTGAACTAGCTACCTCTGGATGTTAAGACCAGTGCTCTAACCACTAGGCCACCTCACCACTCCATCTGATAGGATAGTCCTACTTCGAACAACTTCTTAAAATGTATTCCCTTACACGAAGGGAAATGTAAAAGTGAATGTCTCCTTTTTTCGAGTTTGTCTACCAGTAGAAGATAATAGTACAAATGTGGACATAGAGAACAGAGCTAAACCATTCATAATTTTAATAATCATTGTGCAGGTTTTAAAAATAAACCTTGCTTCCAATGCAAGCCAATGTAATTCAATTAACAAAGAGGTTACTCTGTCATGCTTATGAGCCAAACGCAACAATCTAGCAACCCTAGTCTGTTGTGATTGTAGTTTACATAAGAATAGCCATCCTGGGGCAGACCAATGGTGCATCTAGCCCAGTATCCTGCTTCCAGCAGTGGCCGATGCAGGTCACAACAAGTATCTGGCAGAAACCCAAATAGTCGCAACATCCTGTGCTAGGAATCCCAGGGACAGCAGTGGCTTCCCCCATTTCTGTCTCAAAAGCAGACTATAGACTTTTCCTTCAGGAACTTGTCCAAACCTTTTTTTTTAACTCATATACTTTAGCAAGTTCTAGAGCTTAACTATTCATTGAGTGAAAAATATTTCATAAGAACTTAAGTGTTGCCATACTGGGACAGACCGAAGGTCCATGAAGCTCAGAATCCTGTTTCAACAGTGGCCAATCCAGGTTACAAGTACCTGGAAAGATCCCAAAACAGTACATTTCATCCTATTCGTTTTAAAAGTATTACCATTTAACTTCATTGAGTGTCCCCAAGTCTTAGAACTTGTTGAAAGAATAAACAACTGATTCATGTTTGCTCGTTCTGCATCACTCAAGATTTGGTAGACCTCTATCATACCCTCCTTAGTGATCTTTTTTCCAAGCTGAAAAGCTCTAACATTTTAAACCTTTCTTCATATGAGAGGAGTTCCATCCCATAAATCATTTTGGTTGTCCTTCTTTGAACCTTTTCTAATTCCACTATAACGTTTTTAGGATACAATGACCAGAATTGCACACAATACTCAAGGTGAGGTTGCACCATGGAGCAATACAGAGGCATTACAGTATTCTTTGTCTTGTTTTGTATTCCTTTCCTAATAATTCCTAGCATCCTGTTTGGTTTTTTGGTCACTGCCGCACACTGGACAGAAGATTTCAACGTATTGTCCATGATGACACCTAGATCTTTTCCTTGGATGCTGACTCCTAAGGTGGAACCTAACATCAGGTAACTATGATTTGTGTTATTTTTCCCAATGTGCATCACTTTGCATTTGTCCACATTAGGGCTGTACCAAATATACATATTCAGTTTCAGTTGGCCCCAAATAGTATCCCAAATACATTATTCGTATTTGGCTGAATAGTGATTTTCATTTGAATACGAATAATCTAGGGCTCTATGGTGCTAAATCCTATTGAAATAAACACTTGATCTCTGATTTCCTGTTGCTTTTATTATTTGCCATGTTAAAGTTCAATGCCCATTATTCATATCTGGTATTCATAGTTGGCTGAGTAATATTTTTCATTATTTGTATTTGGCTGAATAGTAAAATATGCTATTCAGTACAACTGTAGTCTGCATTAACTTTCATCTGCCATTTGAATGCCTGATCTTCCAATTTCGTAAGGTCTTCAAACAAATTTTCACAGTCTGTATGTGATTTAACAACTTGGAATAGTTTTGTGATATCTGCAAATGTAATCACCTCACTCGTTATTCCCATTTCTAGATCATTTATAAATATGTTAAATAGCTATGAGTTCAGTAATGTTATTCTTTATAGTCGTTTCCAAAATTTTGCCCAGCATTGATGACAGACTTACCGGTCTGTAATTTTCCAGATTACCCCTGGAACCCTTTTTAAAAATTGGTGTTACATTGGCCACCTTCCAATTTTCAGGTATTACAGATTATTTTAACGACAGGTTATAGATCACTAACAACAGATCAGTAGTCTCCTGGTTTATGTTGCATTGACTCTGAACATCCTATAAAAATGATATTATAATAGTCTAATTGTGTTAAGACCAGTACTTGGATCAGTAGTTTAAAAGAATCAAAATCAAAACAATGTCTGATTCTATACAGTTTTCTTAAAGTCATAAATATATTTTAATCATCATGTTTAATTGTATGGTCAGTGATAAATTTGGGTCTAACCAGATACCAAGTATTTTCAGAAAGTCACTTATAGGAGACACAGGAATTGGAATTGATGGTGGACTCAACCACAAAATATTTGTTTTATCCTTATGCAGTTTTCAAAAATTGCAAAGATATCCAACCCTCTACCAAATTCAATGCTTCCATCAGATGTTCCTCAATTTGTTCCATACTGTGAGATAGGGGTATCTCCTTCTCTTACTTTCACACACTCTGTCCCTCTCCCTCCTCTATCTCTCGCCCTCTCTCTTTTCCCTCACTTCACACACATTCCCTCTCTCTCTCTTCTCTCACACACATTCCCTCTCTCTCTCTTCTCTCTCTCACACATTCCCTCTCTCTCTCTCTCTCTTCTCTCACACACATTCCCTCTCTCTCTCTCTCTTCTCTATCACACATTCCCTCTCTTTTTCTTCTTTCTCTTACTTTTATTTGTGCAATCTCACAAACACATTTCCTCACTCCTTCTCTCTTTCCTCTCTCTCTCTCTCTCTCTGTCACACACACAAATTATCTCTGTTTTTCTCCTCCCTCCCTCTCCGTTCTCCTCTCTTACATTCTCTCTCTCTGTCTCTCTCTTTTTCTCTTTCCTGACACTCACACTCTGTCTCCTCTGTCTTTCTCCTCTTTCATGTACTCTTTTGCTATCTTTCTGCTCACATTCTCACTCTCTCATCTCTTTTTCTCCTTCTCTCAGTCTCACACACACTCTGTTTCTCCACTCTCTCTCACTCTCACACACTCCCTCCTTCTCTCTCTCTCTCTCTTTTCACTTTGCCTTTTTCCCAGTTTTAATTTTCCCATCCCTCATATCTCTCTCTCTGTCTACTGCTTTCACCATCTTCCTTCCCTCTTTATACCTCTTTCTTGCCCTTCTTTTTCCTTCCATCTCTCTCTCTCTCTCTCTTTCTCTCTTCCTTCCCACTCTTTCCTCCTCCTTCCCCCACCTCTCTCTCCCTGCTACCCCCTTCTCCTCTCCCCTCCACAGGGCTGGGTTAAGGCATAGGCAAACCAGGCATTTCCTAAGGCCCAAATGTTTAGGAGAGAGCCCTGTAAAATGTTCTCAGGAAGCAGGAGGTCAGGATTGACAACTATCTGGAATTTTTCAGGACTCTCCAGATTTGTAAATTAAATGTCTTGAAGCCAGAAGTATAGCTAAAAATGTCTGGATAATGTTCAGAGTTTATCCTCTCTATAGCACTCCAATCCTGCCCAATTCTAGTGCAGAGACTGTGGTAGGATCCAGTCAATACGAAGTCTGTTCTAGTCACAGGAAGGAGGGCTGAGATGCAGGTGCCGGTTGGAACACTACTGTGAGATGAATCGCGCAGTTACTACAGGGTTAATGTACACATTACTAGCTGAGCAATGCAAAAGGGTTGTTTGCAGTGTTAACTCCCATGGTAAACACAGCCACACACTGCATTAAAATGAATGGTAACGTAGTTATTACCTATTCCTCTGCAATGACCAGGAAAAAAGATGGCCTCTGAAACATGTACAATGCCAGAAAAGGAGTGGGTGTCTAGTGGCAACCTAGCCCTCCCCCAACCTGACATATCTGCCCCCGATAGCTTTCTGCATTGATCCCTGGTATCTAGCGACTTCCCCTCATACCCTCTCCCTGACTTTAAAAAATGCCCTGGTGTCTAGTGGCACCCTCTCCCCCAACCCTGGTTTAAAAAAAAATTCTCTGGTGTCCAGTGGCACCCACCTCCATCCCTACAACCCTTTCAACCCCTCCTCCCAGGCCCCCAAACCCTTGTACCTTGAAAGAAGCAACAGCGATACTCATTTGCTCCTGCTTCAGCACCACCATATTGAAAATGGCAGCATCTGACTCCGCATGGTATATTCTGGTATGCACCAAACAGGGTCAGTCTGTCAAATAAGAGTCAGGCACTGCCATTTTAAAAGATGGTGGTGTTGAGGCAGGAGTGAGTGAGCTGCTTCTTTTAAGGTATGCCCTTGAAGCAACTGGGGGGGGGGGGGGGAGGGTGCGGGGTGCCACTAAACACCAGGGAAAGATGTTTTTTTTTTTAAAGCCCAAGGAGAGCCAGTCCCACTAGACATCAGGGCTTTTTTAAAATCAGAGGAGTAAGAGGGATTGATCATGTCATGGGGGGGGGGGGGGGGGTGCCGCTAGACACCAGGGAATTTTTTTTAAAATATCATATGGGAGGGAGAGAGATTATGAATGCCATTGGGAGCAAAGGAGGGCCATCAGACTACAAAGGCCAATGAAGCAAATATGCTGGTGCTTGTTTTTAAATGTTATCCTACCTGTTAGTGCATGAGCAAATTACTGCTCACTCACTGACAGGAAGGGAGACATTTTTCTATGAGCTGTGGCTGCAGCAGTAATTTGCATGTTCATTGATGATTGCATAACCACGGTGTTTTCTCATTAATTTCATGGTAGAAGCCAAGTGCTAAGACATGAGCATGTGGCTCTATGATGTGGATTTCTGCATTGGCCCCTGAGCTCTGTAAGGGGTTTTGGAGAGAACCAGTGGAACCACTGTGTCCTATGTGGGAGGAGTTATTGAGAAGGGGTACAAATGTAAAAGGAATAGGGAAAAGTGTGAGGGAGCTAGTGCAGGCTGAGAAACCACTGGAAGCAAATGCAAGAACTTAATAAGATTGTGGACAGCTGATAATGGAGGGAGCACTCTGTGAGTACATGAGCATAGACAGCAGCACAACATTCCGAAATGCACTGCAGCCAAGTGACTAATACAACCAAATATAGGGCAATAATTCTATACCTCTTTTGGTAAAGATAACGGAGGGAATAGTAGCCTTACAACTTAGTGAAAAGGTACAGAGAAGGGCGTCAAAAATGAAAAAGGGGATGGGACGACTTCCCTAGGAGGAAAGGCTGAAACGGCTTGGGCTCTTCCGCTTGGAGAAAAGACGACTGAGGGGAGATATGATAGAGGTCTATAAAATAATGAGTGGAGTGGAATGGGTAGAAGTGAATCGCTTGTTTACACTTTCCAAAAGTACTAGAACTAGGGGGCATGCAATGAAGCTACAAAGTAGTATATTTAAAATGAATCGGAGAAAATATTTCTTTACTCAAAGTGTAATTAAACTCTGGAATTCGTTGCCAGAGAATGTGGTAAAAGCAGTTAGCTTAGCGGGGTTTTAAAAAGGTTTGGATAGCTTCCTAAAAGAAATGTCCATAAGCCATTATTAAAATGGACTTGGGGAAAATCCACTGCTTATTTCTAGAATAAGCAGCATAAAATGTATTGTACCATCTTGGGATCTTGCCAGGTACTTGTGACCTGGATTGGCCACTGTTGGAAACAGGATATTGGGCTTGATGGACCTTCGGTCTGTCCCAGTATGGCAACACTTATGTACTAGTGCACTATCAGATCTTGCATGTCTGGTTTTAGAAGTACCTACAGTACTGACACGCTACTGGCTACACTACTATCTGGACTTACGAAGGAGATCAGTGTAGGGAAAAGTGTCCTGTTAATGTAGTTTGATATGTTGAGTGTATTCAGCCTAGTGAATCATGAGATATGAGCTTATTCAACTACTATGGAATTGGGGGAGCAGTTCATGAACTGGTTTAAAGGTTTTCTGATTAAAAGATCTTATCAAGTGAAGATGTCACAGGTAATGTCGTTGGCGTGCAATGTGTTGTGTGGAGTCCTTCAGGGTTTGCCACTCTCCCCGATATTGTTTAATGTAATGATGGCACCTTTGGGCTAATATTAGATAGAATGGGCTTCTACCCCTTTATATAGGCTGATGAAATTAGAATGTATCTCCAATTCAACAATAATATTCAAGATATTACTTCAAATATAAAACAGGAGCTTGATGTCTTAGATTTATGTAAGAATCAGTTTTAAGGCGATTTCAGATGCTACAAAACACAGTTGCATGGTTGATATATAGGGCTGCTAAATTTGAGAGAGTCATTCCTTTGATTTTAAGGTTACACTGGCTATCTGTTGTGCCACGATTGATTTTTAAACTATCCCCCCCGCCGCACTGGCAGCTGCTGTGTGCTAATGCCGACACAACCCATTCACTTTGAATGGGCTGTGTCGGCATTGCCATGCAGCTTAGTAAACGGGAGGGGGGAGGGGTGGTATGTTCCTTAATTTTTCTTATCTTGTATGGACAGGCTCTGGGTTATATTTGGTTCTGCATTATCCTAATCCAAATAACATTATCAATAAAACAGTATTTTTATCCTTCTTTTCTTACCAAGCAGCCAGCTATTGGAATTCATCTAATTATAGAACATTTCAAAAGCTTTTGAAAAGGTTATTATTTAGCAAATTTGTGATTTCTCAATGAGATAACTTAGTTTCTGTGTATTGTCAATTATTGGGAATGTCCAATCTCTTTGATGTAAGCCACACTGAACTCTAGAGGTTAGTGTGGGGTATAAATGTCCATGCAATGTAATTTAATGTAATGTGTGTGGGTGTGCCTGAAAAGTGAGAGTACATACGTATGTACATCTGAACAGCAAGAGTACTGTATGCATGTGTCTGTCTGAAGAATAGAGCAGGAAAGGAGTGGGAATTGAATTAGGCTCTTCAAAAAATAGACCGAGGACGTCCAATATTTGAAGTAAAGCTTATTGACAAAACAAAAGAGGAGGAAAAGTCTCTCACGCAAACGTGAGCATTGGAGAAAAAAGTAAGGAGAACTCAAGGAGGATGTTCAATGACATTTTAATTCTGATAAGCGTAAAAACCACCCGACACGGCTGTGTTTCGGCGCTAAGGACTGCCTCAGGGGTCAATATATCTCATATGCTCTTGGCAATAGGATTGTATAAGATAAGATGACAAGGTCCTCATTGTGAGAATGTTGTACAGTCTTCAAAAATAAACTCTGTGTTGGACCGCCGATCAACCAGCAATCATGAGTATCATAGAATATCTTATACAATCCTATTGCCAAGAGTATAACAGATATATTGACCCCTGAGGCAGGCCTTAGCGCCGTTTTTATGCTTATCAGAATTAAAATCTCATTGAACATCCTCCTTGAGTTCTCCTCACTTTTTTCTCCGGGGTAAAGTTTATTGAGCTGCCTCCCACTATCTGTCTTGCGTTCACATTCCTTGATTTCCTCACTATCGGATGCACTGTTCATTCCAGTCTAGTCTCTGTCACTAGATAGATTTTTCCCCATTTCTCTACCTTTTGTTTCTGGCTATTCATTTGTTCCCTTGTCTCCACCAGATTCCGTGTCAATCTCCTGTCTCTCATTCATATCATTTTCTCATTCATACATTCCTTTTCGGACCAGAACTTTTCTCAACAAGAGACTCACTCCTGTATGCTTTGTCCACAGTTTTTTCAGGACAAAGTACTAGGTCAGTATTTACCCTACTCGTCCCCCCTTTTTTATACAAGTAACCCTTTCTCATATAAGTATCCTTTTTGAGAACATGTTTTGTATCAATTCTTCACTTTTTATCACTTCTCACCTACATCTGTTACGTTTTACACATACAGACCAATGTAACTTTAATTTATAAGTACATATGCTTATAATTACACTGGCTTAGCTGTCTCTTTTACTACTACTACTACTATTTATCATTTCTATAGCGCTACAAGGCATACACAGCACTTATTGATGTATTGTCTTTTTTAAATATATTCTATATATATTGTTTCTATATAATGTTACACTTTTACAGGTGTACTTCCGCTACATTTATGTTTATAATTTCCGACCGTATTCTAAGTGTCTAAGTCTTTCGAAAATAAGCCTGATAGTGACCCAAAATTATAGAAATACAGAATGATCAAGAGCAATGCTTTAAAACACTGTATGATATCAAAAGGGTTAGAATAGAAATGGAGAGGTCATACACAGTCCAATATAAAGTCCCGAAAGGGGGGTAGAACAAGAGTCCCTTTTAAGTGCCATCATTTATGTGCATATGTGTGACTAAATGCCAATGTTCCGGATAGCGCTGTTCTGTAACATGCCATCTAAATTGAGTGGTGCCTAGTTTAAAGGTATGTGTACATATAATTAGAACGTGGGCAGGGTGCATAGTTTTTCAGCAGTCTAGGTGCCAGTTATTCAAAGTCGTTAACTTGCGACAGGATTGTGAAAAATTACAGAAGGACCTTATGAGACTGGGAGACTGGGCGGCTAAATGGCAGATGATGTTTAATGTGAGCAATTGCAAGGTGATGCATGTGGGAAAAAAGAACCCGAATTATAGCTACGTCATGCAAGGTTCCACGTTAGGAGTTACGGACCAAGAAAGGGATCTGGGTGTCGTCGTCGATAATACACTGAAATCTTCTGCTCAGTGTGCTGCTGCGGCTAGGAAAGCGAATAGAATGTTGGGTATTATTAGGAAAGGTATGGAAAACAGGTGTGAGGATGTTATAATGCTGTTGTATCGCTCCATGGTGCGACCGCACCTTCAGTATTGTGTTCAATTCTGGTCGCCGCATCTCAAGAAAGATATAGTAGAATAGGAAAAGGTGCAGCGAAGGGTGACAAAAATGATAGCGGGGATGGGACGACTTCCCTATGAAGAAAGACTAAGGAGGCTAGGGCTTTTCAGCTTGGAGAAGAGATGGCTGTGGGGAGACATGATAGAGGTATATAAAATAATGAGTGGAGTGGAACAGGTGGATGTGAAGTGTCTGTTCACGCTTTCCAAAAATACTAGGACTAGGGGGCATGCGATGAAACTACAGTGTAGTAAATTTAAAACAAATCAGAGAAAATGCTTCTTCACCCAACGCATAATTAAACTCTGGAATTCGTTGCCGGAGAACGTGATGAAGGTGGTTAGCTTAGCAGAGCTTAAAAAGGGGTTAGACGGTTTCCTAAAAAACAAGTCCATAAACCACTACTAAATGGACTTGGGAAAAATCCACAATTCCAGGAATAACATGTATAGAATGTTTGTACGTTTGGGAAGCTCGCCAGGTGCCCTTGGCCTGGATTGGCTGCTGTCGTGGACAGGATGCTGGGCTAGATGGACCCTTGGTCTTTTCCCAGTGTGGCATTACTTATGTACTTATGTACTTATAAAATTCTTGCCATTAAGTATTGTTTTTATTTTATCTCATGTGTCTTTTGTCATTTAATATTAATTTTAAGTTCAATTTTTACTATCTTTTGATTATCTATGTTTTTACTGTTTTTATGCTAGGAAATTTTTATGTTTCCTTATTCTTATGTAAACTCCTGAAGAAGGCACTTCGAGTGGCGAAACAGGGTACCTTGTAGAGTCTATTTCAAATATTGGACGTCCTTGGTCTGTTTTTTGAAGAGCCTGATTTTGTTCCCACTCCTCTCCTGCTCTTGAGAACACCCGTGGGACACTGTTGTTCTTTTCCACCTTGGTGGTTGTGCTGCTTCTGTCTGAAGAATGACAGCATATAAGTGTGTGTCTAAAGAGTGCATGCATATACATGTGTGCATCTCTGAAAAATTAGGGCTTGTACGGATGTATGTTTCTGTGTCTCTGGAAGGGTCAATTTTGTTTAAAGAGCTTCCGTTTGAAAACTTAGTCTGGAGTGGAGAAGTGCACTTGCCCAAATGTATCTGAGTAAATACTAAGGGGTCCTTTTACTCAGTTGTGGTAATGAGTGCTTATCGCAAGTTAAAATGCAGTACCAGGGGGCATGCTTAGGCATCCCATGGTAGTTTTTACATGCTACTCACATTCTAAAAAATAAAAATTAGGGGCCTATATTCTGACTGTGGGAGGGAGCCCGGCTAACTCCTGTGGTTGGTGATCAGCCCTAATATTCCATGCTGAGCTATTTCCGGTGACTGGCATTGAATCAGACCCTAGTACTCGGAGAAGAACTGAGAAAAACTCACAGGTTGTGTTTGGGGCGGGGGCGCCCTACCAGCCACAGACTGTGTTCAGGTCTTGCCAGCTTTCTTAAGACTGCTTATTGAACTACAGAGGCATTCTATCTTTTGGTCCTGGTCCTGTGACATAACAGGCCTTGGGATTCAATTAAATAAACACTGGTTTTCATGTATATCCCTTTGTCTGACTGTGTTATTTCAGAGGCCCATCCTCAACCCTCGCCAGTGGCGTACCAAGGGGGGACGGTGGGGGCGGTCCGCCCCGGGTGCATGCCGCTGGGGGGGTGTCGCGCGCCTGTCCGCTACATTCGTTCTGTGCGCCCTCTTCCCCGGAACAGGTTACTTCCTGTTCTGGGGCAGAGGGAGCATGGAAACGAATGACGCGGACAGGCGCGCGGCACCCCCCCCCCCCCAGCGACGTGCACCCGGGGGGGTCCTTCACCAGGGGGTGTCCTTTCGCCGGGGGGGGGGTCGCGCTGCACCCGGGGGACGGGGCGCATTGGCGATCCGCCCCGGGTGTCATCCCCCCAGGAACGCCACTGACCCTCGCTCAGGTTGTCACACACACTAACAAAGTCAAACACAGCAGTACAATAAACCACAGTCCTTCAAAACTACTGTGCAAATCACAAACCTGCCTGTGCTAACAAATGTTTCAATGGAACAGATTCTCCTCCTTGTGCATTTGAGCCTAAAAAGCTGAAAATCAGGCACTTCTAACATATTCGAGTCCTCAGAGCAAAGTGCTCATTTTGGTCTATACCAAAGAAAACAGTCTACCAAGTACTGGGATGAATCCTGGTATATAGTCTGATGAGATATAAAACCAAACAGCAGCAGAGATCCAAGGAAGGACAAACACAGCAAGAGTTTATCCAAATGTCAACTTTAATGGAAACAGGACCCAACCTGGCCAAGTTTTGGAAAAACCTTCATCAGGGATAACATGGAGGGGCATAATTGAAAAGGGCGCCCAAGTTTTCCTGAGGACGTCCTCGCAGGGCGTCCCGGTGAAGGGGCGGGGAAACCCGTATTATCAAAACAAGACGGGCGTCCATCTTTTGTTTCGATAATACGGTTGGGAATGCCCAAATCGCAAAATTGAGGTCGACCTTAGAGATGGTTGTTCTTAGAGATGGCTGTCCCCAATTTTCAGCGATAATGGAAACCGAGGACGCGAATCTCAGAAATGACCAAATGCAAGCCATTTGGTCGTGGGAGGAGCCAGCATTCGTAGTGCACTGGTCCCCCTCACATGCCAGGATACCAACCGGGCACCCTAGGGGGCACTGCAGTGGACTTCACAAAATGATCCCAGGTACATAGCTCCCTTACCTTGTGTGCTGAGCTCCACAAAACCCACTCCCCACAACTGTACACCACTACCATAGCCCTAAGGGGTGAAGGGGGGCACCTACATTTGGGTACAGTGGGTTTCTGGTGGGTTTTGAAGGGCTCACATTTACCATCACAAGTGTAACAGATAGGGGGGGATGGGCCTGGGTCCGCCTGCTTCAAGTGCACTGCACCCACTAAAACTGCTCCAGGGACCTGCATACTGCTGAGATGGAGCTGGGTATGACATTTGAGGCTGGCAAAAAACATTTAAAAAGTTTTTTTTTGAGGGTGGGAGAGGGTTGGTGACTACTGGGGGAGTAAGGGGAAGTCTTCCCCGATTCCCTCAGGCGGTCATCTGGCCCGTTCGGGCACTTTTTTGAGGCTTGGTTGTAAGAAAAAATGGACCAAGTAAAGTCGCCCAAGTGTTCGTCAGGGACTCCCTTCTTTTTTCCATTATGGATCGAGAACGCCCATGTGTTAGGCACGCCCCAGTCCCGCCTTCACTACGCTTACGACACACCCATGTGAACTTTGGTCATCCCCGCGACGGAAAGCAGTTGAGGATGCCCAAAATTGGCTTTCGATTATGCCGATTTGGGTGACCCTGGGAGAAGGACACCCATCTCCCGATTTGTGTCGAAAGATGGGCGCCCTTCTCTTTCGAAAATAAGCCTGATAAGTTTCCACAATACATTCACAGATTCAGAACATGTACTGCAATGTCTGCATAGAAAAAGCTCTGGCCCAATTCCAAAAGTCAGTAACCAAGTGGCAGGCATTGCAGTACATGTTTTGAATCTGTGAATGTATTGTGGAAACCTATGCGATCCCTGATGAAAGTTTTTCCGAAACTTAGCCAGGTTGTGTCCTGTTTCCGTTAAAGTTGACATTTGGATAAACTCTTGCTGTGTTTGTCCTTCCTTGGATTGCTATTGCTGCTTGGTTGTCTGTTTTATATAGTCTGATGAACCAATGTCAACAGCTTGTACCTAATCCGCTCCAACACTGGAAGCCAAAGCAATTTCTTCAAAAAAGGAGTAATATGGACATATTTAGATAACCCACGCAGCATATGTATTATGGAATTTTGAACAATTTGCAATGATTGGATACATGCAATGATTTCTGGAGCCGGCTTCTGTTCCCCATTTTGGATAAGTACATAAGTATTGCCATACTGGGACAGACCAAAGTTCCATCAAGCCCAGCATCCTGTTTCCAATAGTGGCCAATCCAGTCATAAATACCTGGCAAGATCCCAAAAAGTATTAAACATTTTATACTGCTTATCCCAAAAATAGTGGATTTTCCCCAAGTCCAATTTAATAATGGCCTATGGACTTTTCCTTAAGGAAGCCGTCCAAACCTTTTTTAAACTCCGCTAAGCTAACTGCCTTTACCACATTCTCCAGCAACGAATTCTAGAGTTTAATTACACGCTGAATGAAGAAACATTTTCTCTGATACTAGTCCTAGTATTTTTGGAAAGCATAAATAGACGCTTCACATCTACCCATTCAGCTCCACTCATTATTTTATAGACCTCTATCATATCTCCCCTCAGCCGCCTTTTCTCCAAGACGGCCCTTCCTTTCCTCCTGGGAAAGGTTAGAGTAGGCAAACCTTGCTATCTTATAACTAGTGACCCTGAGAGGTGGGCTAAGGGGTGCAAGCATATTGGCTTCATCTTGGCCAGGGGTCTGTAGCAAAAGGAGCCAGTTCTGTGGATGCCACTGGGTACTGAGCACCCCAATATTGAGCAAGCTCTTTCATTGTGTCCAAGGAGGGGTAATTAGTATTGGATTTGGCACCCCCAGTCTTTTGGAATGTTGGCACCTGTAGCTGTCACTATGACTTGGCAGGAAGGGGTTAAAACTGGGGTTTGGGGTAGGAGATTAATTTCTTGCAAGTTCTGGAAGAGAAAATAATCTATGGAGAAAACAGCTCTTTATGAGCGAAGCCTCCAAAACCTCCCTCTGGACCTGAAGGCACTGAATTTCAGTGGCCCGTCGGATTGCCTTGGTGCTTTTTCCATGAGGTCTGGCCTGCAGGGATCTGTATGCTGTGTTTATTTCCTGAAATTGAAAGGATTTCAGTTCTCAGGCTAAAGATGCCCATATTTCATAACTCTGCAAGAAAACAAACCCTCACTCTTATTTTGTGTCAAAACTTTAAAATGTGTTTTTCAGAATACATGTCTACACAAAGATCAGCTGGGAGGGCATTTTCTTCCTTTAACAAATTAATGAACATGAGTTTTGTGACTTTATAACCCAGAGCAGACCCCCCCCCCCCCCCCCCCCCCCCCCCCCCCATCCCTAGTGCACTTGCACCACTGCATCCCCTATCCTGGAGCAGAAAATAACAATTTGTAAAAGCCCAAAGAGATCAGATTTATGTAATGGGCTTCCTGGAAGTTTATTTAACAGCTGTTCAAAGTAAAGATTTTTTATTATAATGGCTACAGAGCCAAAAGGATATTTATCAATACATTAATAGCCACAACTATCTTACAGTCAGACTTAAAAACTATGGTTCAGCTAGCTTCTGCATCTGATCCTCGAACCTTAAGTAAGAAAATTATCCTTCTCTGCTTTAGAACAGGTATAGCATGGGTAGTAGCAATGTAAGCTTCCTTCACACCCACCCACAAATATACACATGTATAGGCACACACACATACCCACACAAACACCATTGCAGAACCTGTATAGCACAACAGCAGCAGTGCAAACTTCACAAACACACACAACACCACTGCAGAACATGTATAACACAGACAGCCGCAGTGCAGAATTCACACACACACACACAACTGCAGAACATGAATAGCAGAGACAGCAGCAGTGCAAACAGGGCCGTGCCAATACGGTAAGCGGGGTAAGCACGGCAGGGAGGGCGCCATCCTCTGGGGGGCGCCGCCGCACCATGCTTACCTCGCCCTCCCGCTCCCATTGCCCAACTGACCGCCCTCTTCTCTCCCTCGGAAGATCCCTTTCCTTTTTTTTCCTCCTTTTTAAATTTACCTCCGTCCAGCAGCGCAGCGTCAGTGAAGGAGGCGGCGCTCCCGACGTGTCTAGCCTTCCCTTCGCTCAGTTTTCCGCCTTCTTCTGACGTCAAGGAAATGACGTCAGAAGAAGGCGGGACACTGAGCGAAGGGAAGGCTAGACACATCAGGAGCGCCGCCTCCTTCATTGACGCTGCGCCTGTGCTGCTGGACGGAGGTAAATTTAAAAGAAAAAAAAGGAAAGGGATGTTGGGGAGGGGGGAGAAGAGGGCGGGCAGTTGGGACATGGGAGCGGGCATGTCGGGAGCAACGCCTCCTTCATTGACGCTGCGCCTGTGCTGCCGGACAGAGATAAATTTAAAAGAAAAAAAAAGGAAAGGGATGTTGGGGGGGAGAAGAGGGCAGGCAGTTGGGACATGGGAGCGGGAGGGCAGGGGCGAGAGGAGCATGGATGCAAGGGCAGGGTTCATGGAAGGGAGAGAGGGGAATTGCTGGATAGGGATGAATGGAGGGGACAGGGGACAGAGGAGCATGGATGGGAGGGCAGGGCTCAGGGAGAGAGGGGAATTGCTGGATAGGGATGAATGGAGGGGACAGAGGAGCATGGATGGGAGGGCAGGGCTCAGGGAGAGAGGGGAATTGCTGGGTAGGAATGAATGGAGGGGGCAGGGGAGCATGGATGGGAGGGCAGGGTCCAGGGTGAGAGGAGAAATTGCTTAATATGGATGGATGGAGGTGGGCAGGGGACAGAGGAGCATGGATGGACATGGATGGGATTGCAGGGCCCAGGGAGAGAGGAGAAATTGCTTAATATGGATGGTTGGAGGTGGGCAGGGGACGGAGGAGCATGGATGGGAGGGCAGGGCTCAGGGAGAGAGGGGAATTGCTGGATAGGAATGAATGGAGGGGGCAGGGGACAGAGGAGCATGGATGGGCATGGATGGGAGGGCAGGGCTCAGGGAGAGAGGAGAAATTGCTGGACATAGAGGGGAGGGAAGAGAGATGAAGGAGATGAAATGAGGGAAAAGGAAGAGAGGAGAAAAACTGCACATGGATGAAGAAAATAGGCAGAAGCTGAGGACCAGAAATGAAGAAGAAAGGAGGAAAGGAAAGAAATAAATGGAAAGGAAGCCCTGGAAACGGAGTTAAGAAGACAGATAGCAGCAGAATCAGATACTGGGCCAGCATGATCAGAAAAAGAAAGTCACCAGACAACAAAGGTAGAGAAAAATCATTTTATTTTCATTTTAGTGTTTGGAATATGTCCACTTTGAGAATTTACATCTGCTGTCTTATTTTGCAATGTATAGCAATTTGTTTCTAAGAATATTGCTGACAATTCCTCTCAGTGTGGCAAGTGGTGAGCGATCATTTTCACGGGGGGGGGGGGGGGGCGCCAACTGATAGTCTGCAGGGGGGCGCCAGAGACCCTAGGCACGGCACTGAGTGCAAACTTCTCTCTCTCTCTCTCTCACGCACACACACACACAAACCACTACAGAGCATGAATAGCAGAGACAGCAGCAGTGCAAACTTCTCTCTCTCTCTCTCTCTCTAACACGCACGCACACACACACACACACATACCACTGCAGAACATGAATAACAGAGACAGCAGCAGTGCAAACTTCTCTCTCTCTCTCTCTCTCACGCACATGCACACACCACTGCAGAGCATGAATAGCAGAGACAGCAGCAGTGCAAACTTCTCTCTCTCTCTCTTTCATATGCACGCACACACACACACACGCACACACACCACTGCAGAACATGAATAGCAGAGACAGCAGCAGTGCAAAATTCTCTCTCTCACACACATGCTTGCACACACACACCACTGCAAAACATGAATAGCAGAGACAGCAGCAGTGCAAACTTCTCTCTCTCTCTCTCTCACACACACACACACATGCATGTACACACACACACCACTGCAGAACATGAATAGCAGAGACAGCAATAGTGCAAACTTCTCTCTCTCTCTCTCTCTCTCTCTCTCTCTCATACACACACACTCATACACCACTGCAGAGCATGAATAGCAGAGACAGCAGAAGGCAAACTTCTCTCTCTCTCTCTCTCACCCATGCGCACACACACACACACACCACTGCAGAGCATGTATAGCAGAGACAGCAGCAGTGCAAACTTCTCTCTTACACACACACACACACACACACACACACACAAACACCACTGCAGAACATGAGTAGCAGAGACTGCAGCAGTGCACACATACACACACACACAAAACACCACTGCAGAACATATATAGCACAGACAGCAGCATTGCAAATTTCACACGCACACACAGAGCATACAATGCCTCACCACAGAGCTCTACTGCTACTGATCATTTCCATGGTGCTACCTGATGTGCATAACTCTATACAGACATACGAAGAGACAGTCAAGTCACATCAACAAGTCAAATGAGAGACACACCAACCCAGGAAGTGTATTCCTTATGGCATAGACAAGTGAAAAGCACAGATTTGCGGGTTGGTGATGACAGAGAAGGGCACTGATAAAGGAAACTGGCCAACGAATGGAAGTTAGAAGAAGAAATGTGAGCGGTGAAGTCATATGTAGGTGAGTCAGAGAAGTCTCAAGTGGACGTGGGAACAGATGGAAAGTCACGGTAGGGACTTGAGAAATGGAATTACGTGGCTGTAGTGATATTAGTAAAAGCGAAGTCACACAGCTGAAGTTTGGAGACATGGTTCAGCAGAGACCTGTGAGGAGCAAGTTGTTGTGGTGTAAATGGAAGGCAAAGAGACAGTGGCTAAGGGTTTGGTTCTGGGCTCAGAAAAGGAAGGGACAGATTTTAGGGGTGCTATTGTGAAACATAAGCCAGGTTGTAGTGGTATTTGAGTGTGTGCACAGAAAAAGCAAGAGTAGTTGAAAATAATTCCAAAGCTGTGGATTGAGTGGATTTGGAGGATGACAGTGTTATCTCTAGAAACAGAGGGCACGGGAAGAGAAAAACTGAATGAAGTACAGAAGAGTGGAAGAAATGCCTTGCCATTCACGGGGATGCATGCATGTATACATACACACACATTCACATGTGCACAATCACATGTGTACACACACATATGTACACATAGATACACACACACACATTATATGTCTGCAGACTGGAGACATCACAGCTACCAAGACGATTACTCCAACAGCGTTGATCACCTGGCTACAGGAGCCAATGCTCAAAATTACCAACAGCGTTAACATGCAGTTAATGCTGGGTTTGCACATACATTACACAGCGCCAAAGGCTCAGAGGGCTCGAGCGCTGGTGTTAACGTGTGCGCCAAAGATGGCCGCAAATTGTATTTAAATGGATGTAATTAAGGTTGGCAGTATTCCTTCCCTGTTCTCAAACGGAAGTGCTGCAATGCTCGGGAGCAATGGAGGCTTTTAAGGCCGAAAATTTACCGCCAGCTCAGGGGCAGCATAGAGGAGTTTGTGGAGATGATTTTTTTTTTCTCAATTAGTCACATCAAACTGTGAGTTTTGTCCTCTTTTTCAAGCAGAAGGAAGTCTGTGCAAGTTTTAAGCACTGATCGTAAGAAACAAATATGTGCGAGTCCGAGCAGAACTGAAAGTGGGAGCACACATCCAGGCGTGTTGTTCTGTGCTTAAATATGAGCCTTTCAAAAACTTAAAGTGCACACAATTTTTGAAAGGCTCATATTTAAAGGTGCAGAAGAACAGTTGTGCACTTCCGGATGTGTCTGGACATATGCACAAGAGCCGCACTTACCATGAAACCTTCATGCACATGTGCTAAGCACGTTCCTCCCTCTACTTTTGGTTTAATAGCACAAATTAAGCATGCATATCATTTGCATATTGATTCCTTTGAGCATCCCCAAGCTATCTTTTGACGGTGTTGTTGCGTTATGGGCTTCTGCTGGGCTTTAGCACCTGGCTTTCAGCATCGGCCCCTAGAAGATTGCAAAAACTGCTCCAAAAAAGACAGGCAAATTGAGGTTGACGCAAAACAACTCCACTTTGCATGGAAGATTTTACTGCAGCTGCTTAGGACTGACTGCATTGGAAGAGACTTACTATGGCTGCCCTTGCCATGGCTGCCATAGCACCTGTAGGCCTGCCCGACCAACTAATGGTCCATCCTACTGGGACTAGAGCCTTGACTCAACTTATACACATACACACAAACACACAGGTGTCTAAATTGAGATGTTCAGTCATCTTTGAATATTGGGCTCCAAGCTTAATTGCACAATGACTGAACTAATACTTCCCTAAATTCATTTTAAATCTGCTACCCATTAGCTTCATGGAGTGTCCCTGAGTTCTAGTACTATTGGAAAGGGTAAACAGCGGTTCCCCTATTACCTGATCATTAAGCCACTGGTATCAAATAAACAGCATAGGGAAAGGAAGGCGGGAGGAAGCAGAAATGAAAGAAAAGGCTGTGAAAAGGCAGTGAGATGCCTGTGATGAAAGTACATACCGTGGAAGGCTGAAAGCTCAGGAAGGGGGGGGGGGGGCAGGGATAGCCCACACAGCCCTGTACATTCCAAACCCCTAGGAGCCTGGTCTGTGGGTACCAAGCACCTCCAATATTGAGCAAGCTCTTTCACTTGAGACAAGGGAGGAGTAATTTGTATTGCGGACTACTTGAAAATTCTAGGGATAATACTGCATAAATTAACCAAGCCCACATTACTTCTATAATGCAGAAATGTTTCTTTAAATTAAGGTTGCTGTGCTCAGCTCAGTCTTTTTTTGATCAGAAATCCCTTCTCACGTTGGTATTAAGCAGCGCTTTTTTTCAGGTTTCCAACTAACAGACATCAAACGTCTGCAGCTGATCCAGAACGTAGTGGCTAAACTTATCACAGAATAGTTGAGTATAATGCAAACCGCTTTGATGTTTTATAATAGTTGACATACCAAATTTTAATAAACTTGAACTTAAAACTTGAAAATGGGACCATGACCCTCCATTGCTCAAAAATGAACATTGGCTTCCGATCTCAGCTAGAAATCCATACAAAATGTTAAAGGAAATTCTATAAGCGGGTATGAACAGTTACACACGCCATGTGCACATAGGTGCAAAGAAGAGCAGCATTTATGTATATACAGAGTGAGGCAAAACAAAAGTAACCTCCTAGAGTTTTTGGCTGTGCTCTCAACAACTGCTTGGAATCTCAATGTGGTATTTTACAGCTTTATTTGTTGTTGTTATTATCTATGTTTATTTGCTGCGTGGAATGAGATTATCTTTAAACGTGATGAAGTTACAACTTTTTAGCGTGACCACCCAGCGATTTTCATGTGTTCAAAAATGTTTTGCACTGTAAAGCTACAAGTACAGGGAAGAACAAATCTTTGCACGAAACAAACAGAATCCACAACAGCAAAGGTGACAAAGAGGGGCATTTTCGAAAGGGACGTCCATGTTGCGATTTAGACGTCCTTGCAAAATGGCGAAATTCAGGGGCGGGGAAACCCGTATTTTCGAAACAAGATGGACATCCATCTTTCGTTTCTAAAATACTGTCAGAGACGTCCAAATCTTTAAATTTGGACGTCCCTAGATTTGGTCGTCCCTAGACATGGACGTTTCTGACTTTTGGCGATTTTCGAAACCAAATATGTCAAAAACGTGCTAATGCAAGCCATTTGGGCGTGGGAGGAGCCAGCATTTGTAGTGCCATGGTCCCCCTCACATGCCAGGACACAAACCGGGCACCCTAGGGGGCACTGCAGTGGACTTCATAAATTGCTCCCAGGTACATAGCTCCCTTACCTTGTGTGCTGAGCCCCCCAAAACCCACTACTCACAACTGTACACCACTACCATAGCCCTTATGGGTGAAGGGGGGCACCTAGATGTGGGTACAGTGGGTTTGTGGTGGGTTTTGGAGGGCTCACTGTTTCCTCCACAAATGTAACAGGTTAGGGGGGATGGGCCTGGGTTCGTCTATCTGAAGTGCACTGCAGTACCCACTAAAACTGCTCCCGGGACCTGCATGTGCTGTCATGGACTTGAGAATGACATCTGAGGCTGGCATGGAGGCTGGCGCGACATATTTTTAAAGATGTTTTAAAGATGTTAGTGACCATTGGGGGAGTAATGGGAGGTCATCCCCGATTCTCTCCGGTGGTCATCTGGGCATTTTGGGCACCTTTTTGTGCCTTAGTCGTAAGAAAAACAGGTCCAGGTGAAAACGTCCAATTGTTCGTCAGGGACATCCGTGTTTTTTTCGATTATGGGTCAAGGACATCCAAGTGTTAGGCACGCCCAAGTCCTGCCTTTGCTACGCCTCAGACATGCCCCCTTGAACTTTGGCCGTCCTTGTGATGGTGTGCAGTTGGAGACGTCCTAATTCAGTTTTTGATTATACCGATTTGGACGTCCCTGGGAGAAGGTCGTCCATCTTCCGATTTATGTCGAAAGATGGACGTCCTTCTCTTTCGAAAATGAGCCCAATAGAGTCCCAAAACATGCGGTGTGGTGCAGAAATGTATTGATTGGCAACAAAAACTCGACAGGAGTCGTGTTTCGGCCATAAAGGCCTGCCTCAGGAGTCTGTACCAACACTTTCTAAGTTATAGATAAGATGTAAAGTTAACATCAAAAACTTCACCGATACTACACAAAGTCAAACTCTCTTCAACACAAAGCACCGAATGTGGAAATTTACTGCAAACTTGAGCTGTTTTACAGCATATACAGACGGCAGTAAATTTCCGCTTTCGGTGCTTTGTGTTGAAGAGAGTTTGACTTTGTGTAGTATCGGTGAAGTTTTTGGTGTTCACTTTACATCTTATCTATAACTGAGAAAGTGTTGGTACAGACTCCGTTACCAATCAATACATTTCTGCCCTACATTGCTTGTTTTGGGACTCTATCAGGCTTATTTTCGAAAGAGAAGGGCGCCCATCTTTCGACACAAATCGGGAGATGGGCGTCCTTCTCTCAGGGTCGCCCAAATCGGAATAATCGAAAGCCGGTTTTGGGCGTCCCCAACTGTTTCCCATCACGGGGACGACCAAAGTTCCCGGGGGCGTGTCGGAGGCGTAGCAAAGGCGGGACTGGGGCGTGCCTAACAGATGGCCATCCTCGAGCGATAATGGAAAAAAGAAGCCTCAAAAAGGTGCACGAACTGACCAGATGACCACCGGAGGGAATTGGGGATGACCTCCCCTGACTCCCCAGTGGTCACTAACCCCCTCCCACCATGAAAAAAACAACTTTAAAAACTTTTTTGCCAGCCTGAAATATCATACTCCGGTCCATCGCAGCAGTATGCAGGTCCCTGGGGGGGGGGGGGGGGAGGTATGTGTATGTCAGCGGAGGCATAGTGAAGGCGTGGACATCCTTCTTTCAAACATTTTGGACGTCCTGAACTGCCCCCCCCCCCCCACAGGGATGGCCAAATTTCAAGGGAGTGGAGTGGAGGAGTGGCCTAGTTGTTAGAGCACAGGTCTTGCAATTCAGAGGTGGCCAATTCAAATCCCACTGCTGCTACTTGTGATCCAAAATCCAAATAAATAAAGGGGATGTTGGAGGCATAGCAAAGGCATGGACATCCCTCTCACAGAAACATCCACATTTTGGACATCCTCAACTGCCATTGCAGGGACGGAGGGATAAAGGATGTCCTTCACCTATACTCTTAAAAAAAAAAAGGTCCTTCACCTATAGTCTAAAAAAAAAAAAAGGCGTCCCTGAAGAGCACTTGGACATTTTCAGCTGGACTTGTGTTTTTCTAAGGTTGTAGATGGCAATTTATTTAAGGTTGTAGATGGCTATTGTACACGCAGCTTGTCTGCATGTATGAAGCCGTCTTTGGCATGCGCAGAATAGCCATGCATAATGATTGGCTGCTCTGCACTGGCTTCTTCTCCTTTAGAAGGAAATCGTGGGCAAATGAGCTAACAGCGAGCAGCTCATTTGCATGCGATTTCCTTCATGCATGCCCGTTCCTTTCCGAATCGCTAAGAGATCGGTAAGGGAAGGGCTTTTTCCATTCAGTTAGTGCATCTGGCTGAAGGTAAGGGAGCTATATACTTGGGAGCAATTTCTGAAGTCCACTGCAGTGCCCCCTAGGGTGCCCGGTTGGTGTCCTAGCATGTCAGAGGTACCAGTGCACTACAAATGCTGGCTCTTCCCATGACCAAATGGTTTGGATTTGGTCGTTTCTGAGATGGGCGTCCTCGCTTTCCATTATCGCTGAAAATCAGAAATGACCAAGTCCTGGGGATGACCATCTCTGCTGGGGACGACCATCTCTAAGGTCGACCTAAATTTGCTGATTTGGGTGTCCCTGACCGTATTATCAAAACAAAAGATGGATGCCCATCTTGTTTCAATAATACGGGTTTCCTCGCCCCTTGCTAGGGCCATCCTGCGAGGACATTCCCAGGAAAACTTAGGCGTCCCTTTTGATTATGCCTCTCCACGTCACCTTTGCTGTTGTGGATTCTGCACTGTAAAACTACCATTATTTGAAAAATAAAAAGGGAGGTACCAGCTTACTGTTAATGATGTCATAGTGATGTAGACTTTTGTCTAGGGAGCAATGTTGGAGGCCTATCACAAGCTCCACTGAAAGCCGCAAACAATCGCCAAACTCAAGGAAGTGCTGCAGATGATCCAGGATAGCCTGCCACAGGGACCGGTCGATATGGCTATTAAGAACTTACCAAAGCAACTAAAGACCTGTGTTAAAGCTGGGGGTGGACGCTTTGACCATTCACAGTGACTGTGAAATTCTAACACATTGCTAATTGTATCATTTGAATGATGTTATTTTACTATACTTTAGCTCGAACATTTTTAACGCGCAAAAATCGCTAGGTAATGAGTAACAACAAAATAGCTTAAGATAATTAAAAGTTGTCTAATATTAATACCTAAGTATGAGGACTAAATAAGTACGTAAAATTTCTCATTGAAATTCGAAGCAGTTGCTGAGAAAATGGCAAAAATCTCTAGGGGGTTACTTTTACCTCCTCACCCTGTAAGTACACTACACACCATTCTATAAGATAGCACATAAATGTAACTACAAGGGAGCATGCATATGGGCAGAGCTTGGGATGGGCATGGGCATATCTTCAACTTACACGTGTAACTTATAAAATACTGCTTTCTTAGATGTGAACCATTACAGAATTGGTGCTCAGCGCTCAGTATCATCACGCCTAACTGAAGGCACCAAGTTGTAGAATTGCCCCATTAGCTCTAGCTCACAAAATACAGACCCTTATAATCAGCAGAACCTTCAAGTTGTCCCATCACTCCACCAAATCCGATTAGACTATATTCACAACAGTTTCAGTATCACAGGACATTCCATATGGATTAATTTACCTCATTGCCTACATTTGGAACCATCATTTCAGAAATGTAAAGCAAACCTAAAAACATATCTCTGAACAAAAAACCTTCAGAACTGAAGGCTTCTTCTTTTCCTATCCATTAGAGAACAGCGGCATTGGGGTGGGAAAGGGGACTCAAAACAGAATACTGTCCTCATACTCCTTCCACTACCTAATTATGCCTTTTTATAATAATTTCCCCCCTCCCCCTCCTCTAGCCCAGAGATGGGCAACCACAGTCCTTGAAAGCCACAACCCAGTCAGGTTTCTCATTTGTATACAATGCATACAATGGAAACAGTTCATGCAAATCTTTCTAAGAACGTAGCATAAACGTTGCCATATTGGGACAGACCAAATTTTATTATTTTTATTATTATTATTTGTTACATTTGTATCCCACATTTTCCCACCTTTTTGCAGGCTCAATGTGGCTTACATATTACCGTTAACAGTGTCCATCAAGCCCGGTATCCTGTTTCCAACAGTAGCAAATCCAGGTCACAAGTAGCTGGCAAGATCCCAGAACAGCAAAACAGATTTTGTGCTTCTTATCCTACAAATAAGCAGTGAATTTTCCCAAGTCCATCTTAAAAATGGTTTATGATCTTTTCTTTTAGGAAATTAACCAAACCTCTTTTAAGCCATGCTAAGCTAACTGCTTTTACCACATTCTCTTTCAATGAATTTCAGAGTTTAATTACACATTAAGTAAAGAAATTTTCTCCGGTTTGTTTTAAATGTACTACTTAGTAGCTTCATTGCGTGCCCCCTAGTCCTTGTTTTTTGTTTTTTTGGAAACAGTAAACAAGTGATTTATGTCTACCTGTTCCATTTTATAGACCTCTATCATATCTCCCCTCATCTGTCTGTTCTCCAAGCTAAAGACCCCTAGCCACTTTAGCCTTTCCTCATAGGGAAGTCATCCCATCCCCTTTATCATTTTCATCGCCCTTCTCTGTATCTTTTCTAATTCTGCTATATCTTTTTTGAGATGTGATGACCAGAATTGCACACAGTATTGAAGGTGCTCCATGGAGTGATACAAAGGCATTATAACATTCTCATTTCTGTTTTCCATTCCTTTCCTAATAATACCTAACATTCTATTTGCTTTCTTAGCTGCCGCTGCACACTGAGCAGAGAGTTTCAACATATCATCAATGATGACACCTAGATCCTATTCCTGCCACATTCATTGTGGAAATCTTGAAAACCTGACTGAGTTGTGGCCCTCGAGGACTGTGGTTGTCCACCCCTGCTCTAGCCTCACTTTTCCTTCCATCTTGTGACGATGTTTTAACTTATACAATGAAAGATTTTCTTTCCCTTATAAAGATGCATTTTGCGAATTGTAAACTGCCCCTGGATAGTATCACTTATAGGCCGTATATCAAAAAATTAATAAAGTTGGGAAATTGGTACCACCAATCATTTTGAAGTATTGCCACTTAGGCCCAAATCTTCCTCTCTCTGAACACAAGGCTTGAATTTAGGCGCCAGGCATTAGGTCAGTCTCTAGTATAACAGAATTCTCCCTAACTCTTCTCACCTCCCCCCAACAAATTTAAAACTTCCCTCTCCACCATACAGTTCTTAGCTCAATTTTTTTCCCCACTCCTTGGACCTCTGATTATTTCTGCCTTCTCCTTCCAGCTCCCCCAAATCTCATATCAATTCCCTTCCACTGCCCCTTGCTGAGAGCACCTTAATGATCCTGCTTTCTCCAGGCACCCAGACCCTGGGGACTTGCAAGCATGGGTTCAGTCTCGATCTGCTGTTGATAATACCACTGGATCTTAATTCAAGAGTGAAGAGAGGTGAGAGACAGGTGATACAAGGTCCTCAGTCAAGGGGGATGTGATTGGAAGGCCAGGGTGAAGCACAGAAGTGGTTGGATGCCAGAGGATGCAGAAGTGATCAGAAGTCCACGTTTGGGGGAAAGAGGAGAAAACACAGGGTGCATGACATAAGTTTTATGGGGGATGGGGATAGTGATTGGAGAGGCAAGGGAGATGGGAGGGGAAATGCTCTGAGGTTTGGTGGGAAGTGTAGGGGAAGGGTGTGTCAGAGGTCTAAATTTGTCACTGGCACTGCTGAGCAGAAAATGAAAACAGCAGTAACAAGGCATCTCATTAGGCTAAAAGGGAATTTTATTAAAAGTCAATCAAGATAAAAGGTGGTTCCAGGTGCATATATCCAGACTTCAAAAACAATTATTAAAACAGTTCAACGTGTTTCGGTGTCATAGCGCTTGCATCGGGGCCAGATGTCATTTATTGTGAGCCATATATATCCACCTTTTAGAATGTACCACTTCATACAGTTCTAAAAAGAGCCCTTAATGATAAGTTATCTAGCTACTTTGCCTCCTCCCTGGGAACAGGAGGAGCCCTTTTAGACTCAGGCGGTGCTGCTCAGGCAGTGCTCCCTCCTTGCTCCTCGATGCCAGATGCTCCACCTCCTGAACCCCAGGACCTCTTCACTTCTGAAATACACGCCTAGTGCATACATTTAGGCGCTCACATTATAGAATGAGGGGCTAATACACCGTTAACGGTGCCAACTGCGGCCCTGTTCTCAGATGACTATTATGTTCATTCCTCCAGAAACAAGGGTGCAGCTGGCACCATTAGTTGTGCATTGGTTGGCTAAATCCACCCCAGCTCAGTCCAAACCCTTCACAGAGACATTCTGGTCAATATTCATTTAAACGACCTGGAGATGCTCCTTTTGTTTAAATCGTGTGTGCCCCCCCCCCCCCCCCCCCCAGCTGCTGGTATTTAGCGGCAGTTAACCGGGCAGTGCTGCTGAATATTGACTCTAACCGACCATTTTAAAGTGAGCCAGTTGGGAGCATTCTGAGGGCAGAGTCGGGCAGAAGATGACAGCTATGTGGGTGCTGACAATATTCACTGTCAGTGCCTGCATAGTTAAGCAACCAAATAGGGCCACATAAATAGTAGTTCGAACTGGTCACTTAGCTATGCGGGTGCTGACACTGAATATCACTCACAGCCACATAGCTTCCAGGTACCAGCTTGAAATGTACACTGTCCTGCCCTCAGTCACTTTGACTCTGGCGAGCTCCTATCCTCCTCACAACCCCCTGGTGAGCTTAATTCTCCTTCCACCCCCTCCATACCAGCTCTGATCTCCCTATCAACCCCCCACCCCCGAGTGAGCTGTGATCCCCTCCAAACCTCCCCCCCACCGCACCAGATCCTATCTTCCTTCCAACTGCTAGTATCATGAGATTCCCGCTAGAGGTTGCAGTGGCCATTTCTACTATGGCGCCTTTATAAGCAGGAGTGAGTGGGGTTCACTCCTGCACCCATCACCTCAGTGGTCCACTAGGGAGTAAGGTAGACCCAAGGGGAGGGGGGAAGGAGGTTGCTCCTTGTGCTGGGCCAGGGGGTTGAGAGGGAGATTGGAGGATCACAGCAGGTGTCAGGGTGGGGTGGGGTTGGGAAGGGATCACAGGATTGGAACTAGTGTCAGGGCGAGGGACAGTAGGAAGAGGGATTGGAGAAGCAGAACTGCTATCGAGATGAGGGGAGTTGGGAGAGGGATTAGAGCTGGTGTTGGGACAAGGGATGGGGGGGGGATATGCAAACTCCATTTAGGCAGGTCTTAGCCACTTACGCAGGGCCAAATGAAGTCCAGGACCTGCACAAGACCCAGGAGCCAGCATGAGTCCAGTTAGATGCAAGTATTCAATGCTGGTGCCTGTATTTGGCCCAGCATTGAATACTGTGGCCTAAGTTTTAAAATGCTGACCGCTGCCAGCTGAATATTGATCACATTGGGGCAGATTTTCAGACCACAAGCGTTAGACTGGCTAACTCGTGTGGTTGGCTCCAAGCCTGGATATTTAATGATGGGTCATTTCCAGTGACCAGCATTGAATAACTGGTTTATTTTTGGCCAGTTAAAGATAATCGGCTAAGTCAATACTAGCCGCTAACAGGGATATTCAGCAGGGGATAGCCAGTTATCCCCCGCTGAATATCGGCAGATAGCCACTTAAGCGCTATTTAACTGGTCAGCAGCCATTCTGGCTGGTTAAATAGGACTGAATAAGAGGTAGATAGTTTTCAGTGCATGTATTTATACTACATATACACCTGCACAATTTCATAATAGCGTTTTCCACCTGTAAATATTTTATTTAAAATTACCTTGACCCAGTGCCTTCTTCTTCACAATGCATACATACCCTTTCCCAAGAGCAGGGAATAGTTGAAATTGACATGGGTGCATACTTTACTAAATATGCATGTATCTCTTGGATCTTTTTGCATTTATTGTGGACGAATGTCTATTCTTTTTACTTTTTTTTTTTTTTTTGTTAAAACATTTTCTTTAAATTGATGTATATTTCATAATTTCTTGCTTATCTCAATTGGTGAGATATATTGTAAAATTAATAAAGATATAAACTATAAATATGCATGTATTCTTTCTGGCAGAAACATACATGAGAGTGCACCTACCTTGGAGCTAAATAATTATGTATGCCTGCCTTCCCTGGGATAAGTCTATAAAGGAAGAGGGGGATGGTTATATGTATATTTTATTATGTGTTTTTATTGTGATCCACTTAGGTGTAAGCAGGCTGTACATTTAAAAAATATTCCTATGAATATGTCCCGTTTGATGTTATGCATTCCACTTTTATTAGCTTTTTTATGTTCATTGTCCTTTTTATATTTTTTTCTGTTAGATTGAGCATTGTTTTACTGCATTTTTATACCATTTACAGACATTATTGTACCATTTTTAAGGTATGTGATCAAATGCAGCTTTCATCTGCTTTTAGTGTTTTGATTATATCTACATTTTATATTACCCCTTTACATTTATGGATCAATATTTAGTCTTGTTGGTTTTAATTATTATCTTTTTTTATATCGTTTTGATTTATTTGTATTCATTAACCATTTTTTAGTATTTATTGTAAGACTTATGGCATTTATATTTACAGCACTTTTGAATTCAATGCCACTGGTTAATGTATATTTATGTTTATTATTTTTTTATTTAGACCTCTGACGCAGGCAGTTTTACCGAAACACGGACCATGTCGGGTCTGTTGAATAAACTTTGAGTTGATACCCCCTTTTCTTGAAGGCTCCTTGTGCTTTTGTTTCTTTGCTCTCATGTGAGTGTACTTTGGTTTCCCTCTCTGGCATTTCCTCAAATAAATAAATAAACTTAGGAGGCTGATGCAGAAAACTAGCATGGGGAGAAGCACACAGCAAGATGGCTGTGCACAATTTTATGGCTGCGCGATGCAGAAAAGAGTTTCATGCAGGAGATAACACTGCGTGAATCTGTGCATAGGACACAGGCGCACAACATATTAAAATGAATGGTAATGAATCTATTAGCTATTCAGCCCCAATGCAGAGAACTGTGCAGAAGACTAAGATGAGCACAGCGCTAAAACTATGCCAGTCTGAGGAGGCGTAGAAGGCTTCTGCAGTATTGTCTGTGACAGTGCATTTTTCTAGCAAAAAAGGTGCTGGTACTCAAATGCTAGGTCACCCTCTGTGGGACCCACCCCACAATAGCCTGGCCCCCTGCAACCAGTCATGAATCCATGACAAGGCAGAATTGGTGTGTAGAGCCTGAGCTCGTTCATTAATATTTGGGTTCCCTGGGTCAATTTTAGCAGACAATGGAAAAGGTGCCGGTACTCAGTACCCCCAAGTACCCCCTCAAAAAAAGCCCTGGTCTGTGAGGATTTAATTCAGCAGAAAAGCACCAAGAGCCTTAAGAAACCATACACAGTTCCTTTAATTTTCAAAAACAATATTCCAGTATAGAGCCGACACGGGCCGTGTTTCGGTGCACAGCGCCTGCATCAGGGGTCACGTACGATCTATTATAAAATGAGTATTGTGACCAAACTTCTTCTTTATGTTATAAAAAGTATTCTATCTGGGGATTTTTCCCTGCATAAACAAAAACTATTTCTCAACAGATCACCAGCTCATTGAGAGCTGTGAGGATTTCATGCCAGTTTCTGCTTGTTGTTGCATCATTATTTATTATCAATTTTTTTTGTTGTATTTTATTATATGTTGACCTTTCATTGTATATTTATTACTTATTTGAATGTTTTATTTGATTATTTGATTCTGTATATGTATTTGTTTGAAAGATTTATTTGCTTTATGTTTTTATAGACTCCTGATGCAGGCCTGTAGGCCGAAACACAACAGTTGTGTCGAGTCTTTTCTTCAATAAAGAAGCTTTTATGATATTGTCTCCAGGATTTGTATTTCCGTGGTCAAACATCCCACTTTTTACCTATTTCTGTTGTTGCAAGCATAACAGTACCCGCAACTTTTTAGACAGAACAGGAGGCGATGGTTCTGCGGACAGGTACTGGAATGTTGTTCTGCGCATCGCAAACATTTTATGTGCAAGAAATGTTTGTGAGTCTGATATTTATCACAGAACAACAATCCAGCACATGCACAGAAGTATGCTGACACTTTTCATTTTGCTTGGAAATGCATGCAGTACTAACTGCCCTCGGTGCAGAAGCTTGTACGCATGCATCTGGTAGGCTTATCCTGATTAGCGCACAAGTTATGTACGCCTCAAATTTGCACATGATTAGCTTCCTGCATCAGCAAGCAAAACATTCTTGTTAGGTTTGTGTCATGTGGTCAGCTATTAGCACGTGGCTCTAATGCAGGGGTTTTCAACCCAGTCCTCGGGACATACCTAGCCAGTCAGGTTTTCAGGATACCCACAATGAATATGCATGAGATAGATTTGCATAGAATGGAGGTAGAACATACAAATTCATCTCATGCATATTTATTGTGGGTATCCTGAAAACCTGACTGGCTAGATGTGTCTGGAGGACTGGATTGAGAACCCCTGATCTAATGTATCGGCCCCTTAGATTGTAAGCCCTCCAGGAATAGGAACATATCTACTGTTCCTGTATGTAAAATTGCCCTGAACTACAAGTGAAAATCTAAAATCTCTTCCCTTCCTTCTTCTCCTATCAAATAGGTTCACCAATGTGCCTACAGACCTTGATAGCTTGTCTCCTGCTCTAAAATCACCCTGAAAGTGTCTGACATGGAACTACAGAATCCACAGAAGACATTCAAAAGGACGGAGGGGGAAAAGACGAAAAAAGCTTGGGAAGAAATTGCTGCTGTGCAATTCATGAAAGAAAACACTTTTCAAAGAAAGAAAAGAACAGCTGCAGAGCCTCCTACTCCTCAGCCCTCTGCGTGGGGCCTGAAGCGTCCAGGCACGTTCCTCAATTCAAATGAGGTTACCGAATTCAGAGAACCTTGGAAGACTGCGCTTCAGTGGCGAGCTGGGGGGGTTTGGAAAAGACTTGTTGAAAGACTCTTTGGATTTCTGTGCTGCTGATGCGCACACCCTGCTGCATGCTCCTGATAGCAGAGACTTTGAAATAATCAGGTCAATATTTAAACACTGCATTTGACATTTTTTTTTAAACGCCAGCCGTGGAGTTTAAATATAGTCTGGATATTCAGCGTCGCTATCCAGACAACGGGCGGCACTGAATACCTGCATAGAGAGTCAGCATCGGCATTATAGGAGCAATTCTGTAACTGGGTATCCACATTTAAGTGCCAGTCGCATGTGTGAATGTACAGAATACTGTCACTTTTGCAGGACGTGCACACATAATACACCTATCTGGCACAAAGCAGTAAGTGCTATCAGTGGCGTAGTCCAGAGCCCAAGGTAGGGGGCACATTGTGGCCTGCCTCCCCACCACCACCACTCCTGCACCACCACCGCCTTACATACCTTGGCTTGTGGGGGTCCCCAATCCCCGCCAGCTGAAGTATTTGTCCAGCACTAGTCTCCACTGCATTGCCTGCCCTGCTCTTCCCCTCATGTCGCATGCTTGCTCATTTTAGCGAAACTGAGCACGCGCAGATAAACTGACCAGCTCTGGATAAACACTTCAGCTAGTGGGGTTGGGGCCTCCTGCCAGCCAAGCTAGGGGCCCCTGAGCCAATTTGGGGAGGCCCAGACCCCCTTGGACCCCGTAGCTACGCCACTGAGTAGGCCACCTACACCTACCACTTACAGAATACAGGAAATTAGGAGTAACCTAATGGTTAGAGCTGTGGGCTGAGATCCTGGGGAACTGGGTTTGATTCCCACTACAGCCCCTTGTGACTCTGGGCAAGTCACTTGCCCCAGGTGTAAAAACTTACATCATAAATCCTCTAGGGACAGAGAAAGTACCTACATGTAATAAATGTAACCAGTATTGGTTGTATCACAGAAAGGCAGTATATCAAATCTTTTACCCATTTAAATAATGCAGACTCTTGCTGCATTTAGGTGCCCACAGCTATGTCTGATCTAAAGCTAGTCTGGATGATATTCAGTGCTATTTAAATGGCCAGCAATGTGTCCTGGCCAGTTAAATAGTGCTAAGCATTAATATTCAGTGCGAGATAGCCAGTTATTTCCACTGAATATTAGTGCTTAGTGCATTGGACTAGATTCTATACATCACGCCTAAAAAAAATCGGCGCCGAAATTAAATACGCCTACATTTATAGAATAAGCCTACATTTCTGTGCAGTTTATAGAATACGCGGAGCGCCCATCCACTGACTAAATTTAGTCATGGGCAGTTACACCAAGTAAAACTTGGTGAAAGTGCCGACACCTAAATTAGGCGCAGACCGGGTATGTTCTATAACCACATGCATAGATTTTACAAACGTCCATGACACGCCCATTCCACACCCATGGACATGCCTCCTTTTCAACGTGGAGGGACATCATTGAAAGAGACGTCCAAGTTTTGATGAGGGCGTCCTCGCAAAACGTCCCCATCCAGGGGCGGAGAAACCCGTATTTTCGAAACAAGATGGACGTACATTTTTCGTTTCAATAATACGGTCAGGGACGCCCAAATCCTGAAATTTGGTTGTCCTTAGAGATGGCCGTCCCTAGACTTGGTCATTTCTGATTTTTGGCGATAATGGAAACCAAGGACGTCCATCTCAGAAACGACCAAATGCAAGCCCATTGGTCGTGGGAGGAGCCAGCATTTGTAGTGCACTGGTCCTCCTGACATGCCAGGACACCAACCGGGCACCCTAGGGGGCACTGCAGTGGACTTCATAAATTGCTCCCAGGTACATAGCTCCCTTACCTTGTGTGCTGAGCCCCCCAACCCCCCCCCCCCTAAAACCCACTAGCTACAACTGTACACCATAGCCCTTACAGGTGAAGGGGGGCACCAAGATGTGGATACAGTGGGTTTCTGGTGGGTTTTGGAGGGCTCGCTGTTTCCTCCACAAACGTAACAGGTAGGGAGGGGTGGGGCTGGGTCCGCCTAACTGAAATGCACTGCACCCACTAAAACTGCTCCAGGTACCTGCATACTGCTGTGATGGACCTGAGTATGACATCTGAGGCTGGCATAGAGGCTGGCAATCAATATTTTTAAAGATGTTTTTTGAGGGTGGGGGGGGGGGGGGGGGTTAGTGACCACTGGGGGAGCAAGGGGAGGTCATCCCCGATTCTCTCCGGTGATCATCTGGTCATTTCGGGCACCTTTTTGTGCCTTGGCCGCAAGAAAAACACGACTAGGTAAAGTAGTCCAAGTGTTCGTCAGGGACGTCCTTGTTTCTTTCGATTATGGGTCAAGGACGTCCTAGTGTTAGACACGCCCAAGTCTCTCCTTCGCTATGCCTCCGATACGCCCCCTTGAACTTTGGTCGTCCCTACGACGGAGTGCAGTTGGGGACGTCCAAAATTGACTTTCGAATATACCAATTTGGATGACCCTGTGAGAAGGACGCCCATCTTCCAATTTATGTTGAAAGATGGGTGTCTTTCTCTTTCGAAAATGAGCCCAATAGTCACTTAGAATTTCCTCACATTGCATTATAGAATACGCTTAGATTGTTCTGTGCATAAATTCTCATTAATGCCAATTAGTGTCAATAATTGCTTGTTAAGTGGCAATTATCAGCACTGATTAGCACGTTAAGTAATTAAGTTGTGAGTGCAAATCCAGAATATGACTGGATTTGCATGCGCAACTTAAGTAGCGTTGTATAGAATCTGGGGGATAGAAGCTAACCGGCATTATTGCACGATACAATCTGCTAGTCGTGAATATTCAGCGCTTGGCTGGCTAAGTTTGGTGGCCAAATTCAGTGCTTGGCTGGCTAAGTTTGGTGGCCAAAACGGGCTACCCAAATAGCAGGCCTATCTTTGGCTGCTATAAACTTAGCCAGCCAGCGCTGGTTAAATTTAAGCTGGCCGTAAACAAAATAGATATTCAGTGCCGCAGTCTGACAGCCAGAATGAATATTCATGACAGAAACTGGCATGCACTGCCTCCACTGCATGCAAGTCTCTTTCATGAATATTCATTGGGGTCAATGTTCAAAGAGATTTAACCAGCCAGAAATGGCTCCTGGCCAGTTAAATTGCTTGCTCGGTGCTAGCCACTAATTTTCAGAGGCACTTAACCAGTTAGTGCCACTGAAAATAACCAGTTAGCGCCAAACTGCATTCCGAGGACCAGGGCCACCAAGAGACACAGCTGAGCCTGGGGCAGAACTGGACTGCAAAGCCTGGGGCAGAATCAGACCGCTGTGAGCTGCCCCCCCCCCCCCCCCCACTCAGGCCACCGCTCCCACTTGTCCCCTTGCCTTTCTGTCTGTGCCTCCAAAGAGGGGTCCGGTCCGGGCCTGGTGTAGGCAAACCTCTTCCTGCCTGCCTGCTTCCATGGTCTGTCCTCTCCTGCTCCTGTCTACGCCAGGAGTCGGGATCCAGATGATTGCATTAACATGATATTGTGCTAATGCAATCATCCGGGTCCTGGGTGGCACACTGGGCCCGTGGAATTTTGCCTCCCCTCCCCCGCCCCACCCTCTGTGCGTCCCTGCCGAGGGCAGAGTCAGCACTTGGCCAGAGGTTATCCACATAAACAGGACAACATAAAAATCAGTCCTAGCTTTATGCGAAAACCCACAGCTGGTTAAGGGCCCCTTTTGCCAAGCTGCATTAAAAGGGGGCCTATGGTAACATCAGTGTGTGTCAAAAACACGCACTGAGGCTCCCTTTTACCACAGTGGGTAAAAGGCTGGGGTGTTTTTTAAAGGAAACGACCCTGCGCTAATCACAGGGATTGGCGCGTGGCCATTTCTGGGGGGGGGGGGGGGAACCCTTCCCACCACTTATTTAGGTGACAGTAAGGGCTACTGCATTAACCCAGTGGTAACCAGGCAGCGCACCGCACTGCCCGATTACTGCCGGGTAAGCCCAGCACTACAAAAATACAAACCATTTTTGTAGTGCCAGAAATGGCGCATGCTGGGAGTGTGAACTATCGCTGAGCTTCTGTGGTGTTTCTGAAATGGTGCATGACAAGCACTTTGTGAAAGGACCCCTAAGTGCTGAATATCACACCAGCTCTGCCTTAGCTGGCTCAGGAAACCTGGAAATGTAATGCCAGTGCCCAGATATGACCCAGCAGGCAGCGGTCAGCAAACAAAATGGAAGAGACAAGCAAAAAGAAAGATAGAACAAGGAGCCAGAGAAGAAGGAACATCTGTCTATAGCAATTGCTTCACCACAGGAAGCAGTAAGCTTAGTGTTCTTTCTGTGACAGATGCTTTAAAAGAATTTCAAAAACGGTTTCAGGGATCCTGCTACAGCGACTCAGCCTGCAAAAACCCCTGCACCAATGTCTGGTTCTGTGCCAGTAAAAGATCCTCTGCAGACAGCAAGCCTGAACATGCAAAACAGTATAAGGATAGGGTCCATGAGTGCAAGAGAGTAAAGCCCCAAATGGGTTTTCTCCTACTAAGAGCTCCTGCAACACTGCAAAATAGCCTCCTTGAGGATCTTTTCCGCAGCTGCTGCAGAGATTCAGCAATCAGTGACAAATTTGTTGCCATATAGAAGATCCCTTCTATAACCTTTTTTGGCTTGATCACCTTCACTGGTTGATTATTGGACTCCTGACAAAGGCAACTATGCCAAAACACAGCTCATGTCGAGTCCGTACCTTTCAACCATTGTACATCATAAAGAGGGGCATAATCGAATGGGGTGCCCATGTTTTCCTGAGGGCGTCCACGCAGGACATCCCCGTGAAGGGGCAGGGAAACCCGTATTATCGAAACAAGATGGGCAGCCAACCTTTGTTTCAATGATACGGTCGGGGACGCCCAAATCTCAACATTTAGGTTGACCTTACAGATGGTCGTCCCTAGAGATGGTTGTCCCCGATTTTCGGCGATAATGGAACCCAAGGACACCCATCTCAGAAACTACCAAATCCAAGCCCTTTGGTCGTGGGAGGAGCCAGCATTTATAGTGCAGTGGTCCCCCTCACATGCCAGGACACCAAACGGGCACCCAGGGGGCACTGCAGTGGACTTCACAAAAAGCTCCCAGGTGCATACCTCCCTTACCTTGTGTGCTGAGCCCCCAACCCCCCCCCCCCAAAACCCACTCCCCCCAACTGTACACCACTACCATAGCCCTTAGGGATGAAGGGGGGCACACATTTACCACCACAAGTTTAACAGGTGGGGAGGGGATGGGCCTGAGTCCGCCTGCCTGAAGTGCACTGCAGTACCCACTAAAACTGCTCCAGGGACCTGCATACTGCTGTCATGGAGCTGGGTATGATATTTGATGCTGGCATAGAGGCTGGAAAAAATATTTTAACATTTTTTTAGGGTGGGAGGGGGTTAGTGACCACTGGGGGAGTAGGGGGAGGTCATCCCTGATTCCCTCTGGTGGTCATCTGGTCATTTAGGGCACATTTTTGAGGCTTGGTCGTAAAAAAAAAGGACCAAGTAAAGTCGGCCAAGTGTTCATCAGGGATGCCCTTCTTTTTTCCATTATCGGCCGAGGACGCCCATGTGTTAAGCATGCCCCAGTCCCGCCTTCGCTATGCTTCTGACAAGCCCCCGGGAACTTTGGTTGTCCCCGCGACGGAAAGCAGTTGACGGCACCAAAATCGGCTTTCAATTATGCCGATTTGGGCGACCCTGGATGAAGGACGCCCATCTTTCGATTTGTGTCGAAAGATGGGCGCCCTTCTCTTTCGAAAATGAGCCTAAAAGTGTTTTACAATAAAAGTTTTTACCTTGGATTGTCATTTTATAATGTTTTGGTCATTCCCACTGTGTGCCATGTACTGTGCCAGCTCCAGCTGTGTTATGAAACTACAACTACTACTACTAATCATTTCTATAGTGCTACTAGACTTATGCAGCACTGTACACATTATATGTAAGTACTTTCTCTGTCCATAGAAGGCTCACAATCTAAGTTTTTGTACCTGGGGCAATGGAGGGTTAGGTGACTTGCCCAAGGTCACAAGCAGCTGCAGTGGGAATTGAACCCAGGTTGCCAGGATCAAAGCCTGCTGCACTAACCATTAGGCCACTCCTCCAAAACTGGCCACTCCTCTGAACACACTGGCAGCTCCCGCTGTGTTTTGGCACTGATGGCTCCCGCCTTGCGGCATGCCCTCTTCCCGGCACTGGCAACTTCCTTCTCATGGTGCAGCTCCCGCTGCATTCTGTTACTGGCGGCTCCCGCCGCATGGCTCACCCTCTTCCAGGTCACCTCGGCATCTGTGCCACGAGGAATGCTCTTCTGGCCCGCAGCCCCGGATGCAAGGAGCCTCGGGGTGGGGCTTTGACATCAAGACGCCTCCCTCCCCCTTCTTAAACTGCCCACACACTGCAAACAGGGCCTCAGTAACAGGTCCTGTGCACAGTTGTTCTGTCTGTATGCTTCTTGATTCGCCATTTACCTGGTTTGCTGCCTGATCTGGCTTCTGCTTGGACACTGACTCTACCGCAGGGATCGGTCCTAGGGCTACGTCATGCAAGGTTCCATGTTAGGAGTCACGGATCAAGAAAGGGATCTAGGTGTTGTCATTGATAATACGTTGAAACCTTCTGCTCAGTGTGCTTCTGCAGATAAGAAAGCAACTAGAATGTTAGGTATTATTAGGAAAGGAATGGAAAACAAAAATGAGGATGTTATGATGCCTTTGTATCACTCCATGGTGCGACCGCACTTCAAATATTGTGTTCAATTCTGGTTGCCGCATCTCAAAAAAGATATAGTGGAATTAGAAAAGATGCAGAGAAGGGCGACGGAAATGATAAAGGGGATGGGACGACTTCTCTATGAGGAAAGATTAAAGCGGCTAGGGCTCTTCAGCTTGGAGAAAAGGTGGCTGAGGGGAGATATGATAGAGGTCTATAAAATAATGAGTGGAGTTGAATGGGTAGATGTGAAGCGTCTGTTCACGCTTTCCAAAAATACTAGGATTAGGGGGCATGCGATGAAGCTACAATGTAGTAAATTTAAAACAAATTGGAGAAAATTTTTCTTCACTCAACGTTTAATTAAACTCTGGAATTCATTGCCAGAGAATGTGGTAGAGGCGGTTAGCTTAGCAGAGTTAAAAAAAGGTTTGGACAGCTTCCTAAAGGAAAAGTCCATAGACCGTTATTAAATGGACTTGTGGAAAATCCACTATTTCTGGGATAAGCAGTATAAAATGTTTTGTACTTTTTCGGGATCTTGCCAGGTATTTGTGATCTGGATTGGCCACTGTTGGAAACAAGATGCTGGATGGACCTTTGGTCTTTCCCAGTATGGCAATACTCTTTTTAACATCTTTGTGAGTGATATTGCGGAAGGGCTGTCTGGTAAGGTTTGTCTGTTTGTGGATGATACCAAACTCTGCAACAGGGTGGACAACCTGGAGGATGTGGATGACATGAGGAAAGACTCCGACTCTTCCTGCATTGCTGCCTGACCTGACTCTGCCTGGATTCTGGCTCTGGCTTCTAATCATAGATCTAGAGTCTCTCTATATTTTGCTCTGTCACTCTCAGCCCAAACCCTTCTCGACTTCTTCAGCCTCTGACTGAGGATCCCCCTGGTCCTGCTCTCTGCCTTCACCTGTGGGCTCAACCTGAAGGGAACGGTGGTCAGTCCATGTGAAGAACCTGGAGCTTGTCGGCTGTTTGCCACCTCTTCTTGGTGACCACACAAGGGCTCAGGTCAACTCCAGAAAGTGACTATGTGACATTGTGTTGTTCTCCCACTTTCTGTGTTTTGTGGAAATTGTATATTTTTCTCCTTTTTGTGGTGTAAATGCTGGAGATATGCATGTAACTTACAGTATTCTGTATGTGCCACATGTAAATATGAGTCCCACCCAGGCTGATTTCTAAAAAGTGATATGTCCAAATCGATATTTTTGAAACCCATTTTCCAGATGTTTTTCTATGCTGTTCGTCTGCAGTGCATCCATATCTCAAGGGGGCATGTTAAGGGTGGGATTTGGGCATTCCTAAGACCTGAATGTTTTTCAGCCATAATGGAACAAAACAAAAATGTCCAGGACTAAAACTAAGACGTCTTCAGCTAAATCTGTTTTAATGATGACTAAGCCACAAAAAGTGTCCTACATAACCAGATCACAACTGGTGGAATAAAGGAACGATCCCCTTACTCCCCCAGTGGTCACTGACCCCATCCCACCCCTCAAAGATATGAATGAAACAGTACATACCAGCCTCTATGCCAGCTTCAGATGTTATGGCCAGTCCTATTACAGCAGTAAGCAGGTCCCTGGAGTAGCCTAGTAGTCAGTGCAGTGCACTGTGGAGAAGGGGACCCAGGCCCATAATCCACTCTGTTACATTTGTAGTGGAATGTGTCAGCCCTCCAAAACCCACCAAAAACCTGCTGTACCCACACTGTCTCATCATCTCATCCCAATACAACACATACAAACCCACAAACATTAACACCCCAGGATACACCCTCCCTATTTCAGACAGCCTGAAAATTCTCGGAGTAACAATCGACCGAAACCTCCAACTAGAGTCCCAAGCTAAACTCACCATAAAGAAAATGTTCCTCTCAATGTGGAAACTAAAACGTGTGAAACCATTCTTCCCGAGGGAAATATTTTGCAACCTGGTACAGTCAATGGTACTAAGCCGCAGAGACTATTGTAACGGAATCTATGCGGGATGAAAAGAACAAATCATAAAGAAACTTCAAACCGCCCAAAACACAGCAGCATGGCTTATATACGGAAAAACGTGTTTTGACAGCGCCAAACCACTCTGAGAAAAACTGCACTGGCTTCCAATTAAGGAACGCATCGCATTCAAAATCTACACAAAAGTTCACAAAGTCATTTACGGCGAGACACCGGGATACATGACAGACCTCATCGACCTACCACTCAGAAACACCATAAAATCAGCACAATCATACCTAAACCTCCACTACCCAAACAGCAAAGGACTCAAATACAAATCAACCTATGCATCCAGCTTTTCCGACCTGAGCGCACAATTGTGGCACGCACTACCAAAAGCAGTAAAAACTACACTCAACCACATGAATTTCCAGAAAGCACTAAAAACAGAACTGTTCAGAAGGGCATACCCCACCGACCCAACATAAAACCTGGACATTCGTGACACAACGTAACCAAAGATCGTAACGGACATATCCTAACTCTTCCTTTCCCTCACTAAGTTCTCCCCAATTGTCTTTTACCATACATGTATCTCACTCTACCATAATATCACCTTGATATTACTCGCAACTTGTATTTGTTCACACCGGAATTGGTTAACATCGATTACGGTACTATGTAAGCCACATTGAGCCTGCAAAGAGGTGGGAAAATGTGGGATACAAATGCAACAAATAATAATAATAATAATATAGGTGAGACCTGCAACCATAAGAGCTATTGTAGTGGTTTACAGTTGGGCACAGTAGGTTTTTGGTGGGTTTTGGAGGGCTCACTATACAATATAAGGGAGCAATGGTGAGATGTGTACCTGGGAGATTTTATATGAAGTGCACAGCAATGCCCCATAAGGTGTCCCACTGCTCTGCTGGGATGTTTGTTTGGCCAGTCTACTAAGAATGCTGGCTCCTCCTATATCCCAATGGCTTGATTTTGTGCATTTATAACTTGAACTTTTTTTTTAATGGACCAAAAAGGTAAATGCACAAAACCCCATAACATCTAGCAATAGCAGCATACTGAGGGCGATGCGGGTGGTCCGCCCCGGGTGCACGCTGCGGGGGTGTAGGGAGCAGCCGCACAGCTGTTGGCTCTGCCGGTTCCCTGCTCCCTCTGATGTTACTTCCTGTTCCGGGGCAGAGGGAGCAGGAAACCAGCGGAGCTGACAGCCATTCAGCAGCTCTCAGCACCCCAGGAGGTAAGAGGCAATGCACCTGGGGCCAGTGTCTTGAGATGATGCGCCAGGGGAGGGACAACAACGCTGCGCCCAGGGAGGAGGATGACATTGCATTGGGGGGGGGGGGGGGTGCAGCAGCGATCCGACCCAGGTGTCAGCCAACCAAGGAACACCACTGTCTAGCAAGTGGAATGATACACGTTTTGCTGTTTTGAAAATCATTATATTTGCTATTCGGGTTCTGGACGTTTTGAGCAAAATGTCCAAAGTCGGGCTTAGACGTCATATCGAAAATGTGAAAGACAGGAACAGTGCCTCTGATTCTGCAGGTACAAAAGCTGGAATCCAGGAAGATGCTGTCAGTATACACACAAGAAGTGAATTGCACCTAGGGCTTCTATTCCTAGGTGTTTAGAACTTGTAAATTTAAGTGTTTATTTTCCAGCTAATTAGAGGTTATTTGAGAATACAAACACATCGGTGTTTTCACACCACTAGTACTATTGCTGGGTACTGTTTCCCCGATGGAATCAAATATATCTGACCCGCTGAGCGAAAAGGTACCAAAAGTGGAGTTACAAATAGCAGAAATAAAGGCTATGAAAATTTGGAGGGCCAAATTTTTGAAATTTTTGTGTATTATAGGGTCAGTAGAATAGGACTCTGCAATTTTTGTCACAGCTTTGATGTTCTTCATGTTCTACCGCCTAAAAACTCCAGCTATCTAAAGTGGGGTATGTTTTTTATTGATAAATGTTTCTCATTTTTTAAAGACATAATTAGTCCATACTTGAGGCTGAAATTTGGCAGGATTATGCAGTTGATATCCCTCTATCTTGAGGTAGAAATAAGTCACATACTCCACTTTTGGTACCTTTTCACTCAGCGAGTCACATATGCTTAGGGGTCATCAACAGAAAAAGCACAAAAACTGAGATGTAAATGTAAAAGTTAATACACACTAATCCAAATTAGAGTGTATTAACTTCAATAATTAATTGTTAACAGTTCATTAACTAATTTATTTGTGCGTGGATCTCAGGTTCAAACACAATTTTAGGTACTATCATAGACACCTAGTATAAGAGGCTTAGGGAGGCTGAGCTTCCCTAGCCACAACAAGCACAGCCTCCAGAAAATGAAAACTGGCAGCACAGCAAAGAGCTGCTCCCCCCCCCCCCCCCCTCCATCCGGAATCTCACTCTAAGTGCTGTCCTAGGCGGATCCAGATATCTCTCCTAAATCCTTGGTCACCACTGGTAGCAGCACAATAGCGATTCATGTAGGCTGCTTCGGGGCTGCAGCCTTCCCGGTGATGTGCTTCACTCACGTGGGAACAGGAAGTTACATCAGAGGAGGAAGGACGCATCACTGGGAAGGCCGAAGCCCCGAAGCAGCCTGTCTGAACCGCTGTACGATGATGATCAAAGTAAGTTAGATGGCATGTCAAACTGAAGGGAGACAGGGAAAATCCACAGGGGAGGAGGGAGGGATGAAAAGGGAAGAAAGATGCTAAACCTGGGAATAGAAATGTGCAGGTGCTGTTCTGATGGATTGGGGGGAGGAGACAACAGGAAGAGGTGCTGGAACTAGGAGGTGGAGAGGAGCGAAAGGAAAGGATAGATGGTGGACCAGTGGGGATGGGAGGAGAGAGAGACTGGACTGATGGAAGGGAAAAAAAAAGGAGAAATATACTTGATGGAAGAGGGGGAGAGAGACACTGGAACATGGGGGTGGGGGTGGGAAGAGAGAGGGAGAGATAATGGCCCCAGGGTAAGAGGGTACAGGAAGAAGGGAAGAGAAAGAGTAGGTACGAGCAGATACATATGGAGGGAGCATAAGGACAGGGACATAGGGGAAATGCTGGACAGAGAAGGTATAGGGATCAATAGGGTCAATACTGGACATGGGGGGAATGGATAGAGACACATAGGATCAATGCTGGACAAGGGGGGTAGACAGGGACACACAGGATCAATGCTGAACATGGGGGGGGATATGGACACAGAGGGGAGATGCTGAATATAGAGAAAGATAGGAACACTGAGAAACATAGGTAGATGCTCAACGTGGAGGGGAGGAGAGGTAAAGGAATACAGAGATGAGATGCTGGACAGGATGTATAGGGACACAGAAGAAAGATAGATGATGGACATGAAGAGAAAGGAAATGTCAAATGGACAGGAGACCCTGCAACAACAGTTAAAAACAGAGAAAGGCAGAAAAGAGAAGCTGGATTCAAAGCGAACCGAAAAACAAAATTATCAGACAGCAAAGGTAGAAAAAAGTATTTTATTCTGAATTCACTAATTGGAATATGTCAGCTTTTGGAATTCGCATCTCTGATATTTTGCATTTCAGTTTCTATTTCTCTAGCATTGCTGTGCATGCAGTCTGATCTCCTGAGATTTCCAGATCAGTTTTTTGTCTTCATATCTCTATTATTGATCTGTGGTCCCTTGTTTGATATTTGTTGAGGGTCTGTCTGTGTTTGTGTGTGACCAAGCTGTAATATTCTGCTAGTTTGTAGTGTCTGTGTAGAGATCTTTCTGCGATCCTGTTTGTTTTCTGGGGTTTTTTTTAATTAGATGATGTATTGGAGTTTTAGGGCTCAATGTACTGGGATCAGTGCTATTTAACATATTTATAAATGATCTTGAAATCAGAACGCGGAGTGAGGTGATTAAATTTGCAGATGACACAAAACTATTCAAAGTTGTTAAAACACATGCAGACTGTGAAAAATCGCAGGAAGCCGAAGACCTTAGGAAACTGGAAGACTGGGCATCCAAATGGCAGATGAAATTTAATGTGGACAAATATAAAGTGATGCACATTGGGAAGAATAATCTGAATTATAATTACCTGATGCTAGGGTCCATCTTGGGGGTCAGCACCCAAGAAAAAAAAATCTAGGTGTTGTTGTAAATAATATGCTGAAATCTTATGCCCAGTGTGTGGTGGTGGCCAAAAAAACAAACAGGATGCTAGGAATTAATAGGAAAGGGATGGTAAATAACACCAAAAATTCTATAATGTCTCTGTATCGCTCCATGGTGCGATCTCACCTTTAGAATTGTGTTCAGTTCTGTTCATCGTATCTCCAAAAAGATATAGCAGAATTAGAAAAGGTTCAAAGAAGAACGACTAAAGTGATAAAGGGGATGGAACTCCTCACAAACGAGGAAACGCTAAAGAGGTAGGGCTATTCAGCTTGGAAAAGAGACAGATTAGGGGACATATGATTGAGGTCTACAAAATCTTGAATGGTGTAGAATGAGTAGAAGTGTTCCAAAAGTACAAAGATTAGGGGACACTCAAGGAAGTTACATGGAAAAATATTTTAAATAGGAGGAAATATGTTTTTCATTTAACGAATAGTTAAGCTGTGGAACTCTATGCCATAGGATGTAGTAACAACAGTTAGCATATCCGGGTTTAAAAAAGGTTTGGGCAAGTTCCTGGAGGAAAAGTCCATAATCTGCTATTTTGACAGACATGGGGAAACTACTGCTTAAAAGAACAAATGACAGTGGGAAGGTGGAGATGGCTTGAGATATACCAGGCATGCAGGATGATCATAAGTTTCCCAAAAAACTTGTAATGCCCTGGGATTGGTAGCATGGAATGTTGCCACTATTAGGGTTTCTGCCAGGTACTTGTGACTTTGATTGGCCACTGTTGGAAACAGGATACTGGGCTGATTGGACCATTGGTTTGACCCGGCTGTTCTTATGTTCTTATGTAATATGTATAGAGCTGCCTTTTTATGCATAAGGTTGTTGCTCTTTGAGTCCTGGGAATTAATGCTGTTATGGCATGGTTTGGTTCAGAATGTGTTTTTACACAAGCTTGCACACAGTGTTTTGCAGTGGATTGTTTGTATGTTGGCCTTACTGAGGTGTTATTAAAACTTTAATTTTAGTTTGTCATAACATCAGACATGGTTTTAAATAATTTTGCAGGATGTGATGTGTGTTGAAGTGGTTGTCTCTATAGCAGACTTGAGTGTGATCAGGTATAAATTATGAGATGTTGCCCTCTTGAGGGATCTATACAATGGAATTATTTCCATAGATGTGTATGTGTTTAGTGTTCGTAAGTGCTTTAAATAATTGAATTTAAAATATGTAACATGATTACAGAAATCCATTATTATGGGCACATGAAGGTATTGTTTGTCAGTACGAGTAATCAGCAGTCATTCCTTGGGCTTCAGATCCTTCTCCATCATGATAAATTTATAACATAAGAACATAACATAACAGTTGCCATACTGGGACAGACCGAAGGTCCAGCCAGCAAGATGCCAAAACAGTAAAACAGATTTTATGCTGCTTATTCTAGACATAAGCAGTGGATTTTCTCAAGTCCATCTTAATAATGGCTTATGGAATTTTCTTTTAGGAACTTATCCAAATCTTTTTTAAACCCTGCTAAGCTAATTCACGTCTACCAGTTCCACTCCATTCATTATTTTATAGACCTCTATCATATCTCCCCTCAGCTGTCTCTTCTCCAAGCTGAAGAGCCCTAGCCACTAGCCTTTCCTCATAGGGAAGTCATTTCATCACCTTTATCATTTTCATCACCCTTCTCTGTACCTTTTCTAATTCTATATCTTTTTTGAGATGTGGTAACCAGAATTGTACACAGTATTCGACTTGTGATCACACCATGGAGCGATACAAAGGCATTATAACATTCTCATTTTTGTTTTCCATTCCTTTGCTAATAATTCCTAGCATTCTATTCACTTTCTTAGCTGCCGCTGCACACTGAGCAGAGGGTTTCAACTTATCGTCAATGATGACGCCTAGATCCTTTTCCTAATGTGGAACCTTGCATCATGCAGCTATAGTTCGGGTTCCCCTTTCCCACATGCATCACTCTGCACTTGCTCACATTAAACATCATCTGCCATTTGGATGCCCAGTGGCCAGGGCCAGCAATTGGAGGAGACAAACAAGGCAATTGCCCTGGGCTCCCATACCATAGAGGGCCCCAAACCTGCCTCAAGCTAAAGGAGATATAGACTGAAGGTCAGCTTTTGGGCCCCCTTCCCAATTTCTGCCCTGGGCCCTTGAATGTCTAACAGTACACCAGCCCTGCCAGTCGCTCAATCTCTCAGTCTTGTAAGGTCCTCTTGCAATTTTTCTCAATTCTCTTGCGATTTAACAACTTTGAATAACTTTGTGTCATCAGCAAATTTAATTACCTCACTAAGTGGTTCTTTTACCAAGTGGCGTAAAAAATGGCCCTGCGCTGGTGGGGGCCGTTTTTCCCGTGTGCCAGGGTCCTTTTTACTGCAGCGGGTAAAAAAGACCCCAGGCACACACGGCCATGCAGTAAAAGAACTCTTACTGCATGGCCATGCAATGGGGAGTCCTTACCGCCACCCATTTCTTTTTCCCCCAGAAATGGTGCGCGCTCAGGGTGGGACTACCACTGGTGGCTGCGTTGGGCTGGCGGTAGTCCTGAAAGAGCGAGTGGTAACCTTACCACAGCTCTGTAAAAGGGCCCCTAATTATTCCGATCTCTAGATCATTTATAAATATTTTTTTAAAAAGCAGCGTTCCCGGCACAGACCCCTGTGGAACCCCACGATCTACCATTCTCCATTGACAATGCTGACCATATAACCCTACTCTAATGTTTTCTATCTTTTAACCAATTTTTAATCCACAGTAGGACATTACTTCCTATCCCATGACTTTCTAATTTCCTCAGGAGTCTTTCATGAAGTTCTTTGTCAAATGTTTTTTGAAAATCCAGATATGCAATTTTCGACGGCTCGCTTTTATCCACGTTTATTCATCCCTTCAAAAAAATGTCGTAGATTGGTGAGGCAAGATTTCCCTTTACTAAATCCATGTTGGCTTTGTCTCATTAATCCTTGCTTATGTATATGCTCTGTAATTTTGTTCTTCATAATAGTTTCTTATCATTTTGCACCAAAATCAAGATTGCCGGTCTATAATTTCCCTGATCACTTCTGGAAACCTTTTTAAAAATTGGTGTTACATTGATCAGCTTCCAATCTTCTAGTACCATTCCTGATTTTAAAGGTAAATTACATATTACTAACGATAGCTCTGCAAGTTCATTTTTCAATTCTATCAGTACTCTAGGATGTATACCATCTGGTCCAGGCAATTTGATACTCTTCAATTAGTCAAATTGCCCCATTACATCTTCCAGGTTTACGGAGATTTGTTTCAGTTTCTCTGACTCATCAACATTGAATACCATTTCTTGTACTGGTATCTCTCCCACATCTTCCTCAGTGAAGATCGAAGCAAAGAACTCAAACATGAAACTGCTAATCTGCTGTTAGTGATCTGTAACCTGTCATTAAAATTGTCTGTAGTACCTGAAGATTGGAGGGTGGCCATTTTAAAGCAAATTTTAAAAAGGATTCCAGGGGTGTTCCTGGAAATTTCAGACAGCTAAGCCTGATTTCAGTGCCGGGCAAAATAGTGGAAACTATTATAAAAATAAAATTATGGAACACGTAGACAAACATGGTTTAATGAGACTCAGTCAGCATGGCTTCAGCCAAGGGAGTCTTGCCTCACCAAACTGTGTCATTTCTTTGAAGGCATGAATAAACATGTGGATAAAGGTGAGCTGTTTGATGTAGTATATCTAGATTTTCAGAAAGCTTTTAACAAAGATCCTCATGAAAGACTCCTGAGAAAATTTAAAAATCATGGGATAGGAGGCAATGTCCTTCTGTTAATTAGGGATTGGTTATTGGTCAGAAAATAGAGGGTAGGGTTAAATGGCCATTGTTTTCAATGGAGAAGAGTGAATAGTGGAGAGTCGCAGGGATCTGTACTGGGACTGGTGCTATTTAACATATTTGTAAATGATCTGGATATCGGATTGATGAGTGAGGTGAAGAGTGGCCAAAATGATAAAGGGGATGAACTTCCTCCCATATGAGGAAAGGCTAGAAAGGTTAGGCCTCTTCAGCTTAGAAGTTGGCTAAGGGGAAATATGATTGCAAAACCCTGAGTGGAGTAGAACTGGTAAAAGTGAATCAAGTTCTTCACTCCTTCTAAAAGTACAAAGACCAGGGGATACTCAATGAAATTATGTGGAAATACTTTTAAAATAAATAGGAAGAAATATTTTCTCACTCAAAGAATAGTTAAACTCTGGAACTCGTTGCTGGAGGATGTGGTTACAGCGGTTAGCGTATCTGAGTTTAAAAAAATGTTTGGACAAGTTCCTGGAGGAAAAGTCCATGGTCTGTTATTGATATGGACATGGGGGAAGCCATTGCTTACCCTGGGATAGGTAGCATGGAATGTTGCTATTAATTGGGTTTCTACCAGGTACTTGTGACCTAGATTCACCACTGGAAGCAGGATACTGGGCTAGATGGCCCATTGGTCTGACCCAGAATGGCTATTCTTATGTTCTCCGCTATAGCCTTGTCTTCCATGAGTGCCTCTTTTACCTCTTGGTCAATGATGCAGTCCAACTGATTCTTTTACCGGCTTCTTGCTTCTAATATACCTAAAGAAATTTTTACTATATGTTTTTGCCTACAACTTAATCTTTTTTTCAAACTCTAAACTGAGGCTTCCTATGCCTATTAGCTGTGCTTTATACTGATACTATAGTAACTTTAAAATAGCCCCCTTAAATGCTAGCCTATGGAACTGTAACAGAGACTTTATATGGTAAGAAAAACTGTTCCTTAAACTCCTTTGTTAAGTGAACAGAATAACTTAAAATAAAATCCCTGAATGTATTTTATTTAATTCTAAGTCTAACTTTCCCCAAGTTTAAAAACAATTTTCCAGCAAATTCTTACCAGTGAGGATCTCTCCCTCTCTGGAAGTCCTCTCACAGCATCTCTTCTGGACTGAGGGGAACCCAGCCCTGCCTTACTTATGTGTTTGTGCTTCCTTGGTGATTCACACTGCAATCAGTGTGCCAGTAGGGCTCTTTGAACTTTTTTTTTAAATTATTTAATCAGTCTCTGTGGTTTGATTGACAGATAACTGAACACAGTGTTTATCTTGCTGCCTAAAAGGAAAACTCTTGCAAAAGGTTCTCTGTAAAAGTTACTTTTTGTAGCAAATAATTTTGACTAGATATTCACAAGTATGACCCTGCCTGTCTTTCTTTTTGTATTGATAGAGATGTCTTTAAAATGGCTAAAGTTTAAAAGTCTAAACTGAGGCTTCCTGTGCATATTAGCTGTGCTTTATATTGACACTATAGTAACATAAAATAGCCCCCTTTAATGCTAGCCTATGGAACTGTAATAGAGACTTTATATGCTAAGAAAAACTAATCCTTAAAACAAAGTCCCTGAGATTTCCTATTTAATTCTAAGTCTAACTTTCCCCAAGTTTAAAGACAATTTCCAAGCAAATTCTTACCAGTGAAGATCTCTCCCTCTCTGGAAGTCTGAGGGGGGGGGGGGGGGCAAACTGGCTTAGGGTAAGTGAGATATGTGAGAAAGAGAGGCAGACTGGCTGCAGGTCTTTATGAAGGTGTAGTCATCATCTATGAACACTTTTTTCCAATTTACTTTAATTCAATTGTCTAAGACAACTTTAACAGTTTCCACTGTTTAATTTTCCTGCCAATTTATTCTCTTTCTATGCATGATTCTATAAAGCTCCACACCCAAATCCTCTTGTGCACAAACCCAAAGGGGGCGTGGCCATGGGAGGGGCATGGGTGGGTCAGGGGCATTCCAAAGACTTTCGCATAGTGTTATAGAACTTGGGAGCTATGCACCCAAATTGCACACTAGGATTCACACCAGGTTTCAGTTAGGTTAAGTCCTCATAAGTACATAAGTATTGCCATACTGGGACAGACCGAAGGTCCATCAAGCCCAGCATCCTGTTTCCAACAGTGGTCAATTCAGGTTACAAGTAGTACCTGGCAAGATCCCAAAACAGTACAATACATTTTATGTGCTGGAATACACATTTAGCAGTATTCTATAAAGAATGCTCAGCCCGGAGTGTCTTTATAGTTGGCACTGAGTGTGAATTTTTCCCACACCTACTTTTCAGCGCCATATACTTAATCTGGTCTATAGTGCGTAAATGCAGGCGGGAGTGTATAAAGGACAGAGCATAGGTGGGACGTGGGCAACACTCCACTTACACACATAGGGCCAGATTCTATATAAGGCGGCTAAAAAAATATGCGCAGAAAACATTTCTGCCTAAGCATAATCTAGAAGCGGTGCCTAGATTTAGGTGCAGTATATAGAATACGCTTAGTTGATATCCCAGCACGTGAAACTATGTGCCTCCATTTACACCAATAAAAACATGGCATAAATCCCGACACATAGATTTAGGCGCAGAGGGCCGTATTCTATAACAACGCACGTAAATTTTAGAATACCCACAAATTACCCACTTCCCTGTCCTTTTTGCCTGTGCGCATTAAAATTTGGGCGTAGTGCATTACACAATACGTTTAGCGAGTTGTGCACGTAAATTTTAGTTATTGCCAATTAGTGCTCATTATTGCTTGTTAAGTGCTGTTGATGCTGATATAGAATCCGGGGGATAGTGCGTAAATGCAAGCATGTGTACACAAAAGGCGGAGCATAGGTGGAACGTGGGTGGGGCTCCTACTTACACATGTAGGGCCAGATTCTATATAAGGTGCCTAAAAATTCACGTGGCAAACATTTCCGCCTAAGCATATTCTGTAAGCAGCACCAAGATTTAGGCACGGTATATAGAATACGCCTAGTTGATATCCCAGCATCTAAAACTACGCATCTCCATTAACACCAATGAAAATGCAGCGTAAACCGCTGAGCGTAGATTTACACACACTGGGCCATATTATATAACTACACATGGAAATTTTGGAACGCCCATGAAACGCCCATTTCCCCGCCCCTTTTGTACTGCGCACATTAGAATTTAGGCACAGTTCATTAAGCCAATTAAGTTACACGTGTTGTTATAGACTATGCCTGAATTCTGGCAAGGATCTCTAGGTGCGCTATATAGAGTTCAAGGGATAACTTACAGAATACTGGAGTCCTTTTTTAGATTTAGTTGATTCATGGGTCTCTGCATATAAATTGAAACTTAACAAAAAGAGTAAACAAAGCTTTTATGAGTAGGTCCACCACCAATTCTGAGTGATATTTATTTATCTAATCTAATCTAATCCAATACATAGTTTGTATACTGCACATGTCCCAACAAGAGGATCCAGGCGGTTTATAGTTCAAAAACCCATATAAAAGCAGGAAATAACAAAATAATCAAAAAAAATAAGAGAACAACTAACTATTAAATTTATCAAATAAAAAGCTCTTCAAACAATCTGATTCTAAACGAACGAAACCCGGTAAAGTATTCCACACATTAATAGCTTGAAAGGAAAACATAAAACCTTTCTGATGTTTATACCTAATATTCTTAAAAACTGGATATCTAAGTAACAAACTTTCATGAACTCTAACAGAGCTGTAAAAACAATGAGAAAAGAAACTGAAAAACTAAACAAACCATTTTGAAAGTAATTTGCACATCTATACAAAGCCAATGCAACCCTTTATGATAACCAGAGACACTATTTATATGTCTAACAAGCTACAAGAAGTCAGTACAAAATATGAAATAAGACCATAATTCCACACATATCAACAAAACAAAGAATTACAAATTAATAACTTTCAGATAAAATTGCACAATGCACTCCATACTCTTTATGCACCCTGCTTTTATTTACTTTTCACCTTTGACTTTTCATTTTTATTTTTTACTTGCAGTCTCTTTCTTGTCAACTATCTCTTCACCCACAAGTTCAGAACACTACTTATATCAAAATATTTTACCCTTTGTATCACTTACATGTCTGCTATATTTCACTTTATCATTTAATTCATTTCACATTGCCTTCACACACCTATGAATCTACATAGTTTTGTATTTTTTTATATGTTTGTTTGCTTACACAATCATGTTTATTCTTCTATATTTATGATATAGCTGTGACCCCTGAGGAAGGCACAACAGCCGAAACATTGACCGTGACGGGTCCAAGTGATTCATGTGACTTTTTAAAGAGAATGAATCTTTTGGAAGATATTAGACTTCTACTTGTTTCTTTGGAACATCCCTCCACCCTTTTTGCTGTAATTTCCCCCCGGATTCTATGTAGCGCGCCTAGAGATCTTTCGATGTGGATTCTATAATAATGTGCATAGCTTAACAAGCTAATGAGCGCTCATATCAGCACTTAAGAAGCAATAATGAGCACTAATTGGCACTGATTAGAATTTAGGTGCACAACTTGCTCATCGTATTCTGTAACGATGTGCACCAAACTTCTAACATGCGCAAGCAAAAAGGGCATGGCTATAGGCGGGGAAACAGATGTTTTGTGGGTGTTCTGAAATCTATACACCTAGTTATAGAATATGAAGAGTGGAAGTAAGGAAGAGGTTGGGAATTACAGACCTGTCAGTCTGACCTCGGTGGTGAGTAAGCTAATGGAAACGCTTCTAAAAAGGAGGATTGTGACATTTCTTGAACTACATGGAATGCGAGACCCGAGGCAGCATGGCTTCACTAGTGGCAGGTCGTGCCAGACGAATCTGACTATCTTCTTTGACTGGGTGACCAAACAGTTGGATGTGGGAGGGGCGCTTGATGTGGTATACTTGGATTTCAGCAAAGCCTTTGACACAGTTCCGCACAGGCGACTGATAAATAAATTGAGTGCCCTCGGTGCGGGACCTAGAGTAACTGATTGGATAAAAAATTGGTTGAATGGTAGAAGACAGAGGGTGGTGGTAAATGGAGCTTACTCTGAGGAAAAGGAGGTCGTCAGTGGAGTACCGCAGGGATCGGTCCTAGGGCCGGCTCTTTTTAACGTCTTTGTGAGCGATATTGCTGTCTGGTAAGGTTTGTCTCTTTGCGGATGATACTAAACTCTGCAACAGGGTGGACACCCTGGAGGGTTTGAATGACATGAGGAAGGACCTAGCGAAACTAGAGGAATGGACTGATATTTGGCAACTAAGGCTTAATCCCAAAAAATGCAGGGTCATGCACTTGGGTTGCAAAAATCCGAGGGAACGGTACAGTATAGGGGGTATAGTGCTTCAGTGTGCGAAGGAAGAGCGGGACTTGGGGGTGATTGTGTCTGATGACCTTAAAGCTTTCAAAGAGGTAGAAAAAGCAATGGCCAAAGCCAGAAGGATGCTTGGGTGCATAAAGAGAGGCTTGACCAGCAGGAAAAAGGAGGTGATAGTGCCGTTGTATAAGTCTCTGGTGAGGCCTCATTTGGAGTACTGCGTGCAGTTCTGGAGACCGCACCTACGGAAAGATATAAACAGGATGGAGTCGGTCCAGAGGGCGGCTACGAAATTAGTAAGTGGTCTTGAATGCAAAAATTATAGGGACAAGCTTATGAACCTCAACATGTATATGCTGGAAGACAGGAGGGAGAGAGGAGACATGATAGAAACGTTTAAATATCTCAAGGGCATTTATGTACAGGAAGAGAGCCTTTTTCAAATGATGGAGAACTCTGGAATGACGGGGCATATGACAAAGTTAAGAGGGAATAGGCTTAGCAGTATTATTTTACAGAAAGGGTGGTGGAGGCATGGAATAGCCTCCTGGTGGAGGTGGTGGAGTCTAGAACTGTTCCAGAATTTTAAAAAAAATGGGATAAGCATGTGGGATCACTTAAGAACAGGAAGAATTAGGGGTTACAGAGGATGGGCAGACTGGATCGGTCATATGACCATTATCTGCCATCATGTTTCTATGATATAGTGCACCTAAATCTATGCGCCGGGATTTACGACATGCTTTCATTGGTATCAATGGATGCGCATAGATTTAGGTGCTGAAATATCAACTAAGCATATTTTATAATCAGCGCCTATATAGCATACACTTAGTCGGCACTGATTTCAGTGCCAATTTTTTAGGTGCCCTATATAGAATCTCCCCTTTGTGCTCTATAATCATTTCTACCATTTTGCCCAGCACTGACATCAGGCTCACCAATTTGCAGTTTCCTAGATCACCCCTGAAACTGTTTCTAAAAATTGAAATTAAACTGATCACCTTCCAATCTTCAGGTACCATAGATTATTTTAATGATAGGTTGCAAATATTGCTAGTAGTAGGTCTAAAATTTCATTTTTGAGTTATTTAAGTACTCTGGAATGTATATCATCCAGTTGATTTGATATTCTTTAATTTGACAATTTGCCCTCTTATATTTTTCAGGTTCACTGAGATTTGTTTCAGTTCTTCCAAATCATCGTTGTTAAATACCATTTCTTGCTCAGTAAGACTGAAGCAAAGAATGAATTTAGTTTCCCTCTATAGCCTGGTCCTCCTTGAGCATTCCTTTTACCCCTCAATCATCTAATGGTACAACTCACTCCCTCACAGGCTTCATGCTGTGAATGTTCCTGAAAAGTTTTATTATGAGTGTTTGCCTCTACAGCAAGCTTCTTTTCAAATTTTCTCAATGTCTGCTCTATCAAAACTTTGCATCTAACATACCAGTGCTTAGGCTATTTCTTATTTTTTCATTTGGATCCATTTTCCATTTTTTGAAAGGTATTATTTTGGTTGTAATTGCCTCTTTCATCTCAACTTGTCAATTGGCCTTCCTGCCTTTTTAATATGTGGAATACATCTGCTCTGGGCTTCCAAGATGGTAGTTTTAAACAATGTCCATATCTGCTATTTGTAGGTTTTTTTTCTAACCATAGTTCTCTTCAGGGATTCTTTGGCAATTTTGAAAGTGAAAATACATGCATAGTATAACTTGGAAAACTAGTGCAAAGTCCATGGATAAAATGTACCTACAAACTTTGCTGGAGTGCGGGAAACTTGGAAATTTCCCCTTAAAACAAATGGTGGGGGAAGAAAGTCAGAAAACTGTAAGAAATAGCAGCAGAGCCAGTTCTATCTATTTTGCTGCCCACTACTAGCAGATTCTAATAGTCATTCTAATTTTTCCTACACAATAACTCTGAGGGCAAACTCCTAGCCTCTGAATTATCTTAATGTTATGTAGTTTCGGGTTCTTCTTTTCTCTAATTTCATACACATCCATGGCAGTGCCTATGCCACCAGCAGAGGCTTTCTCCCCGCAAGCTATCGCAACCATTTGGCACCCTTGCCCTGCCCAGAGTACACCCAGAGTGCCCTGCCCAATCAACCCAGGTATATCACCTACTTAATTGTCATACATAATCATTGCCTACAGTTGATTAGTTCTCCCTAATCTGAAACAAGCTCACTATGAGTCTACCTCTCATTCCACCTTTTTTTTTCTAGCTCCAAAAGTATGGAATGAACTTCCACCTTCCATTCAAGGAGAGTCATATAAGAAATTTAAAAAACTTTTGAAAACACATTTCTTTGTACTAGCCTATGGAATGATGGTGAGATGTTCGGCACTCAGTGAGTTGCTGGACTCTCATTGTGCATTCTCCCCAGGATTCTATATATGGCGCCTTAATTTCTGCACAGCAATCGAAGCGTATTCTATAACAATGCACGAAACTTAATTGGTTAACTAGCTAATCAGTGCTGTTAATTGGATGTTAACAAGCACTTATCAGCACTAATTGGCATTAATCAAGATTTACCTGCACAACTCACTAAGAGGTCTGTTTACTAAGGTGCGCTGAAAAAATGGCCTGTGGTAGTGTAGGTGCATGTTTTGGGCGCACACAGATCCATTTTTCAGCATGCCTGCAAAAAATGCCTTTTTAAAATTCTTTCCAAAAATGGACATGCGGCAAAATAAAAATCGGCGAGCGTCCATTTTGGGTCTGAGACCTTACCGCCAGCCATTGACTTAGCGGTAAGGTCTCATGCATTAACCGGGCGGTAAAGACCTGTGCGTGCCAAGTGCCAGAAAATAAAATTATTTTTCAGATGCGCGTATCAGATGCACGCCAAAAATGAAATTACCGCAAGAGCCACGTGGTAACTGGGCGGTAACTCCAAATTGGCACATTTGGGCATGCTTAGACGCTTACGCGGCTTTGTAAAAGGGCTCCTAAGCGTATTCCGTAATGTGGTCCACCTAAATTCTAAGTTGCATAGTTGAAAAGAAGGTGCGCCCATGGGTGGGGCATGGGCATTTCTGAAATCTATGTACGCTGTTATAGAATACACCTAATCCGCACCTAATTTAGCTATCGGGATTTACGCCAAGTAAAACATGGCGTAAATGGCCGTGACTATTTTTGGTCACCTGGAGAGGTGCTAGGCACAGAAATTTAAGTCTATTCTATAAAATGTAGGTGTACTTTTACAGAATATGCCTAGGCGTAATTATTTTCCACCTGGATTTTTCAGGCATCATATATAGAACCTAGTCTTCTATGTCTCTTTATAATGAATGAATGTATCTTTCCTAGTAATGCCGTAGTTCTTTTCTGTTTCTCATTAGTTTTAATATGTACATCGTTGTGATCTGCTTATCAGCCCAGGCAGTACATCAAGATTTTAAATAAACATAAATAAATATATGACACTTTTCAGGTGCTATCTGATTTGCAGTAGGTAAATCTGGGACACTTGCAGTTCATTTGAAAGGGGAAGTGACAGTCCAGTGATTTGTCCCCATGAAAAACTATAATCAGCTGCTCTCAAAATACTTATAAAAAAAAGAGCTTTCTTTCAATTTTATTTTACCACTAAATATTTCAAATTCAATACAAAGGCATCAAGGCTGACAAGTGTATGCTATATGCAAGTGATTTAATTATGCACCGGAAAAATTCTAATCAGTCAACAAAATCCAGATGTTATCAATATGTAAATTCTGTGTGGGAGGCATATTACAACCAGAGACTTTCAGCTGGGTCCCTGGATACTTTATACAGATGAGCTATTAATATTTTTTTAACAGATAATAAAATAATGTCCCGATCTTTGCCGACACTAGCTCATTTGTATGGTTTACAGTCTTTATTTTCATTCTCTAGTCTCATTTCTGTTATTTGTTTGTTCCCTCTCTCTCTCTCTGTTTCTCTCTTTCCGTCTCTCTCTTGCTGATGTCTTTATCCTGTTTAAGTTTTCATTCTTCTTGTGGTCTTTTGTTCAGATTAGATACGTTAATACTTTTTTTCCTTCTCTCTTCCTGCTCTCTTCTCCTCTTCCTCCTTGCTCCACTTTCTTCTTGTCATTCCTCCTTCTCCTTTGACCTCTTTCTCCTCTCTCCTCCATTGCTCATTCCTTTCTTCCTGTGAAGTCCCATCTTTGCTCATGCCCCATCCCCTGTCTTCTTCCCCTCACCATGGGTCCTTTCTCCCTCCACTCCATAATCAGTCCCATTTCTTTCTTCCTCCCCCACCCTTTTATTCAGGGTACTTGCTTCCCTTCTACCATTCCTGGACCTTTCTCCTCTTCACTTCAACCCTTTGCTCTCAACTCCATCCCCTTTATTCGGTTCCTGTTCTTTCTATATCAAATCTATGTTATATGAATGTTCTAATGTGTGCTTATTAGATGTTTCTTTAGTATTGTGCTGACATCCTATTATATCTCTGTTATTTGAAATTCAGTGCTGTTAAATGTGTATAGTTTTGATACTATATCATGGTAGTCCTATTATTAGGTTTTAATTTGCTGCTCTAAAGTTTACCTATTGTATTCATGTTTGTATTTGGCAATTTTTACTATTGTTATGCTGTTAACAAAATTGTAAGTTTTATGTTAAACTGTACCTGCTGTACACCGCCTTGGGTGAATCTCTTCATAAAGGCAGTTACTAAATCCCAATAAATAAATCTTCAATTTCCTCAATTCTCATATAAGCTCTCCTCACATCCCTGCTACCACCTCCATCACCACCACTCCAGAAATGCTCTTCTCACGTACTGTCTTCCAAATACCACAAAGCTCTCACACATCCTCTCCACACTCTGCCTTATCTACCAAAAACCTCTCAATTTTTTTATTCACCATATACTCCCCATCCAAAAGGTCTCACTACACCCCCTCAAAGAAGTTCTTATAGAATTCACCCTTCTCATATTCTCTCTCCTCTTTCAAAGCCCTTATAGCATTCACCCTTCCTACCTGCCACCAAAACGTTTCATGGCATTCTCCTCCCTCTTGTCCTCCCAAAGAAAGCTCCCACCACATTTTCTTATTCACTGGATGTGACAGACAGATTCTTTTATCTGGGAAACACTGGGTCTTAGACTCAACAAAAAAAAATCAAATAAAGCTGAGGGGGTCAATATTCAAAGCAATTTTAAGCAGGCAGGAAAGACTCCTGCCTAGTTAAATCACTTGGGACTGGCTAACCACTAATATTCTGTGGCACTTAAATGGCCCTGTACTATTCAGGTAGTGCTGGGGTGGTCCAGGGAGGAGTCTGGGTGATGCCAATACTTATCCAGGCACCAGTGATATTCAGTATCAGTGCCCATATAGGTAACTGGGCAGATAGAACCACATAAAAACAGTCCTATATTTGGCTGCTTAGCTATCTGGACACCGGAACTGAATATCAACCAATGCCCAGATAGCGTTAGATAATGGCTTAACATTCTCCCTCCCAACCTTCCCCTCCAACAACAAGGGCTGAACCACCCACCTCAACCTCCTCAATAGCAGATCTCTCCTTGACCCCACCGCAACTAGTAGCCCTTCTCCCTGAGACCCCACTCACCCATCTGTAGGCCCTTCCAGTCCTACCTTTGTATATCTGGTCGTCTTGGGGAGTCACTGGGGCAGGAACAAACCCTAGTCACTCCTTGGTTGAAGAAATATCTACCACAACCTCTAGCAGTAGTCTACCACTTGACATTATGGTAGCTATTTTGTGGCCAGAGCCAGAATAGGCAGGGGCAAGTGAGGTTCACTCCTGCCTTGATAATCTTACTAGACCACCAAAGATACAAAAGTAGGCCTGGGGATCTATGGGTGGGTGTATCGGGTTCTTAAAAGGGAGGAAGGGAAGCACATTGGAATGGTCTGGGAGGGTATCAACTCTTGGGGGGGGGGGGAGGTGGGTGTTGGACACTTGACAGGGGTCACTGCTATTGAAGGGACTCAGGGAGTATTGCTTTTGGTGTGGGAATTAGGAGGACCCATGGCTGGGGGAGACCAGAACTGTGGGAGGAGCATCTGGACCAGAAAGGAGGGGAGTTCTCTTATATAAGTCTTTGCTGATATTCAGCCAGCACCCGCATAAGTGTCTTATGTGGGTGCCAGCTGAATATCAGCCAGGAAACACATAAGAACCATATTGAATATCTGGGCCTAATTCAACCAGCAATGAAGAGCTCTTAAATTTAGATACCTAACTTAGGTTTCTAAATTGTGTCCTATTTTCAGTCAAACTTAGAAGCCTCAGTTTGTAGCTGAAATTTCATCTTAAATTAGGATCTTCAAAGTTATGCTTATAAATTTAGGTCTGTCATTCATTTGCCTAGATTTATGAGTCTAATTTATATGTTGAAAATTACTGCTAAGCTCCTAACCTCTTTTCTTCACTCTAAATCTGCCTGTGATGGAATAGGGTAAACACAATTCTCCTTAAGTGCACTCCCTCACAGGGCACATTAAAAGAAAGCTAGCTAGACTGCTGAGCCAAGAAAATGGGGTCCAACTGGACAGAATGAAAAACCCAGAGCAAAATCCAGACAGAGACCTAGAGCAGGAAGAGAAGGCTTGCAAGGTGTCTCAAGGACCAATTGCCTGCAGACCAGATAGTTGACTGAGATAGGAGAAGGGTTTTCCTTGTAACATTGAGTAATTCTGAGGCTTGGCAGGAGCCAGGCTTCTGTCAGTTTGATTTTAACTTCAGACTGACCCTCCTGTGCAATAGTGGTTTGTTGAGGCCTGACACAAGTAGTTTTTCATTTGTTTAATTACAGTTAGATTAGAAACTGATTTATGCAACTACTGAGTCCTATGCCTGAAGAGAGAGACAAGGCATGTGCACATGCTTGCTTTAAATGTCATTAAAGAGTTTAATTTACCCTTATATTGCAGTTTGCCTGCATTTGTGAAGTGTACCAGCCAGCAATATAGTCAGTGGTGTCTGGAGCCGGCTCACAGTGGCTCACGAGAACCATTTGTTTTTAAGAATTTTAAGAGCCGGTTGTTAAAGTAGGCTCCCTGTGGCTATTTTAACAACTAGCTCCCAACATTTGGGCTGGGGGGGCCCCCTCTTGAACTCCCTTTTACATTGCTGGTGGGGATGCTGAGGCCCACCAGCCAAATAAATAGACTCCTGCCACCCCCCCCCCCCCCCCCCCCCCATTGCTTGTTTCTGGCTCTGAACAGCATGCCGGGAATTCTCACTTATATGCAAGAAGTTCCAACATGCTGCTCAGAGCCGGAAACAAGCAGCGGTGAGCGATGGCAGTCCATTTATTTAGCTGGCGGGACACGGCATCCCTAACAACAAAAGTATGCCTAGTGTGCCCACAAGGGGGGGGGGGGGGAAGAGGAATGCATTGCCTCCACCCCATCCACCCCTGGGCCTTCCCTAGATTGCATGGCTGGCTATGCCTGGGGAGAGAGCCCATTGTTAAAAATTTACCAGTACACTGAGTATAGTCCATAATGCTGTATGGATGTGAATGATGAACACTGTGGTCCTGATTTATGACAGCACTCATACGTAAGATGGTCAAATGGAGAGGCAAAACGGTGATCAACAGAAGTAGAATGAGTAGAAGTGAATCGATTTTTTACTCGTTCCAAAAGTACAAAGACTAGAGGACACTCAAGGAAGTTACATGGAAATACTTTTAAAACAAATAGAAAGAAATATTTTTTCCACTCAACGAATAGTTAAGCTCTAGAACTCTTTGCCGGAGGATATAGTAACAGCGGTTAGCGTATCTGGGTTAAAAAGGTTTGGACAAGTTCCTGGAGGAAAAGTCCATAGTTTGTTATTGAGATAGACATGGGGGAAGCCACTGCTTGCCCTAGGATTGGTAGCATGGAATGCTGCTACTAATTGGATTTCTGCCAGGTACTTGTGACTTGGATTGGCCACTGTTGGAAATAGGATACTGGACTGGATAGGCCATTGGTCTGACCCAGTATGGCTATTCTTATGTTCTTAATCTGGTACAAAGGCACCCAGAACTAGCCTCACTAGCACAACTAGCCTCATGCACACATTTACAGTTTACACCTGCTCTGAGGAACATATAAATGTGTTCATGCATTCTACATGGGTATTCAGCTATGTTATAGAATACACTTGCACATCCTGTCATTCCAGACAGAAAAAAACAACCCAACACCAAACAACATGTTTCAAATTAGTACATATTCCTAAGTGTGCTGTCACCCAGCACAAATAGCTTAAGTCACAGTCATGGGGTAATAAGCAAACCACAGACTTTTACCCATATAAACTCTTGATTATTGTCTTCTATGTTGCAAACAACACAAGGAGTTTGAACAATGCCATCACCACTCCCTGAGACTCATCTGCAATATAATTGGCAAATTAGAATCTGCCATAGAGGAGTCTTGAAAGGTGCCAGATTCCTAGTGAGGAGGGAATGGTGGTGAAATCTCCAGAATTCCCATGTGTATCCTCCAATGAAACGTGAAAACTGAGCACAGATCACAAAGAAGATGATGGTGCCTTCGATCAAGGACACTCTCAAGTACAACTTTGAAATCTGCCAGGTAGACCTCTGCAGTTGGGAGAACATAGCCTTGGGCAGGGGCAGAAAGAGAGCAGCTCGATCATTTAACATCCAAAGCTTGCAAACGAAGTGAACACAAGACCAAATGAAGAACGAATGAGAGAAGAAAGGTCAACTGTACAAGTTCATCAAGTGTGCCAGTTGTGGTCTCATTGGCAAGTCTACATTGAGGTCCAGGAAAGACAGGATATTTAAAGTTGTGGTTGTTTTTTATTTAAATGCCGGCACATGAATTCTGCATGTATATTCAGTGCCGCTGTCTGGACAGAAAGTGGTGCTGAATAGAAGTGCAGAGTGGCAAACTTCACTGCTATCCAGAGAGATATCTGGATAATTTTAGGACAGCTTTTCTTGCTACCTTAAAGTTAGTTGATAGCTATCCAGATAGTGGGCTGAATCCCCCGGATTCTATATAAGGCTTGGCAACTAGCTCTAGTTAAATTGGACACGTGTCCAATTTACATGTGCTACTTAATTGAGTAACCACCCAATAACCATGCATAACTCTAGGCATGCAATATAGAATCCCAGGGATTATATAGAATATAATATAAAAAATAAGCTCTTTTTTCAGCCGCATCTAGATTTTAGATGTCATTTAGATGTCATTGAGTGGAGGAGTGGCCTAGTGGTTAGGGTGGTGGACTTTGGTCCTGAGGAACTGAGTTCGATTCCCCGCACAGACAGCTCCTTGTGATTCTGGGCAAGTCACTTAACCCTCCATTGCCTGCTGCATTGAGCCTGCCATGAGTGGGAAGGCATGGGGTACAAATGTAATAAAAATTTACAGAATCTGGTCCTATCTGTATAATTTTCAAAAGTGCCCATGCTCCACCCTTGCTTGGCTCCAGCACTATGCAGGGCGGTCCATAATGATTTTCAGCTGTATTAACTGTATAGTACCACTGAAAATCCAGAGTATTTATCCCAACAAAGAACTTCTACAGATTGGGTATCCATTATCTTGATAAATGCCTTTGAATACTGAGGCTTAAGGGCCCACTATTCAGCCGGCAGGAGGCAGCCTGAATAAGTGACGCAGTTGATGCTGACCCCAGATATTTAATGTCATGCTGTTTCTGGTGACCAGCATTGAATAACCTTTTTTTTTGGCCGACTGTAACTTAACCGGCTATGTTGGTATTCAGCGCTGGCCGGTTATAGCAGGCAAAGATAGGATTGCTACATGCCACCCAGTTCTTGAATATTCATGGATAGTTGGCTATATCACACGATATAGCCAGTTAGTTACTATATATGGGGCCTACAAAATCGGCGCTGAAAACAGTGCCAACTAAGCATATTCTATAATCGGTGCCTAGGATATCGATTATAAACACACTTAGTTGATATTTCAGCACCTAAATATATGAGCATCCATTTATACCAACAAAAACAAGGCATAAATCCAGGCACATAGATTTAGGCACACTGGGCTATATTCGTAAACTAGGCGTGCAAATTTTGAAATGCCCACTTCCCCGCCATAATCATGCCCCTTTTTGCCTGCGCACACTAGAAGTTCGGCGCATGTCGTTACAGAATACGCTTAGCAAGTTGTGCGCCTAAATTCTAATCAATGCCAATTAGTGCTCATTTTTGCTGGTTAAGTGCCCACCCAAGCCCACCCTTGGCTACGCCACTGCTTTGGTCTTTCCCAGTATGGCAATACTTATGTACTTATGTATCAGCGCTGATTGGCTTGTTAAGCTGCTCACATTGTTATAGAATCCCAGTGGCGTAGCTACAGGTGGGCCTGTGTGGGCTGTGGCCCATCCAATTTGTACTTAGGCCCACCCAAAATTGTGGCTCTCTTGCTGTGGCTGGTGGGAATCCTCAAACCCCTCAGCTAAATATTTCCTCCTCATCAGGCAGCCAATGCCTTTCCAAATGGCAGCTGGCATCACACATCGGCCCCTCTGCACATGCTCAGTTTTCACCAGGTAGAAGCACTGAGCATGGACGGACTACTGGCAGCGACGTCAGCTCAATTCAAGTATTGCCAGCTGCTGTTAGGAAGAGCACTGGCTGCCCGAGGAAGAAATCTTCAGCTGGTACAGTCTGGGGATATCCACCAGCTCAGGTATTTAATATTTTGTGTTTGAAGGTAGGGGAGAGCAGAGAGTAGAGCAGATGGGGGGGGGGGGGGGCTAGGAGGGGCTGAATTCCGTGCCCATCCATTTTGGGCTCAGGTCCACTCAAAATTGGCTGTCTGGCTACACCCCTGTAGAATCATGCCGATTTCAGTGCGGATCTCTAGGCAGGCTATATAGAACCTGGGGATATGCACTAATCGCTAATATTCAGCAGAGATAACCGGCTATCTCCTGCTGGATTTTAGTGGTTAGCTGGCTAAATGCTATTTAAAAGGCCAGGAGCCGTTTCTGGCCAGTTGAATAGTGCTGAATATTGGGGGGTAAATATCTAAGTTCAAATCTAAATCTAAAGTCAAGGACTGATCTTACTAATGAATACAAAATAAAAATAAATTAGCTGCTAAAACCTAAAACATCATCATCGACAAGAGACTCCATCATCATTTCATGAATTATTTGTGTCTCTTAGCACTTCTAAAGGTTTCTCTACTATAGCCTGGGGAAGAGTAATTCTTTTAAGAAATTGGTTTTCCCCATATTCTCCAAAATGGAGGGATGAGAGGAAGATTACAAGAATAAGGAATAAGCTTTTCCTGTCCTACCATGCAGCCTGCTGAATTAATTTGGAGATGAGGCCTCGCTACAGAAAAATTAACAGAGGGCCTGATATTCAAAATGATTTAAGTGAGTATGAAAGGCGCCTGCTTGCTTAAATCATGCTCAGGAAGCAAATCCCACTCACTCCTGCCCCTAATGGCTCCATATGTAAAATGGCCACCATGAGCTCTAGTGGTAGTCTCGTGGGAGACAACAGCTAGAGTTTCCGTGTTTAATAAATGATATTTTCATTATAAACAACAAATGGTTTGAACTAAAAAAAAGGGTTTGATATACCGCCCTAAGGTGAGGGACCTTCACATCAGTTTACAATTTTATAGATGGTTTCATCCACATTCACCTCCCTGTGTACACTCCCTTGCAAATACATACTATGTAGGTTATATATGTATTTAGGGGGTCTTTTACTAAACCGCCATAGAGGTTTTTAGTTCATGTAGAAATCAGCTGGCGGTAAACACTGAGATGCCATTATATTATATTATATCATATCGCTAACTCCAGACTCCGTTCCTTATATCTCGCCGCACCTTATTCCTGGAATAGACTTCCTGAGCCATTATGTCAAGCTTCATCCCTGGCCACCTTCAAATCCGGGCTAAAGGCCTACCTGTTTGATGCTGCTTTTGATTCCTAACTTGTCACTTGCTCATACCTTTATCTTGTCTTCCTCTCTTCAATAATCCCTTTCCCTATGTGTCCTATCTGTCTGTCCTACCCTTATCCCTTATTTGTACTGTCTGTCTGTCCTGATTTAGATTGTAAGCTCTTTTGGGCAGGGACTGTCTTTCTTCATGTTCAATTGTGAAGCGCTGCGTATGACTGGTTGCGCTGTAGAAATGTTTTGTAGTAGTAGTAGTAGTATATTCATATTGGCGTCTCAGTATTTACCACCAACTGATTTCTACCGCAAGCTAAAAATGCTACCGCGGCTTAGTGAAAGACCCCCTTACTGAATAAAGCTTAGACAGAAATTTGGCATTTACATATGCATATATGCACATACCCATGTAAATCAATCCAAAAACAAACTCTCTTCTACATATACATTAAATAGGTATACAAAAACATTTTTACATCATGTTTTAATAATACAGATAACTGAGATGAGTAGAGAAGAGAGAAAAAGCCTCAGAACCACACCCTCGCTATATTTCAAAGCAACAGGGATTTAAAGGTAAAAACCTCATCGTCATAAAAAACCTTCTCTCTTAAAACAGAGCTCTGCACAATGCAAAAATATTGCTTGGGAAGCACGCCAGGTGCCCTTGGCCTGGATTGGCCGCTGTCGTGGACAGGATGCTGGGCTCGATGGACCCTTGGTTTTTTCCCAGTGTGGCATTACTTATGTACTTATGTATATATGAAAGTCAAAAGAAATGCACTTATCTGCATATAAACACTGATGATGGCCAACATTTGGTATATAAGTTGAAGAGTGAAGTACCTTAAAACTCAACTAAGATAGTATAGGGTCTAGTCTGTCCTGTTAAACCCTGATAACACTGAACACCATGAACAAAAAAAAAATATATATATATATATATATATATATTTATATATATATATATATATGAAGTGATTATTATTATAATTTTTTAATTAAAAGACTTGACCATTTAATTACAATATGTATATAATTCATATTTAAGGTTATGTATGACATACATATTTTTATATTGTGCTAAATTTGTATGACTAGTATATATATTTATGATTTCTTGATGATATTTTACAGATTTTTATATATCTTTTCACTTTTTATGGTGTTCAGTATTATCAGCTGAGATTATAATTTTAGCTAGGTATTTTATATTTTAATTTTAAATTACTAATGTGAATACAATTGTTTGTCTTGTAGCCCCTGATGCAGCCCAGTTGGGCGAAACACGGCCTGTGTCGGGCTTTCTAATGTTATTTTAACCTATTTTAAATAAATATTGTTTTTTTTATCCACATATCTGCTTTTTTTTTGTTGTTTCCATCTTGGAGTTTGCAGATCGGTTACCCTGTTGTTTTCTTGGACCTTCCCTGTTAAACCCTGAGGCAGCTTATATGCGAAACGCTGGCCAATTCATATGTATGGGAGAGTTTGTTTTTGGATTGATAATTGAGTTCTCTTCCTTTCTGTAATTTGTAATTTTACTTGATACATACACATGTAAATGCCATTATTCTAAATATTTACACATGTAATGGACGCATAATTGTTAGCACTAATTTTATAGTGCTAACAATTAGTTTTGTAAATTAGTTGCTAACATGTACATGTCTATTACCCATGAAAGTGTTTAGAATAACATTTACCCATGTGGGGCTAAATTCTACATATTTGACCAAAACCCTCCACGCAAAAAAAAATATGCCTAGGCGTAATCTCTACAGTATGCCTAAATTTTATAGATTAGGCTTAAATTTCCTTGCAGTATATAGAATATGGCGAGCGTCTATCCATGCAACCAAATTTGGTCACATCCATTTAGGCCATGTTTTACTTAGTGTAAATCCCGACACCTAAATTCTATAGTAATGTGCATAGATTTTAGAAATGCCCATGCCCCGCCCCTGAACACACCCCTTTTGATCTATGCAACTTAGAATTTACGCGCACCATGTTACAGAATACGCTTAGTGAGTTTTGCGTGTAAATCTTAATTAATGCCAGTTAGTCCTAATATTTGCTGGTTAACATCCAATTAACATCCAAGTTAACCAATTAAGTTACGCTCATTGTTATAGAGCACGCTTCGATTTTCACTTGGAAGTCTCAGTGCAATATATAGAATCCCAGGGGTAATAGTGCTAAGGCAGAGTGGGGCAGAGACCAGAGTTATCCACTTAGCAGCAATTTTCAGCATCACTACTTGGATAACTGTCTGGATAGCTTAGGGCAGCTAGGGCCACTGAGAAACTGAACTGGGCAGGGCGGCCGCCGCCGCCAGGCCCAGGGCATGGCCACTGTCACCCCCCTCCATCGCTGCCACTGCCACCCCCAAAATAGGATTAAAATACCTTGGCTGGCGCCTGGCGGGGATCCCGAGGCCCCACCAGCAGAAGACGTCTTCCTCCAGTGCTGACTGCCTACCCCTGCGGCTGCTTTTCCTCTCAGGGCATGCTCGGTTTCAAAACCAAGCATGTGCTTCTGAAAGGAAAAGCTGCCGCTCAGCAATGAGCAGGAGAGTAGTGCTGGAGGAAGCTCCGGATCCTCCCCAGCCTCCAAGGGGGGCCCAGTGCTGGAGTTTTCTCTCTCCTGCTCCTGTCGGGTCCCGACAGGAGCAGGAGAGAGAGAGAGATCCCGGCCCTGCCTCCTCTCTTGGCGCCTCTGAGGGCAGCATAAGGGCTGCCCTAAATCTATCCAGATAAGCTTTCCAGATAACACTGGATATTACTGCCCTCCAGATAGTGCTGGGACCTCACCGCTCTATCCAAATACTCAGCAGCAACCACTATCGGGATACTGCCACTAAATAGCTGATTTTTTTAAACGCTGACCACCATGGGCTGAACATGGGGGGGGGGGGGGGGGGGGGGGGGGGAGGGATAGGAATATCTAACGCTAAGCTGTGCTGGCATTCCGGAAAGCATGGAGCATTTGTTCACAGACCCTCCGTTCTCAGTCACAGTATGAGAACATGAATCCCAGCTACTGAAAGTTCCTTGGTGAAAAATCAAACTTACACATGGCTGATTTATGACCTGTTCAGGCCGATGATTGACCAATGGGGGATAATCGATTTTCAGTGTGTAATCAGCTTCAACATTCATTTAATCTGAGTCTCATACATCTTGAGGTTCGACCCACATACACCGAATCGCAAGGCCATAGAATCACATAAATTACAAATTCTGATCAACAGTTGGTCAAAAACTTTACTTTTCAATTTCACATTAGTCTCTCCATTGTTCTGTCACTACAGTAGAAGAGCAGTATTGAAAAAGACCAAACACATAGGACTAGATTCTACATATGCTGTCAAATAAATCGGCGCCAAATTAAACCGCACTTAGGGGCGCTTTTATTAAGTAGCGGTAATCCCAGAGCAGCAATCAGAACTACCACCGGCCCAACGCTAGCAGAAATGTTTGAAAAATATTTCCGCACGGGGTTAGCCGGCAGTAATTGGGCAGTGCCACGTGTTGGCTGGTTACCACCGGATTAGTGCAGGAGCCCTTACCGCCACCTCAGTGGGTTGCGGTAAGTTCTCCCCTCTGCATGGCCACATGATAAGAGCAATCTTACCTCACGGCCATTTCTTTTTTCGGCTTTTTTACCCGCGGCGGTGAAAGGGCCTCAGCGAGGGGGAAAAACAACCGCCACCGCTAGCACAGGGTCCCTTTTACCACAGTTTAGTAACAGGCAGTGGCTTAGCTACGTGGGGCCTGGGGGGGGGCCTGGGCCCCCGTAGATTTGGCCCTGGCCCCCCTGCCGACGACCCGCCCAACCCCCCTCCCGCTGCCAACCCGCCGTCAACCCGCTGTCGCCTACCTTTGCTGGCGGGGGACCCCAACCCCCCCCCCGCCAGCTGAGGTCCTCCTCGCAAAAGGCTTCCTTCTGTTTCTGATGTCCTGCACATATGTGCAGGACGTCAGAAACAGAAGGAAGCCTTTTTCCGAGGAGGACCTCGGCTGGCGGGGGGTTGGGGACCCCGCCAGCAAAGGTAGGCGACAGCGGGTTGGCGACAGGAGGGGGTTGAGCAGGTCGGCGGCGGGGGCAGGGTCGACAATGACTGGCGGGCGGGCGATGTTGGCAGCAATGGCGGGAGGGTCGGCGGCAATGGTGGGGGGGCTAAAATGTGCCCCCTCACCTCAAGCTCTGGCCCCCCCTCCCGCCGAAGTCTGGCTACACCCCTGGTAACAGGGCCCCTTAGTGCTATTCTATAAACCTCACCTAAAGTTAGGTGCAGTTTATAGAATACGTAAAGCGCCCATTCCTTGACTAAAGTTCATCACGGCCATTTATGCCAATTAAAACCTGGTGAAAAAGTGCATGACTAATTTAGGTGTGGATCGGGCATCTTCTATAACACTGCATGTAAATTTTAGGAATGCCCATGATGACCCTCCCTTGACCATGCCCCCTTTTGAGATCCACAAGGTGCGATTTACGTGCATCAATTTATAGAATAAGCTTAACGAGTTATGTGCGTAAATCCTAAATCCTAATTAGTCCCAATTAATGTCGTTAATTGCTTATTAACATCCAATTACCGGTGCTGATTGGCTTGTTAACCACTTGTTCCCTTTGCAAATTGGCTACGTGTGCTGATTTGTGCGCAGAACTTTGGTCACCATTTATAGAATCTGGGGGATAGTGCCCATCTTAGAATCATCAAGCTGGGAGTTCTCATATCAAATGGAGTGTAAGAATAGTGGGTTAAAAAACAGGGGAGCCTGGTTCCAAGTTCTCAGGTTTATTAAACGCTTGGTATACCGCCCATCACAAGTTATCTGAGCGGTTTACAATATTAATACATTAAACAGGAGGGTAATGTCAGGAAAGGAAATAAAATAGTGAGGGTAAAAAGAAAGGGAACCACAATTAGTACAGGAAAGAGAAGAGGAAAGGAAAAAGAGGAAGAGAAAAGAGGCTCAAGGTAATAGCTTGAACACTGGGAGGTGCCTCAGAGTCCATAATAAGAGAACCAGAAGATAAGAGCAATTCACTAAAGGCATCATCAAATAAAAAGGTCTTAAGCTTGGATTTAAACTTATCCAGAGAGGTCTGAGTGCAGAAATGAAGGGGCAAAGAATTCCAAAGGTTGGACCCTACGATGGAAAACATGCATTGATGGGTGGTATCGTACCTCACTTGTCTGAAGGACGGAACTACCAAATCACACTGCCACTCCTTGTTACCTCAGTCAAGTCAACTAACCTCCATTGCCTCAGGTAAGACTGTGAGTCCTCCAGGGACAGAAAATACCTGCCACACCTGAATGTACACCGCTTTTGCAGTTTCTGAGCTGGCAGGCAGTATATAAGATAAGTATTTATGACAAACGGCATTCTCCAAATGTGTGCTTCATTGATATGCAACAATAGCATTAGTGCTTAGATTCTAAATTCCAAAAGTAAAGTTTTCGACCAACTGTAATTCAGAAGTTGTAATTTGTGTGATTTGGTGTATGTGGGTCAAATATCAAGACGTATGAGACTCAGATTAAATAAACATCAAAGCACATTGGAGTGAATTCTATACATGGCACCAAAAACAGTGTTATTCTATATGCTGCGCTTAAAGTTAGGCATGGTTTATAGGATAGTGCTTATGCCTGGGAATCTCACCTAACTTTAGGCTTGGCCATTTGCACCAACTGCAAATATATATGCCTAGATTGGACACGTAACCCCCCCCATATTGTATAACAACGCGCGTAAATGCTAGGAACACCCCCATTCTGACCATGACCCTCCCATTTCTGTGCCTGTATTACACATGTGTAAAAGTTAGGTGTTGGTCCTGCACCTAAATTTAGGTGCACAAATCCCAATTAAATCTAATTAGTGCCAATAGTTGCTTGTTAAGAAGCCAATTGTTGGTACTAATTAGCTCATCATTCAATTAAATTGCGTCCGCAATTTTTGGTGACTTGTATAGAATCAGGGAGATTATGTGCTGAGAATTGATCAGCCTCACTGGTCAGTCATTAACTTAATGAAATGCATTGGAGAATCATTGATTCTGTATAGGAAGATTGGTGTGGAAGATATAGGTTATATCAGTTTAATTACCAGGAGGAAATGTGGATTTTTAAATTACTGACTTTGCAGCCCCTTGGATTAAATTTAGAGTTAGAATAGATATTCCTTATTTGTTGACTGGTGGGATCAAAAATGATTGTGTGATGCTGTAATTTGATTGATTAGCTGAGTCATGTGGATAGTTATAAGATGCTGTCACCATCTACTCTTAGGATATATGTAGAAAATATGGACTGATGAAGTTTGGAGTCCCTGTTCCCTGATGAAGAGCCAAATGCAAGATATGACATTATGTTGGAACCTGGATCCAGAATGCTGGGAGAAAAATATAACTGATCTCATGTGAATTTGATGGTCAAAAGTTAGGAATTATATTGGGAAATGTTTTTTGAAAAAATATATGATATTTAAATATTTGTGAATATGTAAGAAAGAGACAGTAGAATTGTGGTGTATAACTATAGAAAAAGGTGGATGATCGGACTGATGATGAAACTATAATGAAGGGCTTTTTCTTGTGATATGAGCCCTTGGGTTTGAAATCCACTTTTCCAATAGATTTATTGGAACAGATTGAAACTGTCTTTATAAAATAGGCATGCTTTTGGAAATCTTATGGGCACCTAGTTATAGAATTACCCCTGGACAATATAGTCAGCAGCAGTGCAAACTATATACACACTGGTCCACCCTGGAATGAGTGCAGCAAGGGCTGCAGCAGGACAAGCTTCCCTCGTACATACTGCCTTGTTTGGAAGACAAGATGGCTGCCAAGTCAGGTAGTGAGAAGAGGTGAGGGAGGAAATAGTGTGCCATACATACATAAATACATAAAGGGATGAAAATGCAAGTACGAAATGAGTTAAAGAAGCCATTGGTAGAAGAAGAATAGCACATTAAAGGGAGTAAAGAAATAGAAATAGCGGACAAATTCATCAAGAAAGTGAGATGCTTGCAGCAAAAGAGCAAACTGTGGAAGGGAAAAAGTCCCTGGGTACAGGAACAGAAATGAGCAGGACACTAATAGAAAAGGAAAATACACAGGCTGAGGACAAGAAGAAGAGACCTGCAGAAGTGGGAAAGAGGTGTTTGGGCTATACTGGGACTGATCCACTTCCAGAGAAACAGGGTAAAATTCAGAAGCTCTCATCAAATAAATATAGAAGTGCAGGACACTGAGAGCAAAGGCAAACTGCTGAAACCAACATCAGCAAGAAGGGGAAGGTTCAAAAACAGGTCCAAGCTAAGAGCTCAGCACTGACAGAGTCAGCGAGTAGAGGTTGAGGCAGCTCGCCAAGACCAGCAGAGCCCTGGACAGATGGACAGAGCTCACACGGTGCAAGAAGTGCTTAGCACGAATGATTGGAAGTTCAGAAACTACAGAACCTACAGATGGAAATAAGAAAAGAAAACCTTGGGTCAAACTGCTGCTGTGGAGAATATGGAAGAAAATGCAAGGAACAGTTGCCAGGGCTGGATGTAAGGGATGGCAGACAATTTTGCCTTGGTGCTCATGCCACAGAGAGCCCCAAGCTGGCCTCAAGCTGAAAGAAGCATAGTCTGTAGTTGGGCCTTGAAGCCCCCTCCCCAGTTTCTGGCCAGAGTCCCTGCATGTCTAAAATGGCATAAACCGCATAAAGAGGTAACCAACTAAACATATAAATAAAATAAATAAGACGAGCCCTGACAGCTACAGATTCTCCCACTTGTCCTTGGTGTGGCGCATGAAGCCTTCAAGTACATTTTATAATTCAAATTATGTTGGAGAAAATGAAGATTTTTTAGTTTATTTCTCTATTTAATTAATATTCTACTTTGCAAATCCATGTTCAAGGTGAGTTACAAAAGTGCATAAGCAATGAGAACATGCCAATATAAAACAGACAAGCCCACTATCAAACCCTAAAAAAATACATCCAAACTCAACATTAATTGCTTCTCCTCAGTCTACCCAAAGGCCTCAATAAAAAAGAACCCGTCATTTTATCTCTGAAATTGACTGTAATCCATCTTGACAGAAAGCCTCGGGCAAGAAGTTCCACAGAGATGGCCAGCAACTGAAAACATCGTTACCGGCCCACCAACTGCAGTGAGGCCTAGCATTCCAGAGCCAGGGTTGCTGAGAGACACAGCCAGGCCTGGGGCAGAACCAGAACACCGGGCCTGGGGAGGAACTGGACAGCCGCTGAGCCGCATGCTGCCCCCCCCAACACACACACTCGTGCTGCTGCTCCCGTCCACCCCCTTACCTTTCTGTCTGTACCTCCAAGGGGGGGGGGGGGGCCAGGCCCTGTGCCAGCAAGCCTCTTCCTGCCTGCTCCCACAGTCTGTCCCCTCATGCTCCTGTCTGTGCCGGGAGTTGGGACCCGGATGATTGCATTAACGCGATATCTCGCTAATGTAATCATTCTGGTCCTGGGTGACACACAGGAGCAGGAGAGGACAGACCTGGAAGCAGGTAGGCAGGAAGAAGCTTGTCGACACCGGACCAGGCCACACCTTGGAAGCCAGGTCCAGGGAATTTTGCCTCCCTCCACCCCCCCCCCCAGGTGGTCCTGTCCAGAACCTCCCTCAGTTACCCCGACTCACCCCCATGCAAGTGCTTGAAAATAAGGGGGTAAGTCTTAATTTTCACTTGCTGCAACACCAGAAGCCAATGCAAAGACTTCAGCTAAAGTGAAATTTTATCAAACTTGCTAACCTTAGTCAGTAGAGTAGTCATCTAATGGTTAGAGCAGCAGCCTAAGAACCTTGGGAACTGAGTTCAATTCCCGTTGCAGCTCCTTGTGACTCAGCAAACCACTTAACCCTCCATTGCTCCAGGTACAAAAAAAGGACCTGTGTATAATATTTATTTATTTGTGACATTTATATCCCACATTATCCTAAACAAGTTTGAGTTCAATGTGGCTTACAATAAACAGTATAGGATACATAACAAAGAATAATGCATGAGAAAGTAATTTGTTGTAAGAATTCAATTTTACAATACAGTATCATAAACATAATATATACACCGCTTTGATTGTAACCACAGAAAGGTGGTATATCAAATCACATCCTCTTTCAGCAGCTTTTCCTATCATCTGAAGCAGTCATAAAACCAACCAAATCAGCCCCAGATACAGCATATTAAAATAATCAAAACTCTCAATACCAACACCTGTATTACAGATCTAAAATCAGGAAAGAGCAACCAATACCGCAGTTGTCTTAAAAGATGAAGCTTCTAGAATGCTCTACCTACTACTGACCTCACCTGTTCTTAACTAGCAAACACAGAATCCAGCCTAAATCCCAAGTCCTGCACTATGGTGGGATAGAGGCCCCATCAATGACCATATTAGTCAATTACCATGTCTTCCATCTAATCCACAAAATCTCCACCTTGGCTATATTTAATACTAAAATATTCCATGCCCTCCAATCACCAGATATAACGAAGACTCCACTAGGGAAGGCACATTCGCCACCTGTCCAGCAACAATCAGAACCTGGATATCATTAGTATACATATGAAGTAAGTACCCTCGCTTCACCAGTACTAATGTAATTGGCTGAACAAAGATTTTTTTAATAACATGGCCAACAAAGAAGGTCTTTGTCGGATACTTGAATCCAAGAACTTTCAATCTGATTCCTCAACACCTTGAACCGCCTTTCGGTTCTTCCTTGTAAACATCTCTTAAACCAACTCCACATAGTCTCCGTTATCCCCAGTGTTTACAAACAAGTCACCAAAATGCCATAGTCCAATGTACCAAAGGCTGAAGCTATGTCAAGCATCACTAATTGCATGAGCTCCCGTTTCTGTAAATGACATCAAAGCACATACACAACCAACAGCAATGCTGCCTTGGTGCTATGAACTTCCCAGAAGCTACTCTACAATTTACATTCCGTGCTCAGCCACAAAATCAGTTAGTTGACATAGAGGGGCATAATCGAATGGGGCGCCCAAGTTTTCCTGAGGACGTCCTCGCAGGACATCCCGGCGAAGGGGCGGGGAAACCTGTATTATCGAAACAAGATGGGCGGCCATCTTTTGTTTTGATAATACGGTCAGGGACGCCCAAAGCACGAAATTTAGGTTGATCTTAGAGATGGTCATCCCCAATTTTCGGCAATAATGAAAACCAAGGACGCCCATCTCAGAAATGACCAAATCCAAGCCATTTGGTCATGGGAGGAGCCAGCATTTGTAGTGCACTGGTCCCCCTCACATGCCAAGACACCAACCAGGCACCCTAGGGGGCACTGCAGTGGACTTCAGAAATTGCTCCCAGGTACATAGCTCCCTTACCTTGTGTGCTGAGCTCCACAAAACCCACTCCCCACAACTGTACACCACTACCATAGCCCTTATGGGTGAAGGGGGGCACCTACATGTGAATTTAGTGGGTTTCTGGTGGGTTTTGAAGGGCTCACATTTACCACCACAAGTGTAACAGGAAGGGGGAGATGGACCTGGGTCCGCCTGCCTAAAGTGCACTGCACCCACTAAAACTGCTCCAGGGACCTGCATACTGCTGCCATGGAGCTGGGTATGATATTTGAGGCTGGCATAGAGGCTGGAAAAATATATTTACAATTTTTTCATGAGGGTGGGAGGGGGTTAGTGACCATTGGGGGAGTAAGGGAAGGTAATCCCCAATTCCCTCCGGTGGTCATCTGGTCATTTAGGGCACATTTTTGTGGCTTGGTCATAAGAAAAAAAGGACCAAGTAAAGTCATCCAAGTGTTCGTCAAGGACGCCCTTCTTTTTTCCATTATGGGTCGAGGACACCCATGTGTTAGGCATGCCCCAGTCCTGCCTTTGCTATGCTTCTGACACATCCCGTGAACTTTGGTCATTCCTGCAATGGAAAGCAGTTGAGGATGCCCAAAATTGGCTTTCAATTATGCCGATTTGGGCGACCCTTTGAGAAGGACGCCCATCTTGCGATTTGTGTCGAATGATAGCCCCCTTCTCTTTCGAAAATAAGCCTGATACTGTATATTCCTCAAGTACCTCTGCAACTACTGTTAAATTAGAGAGTACAAAATAACTAATAAGCACTGAACAGAGCAGAAAGCAAAATGCCATTGTGCAAGGCTCGTGAATGCCTCTGAGTTCTTCCTGACGCACAGCTCCATGTAGGAGGACCTAGCCTATGAAGCTAAGTTAATTTTTATTGCAAAATACAGAACAAATTTCATAAAATCTAAAAAACCCTGTGACATAAATGCCGCAAATATACACTTGTCCCTGGATTCTATAAATAGCACCCAAATTTCATCGTAATCCCGAGACCTACGTGCAAATGTATTTCTCTTTTTCTTGTTATGTCTTCATATTTTTATAGTTTCCATGTACTTTCCTAAAATTCTATAAAATATTATTGAAAAAAAAAAGTTAATGAGCTGTTAGCAATAAAATTAATTATTGATGTTAATTGACTCTAATTTGGATTTGCGTGCAGATTTGGCTGTACTTGGGTTTGTCTGGGCACCGGAATATGCACTAACTTCCAGATTCTGTATATGGCGCCTGAAAATCCGCATGGAAACCGAAGTGTATTCTGTAACAATGCACACAACTTAATTGGTTAACTAGCTAATAAGTGCTGTTAATTGAATGTTAACAAGCAATTATCACCACTAATTGGCATTAACTGAGATTTTTCACTCACAACTCACTAAGGGATCCTTTTACAAAGCTGTAACAAAAGGAGGCCTGCGCTAGCATCAGTGCATGTTTTTGATGCACACCGAGGCCCCCTTTTACCGCAGCAGGTAAAAGTCAGGTCCTTGTTTCTTTCTGGCTGTGCGGCAAGTGAAGCAGTTGTCACGCGGCCATTTTGGGGGCAACACTTACTGCCACCCATTGAGGTGGTGGTAAGGGGTCCCGCGCTAACCTGGCAGTAACCGAGCAGCGTGCAGCACTGCCCGATTACTGCTGGATACACACCGGCTCTGCAAAAATTGAAATATTTTTCCAGCACCGGAAATGGCGCCCGCTGCGGGAGGAAACTACTGCTGTGCTGATGCAGTAGCCCACTAGTACTTCCCTTTTTAAAATTTTTTTATTTATCATTTTACTTAATTACATTCACATCACGTAAATGTAAGGAAAAACAGAAATTAATATAAGGAAAAAGAAAAAAACATTTTCTCTCAACAATATATATAATTGTCCACAATTGGGGGATCCAAGATCAGGAAAACAATCTCAAAGAAAATAAGAAAAACACCAAGTGGTTAACCTTACAAATTCATATTTTCTGAGGGAGGAAGGTTAATCGGTAATTGCAGCCGGTACAGTGGTAACTAAAGGAAGTTGCTGCAGAGGGTTCTTCATCTGTTCTTTTAACTCCACAAACTCTTGTAATTTCTTGGGTTCAACAAATAAGTAATAAGGAAATAAAACGTAGTACTTCCCTTTTAGTGAGCAGTAAGCCTGCGTTGGGCTTACTGCTGATTTGTAAAAGGGCCTCTAAGTGTATTCTATAAGGTGGTGCACCTAAATTCTAAGTTACGTAGTTGAATTGGGGGGCATGGCCATCGGCAGGATGTGGACGTTTCTAAAATCTATGCACAACATTAAAGAATATGCCCGATCTGCGCCTATTTTAGGCATCAGGATTTACACCAAGTAAAACGTGACTTAAATGGACTTGACCACATTTAGTTGCATGGTAAGCCGCTCAGCCTATTCTATATACCGCGTGGAAATTTAAGTCTATTCTATAAAATTTAGGTGCAGTTTAGAGAATACATCTAGGTCTAATTTTTTTCCGTACGGATTTTTCAAGCACCATATGCAGAATCTAGCCTAAGCGCTGTTCTCTAAAGAGTGCTCAGCCCAGTGCCCTTTATAGAATAGTGCTGGGCATGAATTTTTCCCAGTGCCTACTTTATTTGACGTAATTTACTGAATCCAGCGCATAACTCCACTCCCTTGGAGGAGTGGCCTAGTGGTGCACTGGTCTTGCAATCCAGAGGTAGCCGGTTCAAATCCCACTGCTGCTCCTTGTGATCTTGGGCAAGTCACTTAACCCTCCATTGCCTCAGGTACAAACTTAGATTGTGAGCCCTCCTGAGACAGAGAAATATCCAGAGTACCTGAATGTAACTCACCTTGAGCTACTACTGAAAAAGGTGTGAGCAAAATCTAAATAAGTAACATACAGTATTCTATAAGTTATGAAAATATGAGATCTGCCCAAGTTCCATGTGTATGCCCCCTTGCAAATACACACTATCCCCCAGATTCTATATATGGAGACTAAAGTTACATGCATAAATCAGCACACATAGCTGATTTGTGTGCACAACTTAATTGCTTAACAAGCCAATCAGCGCTGGTAATTGGCCACTAACAAGCAATTATCAGCAGTAGTTGGCACTAATTAGAATTTATGCTTGCAACTTTTTATGCGTATTCTGTAAAGCGTTGTGTGTAAATTCTAATGCACAGATCACAAAAGGGGTGTGGCCATGGGAAGGGCATGGGCATTCCTAAAAATTACGTGCACTGTTATGGAATATGCCTGATCCACACCTAAGTTAGGCATAGGCATCAACACCAGGTTTTCGTTGGTGTAAATTGTCGTGCCTACATTTTAGTCACGGGGACAGACACTATCCAGCTTATTTTCGAAGGAGATCGCCGGCCATCTTCCGACACAAATCGGGAGATGGCCAGCGATCTCCTAAAGCCGGCCAAATCGGTATAATCGAAAGCCGATTATAGCCGGCGTCAACTGCTTTCCGTCGCAGAGCCGGCCAAACTTCAAGGGGGCGTTTGGGTAGGGTAGCGAAGGCGGGACAGGGGCGTGCTTTCAGATGGCCGGCTTCGCCCGATAATGGAAAAAAGAAGGGCATCCCTGGCGAGAATTTGGTCCACTTTATTTGGTCCCTTTATTTTCAGGTCCAAGTCCCAAAAAAGTGCCCGAACAGACCAGATGACCACCGGAGGGAATCGGGGATCACCTCCCCTGCTCCCCCAGTGGTCATTAACCCCCTCTCACCCTGAAAAAAAAAAAACAACTTAAAAAACTTTTTTGCCAACCTCTATGCCAGCTTCAAATGTCATACTCAGGTCCATCGCAGCAGTATACAGGTCCCTAGAGCAGTTTTAGTGGGTGCAGTGGACTTCAGGCAGGCGGACCCAGGCCAATCCCCCTCCCTACCTGTTACACTTGTGGTGTAAAATGGGAGCCCTCCAAAACCCACCCGAAACCCACTGTACCCACATGTAGGTGCCCCCCTTCACCCCTTAGGGCTATAGTAGTGGTGTACAGTTGTGGGGAGCTATTTTAATTTTCTTTTTTAATTTTTAGAAGTGCCCCCTAGGGTGCCCGGTTGGTGTCCTGGCATGTCAGGGGGACCAGTGCACTACAAATGCTGGCTCCTCCCATGACCAAATGGCTTGGATTTGGCCAGGTTTGAGATGGCCGGCCTCAGTTTCCATTATCGGCAAAAACCAAGGCCGGCCCCAACCGTATTATTGAAATGAAACATGGCCGGCCATCTCGTTCGAAAATACGATCGACCCCGCCCCTTCGCAGCGCCGTCCTCGGAGATGGGCACCCTTAGAGATGGGCATCCCCGGTCAAAAATGCCCCTCCACGCGTAGTCTATAAACTGTGCCTAACTTTAGGGGAGGTTTATAGAATAGCACTAAGGGTTTTATTGGCGCTTTTTTATAGAATTTGGTCCTATGAGGGTAATATTCAGCCGACAATGCGTTTTTTAAAATACTGAATACTGCCACTGAAATTATGCCCAGATATTCAATGCCGAGTCATGTCCGGGTACCAGCATTAAATATCTGGGTGTGTACATACAAATAAAGTGCCAGTTATCAGGAGTGCTATTTATGTGGTTCTATTTGGCCAGTTACCTTAATCCTTTAAGGGCTGAATATCAGCACCCATCTGGTTAAGTGCCAGCTCGGCCTTGAATGCATCCCCAGAACGCCTACACAATAGCCAGTTTGGCTTTAGCAGTTAGAGGGTATATTCAGTGGCAGTGGCACTATCCAGGTAAGTGCCACTGAATGTTCCCTCAGGGACTGCTCAGCACCAGTTAATCAGGCAAGAGGCTTTAAAGCAGGTATTCACAGAATAGTGCTAAGGCAGAATTTTGGCAGTTACATGTGCCTGTGTACATATATGAAAAACTAAAAACAGAAAACAATTCTCCACGGATACAGTCCAACCAACACAAAACAGTGGAGAAGCCTAAAAAGAAAACACATGTTGAGGGTATCCAAAAAGAGGTTACTTTATTAGATCTTCATCAAGACCCGGCATGACTCGTGTTTCGACCTTTATGGCCTGCAACAGAAGTCTGAGATCACCCATGGCTTTCCTTCTCTGGCACACCACTCCCTCTGACACAGCTTCTCTTCCTCAACTGTGTCCCACCCTTCCAGGGAGATCAAATTCATGGGAAGAGAGGAATTTTGTCTGTTTTTTTTGTGGTCTCCAGCAGCATGAATGATCTCCTTGAAACGGTGGGAGTTGAGGAAAAGAAGCTGTGTCAGAAGGGGTAGAGCTGAAGAGAAGGAAAGCCGTGCGTGACCTCAGACTCCTGATGCAGGCCATATAGGCCGAAACACGAGTTGTGTCAGGTCTTGATGAAGATCTAATAAAGTAACCTTCTTTTGGACACCCTTGACGTGTTTGGTCTTTTTTGTGTATGTGTACATGTATGCACAGAACTGCCATAATTCTAAACAATTATTCAACCAGCGGGAGGCATCCCACATAATTGCTGTGGTCAGCGCTGACTCCAGATATTCAATTCTGGACATTGCCAGTGACTGGCATTGAATATCCGGGTTTTTTTGGCCGGCACTAATTTAACCAGCTATGTCAATATTCAGCACTGACTGGTTAAGTTAATGGTGGGCAAAGATAGGACTTCTATTTAGGCAGTCTGATTTGCTCGCTAAACTTAGCCAGCTAGTGCTTGAATATTCACGGATAGCCGGCTATATCACGCGATATAGCCAGTTAGCTGCTATGATCTAATATTCAGCTTAGATAACCAGCTATCTCCCGTTGAATATTAGCAATTAGCCGGCTAAACATTATTTAACCAGCCAGGAGCCATTCCTGACTGTTTAAATAGCACTAAATATCAGGAAATGATGTGTGTAATTGATGTATAAATGTTAGCAAATGCTATAGAGTTATCTTCTACTGTGCCCCGTGCTTTTCTCCCTTGGGAGTGGCGGTTATTAATGCGAAAAGCATCAAGTTAAAAAGACCAGGAAAACAGGCATTTCTGGTTCTACAAAACTCTTCCAGTAGAGGTTCTTCTCTTAACAAGAAATTGGTTGAACACAATGAATGATGGGCTCTTATGTAGAAAGGAAAGACGCGGGGATCTTTCTTCCCAGCCCTTTGAAAGAATACAGCACTGGTGTAGCCACACTGCTCAAGGGATAAGATGTGAAGTACCAAAAATGAGTTGGTATTAGCCATGGGAGATGCCTCATGCTACGTGCTGGAATCAAAGAATTAGAATAGTGGTTCATAAATATCAATGGACCTAAAGCAGAGCAGAAAGAAAAACCCTGTTCTCTGCAATTAAGCTCTTCTTGCACGCAGCGGGAGTTATAATATTTGGAGGTGATTTCAATTGTATTTCATGTGCTCAGGACAGATGTAACAAGCAGGATTCTCTTTCCTATGACTCAGAGTATCTAAATAAATGTGTGGTCATGCTGCACTTGTAGAGATTTTCAAGTTAAAAAGGGCTACACTGTACTTATTATATCAAAGGATAATCCAGAAGTCATACTAATAAGATTTCTTTTCAAAAGCAGACTACGTCCTGCGAAGCATTAGTATCTCCAGGTGAATTTTCAGACCATGCCCTGTTAGTTTATTTAGAAAAATCAGTTCCAATAGGCTGAATAATGGAAATTTAATGCAGCAATCTGAAAAAATAATGAGGTCAATACATTTAAGAATTTAAAAAAAAAATCTGATTGTACAGTATTTCCCAAATTCTATAAATGTGTGTCCAATTTTACACATGGGGGAATTATCATTTATCATTTAGTAATTGAATATAGCGCTTCTAAATAGGCATGGGGAAGAATGATCGTTTATTAATTATTAATTAAATATACCTCTTCTAAATAAGCACGCATCGAAGCGGTTTACAATACAATTGACAAAAAGAAATAAGAAATGAACTCCATTATTTGATAGGAAAGAAGATGCAAGCTGAAGACTCAATCATACCAACAAAACAAAGACAAGTCATAGAATCCACAACATAATTCTTATCGTATGCAGCAACAATTACAACTAATCAAAGACTCTAATTAGCACCCAGCAAACTCACCCGTCACAGAGACCAGAATCAATATCCGAACTATCAATGTTCAAAAGCTAATTGGAAGAGGTAGTTTTCAGAGAGGCGCGGAATTGAATATAAGATTTCTCGAGTCAGAGGTAGTGGGGAAGACAGTTCCATAATGTCGGCGAAAGAAAAAAAATGCAGAAGAGCTTGGCGCTCAAAAATGGTTGTGGGAAACGTTTGGCACTAAACATTGTTCTAGAGAGGGTGTGCCAGTTTCAGCGATCAACTCTGGGCACCAGACGTACACCTGCGGAAACCTGGTGTAAACCATGGCACCCAAGTTGGGAACAAAGACTCAATATTCTATAACATTGTGTGCAACTTTTAGGAACGCCCATGGCCTTCCCATGGCCCCTCCCATGGCCACACCCCCTTTTGAGTGTGCACTATGGGTTTTAGATGCCCAGTGTTATAGATTATTTTGCAGCTAGATGCGCACACAAATCCTAATTGGTGCCAATTAACATCAATAATTGTTTGTTAGCATCCAATTATTGATGGTTAGCAGCTTCTTAGCCAATTAAATTGCATCTGCATCTTGGCAGCACGCCTAAATTTGGGCGCCATATATAGAATCCAGAGCTCAGTGTGTAAAGTCGCACACACACCTTAGGGGCCTTTTACCAAGTTATGGTATAAAAGGACCCTGTGGTAGTGGCAGGGGCCATTTTTGATGGGCACCAGCGCTCTTTTTACTGCAGTGGGTAAAAAGCCCCTAAAAAAGACATAGCCATATGGGGGGGAGCACTTACTGTCACCCACTGAGGTGATGGTAAGTCTCCCATGGTAACCCAGTGGTAACCGGGCAGCATCAACTACCGCCAGGTTAGCACCACGCTAGAAATAACAGAATTATTTTCCGTAGTACCGGAAGTGGTGTGTGCTTGAGGCAGAACTACTGCCGGTGGCTGATTTGGGCCAGCGGTAGTTTCGGGTTGCCACGTGGCAAACCTGTTGCCGCACGGCAACCTTTTAGTAAAAGTGTCTGTTATGCATTTGTTAACTACCCATTATTGGCTATAATTGGCACTAATTAGCCATTGAATGCATAACTGCTCTTAGTTGGCATTCTGCAAATTGTGTGTACAAACCGGCCAATATTCAGAGCTATTTAACCGGCCAGGAACAGCCACTGAGCGGTTAAAAACATTTTGGTGTCTAACTGCTAATATTCAGCACAAGATAGTGGTTATCTGCGCTGAAAATTGCCAGCTAGCGCAGAAAAGATAACTGGCTATATCGTGCAATAACTGGCAATATTCAGCGCTGTTCGCCTAAGTTTAGCAGCCAAATTGGACTACCTAAATAGCAGTCCTATCTTTGGCCACTATAAACTTAACTGGCCAGCACTGAATATCAACATAGCTGGTTAAGTTATAGTCAGCAAAAAAAAACCCGGATATTCAATGCCAGTCACCGGAAACGGCCCGACATTGAATATCCGGGGTCAGCGCCGATCGTGGAACTTAGGCGGGCTGCCTCCCGAGGGCTGAATATCAGCCTCAAAGTCTATAGTGGAACAAAAGACAAGAAACAGACCTTGATGAAGAAAATGCAGTGTTTAATAAATTGTATAGATGCTCCCAAACGGACCTGGGAAGATATACATTGACCTATGTTGGTGGAGTGTTAAGGTTTGCACAGGGCTTTTTTTGAGGGGGTACTTGGGGGTACTGAGTACTGGCACTTTTTCCATTGTCTTCTAAAATTGACCCATGGATCCCAAGTTTTAATGAAAGAGCTCAGGCTCTACACACCAATTCTGCCTTGTCATAGATTCTGTGACTGGTTGCAGGTGGCAGGGTGCCTGACTGTTGTGGGTTGGGTCTCTCAGTGATCACCTCACCCCTGAAGGGTGGCCTAGCATAAGAGTACTGGCATCTTTTTTGCTAGAAAAAACACACTGGGTTTGCACCAACTGGTAATGTGTGCCCCTGACGCAGATTGTACTCTTGGCAAAACATGGCTATGTTGGGCATCTGAGTGTGAACCCTGGGAGCATCAATATGATTTATTAAAGACTGCATTTTCTTCATCAACATTTGCTTCTTGTCTTTTGCTCAGTGGTGGACATTGTGGACTAATTACCTTCTTGTTTTCTTACCTCCCAAAATCTATAGTGCACACTGCAAGGGGGTTTGGACCTGGGAACAGCATGAATGGATCAAAGGCGTGCTTAGCTTATGTGTGTGGGTTCTAGAATGCGAGCATTTCTGCACCTTACTGCCTATGGCCCCTTTTACAAAGCGGCGGTAAGCCCAACGTGGGCTTACCGCTGGGTAAAAAGGAAATACCACCGGGCTACCACAGCAACCCGGCAGTAGTTCCCACCTCCAGCGCATGTCATATCCGGCGCTACAAAAATATTTTAATTTTTGTAGAACCGGTGTGTACCCAGCGGTAATCGGGCAGTGCCGCGTGCTGCCTGGTTACTGCCGGGTTAGCACGGGAACCCTTACTGCCACCTCAATGGGTGGTGGTAAGGGCTCCACCCAAATTGGCCACAAATTGGTTAGGGACCCCTGCCAGCAAAGGTACCTGGTGGCGGCAGGGGAGGGTCAGTGGCAGAAGGGGGCCAGGGCTAAATCTGTGGGTGCCCATGCCCCCATGGCCCCACTTAGCTACGCCCCTGGTTATTTTATAAGCTCTGGTTGTGGTTATGGTTTATTAGAATTTGCTATACCGCTATGACTACTGGCAGCTCTTGGCGGTTTATAATACAATTAAACAACATCTTTTAGGAAAGGGAAATGAACTACAAAATTTGACAGGAAAGTGGATAGAACAGAGGTATAGAGGGGTAAGGAAATTAGGAAGATTAGAGAGTAAAGGAAAAGATATTAGCAGGCTGCCAACAAGTTCAGTCAACAGTAAAAGGAGGTAGTGGGATAGACTAAGCCTATGGGATTTAAATGTAAGGATTTACAGTTTGAAGAGCATGTGCTGATGGATTGGTAACCAGTGATATTTCTGAAGTAATGGGGATGCATGTTTAGATCGCTGAAAACTGGCATTTAGATTACTGTAATGCCCTGTACAATGGTCAAACCAAAAAGAGTTTGCATCAGCTCCAACTAATTCAGAATGTTGCAGCCTGACTGATAGAAGGCTGCAAGCGGCGTGACCACATCACACTTTTCCTTCAAAAATTACAATGGCTACCAGTACCTTACATGGTCAAATTTAAAACTCTGTGTTTGATTTTCAAGGTCCTCAGACAAAATGGGTCAGAGTACTTAAAGAATAAGTTAGCCCTTTACATACCTTTGAGACTTTTAAGGTCTTCTCAAAGAACATCATTATCTGTACCCTCATCAAAAGAAATTGTATGATGTGATACTCGCCAGTGAGCCTTCTCAGGAGTAGCCCCCATGCTCTGGAATTTACTCAGAGAGAGGCTGCATCTAATTTGAGACCACCTCTGCTTCAGTAAGCAGGTGAAAGCCTGGTTCTTCTCCTAAGCCTTTAATACATGGTGTGCCTGACTATACACCACTCTGCACCTGGACTAACTTGCTACACACACTGTAACTTAGATCAGTTCCCTCAAAGAACTTGCCTTGAGTTTATCCACCCATTTATTTATCCCAACTGACTCTGTACCACCCATCTTGTCCCCATCTATATATCTGCACTTGGCTCCTTGGCTACATGGTAAGCTGTATTGGAGAAAAGCATTAGCATCATATATGTTATTTGAATGTTCTAATGCGTGCTTCTTAGATATTTCATTAGTATTATGCTGACATCGTATCATATCTCTGTTATTTGAATTTCAGTGCTGTTAAATGTGTAAATTTTTGATACTGTTTCATGGTAGTCCTATTATTAGGTTTTAATTTGTTGCTCTTAAGTTTACCTCATTTATTGTATTCATGTTTATATTTGATCATTTTACTGTTACTCTGTTAACAAAATTGCACATTTTATATTAAACTGTACCTGCTGTATACTGCCTCGGGTGACTCTCTTCATAAAGGCAGTTAATAAATCCCAATAATAAATAAATAAAAATAAAATGTAAACGTCCATATTGCATGGACCTAACACTGCTCATATGGCAAAGGGGCAGATCAGGGTGTGTTTTGGGGGGGGGGGGGGGACTAGGGGAAGGCCCAAAATATGGACATTCAACTGCAATCACAGAAGGGGAAGCGATATCCAAGTCTAAAACGATGGACATCTGTATTTAGACCTGCAACTTGTCACGCCCAGGTTAAAGAAAGGTGCTCTGATTGAGCAATTCTCCACTGAATGGAGATAAATGAAATCACAGTAGGTATTTTTCTGTGCCTGGAGTGCTCACAATTTAAAAAAAAATAAAAAGAAACAAAAAGCTGTAGTAGGACTTGAATAGGCAACTGCTGGATCTCTGTGCAGGCTCTCAGCTGGCTGCTTTAACCAGTGTAGCCATTCCTCTACATGGGTATCTGTTTGGCCATTTTATAATATGGTTTTAAGCGGGTATAAATTTCTTTAAATAAAAAAATTCCTCTGCTGCCACAAACATAACATAGTTATAAAGGCCTATATGGTCCATTCTGTCTGCCCAACAAGATAGCCTCATAGCATAAGGTATGATGTGAGACTACATATGTATACTTGATCTTGAGTTGTCCTTCCCATTTTCAGGGCACAGACCATAGAAGTCTGCCTGACACTTGCAGCGGTGTACTGAGGGCGGGCGGTCTGCCCCAGGTGCACGATGCATGGGGGGTACAGGGAGCAGTCATGTGGCTGTTGGCTCTGCCAGTTCCCTGCTCCCTCTAATGTTGCTTCCTGTTCCGGGGCAGAGGGAGCAGGGAACCGGCAGAGCCGAAAGCCACACGGCTGCTCCCAGCACCCCAGGAGGAAAGAGCAATGCAGGGGGGGTTGGAGGTGATGCACCAGGGGGGAATGATGCTGCGCTGTGGAGTGGGGATGATGATGCATCTGGGGGGGGGACACTGCACCCGGAGGGTGGACACTGCACCTGTGGGGGGGTGCAGCGGTAATCAGTCCCAGGTGGCAGTCGACCAAGGAACACCACTGGGCACTTGCTTTGTCCTCCAACTACTGAAGCTGTCATTGAAGCTCCACTCCAGTCCATCCAAATCTGTCCAGCCACGATCAGGGCACAGACCATAGAAGTCTGCATGGCATTGGCTTTGCTTCCCAATGACTGGAGTTGCCATCTAAGCACCAGTAAGTTTGATTCCATTCTTTCCAAACAGGATTCCTTTGTATTTATCCCATGCACTTTTGAATTCTGTTACTGTTTTCATCTCCACCACCTCCAGCAGGAGGGCATTCTACCACCCTCTCCATGAAAAAGTACTTCCTGACGTTATTCCTGAGTCGGTTCCCCTTGCAACCTAAATTCATGTCCTATCGTCTTCTCGTCTTTGTTCGTTTATTAATACCTTTCAAATATTTGAATGTCTGTATCATACCACCCCTGTCTCTCCTTTCCTCCAGGATATACATCTTCAGGTCATCAAGTCTCTTCTCATACGTCTTGTGGCACAAACCCCTTACCATTTTTGTTGCTTTTCTCTGAACCGCTTCAAGTCTTTTTATGTCCTTAGCAAGATAGGGCCTCCAAAACTGAACACAGTACTCCAAGTGGGAAGTGGGGCATCACCAATGACTTGTACAGGAGCAAAGACGCCAATGTTAATCGTTGCTCTCCCTTCCCCCATTCATAATTTGGACATTTCAGTTTGTAAAATGGATGTTCCAGCATATGGATATTCATCTCACATGTATTTTAGGTCAGGCTGTATCCTGTTCTAAAATATATGTGAGATGGATGCCCATTTGTGACGTACTGACTGGGATATCCACATTCTGAGTTGGATGTCATTTTTAAAATGCCCCTTTATGTTTCTGCAGTTAGAGAATAAATGAGGCACTTATGATATGTTCCTTTCTCTTCCTCGTCCCATGAGGGATAGTGTTGTACAATGGGCATCTTTAATCCAGACACTTAAGTGCAGTAGAAAAGAGAAAAGGCTGAAATGTGCAGTGTCAGACATGTGGAACAACCACACAGAGATACTCAGTTGGGTCTCGTCTTTCTAGGGAATTTTATTCAAAAATTGTACAATACATATGTTTTTTAAAATATTTGAATAAAATTCCATAGGTTGAGATAATTCCATGGGCTGATTATATGTATAACTGGTTGATAACTAGATATTGGGAACCTTGCTGAATACCAGTTATAAAATATTAGCTAAAAATTCTGCTTCCAGTTACAATATTTCACAAAAGATCTTACTGATAAAGTGCAATCTTACAGAATAAGGGGTAGAAATATTGGTTATTCTCTTTGAGCAAAGTAAAAAGGGCTCATTGGTTGCCTCTGTGAATAGTTTAATTTAGAAGGAAGCTGTTGATTGGCTGTATGCCAAAGCAATTTGTAAACTGGATAAAGATTCTTTACTAGAAAGGAGAAACTCAACAATAATTTAAAGGTCAATTGGGTGAGCTCTTCCCTATTCAATCTGGAGTGAGGCAGGGGACGTTCAATCCAGTTGGTCCTTTGCTGTTCCTATTTTCAATTGACTCCTTGCTTCGCTACATTATTAAAAAGAGAGCTAGCTCGCCATAACCTAAGAATAGTGTTACATGTGTTGCATATGCCGATGACCTGTTGGTTCATTTGACTTTGAAGAATTGTTCTTCTCCTATCACACTTCTAGGGTATAATTCTTTACAGGTTGCCTAAAGTTAAGTTCCAGGGTGATACACACTAAGGGCTAGATTCTATATATGGCGCTTAAAAATCCACAGAGAAAACATTTTCACCCAAGTGTATTTGATTAGATTTAGGCGCGGTATATAGAATACGCTTAGTTGATATCCCAGTGCCTAAAACTGCGCACCTCCATTTACAACAACGAAAACATGACATAAATCCCTGTGTGTAGATTTACATGCACTGGGCCATATTCTATAACTATGCGTGCAAATTTGGGATCACCCATTTCCCTGCACATGACCACGCCCCTTTTGAACGGTGTGTATTAGAATTTAGGTGCAGTCCATTACAGGATACGCTAAGTGAGTTGTTCGCATAAATTCTAATTATTGCCAATTAGTGGTCATTATTATTTGTTAGATGCTGTTATCAACGCCGATTAGCTTGTTAAACCAATTAAGTTACACACGTTGTTATAGAACACACTTAGATTTCAGAACAGAATGCTAGGCGCGCTATATAGCTATATAGAATCCGGGGGTAAGTGCAAATTCTGCATTGACGATTACGTGTGCAATTGCTGTTATAAAATGCTAGCGTGAGTTCGCAGTTACGTGCCCGAATTTAGGCCTGAGCCCTTATGCTAGCTCAATAGCTGGTGTAAATAATCATGCTCAACCTGTGCACATAAGTGATTAGCATGCCCCCGACCCTTCCAACCCGCCAGGTCCTTGCCCCTTCTACAGGGGCATTTACGCCCGTATCTGCAAATTAGTGCCAATTAACTAATTATTGGTTGTTAAATTAACAGTTAATTTAACAAATACATTATGCATTCAACTGACAGTATTCCATAACTTCCATGCACAACTTTCCACAGTAATCATCTTGTGTGTGCAAGTTTAAAGAATTAGGGGGTTAGTTTATGCACCAGTGGATCCTCCTCCACTGCTATCCCTCTCTCCATTAGTGTACCTCAGCACTCTGTCTCTTCTCTCTATATATCTCCTCTCATAGTTTCCCATACCATACTTATGCTGATGATTCCCAGATGTACCTCTCTGCATCAGAAATTTTATCAGGAATATGTCTTAGTCTGCTTATCTGACATTGCTGCTTGAATGCCTCACATCCATTTCCAACTGAATGTAGCCAACAGTGAGCTTTTCATCTTTCTCCCTAAACCCACCTCTCCTCTTCCCTTTCCCCTGTTTCTGTGAGTAAGACTCTCATACTCCCTGTCTCGTATTCTTGGGATCATCAATTTCATTAAAACCAAGCATGCACGCTGGGGCGGGAACAGGGCCGCTGAGAGGGGGGGCAGGGGGGACAAAATTCCCCGGGCCTGGGCCTCTAGGGGGGCCCGGCGCTGGGGTCAGGCTGCCGGCGCTGCAGTCCTCGGTCTCACCTGCCTGCCTCCTCGGCTCTGGGCCCCCTGCATTCGAAGCGGCAGTCACAGATCACCTCCCTTCGGGCCTTCCCTCCCTGTGTCCCGCCCTCGCGGAAACCAGAAGTTACATCAGATGAGGGCAGGACACAGGGAGGGAAGGCCCAAAGAGAGGCGATCTGAGACTGCCGATTTGAATGCAGGGGGCCCAGAGCCTTGGAGGCAGGTAGGTAAGACCGGGGACTGCAGCGGCAGGGGGAGCGACGGGGGGCGGCAGCGGCAGAGGAAGTGACGGGGGCGACAGCGGTGGAGGGGCGGAGGCAGGGCAGCCTTGCCCCAGGCCCGGCCTAGTCTCTCGGCGGCCCTGGGCGGGAAAGCAGGACAGGCAGTGTGGCACAGAGTATCACCACAGGAAGGCTTCTGCTGGTGGGGCTTGGGGACCCCTGCCAGCCCAGGGATGTGGGGTTGTGGCGGGGCCAAAGAGCGGTGGGGAAAATAAGCCTGATGGTCACCTCAGGGATCACTTGCATTATATCAAGTGCAGAAAATAATATTATAGAACAAGCAACAAAGCCCGTTTCGTGAAAAATGAAATGGGCCCTAGGAAGGCTCTCATCTAAGCGATTTCTCTTCTCTCCCCTGCCCTTCCCTCCATGTCCAGCAATTCTCCCCTCTCATCCATGTCCAGTGGTTCTCCTCTGCCCTGCCCTCCCCTCCAATCCATGTCCAGCAAGTCTCCTCTGCCCTGCCCTCCCCTCCAATCTGTGTCTTGCGATTCTGCCCTCCCCTCTATATCCAGCGATTCTCCCATCCCATCCAATCCAAGTCCAGTGATTCTCCTCTGCCCTGCCCTCCCATCCGTGTTCCGCGATTCTCCCCTCCCCTCCCATCCCATCCATGTTCAGTGATTCTCCCCTCCACTCCTCTCCCTCCCATCCCATCCATGTCCAGCGATTCTCCCCTCCATGGCCAGTGACTCTCCTCTCCTCTCCCATCCCATCCACGTCCAGTGATTCTCCTCTCCCCTGTCCTCTTCTCATTGCTGCCGCCCTGCCTTTAAGCCATTCATGTTACCTCAGGTCGCAGTGGCGGCAGGCTCGGCTCACATTGCCTCCAGCCTTCCCTTGCCTTCCCTCTCAGTGTCCTGCCCTCCTCTGATGTCATTTTGTCTTTCCGCGAAGGCAGGACACTGAGAGGGAAGGGAACGCTGGAGGCAAGCTGACGTCAGCTCATTTGCATGCTGTTACAAAGCAAGAGAGAGACCACACATCATAAGGTCAGTGAGACACTGTTTGTACTTTCACTTATCATATATTTCTTTTTTTATATAACATTTATTTTTTACTCCTTTCTTTAAAGACATACAAGATAACATTCTTATAGAACTGTGCCTTTTCTTATATAATGGGTTGTGCTGATACAGGATACAGACATTGGTCTCATTTTTTATTCTTCATTTATTATTTATTATAATTTTTTATTATTTGCATTTTTCGTTTTTCATTTTTTATTTTATTGCATTTTTTTTCATTATTAGCATTTTATTTTATTATTATATTTTTTTGTTTTTATTGTTTTTTATCTTTTTCTATTTATTTTTCATTTCTTTATTATTTTCTTTATGTTCCACATTTGTAACACAAATATATATTTTGTATATTCAATATCGGTAATTTTATTTATGTGCTTTTTCAAAAATATACATATATATATACAGACATAGATATATATACAAACATACATTTTTGGATTATACAGCATAATGTTGCAAAATAGCCCCACATCAACAGCATTTAAATAGTTTTATATCTCATATCAGGTGTTCCTTTGTTGTGCATAGTTGTTGTTTTTTTCTTTTTTTACATTTTTTTCATTTTTTTTCATTGTTTTATTCTTTTTTATTTTTGCTGTCTCACATATATACATAGAAAATACCTTTTTTAGCAATAAATTTTATCATGAATTGTCTAACTCCTTTTCATCTTAAAAAATGTTTATTGGCAAAATCATAACCTTGTTTAGGAATACATATTGTATGGTGCATGGTTCGAACCTCTTTACATTCCAAAAAAAAAATATATATATATCTTTTTATCTTTTTGTTTATATAGCTATGTTTGAATTTTTTACATCACACACATATATATATTTATATGTTTGTAAAACCATGATGTTTTAATATCATGCCATTATGATGGTATCATATAGAATGTATTTGTGCATGTAATTGTTTTTAATTATGTTTCATTTCTTTATATTTTTATTTTAATATATGCTCATGTACTTTCTGTTGGTTTTATAGTATTCAGTACAGTCACCCTGCTTTATATGCTTTATTTACTATTACTATTGTTATTTTTATCTCTACGTCTTTCGTTGTACATTATGTCATATTGATTTACTAGTACCTGATTGGTTTTTTTTGTACTATTTTTCTATCTTGTGTTTTATGTTTACTTTTATATTTTTATATTTAATTTTGTAGACTCCTGAAGAAGGTGCTATGGCGTCGAAACACAGCTGTGTTGAGTCATATATTTGTTTGATGCTACCAATAAACTATTTTTAATCATATGCCTGTCTCCCTGGTTGGGAAGAGTCTACTTTGCCCAATCCTTTTCTACTTTTCCATGCTGTTACAAACCCAGCCAGCCATCCAGGGAAGCAGAGTGACCAATTATTACATAGATTCAGGGGATCTGCGCTTAATTTACGTAAGAGGATTTACACCAGTTGGGCATGAATCCCAGTGCTATGCACTATTTTATAAATAGAATCCAACTCAGGGCACTCTCTACAGAATAGCGCTTGGCGTTGTTTACAGAATCTAGTCCTTTCTGTGTAGTTAAGTGGTGCAATTTATGAAAGAAAACAAGCTGTCCAAAATTAAATGTAAAGCTATATACAGCGATGTTAGTTATCAGCTTATATATACAGTGGGGGAAATAAGTATTTGATCCCTTGCTGATTTTGTAAGTTTGCCCACTGACAAAGACATGAGCAGCCCATAATTGAAGGGTAGGTTATTGGTAACAGTGAGAGATAGCACATCACAAATTAAATCCGGAAAATCACATTGTGGAAAGTATATGAATTTATTTGCATTCTGCAGAGGGAAATAAGTATTTGATCCCCCACCAACCAGTAAGAGATCTGGCCCCTACAGACCAGGTAGATGCTCCAAATCAACTCGTTACCTGCATGACAGACAGCTGTCGGCAATGGTCACCTGTATGAAAGACACCTGTCCACAGACTCAGTGAATCAGTCAGACTCTAACCTCTACAAAATGGCCAAGAGCAAGGAGCTGTCTAAGGATGTCAGGGGCAAGATCATACACCTGCACAAGGCTGGAATGGGCTACAAAACCATCAGTAAGACGCTGGGCGAGAAGGAGACAACTGTTGGTGCCATAGTAAGAAAATGGAAGAAGTACAAAATGACTGTCAATCGACAAAGATCTGGGGCTCCACGCAAAATCTCACCTCGTGGGGTATCCTTGATCATGAGGAAGGTTAGAAATCAGCCTACAACTACAAGGGGGGAACTTGTCAATGATCTCAAGGCAGCTGGGACCACTGTCACCACGAAAACCATTGGTAACACATTACGACATAACGGATTGCAATCCTGCAGTGCCCGCAAGGTCCCCCTGCTCCGGAAGGCACATGTGACGGCCCGTCTGAAGTTTGCCAGTGAACACCTGGATGATGCCGAGAGTGATTGGGAGAAGGTGCTGTGGTCAGATGAGACAAAAATTGAGCTCTTTGGCATGAACTCAACTCGCCGTGTTTGGAGGAAGAGAAATGCTGCCTATGACCCAAAGAACACCGTCCCCACTGTCAAGCATGGAGGTGGAAATGTTATGTTTTGGGGGTGTTTCTCTGCTAAGGGCACAGGACTACTTCACCGCATCAATGGGAGAATGGATGGGGCCATGTACCGTACAATTCTGAGTGACAACCTCCTTCCCTCCGCCAGGGCCTTAAAAATGGGTCGTGGCTGGGTCTTCCAGCACGACAATGACCCAAAACATACAGCCAAGGCAACAAAGGAGTGGCTCAGGAAGAAGCACATTAGGGTCATGGAGTGGCCTAGCCAGTCACCAGACCTTAATCCCATTGAAAACTTATGGAGGGAGCTGAAGCTGCGAGTTGCCAAGCGACAGCCCAGAACTCTTAATGATTTAGAGATGATCTGCAAAGAGGAGTGGACCAAAATTCCTCCTGACATGTGTGCAAACCTCATCATCAACTACAGAAGACATCTGACCGCTGTGCTTGCCAACAAGGGTTTTGCCACCAAGTATTAGGTCTTGTTTGCCAGAGGGATCAAATACTTATTTCCCTCTGCAGAATGCAAATAAATTCATATACTTTCCACAATGTGATTTTCCGGATTTAATTTGTGATGTGCTATCTCTCACTGTTACCAATAACCTACCCTTCAATTATGGGCTGCTCATGTCTTTGTCAGTGGGCAAACTTACAAAATCAGCAAGGGATCAAATACTTATTTCCCCCACTGTATATTTAGCACCACTGTCTGCTTGAAAACTAAATACAGTTTATTCATCAGAACCAGAGCTTTCTTCACTTTCCTTCTCACTCAGGATGGCAGCAAGCTTCCTAGGGTGATACGACCTGAGCTGATTAAAATGGACCCACTTCAGGCAGAATCAAAAAAAATATATGATTGCCACTCAGAATGAAAATTGATCTGTTTGTTTTTTTTCAGTTACAGTGGGGGAATTGGTTAAATTTGGCAGGGAGAAATGTTACTTTCTTATCTATGGAGAGAGGAGGTCTATGTAGAATTAATCTTTAAATTAAATTGGGAGATCCTTAATTCTCCTAATTCTTTTCTCTACAATAGTTCAGCAGGGAGTCATGATTTGAAGAAATGATTCTTCCCTAATATTCTCCAGGCAGATGGATGAAGACAGCATTGGAAGACTAGGGAAAGAAATTGGATTTTTACCATCCTCCAACCTGCAATCTGCTGAAATACTCAGGAAATGGAAGCTTACCAGAGAAGAAGCAATTGTGCTCAATACATTTAGAAAGAAAATATTATGAGCAAATACTTTCTCCACAGTACGCAGAACATGATATGGAGGAAGCTTTAAGGCACCTCCAGGACTCTCGAACATGTCACTTGGTCAGCATTTCATAGAAAACTTTGGAGGTCATTTGAGAAACCTTGCACAGCAATTCTACATGTAAATAGTGACATTTACACTGGAGGAAAAAAATCACTAAAAAACATATTAGCCAGGTGGACTTGGGAGAACCATTGTTCATTCCTGCAAATGAGCTGTGAGAAACAGATCTTCTTTTTGGGATCTGCCTAGTACTTGTGACTTGAAGTGGCCACCACTGGAGACAGGATGCTGGACTCAATAGACCTTGATCTGACCCAGCATGGATTTTCTTACACTCTTATGCCAATTTTAGAACATGGCTATTTATGCAGACAATTGCTACCGGATGCACAAATGCAAATGGAGCATGATCTCAGAGTGGTTTGGGCAATCCAAAAAGATGAACATGTGTTTCCCATTTCACACTCACCCAGGACAGAACAGGCACAGCCCTGGTAGAGGCAGTACAAGCTCACCCTTCCCCTGCACAAACACACAGCCCAGTCCAGAACAGATACAATCCAAGCAACAGCAACCCAAGCTTACTTCTTGCACAGCTGGAAGGATTCGGGGGGGGGGGGGGGGGGGGGGGAGGGGCTCCTTAAATGTCCACCCATTTTGTTAGCTCTCATGAATTCAGTTCCCATCTTGTATTATAAAAATCTATTCCCCTGCATTCAGGTTTCAGTACTCTGTAGCTCGCTGGAAACTGTTCAGCAGAGTCTGAATGAAGTCTATGTAGATCCAGTTCACAGTTATACCAGGGTTGCTACAACCCAGGCTGCCTGTCACTGTGGAACTGGAGAGCAGTTCCAGCTGGCATCTAATTGATCTTTTTTTAAGTCTTCTTTCTCTAATGCAGTGTTTCTCAAGCCGGTCCTAGAATAACCCTAGCCAGTTGAGTTTTCAGGAAATCCAAAATGAATATGCATGAGCTTAATTTGCATATACAGTCTCTAGTGTATGCAACCTGATCTCATGCATATTCATGGCGGATGTCTTGAATACCAGACTGAGACTACGGGGTACTCCAGGTCCGGCTTTGGAAACACTGCCCTAGTGTACGGATCCATTCACTGCCACAGAGCTGAATCCGTCACCAATCAAAACCATAAATTACTCTACAGCAGCAACAGGCACAAACAACCCCCCCTCCCCCCCAGATCACCTAGTTACATCATACTACCAACGCCCTAATAAATCATGATATGCTATATAATGCATCAATACCCCAGCATGCCATGTCAAAGTAACTTAAAATTCGAACTTTACTGTACTCTCAATTGATGAAGCATAGTCAGGAACAGTGAAAAATCATGTTACACGCCAACTTCTGTACACTTGGATATCCATTTCTCCTGCTCACACTTCTTACAAAACAAGGCTACACAGGGTAGGCAGTTGGTAATTTCAGTTTGAGTGAGATGTTACATTTATGCAAGTTGATGGTCACACAGTTTAGTTAAATACCTTTGCTGCAGTAGCCTGGTACAGTTGAGAAGGGTCCCCACTTCTCTTCAATATAGCAAGTCAGCTGCTGTAATGGCGCTGATGCTTCGCCCTTGTTTGAATTTCCCTGCCCTCTTATCCCCTCCCCTTTCCTATTCTGATTGGTCCTAACATTCCCTACCTGCCATGCTTTTCTCCTACCTTTATCATCCTCATCCTCCCCCTCCCCTTTCTCTCTTACCCATCCGTTCCTTCTCAGCGCCGACCCTCCCATTCTGCAGGCCTGCAATGAGGTCCTGGCCTGTTCTCTCTGCTGCGTCCCCCCCCCCCCCCCAAGACACACACACGGAGGAAGCTGACAATGAGTGCTCTGCTGCCCCCCCCTCCCGCAACACACCACCAGCACAAGCCAGCCCTTCAGAGACTGTGATCCTGCAAGTTAAGAGACATTGGGAGACCTTTTGGGACTGGAAGTGGGACTGGGGGAGGTAATGGGAATGGATGAGGGGCTGAACGGGGAGGGGGGAGGAATTATGCTAGATAAGGAGGGAACAAGGAGATGAAGGAATGCTGAGTATATAGAGAATAGATGCTGGATAGGGGGTGGAGAGAAAAAGGGTAGGAGGTGTTCCGGAGGCATTTCAGGGGCAGAGTCTGGTTAGCTCCCAATATTCAGAGCTAACCAGCCATGTTTAGTGCATAAATAGGACTGCATAAATAGCTGTCCTATCTTTATGTGCTAGCTCATGGCAGGTTAAGTAAGAATATTGACTTAACCGAGCATGCGCTGGTGGCTTTTAAAAAAGCCTGCACAGAGCCCGGCATTGAATTTCCAGTTTGAACACCAGCTGAAGAGGGAGGCAGTTGCTGGGGGCCAGGGGTCAGGTGCTGCTGGGTAGAGGAAGCTGGCATGAGGACGGGGGCTTGAACAGTGTGTGGGGGGGGGAGGAGCTGGAATTATGGGGATCCTGGACATCAGTGTTTATAGCTGCCTCTACAACAGATACTTAGACGTACCTTGAAGCAGGTGTAAACATCGACTTCTATGTTTCCTCATACAGACATGGATTATCTACATGAAATAGGGAATGGACATCTGTCTTCCAGGCCAGTTCAGGCCTTTCTCTTTCCCCGCTCTCTCCATGCTCTTTGCAGTTTAGACATAGTGAGCTTCCTCAAGTCCTGTTTTAAAATTATATTTAAATGTATGGGCCTCTCCAGGGAAAAAGTTTAGGACTTAACACTGATTGTCAGCACCAGACTCATAAATTAGGCTCATAAATATAGACAAATGAGTGGTGGGTGATGGGAGTGGCCAAGATGGCGTCATGTGCTGGCTGGTGAGACGTGAGGAGTAGCTGAGTAGCCTTGTTTCTTAGTTGCTGTTTTCTTCTTTTTTTATTCATATGCCACATACCAAGAGGAAGGATATGCACAGGGTTGTTCCCCAGATGGGGGATGCAAGGGGAGCGGTCGCTCCCCCAAATGGATTTTTAAAAAACAGCGCCTACACCGATGCCAACTGTTGTCAATCAGGGTTCTTTTTTAAAATTTGCAATATTTACTTTCTCCTCTTCCCTTCCCACCCCACTGTGGAACCGGCACCCCTCCCTCCCTGAGTGCAACACTGCTTTCTGTTCTCCCTCCCCCCCAGACCACCAAAGCTGCTTCGTTTAGTGGCACCTGCAGTGTATAACAAGCTGCCTGTCTGAGCCGGCATCGGATCCTTCCTTCCCTCTGTGTGTCCTGCCCTTGTGGAAATAGAAAGTTGTGTCAGAGGAGTGGGACAAGCAGAGGGAAGGATCCAACGCCGACTCAGACAGGCAGCATGTTATATGCTGCTGGGGTCACTAAATGAAGGGGGTTTGACGGTCTGGGGTGGGAGGGAGAACAAAAAGTGGTGCTGGACTCGAGGAGGTAGGTTGAAGGAAGCAGGCACTGGTCTGAGGGGAAGCAGTTGAAGGAAGAAGGAGGTTTTGGAAAACAGGGAGATAGGGACACTACTGAAAAATGTTGGGGAAGATAGGAACACAGAGGGACGCTACTGGAAAATGGGGTTGATGGAGACATGGGGGTTATGCTGGAGGGAGATAGGGGTGTGTGCTGGAAATGAAGGGAGATGGGGACACAAGGGAGGTAATGCTGGAAAAGGGGGAGACAGAGACACAGAGGGACACTACTGGAAAAGGAGGGAAGATAGAGATACGGAGACAATGCTGGAAAAGGAGGAATCTGGGGACATTGGAGGTAGGGTTATGCTGGAAAGGAAGGGAGATGGGAACATGGGGGGCCAGTGCTGGAAAAGGGGGAAGATGTGGACCGGGGGGGGGGGGGGTTATGCTTGAAAGGGAGGAAAGATGGGGATACGAGGGATAATGTTAAAAAGGGAGGGAGATGTAGACATGAGGGGTAATGCTAGAAAGGGAGGGAAGGTAAAAGATGCCACATCGCATAGGAGGTAGGAAGAAAGATGTCATCAGACCACAGGCAGGGAGAAGGGGAACATGAAAAAGACAGCTAGGATGAAGAGAGGGGAAGAGAAGCTGAACCCACGGGGAGAAAGACAGAAATGCTGGAATGGGAGGGGCTGACCAGAGGGAAAAGAGAAAAATGAGATGGGTTGGGAAGAGAGTAGGAAAGATGCTAGATCCAGAGAGAGAGAAAGAGGTGGTACCATGGGGAGGGTCAGGGGAGCACACCAGGGGATGCAATATCCTCTCGCACTGAGGGTATGTCTCCAGGAGCTACTGCCCAGGAGGGAAGGGTTAGGACGGCTGTTGTAGTTGGTGATTCACTTATTAGGCATGTAGATAGCTGGGTGGCTGGTGGGCTTGAGGATTGCCTGGTTATTTGCCTGCCTGGTGCAAAGGTGGCGGATCTCACGCATCACCTAGATAGAATTTTAGATAGTGCTGGGGAGAAGCTGGCTGTCTTGGTACATGTGGGTACCAATGGCATAGAAAAATGTGGGAGAGAGGATCTGGAAGCCAAATTTAGGCTCTTAGGTAGAAAGCTCAAATCCAGAACCTCTAGGGTAGCATTTTCTGAAGTGCTACTCGTTCCATGCGCAGGGCCCAAGAGACAGGCAGAGTTCTGGAATTTCAATGCGTGGATCAGACACTGGGGCAGGGAGGAGGGTTTTAGATTTGTAAGGAATTGGGCAACATTCTGGGGAAGGGGGAGCTTATTCCAGAAGGATGGGCTCCACCTTAACCAGGGTGGGACCAGGCTGCTGGCATTCGCATTTAAAAAGGAGATAGAGCAGCTATTAAACTAGAACCTGGGGGAAGGCTGACAGTTGTTCACAAACGCATGGTTCAGAACAAGGTATCTTTCAAAGATATCACCAAAACAGAGAAGATATGGTATTTCGATAGAGTGGTTGCAAAAGAGACCATAGTAGATCAGGTGTCCTTAAATAAAAATCAGACAAAAGATTGCAAATTAACATTGTCAACTACTGAGCAAGATGTAAATAGGAACAACAAACATAGTTTGAAATGCCTATATGTGAATGCCAGAAGCCCAAGAAATAAGATGGGAGAGTTAGACTATATTGCACTGAATGAAAAATTAGATATAATAGGCATCTCTGAGACCTGGTGGAAGGAGGATAACCAGTGGGACACTGTCATACCAGGGTAGAAATTAAATTGTAGTGATAGGGTGGATCAAATTGGTGGAGGGGTAGCTTTGTATGTTACGGAGAGCCTTGAATCAAATAGACTGAAAATTCTGCAGGAAGCAAAACACATCTTGGAATCCCTATGGATTGAAATTCCATGTGTTAAGGGGAAAAGGACTCTAAAGTTTAGCAATTTCATTAAAGCAAAATGTATTTTCACATATCACAAACTCTTTACTCTTCCTATCCAAGGAGAATGTTTTATATAAAAACAAACACAAAAAAAGCAATCAGATTTTCACTTACCAGCTCTTCAAACACTAAACAGTCAGCTAAACTTCTTTGAAACTACTGTTGGAACCATCAGCCAATGAAATGGCTTTTAGCTCTAGTTATCTCAGGTTACCTGATAATTATGCACACATCATTGCAGTCATCATGCCCTCCTCTCGGTGTACATGCTCAGAAAAACTTTGAACCACTTACAGATTTTAACAATTACACTATTTATTTTTTATTTCTCCCCAGTCTCACTTGCACACCTCCCTTCAAACCTTTTCTCTTTAATTTGAATGTTGTTCAAGCTCACCCTGACTAAGGAGTTCTTCCCACACCAAAGGCATATATAGCACTAGTATTCTTTCAAACAACTTCAGCAGAGCCTGCCTGCCTCAGTGAGCATTGCTACATGAAGAGGGGAGGGCAGGGGAGAGAGGAGAATCACAACTTCAGGTAAAAGATTTTGCAACTGAGCAGACCTCAGGCGCCCTCCAGAGGTCGGCGCCCACCCTGCAGTGCTTACCTTGCTTACTGTGTTGGCACGGCCCTGCCGCCCCCTGATGTAACTTCCTGTTTCCTCGTAGGCTGGATGCAGCAGAGGCAGCCTGTGTTAATCATTGCTGGCCACTGCCACCACACCTGAGCAAAAACATCAGCCCGCTGCCTGGCTCACACTGACTGGCATCTATTTTAGAAAAGTCTGCTCCCCCTGACGTCAAAACCTGACTATGCCTCTGCTGTGCCCACGCCAGCCCGGACCTCCTCCCTGCAGCAGCTGACGATCGATTGTTTCACCACTGGAGCCGCAACGAGAACCGGAGAAGGAGGTCTTGCTACATGACAGTTAGAAGGGGAGACTGATACTTTGGGACAAGATATCTCACTGTTCCTTATGGAGCCTAATCAGCCACCGTGTCCCGTGGCATTATCCGCATTTCCAGCTGGGTTGGAGAGACTAGAAGCAGTGGCTAATCTGGCCCTGTGTGCGGGTGGAACTCTGAGTTCTGCCTCCTGGTTAGAGGTCAACGAAGGAGTAACTGCGTTGTCGCCAGAGCGTCCCCTGGTGGTCAACTTAGAAAGCCTGTGGAAGCTGCTCCAGCACATGAAAACCACTATTTCCAAAACTTCTCAAGAGGTAACTTCTTTAAACTCTAAATTTGATTTATTGACTGGAAAAGTGGATTTCATAAAGAATGAACACTCAGGTCAAATCCAGCAGATACATGATAATGTTCAAAGTCTCCAGGATTTTCAAACAGCTCTGATTAAGGATAAAATACAAACATAAAGGAAGATTGAGCAGCTTGAAAATTTTAATATGATACTTAATCTTCGCTTGCTGAATTTTCCGGTGTATCCTGCTAGGACACCTTCTGTTTGTTTAAAAAGTATCTTTTGGAAGTATTGAAGTCCTCAACAGTCTGTTCTGCTAGTGAATAAGCTGTATTATTTACCTATTTCTTCAAAAAGTCCCCAAGTGGAGGAGGTAGAGCAAGGAGCTCGGAATATGCAGGTGGATTTAAATAACGTTGCTACTATATTGTTAGAATTAGTGACTGATATATCTCAAAGGGCCACACTTTTAATGAGCTTTGTATTTGAACAAGATCTCAGTGTGGTAATGAGACTCTATTTTCACAATGCACAAGCTTTATTTTTTGGTCAGAAGGGTATATCCTGATGTTCCTAAAGCAACGCAGCAAAAAGGAAGGCCTTTCCAGTGCTGCATCAAAAGTAGTGGCGGCCCTACCTTTAGGCCAACTGAGGCGGGGGCCTCAGGCAGCACTCTTCCTTGAGTGGCATCTCCCCCTTTCTTCCTCTACCCCCTTTCCAAAAGGCGGCAGTGGCAGCGATTCCCATACGCTGCCCTGCCACCAGCACTAGCCTCTTCTTTTTACTGTGGCCTGCCTCTCTGATGTAACTTCCTGTTTTATCAGAGGCATGCTATAGTAAAGAGGAGGCCAGCGCCAGCAGCAGGGCAGCATATTGGAATCACTGCTGCTGCTGCCACCTCTTGGAAAATGGAAAAAGAAGGTAAACTCGGGGATAGAGGTAGAGGAAGGAAGGGGGGAAATGTCAGACCATTGGCCCGGAGGGGGGGGGGGGGGGGGTGACATCTCATCCCTGCCTCAGGCGGCATCTTGTCTTGGGCCCCCCTGAACAAGAGACTAAAAATCTTGGAGCTACTTCTTCTGGCTTATCCTTGCAAGTGTCTGGTTAGACTTGGTGGAACTAAATACGTTTTCTTTAGTCTTGAATAACTTAAGGCTTTCATTGAGAAGAAGAAGATCCTTTAAGATTGGGTATTAAGGGAATTTTGCAGAGTTAACCGTGTTAGTCTGTACAATCTGTTTATTCCTTGTGGATTTCCTTATCCTGTTTTAGGATCCACTTCATCATGTTTGTAGTCTAAGGAAGAATATTATTTTTTTTCCTTGTGATCTGTTTTCTATTCCTTTAATATTTTTTTTACTAACTCTGTGTTACTAAAGCAAGTGGATACTTGTGATATGTATATTAAAATTTGATAAATTTAAAAAAATGTAGGCAAATGAATGGTAGTCCTAAATTTATATGTATAACTTTTAAACTCCTAAATTAAGATGAATTTTCAACTGAGGCTCCTAAGTTTGGCACCAATTAGCAATAATTAGAATTTACAAGCACAATTTGCTTAGCTTATTCTGTAATGCAGAGTGCCTAAAAGCTAATGCACGCAGCCAAAAAGGGGCAGGGTTATGGGTGGGGAAATGTTTGTTTGATGAGTGTTCCAAAATTAGGCGCCCTAATATAGAATATGCCCCTCTGCGCCTAAATCTACATGCTGGTATTTACATCACATAAAACTTGGCCTAAATGGATGTGACTAAATTTGGTCACGTGGAGAGGTGCTTGGCGTATTCTATACACCGCATGTAAATTTAAGCCTATTCTATAAAAGTTAGGCATACTTTATAGGATATGCCTAGGTGTATATTTTACTGTGTGGATTTTTCAGGCACCATATATAGAATCTGGCCCTTAGTGTGCAGGACAGACCTGTGTAAGGGCGCGCTAAAGTTGCCTTTTACTGCACTCTTGGTAAAAGGACCCCAAAGTGCCTTAGCCAAGGTCACAAAGGGCATTAGGGAAGAGAGTGTGCGATCTACATTGTGATTTTGTTTCCCTGGTTCTCAGACACCTGCTCTAGAAACTGAGGGAGATTAATGTTCAGACAGACAACTTGCATTCATAAATAACTATTTACCTATGTAAATGCATTTGACATTTGCCTCCCTAGGCTTACAGGTATTTATAGTAAACAAGAAGCAAACTTTTTTCCTCATAAGGAAGTTCTAAAGCAAGGGGTCTAGATATGAGGCTGTAAAGAGGCAGACGCAGGAAGAATTGTCAAGAAATTTGTTTTTTTGTTTCATGGCACGGTGATGCATGCGTGGAACACATGGTGCTCTGTTATAAAATTAACCTCACACGTGTACTCACCTATTTTATAAGATATGCATGTAAACTACAATTATACGCCCACTCCATCCAAACCATACCCTAGAAACACCTACATGCTGTCAGAGAAATTCTATAAAGTGGATGATAACATTTACTTGCAGGTTACAAAGGTAACTTTTATGTGTTTGGAAACTTTCCGTAGATGATGTTTTGGCATTGTAGGAACCCAGCTTTGAAATGCACTTCTCTCTTCATCTAGAACAGGGTTGTCCAACTTCGATCCTCGAAAGCCATAATCCAGTTGGATTTTCAGGATTTCCCCAATAAATATGCATGAGATCTATTTGAATGCACTGCCTCCATTGTATGCAAATAGATCTCATGCATATTCATTGGGGGAATCCTGAAAAACCCAACTTGGAGAGGGCCGAGATTGGACACCCCTGGTCTAGAACTATCATTGGATAAGTTTAAGATGGGCTTGAAAACTCATTTGTTTACAACAGCCTTCCCAGATTGATTTTCATATTTAGCCCCTACATTATTAGTGCCTGACCTCTTCCAGTGCTCTGCTGTTTATTTGGTTAATTGGTTATTTGTTTCTTTGTTATCTATTTGTCTATTTATTGTTTGCTTTACTCTCAGTTCTTAGTTGTTATTTTGTCTTTCTTTCCTATCATTTTTATAGTTCTTATCTTGGCATGAACAGGGCCACCGAGAGACAAAGCTGGGCCCAGGTCAAACAATCTTCAGGGCCCCACTGCTGCTGCTCCCCCCCCCCCCCCCCACTGCCACCGACGCTGCTCTCCCCCCCCCCCCCCCCCCCCCACTGCCACCCCCCTCTCGCAGTAGCAAATGAGAGAAAGTGCTCTGTCATCCACAGGTCCTTCTTCCTGCCGCGTCCTGCTTCTTGTGAAGTAACTTCCTGTTTCCGCATAGGCAGAATGTGGCAGGAAGAAGGACCTGTGGCCAGCAGAGAAGTCTCTTTTGATCGTTGGTGCCGAGCCCTCCTTGGAGGCCGGGCCCGTACCCCCCCTGCCCCCACCTCTCAACAGCCCTGGGCATGTAGCTTATTATTGTAAACTGCTCAGAAGGGTTCCAATATTGTGGCATATCATATTGTAATAAACTTGAAACTTGTAAGGGGCCCTAACATGCACTAACAGACATTAGTGTGCGCTAAGTGCCACATGGCCATAGGTGTTAAATAGGATGCAGAGCATTTAGCAAATGCTAATGTCCGCTAGTGCACGCTAAGCTTTAGTAAAAGGGTGCCTAAATGATTAGAATTCCAGCATATACGTGTGTTTCTGTGTACATATGTACATAGGTACCAAAATTCAGCCTAGTGCTACTCTAAATACAAGCATATCTTACATAATCCACCAGATTCTATCTAGCTTATGGAATGTTGGGCGTTAGAATTTGTGTGCAGATGGTTTCCTGTTTTTGTGCCTCTGTCCTATTTTAAAATGGCTTACTTTTCTGCTCTGTTTTTTTAGTCTGTAGGCCGATTTGATCTTGTTCTGGAAAGGCAGTCTAAAAAGTCTTATTTAAACAATAAACATACAATGAGGAAACTGGTACCAACTGACCACATAATTAAAGTTGCACTTGGCACTTAACTTTTCCCACTCACAACCGAAAAAGGGGACATGGCTTGGAAGGGGCATTGTCAAAAGTTAAGGTGCCAAGTTATGGAATAGTGTCGATACTAACTTTGGATGCTGCTTCTATCAGACATAAGTCCAGCACCCAAAGTTAGGTGCGATGTGCGCACTAGGCCAGTATTCTATAAAGGTCAGGCACCATTTATAGCATAGGGGCTCAGCGTCAATCCGTTCAGCACCTAACTTTTGATGCTAACTATAGACAGATCGATACTCGTGGAGGGGCATAATCGAACGGAGCGCCCAAGTTTTCCTGAGGACATCCTCGCAGGACGTCCCGTTTCGATAATACGGTCGGGGACGCCCAAATCTCAACATTTAGGTCGACCTTAGAGATGGTCGTCCTTAGAGATGGTCATCCCCGGTTTTCGGCGATAATGGAAACCGAGGACTCCCATCTCAGAAACGACCAAATCCAAGCCAATTGGTCGTGGGAGGAGCCAGCATTCATAGTGCAAAGGTCCCCCTGACATGCCAGGACACCAACCGGGCACCCTAGGGGGCACTGCAGTGGACTTCACAAATTGCTCCCAGGTGCATAGCTCCCTTATCTTGGGTGCTGAGGCCCCCAAACCACCCAAAACCCACTACCCACAACTGTACAACACTACCATAGCCCTAAGGGGTGAAGTGGGGCACCTACATGTGGGTACAGTGGGTTTCTGGTGGGTTTTGAAGGGCTCACATTTACCACCACAAGTGTAACAGGTAGGGGGGGATGGGCCTGGGTCTGCCTGCCTGAAGTGCACTGTACCCACTAAAACTGCTCCAGGGACCTGCATACTGCTGTCAGGGAGCTGGGTATGACATTTGAGGCTGGCAAAAAATATTTTTTAAAGTTTTTTTTAGGGTGGGAGGGGGTTAGTGACCACTGGGGGAGTAAGGAGAGGTCATCCCCGATTCCTTCCGGTGGTCATCTGGTCAGTTCGGGCACTTTTTTGAGGCCTGGTCGCAAGAAAAAATGGACCAAGTAAAGTCGGCCAAGTGCTCGTCAGGGACGCCCTTCTTTTTTCCATTATCAGCCGAGGACGCCCATGTGTTAAGCACGTCCCAGTCCCGCCTTCGCTATGCTTCCGACCCGCCCCCAAGAACTTTGGTCATCCCTGTGACTGAAAGCAGTTGAGGGCACCCAAAATCAGTTTTCGATTATACCGATTTGGGCGACCCTGAGAGAAGGACGCCCATCTCCCGATTTGTGTCGAAAGATGGGCGCCCTTCTCTTTCAAAAATTAGCCCAAAAGTGATTTAACCATCCAGAAATGGCCACTGACCACTTAAATTGTTTATTTGGGGTATCCACTAATTTTCAGCAGCACTTAACCAGTTAGTGCCATTAAAAATGACTAGTTAGCACCAAACTCAAAACTGCTATTTTGGGGGCGTTCTGGGGGTCGAGTTAGCACTTGGTCAATTAAGTGCCATTACTCAGCACTTAACTGGCCAGGTTATCCACATAAGTAGGACCACATTAAAGTCAGTCTTATCTTTATGTGGTAACCAATAGCTGGTTAAGTGGTAAATATTAACTTAACCAGCTATGCGTTAGCTGACTCCGCAAAAAACAGATATTCAATGCTGAAGCCCAGGAATAATGTCAGCTGAATATTTGCCCCAGAATTTCCCCCAATGTGCATTTGAAGGGTATGCATGTATCTGGGCGGAGTGTGGGCAGGATTCACATGCACATAACTTGTAGAATGCGAGAAGTTATACATGTCTCTGGCATTTCGCGATCACTTACACTAACTCTGTGACTGGCAAAGTGCTCACACCTAATGTCACAATCTCCCAGTGAGATAAGTGAGCCCTTGGGCTGGTCCAAGGACCAGCGGTCGGCAAACTCAACACCTCACCTGCCGCGGCCACCGTTTCCCAGCAGTTGAGTCCCTGGGTATGGGTGGCCAACAGGAATTTAAGAGGATGGGGTACCTAGGCTAGCAAATCTAGGGCTCAGGATTGGACAGGAGATGAAGGCAGGTTGGCAAGGCCGAACCCAGGAGAAATCAGGACAGGCAAGGGTCCAGATGTGATCAGTTCAGGCCGAGGTCATGGCAGGCAGTGTACCAGAAGAAGTTAGGTCCAGGCGGTGTTCCAGAAGTGGTCAGGTCCAGGACAAGGCAGAAACCAGAGCACTCAGGAGGTCACAAGAATCTCCCACAGGGGCTCTCTTACAGGAAGAGTAGCTGAGGCCTCGATGTCAAGGTATGCCCCCTTAAGAAGGAAGTGGGTGTCTGAAGTCTCAGGGAGGAGTGCCGGGAAAGATGGAAAAGTGGCACCAGAGGCAAAACGAAGCCATGAGGCTGCAAAGAGGGGAGCCATGCCGGGACGGGTCCGAACAAGCTGGCTGCACCAGAGATGGAGGGAGAGAGGAGCCACACAAGGCCACGCCCAAACGGAACGGCTGCACCAGAAACAGAAGTGTCCCGCCGAAGCAAAGGTAACTTAGGATGTCCCTTCCCTCGTCACCGCATGGCCCCCAGTAGCCCGAGTTGTGGCAGCTAAATTGCAGGTGCATATGAACTTGTTATGCTAATATTCTAGCATTGTTAGAGAATTAACCCTACTGCGCATTGAAGCAGGCACCAAGGAGCAGCCTAATGGCATGGAGGAGTAGCCTAATAGTTAGTGCAGTGGGCTTTGATCCTGGTGACCTGGGTTTGAGTCCCACTGCAGCCTCTTGTAACCTTGGGCAAGTCACTTAACCCTCCTTTGCCCCAGGTACAAAAGCTTAGATTGTGAGCCCTCTAGGGACAGAAAAAGTACCTGCATATAATGTGTGTACAGCACTGTTTACGTCTAGTAGTGCTATAAAAATGATTAGTAGTAGTAGTAATAGCCTAATGGCTAGTGCAGTGCCCTAAGAATCAGGGGACATTGGTTCAATTCCCACTGCGGCTCCTTGTGACTCTGATCGAGTCATTTAACCTTCCATTGCCCCAGGTACAAAATTAGTACCTATATATCAGGGGTGGGCGGAGCCACAACCCAGCTGGGTTTTCAAACTTTTCACAATGAATATTCAAGAGGTTGATTTGCATGTACTACTTCCATTGTGTGCAAATCGATCTCATGCATATTCATTGTGGAAATCTTGAAAATCCAACTGGGTTGTGGCCCTCGCGACCATGGTTGCCCATGGGTTTTAGACATGGTGGGGTCCAGGGCAGAAATTAAGGAGGGGGCCCCTGATCCCTTCTCCTCCCCCTCCCCACAATCTCCCCACCCGCATTGCTACTACGTGGTCTGGGCATCTCCTACCCTTCCATGGTCTCTCCCTACCATGGTCCATCTCCCTCCGTTCCCCTCACCTTGCAATCTTCTTTAAAAATGTATTTCCCTTCTCAGAGGGGCCCCGGTGCAGAAGCCATCCTCACAAGCTGCCTCCAGCTCCCCCAAAGCTCTCCCTCTCTGCTGCTCGCAATCCGCCCAGGCAGAACAGGAAATTGCATCAGAGGCAACTTGTGAGAATGGCTGCTGTGTTTATTTCCCCTCTGAGAAGGGAAATACATTTTTAAAGAAGATCAGGAAGGTGAGGGGAAGGAGGAGGACTGTGGTGGGGAACAGATGCCTGGACCTCTGGGTCCCCTTGAGCTGTAGGACCCAGGGCAGCTGTCCTGTTTGTCCCGCTCCTAACGCCAGCCCTGGTTGCCCACCCCTGCTGTATACAATATGTAGATCAAACCTCATCCCTTTCCCAGTCCCTTTCTTGCCAGCACGCATGTTTGACTGTCCAAGTTTATAAAAGCCTTTTTTTTCCACATTTAAACACAGGTCAGTATTTAAACTCCATATCCAGTGTTTATTTTAAACACCAGCGGTGGCATGTAAATTAGTCAGCACTGATATTCGGAGAGTGAGCAACCCTGAATATCAGCAGTGAGACCTACCTTTCTCCACATACCAGCGATATTTAAACCACTATCCAGAAAGCTCTCCAGATAAAGTCTGGGCAGCCATTTTTCTGTCCTAACTTTACCTGGATAATTATCCAGATAGCAATCTGAATATCACCCACACACTGGCAACACGAGTTTATCTTGTTGGGCAGACTGGATGGACCGTGCAGGTCTTTTTCTGCCATCATCTACTGTGTATATGTCACTATCTACAGCTAGCAAGTGGCTAAGAAATTTGTGCAGGTAACAGCTGTAATTATCTGGATAAATGGCGCTATCCGGCCCAGTTTTCCACTGAGAATAATGGAGCTTGTACTAAATAACCAGGGCCAGCTCATCAACCAGGCCAGACTAGGCAGCCACCTAGGCCAGCAGCTTCTTGTGGGGCAGCAAGGAGCAGCTGCAGTCAAAGCAAAACAGTAGATCTGACTGCCACACAAAGAACCATCAGCACCATAGTTTAAGCTGCATTTTTATAGGATGGTTAAGTGATGATCATGATTGTTGAGTTTAACTGTCAAAACGTTGAAAATGGAGGGGTGCTGCAGGCTAGGAGTCTGAAAGTTAATTTGGGGGGCGGGGGAGGCGGAGGCTGAAGGCTCTTGCACCAGCTCTGTAAATAACATGCATTAACTTGCTTAAATCTGCATTAATGTGGGTTAGTAAATCAGGAAATTATATTTGCCACAATGGAAGGTGAGAATGACTTCTTCAAGGTCATGAGAAATGTCAGTGGGAGAAGCAGGATTTGAACTCGGGCTTCCCTAGTTTTCAACCTGCTGCTGTAACCACCAGGCACTACTCAGCTCCAAGAATCAGCTTGCAAAGTGCCTCTGTTCACTCACAGCCTGCTACCTCAGTTGCTGCTGTTTAGCCCAAGCCACTTTAGGACAGGTGAACTGGGCAGCAGAGGGAAGATCATAAATGTGGGTCCTCAGTGAGGCAGGAACTCTGTGTATGGGGGGGAGGGAGAGAATATAAGTAAATGGGGGCTACAGTAGTCTGACCCTGTGGCTACGTGATGGGTGGTTGAATTAGAGCATAAGAATAGCTATACTGAGTCAGACCAATAGTTCATCTAGCCCAGTATCCTGTTTCCAACAGTGGTCAATCCAGGTCACAAGTACCTGGCAGAAACCCAAAGAGTAGTAACATTTCATCTTCTAATCCCAGGGTAAGCCGTGTCCCCCCCATGTCTATCTCAATAGCAGACTATGGACTTTTCCTCCTGGAATTTGTCCAAACCTTTTTTTAAACCCAGGTACTCTAACCACTGATACCATATCCTCCAGCAACGAGTTCCAGAGCTTAACTATTCTTTGAGTGTAAAAAATATTTCCTCCTATTTGTTTTAAAAGTATTTCCATGTGACTTCATTGAGTGTCCCCTAGTCTTTGTATTTTTTGAAAGAGCAAAAAATCCATTCACTTCTACTCGTTCTACACCACTTAGGATTTTGTAGACCTCAATCATATCTCCCCTCAGCTGTCTCTCTTCCAAGCTGAAGAGCCTAACCTCTTTAGCCTTTCCACATATGAGAAGAGTTCCATCTCCTTTATCATTTTGGTCGCTCTTCTTTGGATCTTTTCTAATTCATGGAATTGAAATTAAAAAGGGAGTGCAGATGGTCAGCAGTCAGGAAGGTGAAGTATGGAGGGGAAAGATGACACAAACTTTCTGGGATATGGAATCATTTCCTACAGACGATAATGCTCTATGGATGGCAGCTAAGGTACATCCTTGGCAGGGTCGACATGAAGAATTGGCAGATTGAATGGGCCAGATGGTATTTTTCTGCCATCGTTTACTACGTTCCTAAATTCCTGGGAAAGGGGCTGTGATCAAATGAGGATGGAAGCTACCGAGGACCTCAGACAACTCCAGAGATATTGAAAGGAGGGTGGACATGGGGGTTGTGATTACTGGATTCTGGATTCAGGCAAGCAGCATAGAAAGTTTCAGTCTAGTGCTGAAAGACATATTCCAATCCCACTTCTGTCACCAACAAGCCCTGTTGTGACCTTGTGCAGACAATCATGGAGCTAGGATACCTGTATGTCCAGGTCCCAATCCCACTTCTACCACCAACATGCTCTGTTGTGACCTTGTGCAGACAATCATGGAGCTAGGATACCTGTATGTCCAGGTCCCAATCCCACTTCTACCACCAACATGCCCTGTTGTGACCTTGTGCAGACAATCATGGAGCTAGGATACCTGTATGTCCAGGTCCCAATCCCACTTCTACCACCAACATGCCCTGTTGTGACCTTGTGCAGACAATCATGGAGCTAGGATACCTGTATGTCCAGGTCCCAATCCCACTCTGCCACCAACATGCCCTGTTGTGACCTTGTGCAGACAATCATGGAGCTAGGATACCTGTATGTCCAGGTCCCAATCCCACTTCTACCACCAACATGCCCTGTTGTGACCTTGTGCAGACAATCATGGAGCTAGGATACCTGTATGTCCAGGTCCCAATCCCACTCTGCCACCAACAAGCCCTGTTGTGACCTTGTGCAGACAATCATGGAGCTAGGATACCTGTATGTCCAGGTCCCAATCCCACTCTGCCACCAACATGCCCTGTTGTGACCTTGTGCAGACAATCATGGAGCTAGGATACCTGTATGTCCAGGTCCCAATCCCACTCTGCCACCAACAAGCCCTGTTGTGACCTTGTGCAGACAATCATGGAGCTAGGATACCTGCATTTCCAGGTTCCAATCCCACTGCTGTCACCAACTTGCAGTGTGCAACCCAGTGCTGAAAGCACAGTTTGGTAACATCTGCAGACCTAAACTCTAGTCCTGTTACTTCCACCATCTGTCACTGGCTGACCAACAGAGCCCAGAACTTGTGACACCAGCCATTACTACTACTACCACTACTTATCATTTCTACTGTGTGACCTTCAGCCATTCCTGCTTTTTGAATTTCTGAAGGCTATATCTTTGTACAAAATAAATCCAATCCACCGTCCCAGAGTGCTTTATGGCCAGATTGACAGTCAAGAGCTGGGGGCTCATAACCAGAGCACATCTGAGTGCATTACTCATCATATTGCATGTTGAGGTTATGAATCCGCTGCACAGTGGAATTGTGCTGGTACAGGACATAGGTCTCTTAACTGTCGACTCCACTACACTGAATCAATTGAATTTTATGCATTCCTAGGATAGCCTCACTGGAAACAAGTTTCCCAGCAGGAGTTTTCACTAATCATAATGGTGTGTCAGAAGCAGCCCAAATGATTTAATCACCAACTAAATAAACCCAGATTCACACCATTCATGGCTCTGCCCTTCGCATTTTACAGGCTTAAAAGCACCAGTGAGTTGTTTTCTGTTTGCCAAATAGAACATTTCACAGAGAATTTCCACTGAGACGAGTTGAAGAGGCTGTGAGCAGAGAGAGAAATCTAGATTACTGCTAGAGACCTCTTGGAACGCAACTAAGGGAGCTTATTTATTAGAAATTCTTAAACAGGACAGGGTGGGAGGCACAGGGGATATGAAGGACTTCCAGAGGTCAGCTAGAATCACAGAGAGAGCTGGAAGGCACCTGCAAAGTTCAATTAGAAGATACCAGAAGATACATGCTCCATGGCCAAACCCAACTAAGAAAGGAGGAACATTATAACAACAGCCCAGTGATGAAGACAGAAGAGTTGCAATAAAGCTTGTCAGATCAGACAGAAAGATAAAATGGATGTCCCGGGATGATGTCTGGGTAGGACACTCCACCAGGACATGACAGCAGATAAAGAACTATCTGTCTAGTTTGTCCATCCACACCATATGGTCAGCTCAAATTAGATTCCTCATCTGCCTCAGACCTCCTTTCTTAAATACTGAGCCTGTCTTCACTGATGCCACTAGAAGGCTATTCCATGTATCTACTGCCCTTTCTACAAGGAAAGAGCTCCCAAGTCTATCTGCTTCCAACTTCATCACATGACCCCTCATTCTAGAAAATGCTTCCTATTGAAAGAAGCCTGCCTCTTGTGCATTTATACCTTGGAAAGCCTACCCCTTTCCTGTCTCCAGCGTATACATCTTTAGATCTTTAAGTTTGTCCCTAAACACCTTATGACAAAGACTGTCAGCCATTTTAGCAGCCACCCTCCGGACAATGTCATCCAATCTCCAGAACTATACACATATGAGGATTAATTTTATAACAGCTTTTCTAAGTGTTAAATTCTGATTTAAACACAGAGAATGTTTTTATTAAACTGTGTGGCAGTACACAAGCACATAGGTACCTACACTGACAAGATGCAATTATTGCTTTATTTAGCAGATCGAACCTGCACGAAGCATCCCAGGATGCAGCATGTGGGGCCAGGTCCTCTATTTTCTAAGATGCAGGAATCAAGACAGAAGCAATGAACATTGCTCCTGCCTCCCAATGTTAAAGGTGCATGGGGAAAGTTCCGGATGGTTCTGAGAGGTCCACTTGGCCCCCCCAGCATATTTTTGGTGGAGGAGAGAGGTGCAAGAGGCCATGGGAAATATTTGAGGTGGGGGGGGGGGGGGTTAGAGGTCCTGGGGCCACAGGCCACCTGGAACATTTGTGAGTGGACCACCAGTGATCTTTGGGTCATTTGAGGTGAAGTACCGCACTTCACCTCAGATGAGCTCTTTGCTCCTACATTGTATGTTTATGGTGGAGCTGAGCTGCCATAAAGACACAGTGTTAAGTGAAGAGTAAAGAAAACTGCTGAATTCTAACACAATTTTTTACATTTATTTAGATTTTGCTCACACCTTTTTCAGTAGTAGCTCAAGTTGAGTTACATTCAGGTACTCTGGATATTTCTCTGTCCCAATACAGCCCCAGTCGCCGGATACAGCCCGGCATTGAATATCCGGGTTTAACGTTGGCGGTGGGCAACAAACGTGCTGCCCACTGCTGGCTGAATATCAAGCCCCTACTCTTTTTATACTTTGTTGACTTTCCATGTAGGGGTTTTTTCCTCCTTTTTCTTTTTTTGTGTGTATGACCTTATAGACTAAACAATCTATTGAAGCCTGAGCTTTCAAGGACCAGAGTCCACTTCAACATCTTCATGAAGTGATGTTCAGGACATAACTACATGTACAGGAAGATGCATGGGAGAGGGAGAGGGATAGTAAACTGATAGGTGTGGTGAGTGAGAACAAAGATACGATGAACTCAAAATAGGATGAATGGAATTAACTATTCTAAGGTCAGTCCTGGGAAGGATTTCTGTTTAATGACCCCAGTCACTTTGATAGTATAGACAAGCACCAAGGCCACTAGGTCTCTCCACTTTCAGGGCCTGCCAGGATCATAACAGGTTCATGGCCTACTAACAGGGTTCGAACAGGTTCTAAATCTATGCTAGGATCTTCAAGTACCAAACCTAGGCAGGGGACATCCACTGACCAATTGAACCTCGATTAGATGAGTATTTTCTAAAATTTTAACAGTCACAAAGAGAAGACACTAAGTGTCAACAGTCAATGAAACTAAATAACTGTTTTCTTTTGAAGTTTGCTTAATTGGATAACTAGAGCACCTCTGACTAGTGGAAAGAGTGATTCAAATTGGAGTTTCCTGCAAGTTCCCTAGAATTGCTCACAGTGCCTCCTTTAGGAGACAGTGCAGGTCAAAAGTACTCCAGCCTGCCTCCTCACTCATTTCTTTTGGCTTGGGGTCTACCACCAGACTTCCGCTACTTTGGTGTTAGAGGGGAGAAGTAGCCTATTGGTTAGTGCAATGGGCTGAAATTCTAGGGAACTGGTCTTGATTCCCCCTGCAACTCCTTGTGACCCCGGGCAAGTCATTTAACCCTCCATTGCTTCAGGTACAAAACACACCTTAGACTGTAAGCCTGTTAGGGACAGAGAAAGTACCTACATATAATATGTACAACAGTGCTGTGTACGTCTAGTAGTGCTATAGAAATGAAAAGTAGTAGCAGTGTCAGCTTGTATCCATGAAAAGGGACCCTCCAGCCCTTTCAGTGTCCCCACCCATGAACAATATTCCATTTACTCAGCTAGGGATGGATATTGTGGGGCTCCTGATGAGAAGTTGTGTTGGCTTTAGTTACTTGGGTGTAGGGATGATTATGCCACCCTAGGGCTGTGCCACTGCATTCAACTTTATCAAAACTCACGGCTACAGGGTTTATGGAAATATTTGTCCAGATTTCTATTTCATGCTTATATACCACCCTTTCCCCCAGATCCAGAAAATACAGCAAAACAACTTATGGATCATGGATTTGATATACCACTTTTCTGCAGTACAACTGAAATAGTTTACATATTACATACAAGTACTTTCTCTGCCCCTAGTGAACTCACAATCTAAGTTTTGTACCTGAGGCAAGAGAAGGTTGAGTGACTTGCCCAGGATCACAAGAAGGATTGGTTGTCCCCCCAGCAGGCCGCTGATGTACACAACCTACAACGAATCCTCTCCAAGTCTGTCCTTTTAAAGGTGCACGGTTTTCAGGCTAGCAGTCTAGGAATAGCTGTCAGCCCATGAGTTCCTGTACCTTTAAGAGGGCAAAACGGGAGGGGTCTACTGTTGCTGTAGCTTCTTTATGTCAGTTGCAGGCATGATTCATGCTAGGATGAGTGCTGCAATAGCAGCAGGAGCCTGGAGCTCTTCCCACATCAGCAAGGTAATGTGGGAAGGGGGAGTAAGAGAGAAACTGAGAAGAATGGTGGGTCTTGGGATAGGATCCTCATGCTTGGACCAATCTTTGCTCACATTCCACTCCTGGGTCAAGAGATTCAACCAAATTCTCAAGATAATGTCACATATGACTATCTCGACAAGCACCCACTTCTGGGACAAATTCATCCCATGTCTTCTAACTGAAGTGAGGGATTTCACACAGCATTCACAAACTACATGTCACCTGAGTGGGTATTCAGGCAGGCACCGACCCTAGGAAGGGGAATTCAGGGGTTCAAATGTCTTCTGAGAGTTTTGGAAAGACCCAGAACAAGCATCATTTGATACATATTAGGTCAAACGAATATGTGAGAGGCGCACAGTTTGTAAGAGAACTTACAAAAAGATCAGAGCCACAAGGATACTACTATAATCTGGAAGCCCACCAGTGGGAATATCAACCAGGAGACAACAATTTAATATTACTTCCCACCACTTGCAAAAAATTATTCACCAAATAAAGATGTCATGAATTAAAACCTTGGAAGCAAGGTAAATGTTCCTAGTGACTCAGGAGTCTATTGTGGACTTTAAGGAAAATTAAGGAAGGTCTGACCCACCAGACTCAAACAGTCCCAGGGAGAAGATGAGGCAGTGCCCCTACTAAATTCGCAGACAGATGAAAGGAATGACAGAGCAGGTAAAGTCAATGGTTGAGCAGCATCAAGCAACTTTCAGGTTGATTGGTCAGATCTAGTGATTCTCAACTCAGTCTTCAGGACACACCCAACCAATTTCGTTTTCAGGTATTCACATGAATATGCTTGTGTTAGATTTCCAAACACTGCCTTTTCCACTGTATCTATCTCAAACATATTCATTGTGGATATTCTGAATAACTTCTGTATCTGAATGTAGCTCACCTTGAACTACAAACAAAAAGGCATTAACCAAATCCAAAAAACAAAACCTGGACTAGCTGAGTGTCCCCATGACTAGGTTCGAGTCTCTTCTGTAGTTCTATAGTCTTGGTTCTCAAAGATGATGCTTCAGTGAGATTCTGTATCAACTTCTATAAAGTAAAATGTATTTGAAATCTCCCCTATGCTATGAGTTAATGATGTGCTGGACCTGTTAGTACACCTTGATGCCTAATCTAATTAAGGGCTACTTGCAGATTCCCTTAGCTTGGAAGTCCAGGCAGACGACAGCATTTACTATGCCTTCAAGATTTTATTAGTGTAAATCTTCGTCTTTGGACTTCACAAGGTGATGGTAATGTTCCAGAAACTCATGAATCTTGTGCATGAGCCTCTTCAAGATTTTGCTGATGCCTACATTGATGACACAGCAAAAAGTAGTAAACACATCTAAAGAGGGTTGATATATTTATTTCATTAACATTTCTAATTGAAATTCAAGACAATGTGCAATACAATACATGAAAAAATAAATGAATACAACATAAAAATTACAAAATTATATCATTTGCCAATTGCAGACTGTATAAAATACCGCAATTATTGGTACTCATCATGATCATACTGCATGACCATCACTGGCTTCAAGTCCAATTTTGTATTGAGTTTAAGATTGTAACTACGGATCACAAGGTATTGTACCATAATGAACCTTTTTATCTTGCTTCTAGGCTCTCATTTCATTTTCTGCCTAGGGCCTTAAGTTCTTTATACAATGGCCGGCTAAATTTACCTTCAATTTGGTCTGTGCAACTGGACTCCATACGGCAGAGTGCCTTTTTCTATGTGACCCCTTTGCTGTGGAATTCATTACTGAACTTTTTCAAGATTTAGAAAGACCTTTAAAACACAGTTATTTAAGTTAGCTTTTCAGCCTGATATAATTTGATGTATTTGGAAGCCGACAATGACTAAGACTGAGATTACGGTAGCTTGCTGGAATTTTTGAGGATTACATTTTATTGTATCACTGTTCTTAACTTTTTACTGTGAAGTTGGAGTTCCTATTTCCTCTTTAATTGACTGTATGCATTATTTTCTATCATTTTAATTGAATTGAAAACTGTCTTACTGTGAATCCATGAAATTGCGGTATATTAAACTTAATAAACCATAAACTGTATCTAAAAACAGATTAATATAAAATCCCAAAAACTAATAACAGAAATAAAAATCACAAAACTAAATCGAATCTCATCAAAGGCCTGTTTAAAAAGATCCATTTTCAAACTTCACCTTAACATCAAAGGGTTTCCTTGTTCCTTTGGAAGAGTTTTCTAAAGTGACAACTCAACATAAGGAAGAGTACTTGACCCAGATGGACTGGGTGTAAAGCACTGGGAGAAGAATAAAAACTCGACAATTTGATGCCTATCTAAGCAGATGAGAAGGTTGGCAGTCATCCTTAAATCACCCAAAGTGTGTCCAAATAGAGAAGAAAAACCCTGAGGTCAACATTCAAAGGATTTATACAATTTAACTTTGGCGTTAACCTCATAAATTGAAACAAAAAATAACTGGAGCCAGCCAGTGCATAGCTTTGGCAAAACATCTTAGACAGGTGTGATTAGAGGAGGGTGGACTGCAGGTGTTCTGGGGGCACGCCTTAAACATAACCAGATAGCAATGATATTCAGTTTAATAGGACCACATAAATAGCTGTTCTTGTCCTAACTTACATAACTTATCCATCTAAATTTAGGACCCATATTCAGCAACTAAAAATCCACATAAATCTAGCATGATGAGTCATCCACTTAGCTATATGGAGAGACCACCCCACTGAATACCGACCTCAATAAATCTACACTAAATAACAGGCAGCGTATAGGTGAAGTCATTGAACAGCAAAGCTCAAGTCATAGCCATCCAGCCATCCAGTTCTCATTTTAAAGAAAGAAGGGGCTTCCTGGTGCTACTGGATAATTTATTCCCTATTCCTCATTTATAACAGAGCTTCCTTCTTAAGGACTTGATGAAAAAAAGACACACCCAACCAGATTGCAGCCAAGTCTTCAAGGAAGTGAAGAGACACTTACCTCTGGCTCTGTGGGTGCTTGAGCACCCCCAATATTGAAAACATTCCTTGTATATGTCCAGGAAGAGGTTATTTTCATTGGACTTAGCACCCCCAATAATTTTGAAAAGCTGGCTCCTATATATCGCGCCTAGCATTCCATACCGAAATACAAGCATATTCTATAACATGCATAACTTAATTGGCTTAACAAGTCAATCAGCGTCTTAACTGTATATATCAAGCAATAATGAGCACTAATTGGCAATAATTAGAATTTACACATATAACTCACTAACCAGCTCATTTTCGAAAGTGATCACCGGCACAAATCGGGAGATCGCTGGCGATCTCCTGATCCCGGCCAAATCGGTATTATCAAAAGTCGATTTTGGCCAGCCCCAACTGCTTTTTCGTCGTAGCGCCGGCCAACCTTCAAGGGGGCGTGTTGGTAGGGTAGTGAAGGCTGGACGGGGGCGGGGCAGGGGCGTGGGTATGAGATGGCCGGCTTCACCTTATAATGGAAAAAAGTGGCCGGTTCAAACAAGCATTTTGCCGGCTGGACTTGGTCCATTTATTTTTAGGACCAAGTCTCAAAAAAGTGCCCCAATTGACCAGATGACCACCGGAGGGAAGCAGGGATCACCTCCCCTTACTCCCCCAGTGGTCACCAACCCCCTCCCACTTAAAAAAAAAAAAAAAATAAAACATTTATTTGCCAGCCTGTATGCCAGCCTGAAATGTCATACCCAGCTCCTTGACAGCAGTATGCATGTCCCTGGAGCAGTATTTTGTGAGTGCAGTGCACTTCAGGCAGGTGGACCTAGGCCCATCCCCCCCCCCCCCCCACCTGTTACAGTTGTGGTGATAAATATTGAGCCCTCCAAAAAACCCCAAAACCCACTGTACCCACATCTAGGTGCCCCCCTTCACCCCTTAGGGCTATGGTAATGGTGTAGAGTTGTGGCGAGTGGGTTTGGGGGGGGAGCTCAGCACACAAGGTAAGGGAGCTATACTTCTGTTACCTATTTTTGGTTTTTTAAAAAATATTTAGAAGTGCCCCCTAGGGTGCCCGGTTGGTGTCCTGGCATGTCAGGGGGACCAGTGCACTAGAAATACTGGCTCCTCCCACGACCAAATGCCTTGCATTTCGCCGGGTTTGAGCTGGCCGGGCCTGGTTTCCATTATGGCTGGAAAATGAAGCCGGCCATCTCATGTAAACCCGGCGATCCTCCTCTAAACCCGGCGATTGATTTAGCCGGCCCCAACCGTATTTCGAAAATACGGTTTGCTCCGCCCCTTTGTGGAGCCAGCCCCGAAGATGGCCGGCCATCTATTTCGCTGGCACCGTTCGATTATGCCCCTCTAAGTGTATTCTGTAACGCATTGCACCTAAATTCTAATGTGTGGAGCCAAAAAAGGGCGCGATTATTGGCAGGGAAATAGGCATTTTGTGGGCATTCCAAAATTTACACACACTATTATAGAATATGCCCCTCTGCGCCTAAATCTACGTGCTGGTATTTACGCCACATTTCCCTTGGTGTAAATGGATGTGCGTAGTTCTAAGTGCTGGGATATCATAGTAACATAGTAAATGATGGCAGATAAAGACCTGAATGGTCAACTAACAGTAATGAAGTCATTCAGAGGAAGACAGTTCCACATAGTTGGTCCAACTATAAAGAATATGCATGAATGGTCTTCCTCAAGACGAACCAGACGGAAAGAAGGGACATCTAAAAGACACTGGCCTTGCGATCCCAACATTAGTAATGAAGTCAATTGGCACATTTCCAGAGGAAGGCAGTTCCACATAGTTGGTCCAACTATAAAGAATATGCATGAATAGTCTTCCTCAAGACGAACCAGACGGAAAGAAGGGACATCTAAAAGACACTGGCCTTGCGATCCCAACATTAGTAATGAAGTCAATTGGCACATTTCCAGAGGAAGACAGTTCCACATAGTTGGTCCAACTATAAAGAATATGCATGAATGGTCTTCCTCAAGACGAACCAGACGGAAAGAAGGGACATCTAAAAGACACTGGCCTTGTGATCTCAACATTAATAATGAAGTCAACTGGCACATTTCCAGAGGAAGAGTATTCCAAATAGTTGGTTCAACTATATAAGAATATGCATGAACAGTCTTCCTTAAGATGAACAACATGAAAAGAAGGAACATCTAAAACACACTAGCCTTGCGATCTGAACATTAATAATATTCATTTGGTGCATTTCCAGAGGAAGACTGGTCCACATAGTTGGTTCAACTATAAAGAATATGCATGAATGGTCTTCCTCAAGGTGAACCAGATGAAAAGAAGGGACATCTAATGCCACTGGTCCTTGCAATCTCAAATTCCTTGAGAGACGATAAACTTCCAAACTTTATGCAATAGTTAATGGGGCATCATTAAGTAAAGCCTTAAAGACTAACACAAACAATAGGAAGCCAATGAAGCTTAATATGTTGTGGAGTAATATGATCCTTTCTAATCACACCTCCAATTACCTTGGCTGCAGAATTTTGGGCCTCCTTTTAGACACCCTAATATTTTGGGGTGAAAATCTATTGTATTATAGCATTTGGGCACCTGGATTCCGTACTGGAATACTATCATAACCTGGCACCTACATGTAGTTACACCATCCATAGATGTGGTGTAACTGCGGTAGGATAATGCAGTAAAGGAATATGTAACTTATATTCCTATTAATGCCCCCACCACTATCCCTGTTTTCCCCCTTCATTTAAGCTCCCTTATGGAATAGCGGTTTTGCCACAACTTACACACATTCCACCCAATATTAAAAACTTAAGAACATAAGCGTTGCCATACTGGGACAGACTGAAGGTCCATCAAGCCCAGTATCCTGTTTCCAACAGTGGCCAATTCAGGTCACAAGTACCTGACAAGATCCCAAAAGACTTAAACAGATGTTATGCTGCTTATCCTAGGAAAAAGTGGTGGATTGTCCTAAGTATATCTTATGGATTTTTCTTTTAGGAAATTATTCAAATCTTTTTAAACCCTGCTAAGCTAACTGCTTTTACCACATTCTCTAGCAACGGATTCCAGAGTTTAATTACTTGTTGAATGAAGAAATAATTTTCTCCGGTTTGTTTTAAATTTACTACTTAGTAGCTTCTTTGCGTGCCCCCTAGTCCTAGTATTTTTGGAAAGAATAAACAAGAGTTTCACATCTACCCATTCCACTCCACTCAGTATTTTATAAATCTTTATCATGGTGACTAACCACAAATATTCAGCAGCATTTAACCGGTTAGTAGCGCCAAATATTTGCAGTTAGTGCCTGAACTGAAACTGGCTAATTTGTAGATGTTCCAGGAGCAGAGCTGGCACTTAGGCAGTTAGATGCCGACATTCAGCCACATGGGTCTCTGCCCCCCCCCCCTTCTCTCACACCAGCACACCTCTGTCTTCCTGCAGCCCCCTCCTCTCACTCCAGCATACCTCTGCCTCCCTGCAACCCCCTCCTCTCACTCCAGCACACCACTACCTTCCTTCCTGCAGGTCCAGGATTGCTGCCGCTTCCTTCTCCCGCAGCCGCTGCAATGCTTGCAGCTTATATTTTCAGACGGTCCTCAATTCACACAGCCACTCCAGGGTCTTCCCAGTCTGCCATGTCATAAGTACATAAGTATTGCCATATTGGGAAAGACCAAAGGTCCATCGAGCCCAGCATCCTGTTTCCAACAGTGGCCAATCCAGGTCACAAATACCCGGCAAGATCCCCAAAATGTACAAAACATTTTATACTGCTTATCCCAGAAATAGTGGATTTTCCCCAAGTCCATTTAATAACGGTCTATGGACTTTTCCTTTAGGAAGCCGTCCAAACCTTTTTTAAACTCCGCTAAGCTAACCACCTTTACCACATTCTCTGGCAACGAATTCCAGAGTTTAATTACACGTTGAATAAAGAAACATTTTCTCCTATTCGTTTTAAATTTACTACATTGTAGCTTCATCGTATGCCCCCTAGTCCTAGTATTTTTGGAAAGCGTGAACATACGCTTCACATCTACCTGTTCAACTCCACGCATTATTTTATAGACCTCTATCATATCTCCCCTCAGCCGCCTTTTCTCCAAGCTGAAGAGCCCTAGCCGCTTTAGCCTTTCCTCATAGGGAAGTCGTCCCATCCTCTTTATCATTTTCGTCACCCTTCTCTGCACCTTTTCTAATTCCACTATATCTTTTTTGAGATGCGGCGACCAGAATTGAACACAATATTCGAGGTGTGGCTGCACCATAGAGCGATACAAAGGCATTATAACCTCCTCATTTTTGTTTGCCAGCCTTCTCTGATGCAACTTCCTGTTACGAGGGCCGGGCACAGCAGAGGGAAGTCCCCACAGTGACTGTGTGAATCGTCGATGCCTGAAAATATAAGCTGCAAGCACTGCAGCAGTAGCGGGGGAAGAAGCAGGAAGCGGCAGATGACGGACCTGCAGGGGAGAATGTAGGGAGCGATGCACTGCGGCACCCCTGAGAGTTCGCTGCAGTGCACCAGAGTGCCGTGGTGCACAGTTTGGGAACTGCTGGACTGTGTGATATAAGCAGTTAGCTGTGAATATTCAGCATGTCACCAGGTAATTTTATCAGCCAAATTGGACTGCCTAAATAGCAGTCCTATCTTTGGCCGCTATAAACTTAAATTGGCCAGCACTGAATATTAACTTGACCGGTTCCATTTAAACCGGCCAAAAAAACCTGGATATTCAATGCCGGTCACCGTAAACAGCCCAGCATTGAATATCTAGGCTCAGCGCTGATCATGGGCTTAGTCGACCTGCCTCCTATGGGCTGAATATTGGCCGAACAGTATTCTATATATTTCTGCGCTCAAGTAACACATGAATCTAGATGTCTTGTTATAGAATTGCCCTCAGTATATTTGAGAATCCTACATTCCATCCCATGGACTTCAGCAAGAGATTCACTGTGCAGATGGTTGCTTCTGACCTGAGAATAGGAGCAATGCTGATTCAGGAAAAAGGTTTGCATCCATTTCATACCTTAGCGAGAAGTTACTCCCAAGCAAGAAACATTAACTAGTAGTGAAAAAGGAATGTTGAGCAATTGGGTTAGCATTATAAAAACAAACCTTCATGCTGGTGACTCATCCTGACCCTCTTAAATAGTTTTAAAAAAACATTAAAAAATGCCAACCCAGAGATAATGAGATGGTATATGACCCTACAGCTGCACTGTTTTAAAATCCAGCACTGGCCTGGAAAAGAGAATGTGAAAACAGACTTTCTTTCTTTCTTTCTTTCTTTCTTTCTTTCTTTCTTTCTTTCTTTCTTTCTTTCTTTCTTTCTTTCTTTCTTTCTTTCTTTCAGGGCAGGGGGTGGGGGGACATGGGGATGCTGGAGAGTGTGGCTCCTGCCAGAAGTGCTAGAATTTTCTCAGAAAGTGGGAAGGTTTGTAACAGAGTGTATATACCCAATGGCTAAACCGGGAAATAGGCATTACAGCCGCCCAGGGACAAAGAAGGAGTTGCAATAAAACTTGTCAGAGCAGAAGGAAAGAAAACAAATGAGAAAAGTATGCAGAGGCTCAGGAATACTGTCCAAGAGTTGATGGGGTTCTAACATTACATACTGGTCTATGAGGGCCAAACTTGTTTCCCCAGTCAATAAAACCATATAATTGCCTTATTTTGAGCTAAGACATGGAGCTGGATTTATTAAAAGGACCTACCACATTCACATGTGCAAACATGCATTAACGTGCACTATTTACGACAGGTCCCAGGACCTATTAACTAATAATATGAATTATCTGCATTACAGCATGTTAACATGATAGTGAATGTTAGAAAATCTAGCGTAAGAACATAAGCTCATCAAGCCTAGTATCCTGTTTTCAACAGTGGCCAATCCAGGTCACAAGCACCTGACAAGATCCCAAAAGAGTTAAACAGATTTTATGCTGTTTATCCTAGGAAAAAGTAGTGGATTTTCCCAAGTTCATCTTATAGACTTTTCTTTTAGGAAATTAGTCAAACCTTTTTTAAACCCTGCTAAGCTAACCACTTTTACCAAATAACTGAGACTTCACAGGGTAAAAGGAAGTGAGTATAGGAGAGATCAGCTTGGAAAATGCTTTTGTGAGTAGATGGGTGTCTGTATGCATGTTTCTGTCTGTGTGTGGCCTTAGGAAGGATTGTGCTTCCTATGGGAGACAGTAAGATGCTGCAGAATGCTGGCAGGTACTCTGCTTCAAAAGCAACTCAGTCAAGAGCAAAACCGAAGATGCATTTCAGTTCTCTCAGTTAACATAAAATGTTCTGGCATAAATTCAAAGTATAAGAGAAGAAAAATGAGCACAGAGATAAATCTCAGATTTGACTGGGCATGCATGTAGAGTGTCTGTGTGTGTTTATGAATATGGGAGTAAATGTTTGGGGTGTATATAGAAGGAGGTGGGGGTGAAGGCAGAACTTGTGTCTATGCTTGTGGAAGACTAGGGGGCCCTTTTATTAAGTCGCGTATGGTTCTACTCACACCCAATGCACGCCATAATGGAGTTACCGCCCAGCTACCGCGTGGCTCTTGCAGTAATTTCATTTTTGGCGCCCATCCAATATGTGCAGCTGAAAATTTTTTTACATTTTCTGATGTGTGTATCAGACATGCGCCAAGTGTCATTTGCTGAGCGTAGGTCATTACCGCCTGGTTACCGCATGAGGCTTTACCGCTAGGTCAATGGCTGGCGGTAAAGTTACAGGCCCAAAATGGATGCACGGCAATTTTGATTTTGCCGCACATCCGTTTTCTGCAAAAAATTTTAAAAGGCATTTTTTACAGGTGCGCTGAAAACTGATTCTGCCCGTGCCCAAAACCCACGCCTACACTACTGCAAGCAATTTTTCAGTGCACCTTAGTAATAAGACCCCTAGGAAAGTTGGTATGTTGGTGTATACGGGAGTATATGTGCAAGACTGGGTTTGTGTTGAATTGTATTTGAGAGTAGGAGTAGAGCTGGATGGATGGATATGTGTATATATGCATAAGTGCTTAAGTACTGCCACACTGGGACAGACCAAAGATCCATCAAGCCCAGCATCCTGTTTCCAACAGTGGCCAATCCAGGTCACAAATGCCTGGCAAGATCCCAGAAAACTCAATACATTTTAGGCTGCTTATTCTAGAAATAGCAGTGGATTGTCCCCAAGTCCATTTTAATAATGGTCTATGGACTTTTCCTTTAGGAAGCTGTCCAGACCTTTTTAAAACCCCGCTAAGCTAACTGCTTTTACAACATTGTGTGGCAACAAATTCCAGAGTTTAATTACACATTGAGTGAAGAAACATTTTTATTCGTACTAAATTTACAACATTGTAGCTTCGTTGCATGCCCCCTAGTCCTAGTATTTTGGAAAGAGTAAACAAATGATTCACATCTACCCGTTCCACTCCACTCATTATTTTGTAGACCTCTATCATATCTCCCCTCAGCAATATAACAACTACCTCCTGTATGCTCTAACCTTACAAAAGACCTCAGCAGTGCTACTTACTGAATGTGAATTTGAAGTGAGTAAGATTTATACACCCATCTCCTCATCGGTCTAAGGTACATCCTACTTTACTCTTATTATTTTTTTCTTATTTTCTTTTTTTGTGGTTTTTATCTATTTTTGTCATTATACATACATTTTTCAACTTAAAACTTCTTCAATAACTCTTCAGTACTGTTAATTAACTCAGAGATACTCATCTGAAAATGAGATCATGAGTGCAGAGAATTTGTACTACTCTACCTGAATTTAAAATCATGCGACACAGCTAAAACAGAGATTTTTGGATACAGGATACCCTGGATCTGCTGTGCACAAAGCATATTTGAGGGCTAGGTTTGCCCAATGGGAGTTATTGTAGGAGCATAATTCGCAAAATAAGGAGAGACTCGCATGTGTGTTACCATTTTATCATTTATCTAAACAGTTTGTTCAAAGTATGCAGATCCAATGGCATGTTATGACATTATTTCCCTGTTTCAATGAATTTCCTAAGGTGGCATTTACTAGAGAATGATACAGGGATGGGGACCCGCAGTAACCATGGGGACGGGGACAGGGCAGGAGCAGAGCCCACGAGGATGGGGACAAACTTTGCCCCTGTGTCATTTTCTACTTTGAAGCCTGTTAATGAACTGGACTGTTCTTTATGTTTCAATGATGCAGACAACAATATTTTGATTTTTTGGAAAAACAAGCAAACATACTGGCCACAACTAGCAAAATTTGCATGGGGCATCCTGTGCACCCTGCTACCAGTATATCTTCTAAGACATCTTCGATTGCAGGAAGGACTGTGGAAGACAGGAGAACTAGATTGAATCCTGAGATTGTTGATGACTTCTTATTCATCCACAGATTAAAAAATCATAACAGTGTCTCATTCTCTCGTCCCAATACAATAATGTTCCCCCCTCGACAATTAACACACAGGGTTCATCCCTCCCAATCTCAGACCACTTGAAAATCTTACACATAACAATTGACCGCAACCTAACGCTAGAAAGTCAAGCTAAGAACACAACCAAGAAAATGTTCCACACTATATGGAAGCTCAAACGTATAAACCCCTACTTTCCCAGGGATTCATTCCGCAACATGATCCAAACCATGGTGCTAACCCATGTAGACTACTGCAATAGTATTTACGTAGGCTGCAAAGATCAAATCATAAGAAAACTACAGACAGCACAAAACATGGCTGCTAAACTCATCTTTGGAAAAACACACTTCGAAAGCGCGAAACCCCTACTAAGAAGCTTACATTGGCTTCCTATTAATGCTCACATAACTTTCAAAATATGCACAGTAGTCCACAGAATCATCTATGGACTCGCACCAGATTAAATGACAGAACTTATCGATCTACCAATACAAAACATGACGAGAACAGCAAGAACCTACCTAACCCTTCACTACCCCAATTGCAAATGTATAAAATACAAATCTTCACATGCCGCCTGCCTCTCGTTTATAGGCACACAACTTTGGAACTCACTACCCAAAGACCTGAAACTCACAGAATACCTACAATTCAGAAAAAAACATCTTTTCAAGAAGTATTTCCCTCCTGGATCTGCCTAATCCCACACCATCATACATCACGAAAAGTTCAGAAATGGAAAACAATAATATTAACCTATCTCACAATATGCGAATATATCAACCTAAGCATTTATTGTACTTCTGTACTAGTACTAGACTTCTACAAATCTAAATTTTGTAGCTGCCTTTTTAGCAATATGTAAGCCACATTGAACCTGCCATACGGTGGGAAAATGTGGGATACAAATGCAATAAATAAATAAATAGGGTATATTTCCCCCCTCTAGGGTATTCAGAATGGGTTGTATGTTGTACCCCTGGACATTTTAACAGGGTAGATTAGGATTCCTTGGGATAGTACAAATCGGCTATTGTTAGGGTTGGAAGGGTACAGGGTGGTGGTGGGAAGGAGGGTTGTTATAGCTGCTTGCTGTTATTATTGTTTTCTATTTGTAATTTATACACAACAGTTGCACGGTATATTGTTCCTTTTTATACTTTAATAAAAAGATTTAAATATAAAATCCTAATTGTTCGAGGCTTCTGCAGATGAAAACAGAGCCCATGGGATGGAGCAGGGACAGGGTGGGGACGGGGTCAGAACCTGCGGGGACAGGGACAAACTTTGTCTCCGTGTCATTCTCTAGCATTTACGCAAGGGAAAACCTTGGGAGAGTTTTTGACTCCTCAACGACATATGAGAAAGATGAGAAATATAGAGATAGGTGGCACACACAATACATGTGATAAATGCCAATGGTGTCAATTTGCCATTACAGGACCTACCGGGGTAATTCCAGATCAGAAGTTTGAATGTAAAGCAAAGCAAATAACCACATGCGATAGTAGAAATGTTATTTACTGTATATTGTGCCCATGTAATTTGTTATATATTGGACGAAGCAGTCATCCGGTGAAGATCAGGTTGAATGAACATAAATCTCTGCTACTTACAGGTTCACTACAAGCTCCCTTAGTGCAACATTGGGTGGCAAAGGGACACTCACTGCAGGATTTCAGGTGGCGGATACTGGATCAAATAAATGAGGGGTGGGAGGCAGAAGATATAGAGAGAGTGTTAAATAATCGCAAACAGAATTGGATCTTTCATTTAAACACAGTTGCTCCTGCTGGCCTTAATTTGGAGATTGAGTGGATGACGCTAGTGTAGGCAGGGGCTCTGCAATTGGTCTCTTGTCCGTATCTTGTGCTTAGGGTAAAGGAAGTATAAGCAGTAGGGCGAACACCGCCGCCATTTCAAAGCAGTACGTAAGGAAGTCTGAGACATGCCGGCACCGTTTAAACCAGGTAGATCTAAGGATATTTTTTTGTAAGTAAAGAGGAGGAGAGGATGGTTAGTAATCCCTGTTTTTATTGTTGCATGGGGTGTTCCTTGAAACAGCTCCAGGGTGAAGCATAATCTATGCTGGATTAAGTAATCCCCTGAGTGAATGATCCTAATCTCATTTTCAGATGAGTATCTCTTAGTTAATTAACACTATTGAAGAGTTATTGAAGAAGTTTTAAGTTGAAAAATGTATGTATGACGACAAAAATAGATTAAAAAAAGACAATAAGAAAAAATTAATAAGAGAAAAGTAGGATGTACCTTAGACCGATGAGGAGGTGGGTGTATACATCTTACTCACTTCAAATTCACATTCAGTAAGTAGCACTGCTGAGGTCTTTGGTAAGGTTATTGAGAACCACTTGACTTAGTGGCCCTTTTACTAATCTGCGTAAGCGTCTACGTGTGCCCAACATGCACCAAAATGGAGTTACTGATGGCTACCACTTGGCTCTTGCAATAATTTCAGTTTTGGCGCGTGTCTGAAAAATAATTTTTATTTTTGGCCGCGCGTATCAGACATGCACCAAATGGCATTTGATACTCGTAGGTCATTACTGCCTGGTTCCCGCATGAGACTTTACCGCTAGGACGATGGCTGGCGGTAAGGTCTCAGACCCAAAATGGATGAGTGGCAATTTTTTTTTTGCTCACACCTTTTTCAGTAGTGGCCAGTGGCGTAGGAAGGGGGGCAGTGGGGCGGTCCGCCCTGGGTGCACACCGCTGGGGGGGTGTCAGCTCGCTGGTTCCCTGCTCTTTCTGCCCCTGAGCAGGTTACTTCCTGTTCTTGGGCAGAGAAAGCAGGGAAGCAGCAGAGCCGACGCAGCTCCCAGTGACGTGCACTGGGGGCGGATCGGCCCTCCCGCCTGCCCTCCGCTGCAAGGTAAGGGTGTGTTTTGGGGGGGAGGGTGCATTTCGGGGGGGGGTGCACTGTGCCCTGCACCCGGGGGGGGGGGGGGGTGCGCAGTGGTGACCTGCCCTGGGTGTCAGGCACCCTCGCTACAGCACTGGTAGTAGCTCAAGGTCAATTACATTCAGGTACACTGGATATTTCTCTGTCCCAGGAGGGCTCACAATCTAAGTTTGTACCTGAGGCAATGGAGGGTTAAGTGACTTGCCCAAGATCACAAGGAGCAGCAGTGGGACTTGAACCAGCCACCTCCAGATTGCAAGACTGGTGCTCTAACCACTAGGCCACTCCTCCACTCCACTTCTCTTATTAAATTTTGATTTTGCCGCATGTCCATTTTTGGCAAAAATGTTAAAAAGGCCTTTTTTACAGGCACGCTGAAGAATGAATTGGCGCATGCCCAAAACCCGCAAGCCATTTTTCAGCACGCCTTTGTAAAAGGATCCCTTAGAGTTGTGGTGGATGTGTGTATTTATGTGCATTGTGATGGAAGTGTTGTATGCGCACGGCCATATTGTGTATGTGGTAGGTGTTGATTAGGAAGGGGCTGTCTTTTGCCAGCTGCTTCAGTTTTCTTTCCCTGTCTATTGTCATTCCACAGCCTCTAACTGCTTCCCACAGGGTTCATTCTCTGCAAATGTTCCGGTCAATACTGAGCAAGCAACAGTCAGCCTTTTCTTAAACACGGACTGGCACTGGCTGAATTAGGTCCCAGATATTCACTGCAGGCACCAAATATATCTGGGAGTCTGGCGGTGCCTGAGAGTTATCTGAGTATGCCGAATATCCAGTGCTTTCCCGGATAACTAACTGGGCATTATTAGGGCAACATTTTAGGTCTTACTTGCCCGTTAGCTAAAGCACAAGCACTGATTATTCGCAATGCCCGGATAACCGCTCTGAATATTAGCGGTTGGGCCAGCCAGAACTATTTAACCAGGCAGGAGCCCTGCCTGTCCAGTTATAATGTCTTGCTGATTTCAGTGTACTTAAGAAAAAAAAACTGTTGCAAATAAAATAAATTTTAAAAAATTGTTTTCAATATCTATCCTGTTCATCCAACGCTCCCATTTTTCAAACTCATTTGAGACATTCATATTTACTTCCAGTAAGCCAAACTTTGTAAATGTCTTTCTCTTGTTTGAAATTGTGAAGCACTGCATACAACTGGTAGCACTATAGAAATGATTTATAGTAGTAGTAGTTTACTAAGCCGCAGCAAAAAGTGGCCTGTGGTAGTGTAGGCACATGTTTATGGTGAGCGCTAGGCCAGTTTTTACTGAGTCTGGGAAAAAGGGCTTTTTTCAACGGGCCAGGAAAAGGGCCTGTGCTAAAATCGAAACCAGCGCGCGCCTATTTACGGACTGAACCCTTAATGCCACCCATTGATCTAGTGGTAAGAGCTCATGCGCTACAAGTGTGGTGACCAGTTGGCACCCGCCAACTGCCGATTAACACTGGAAATGCTGTGCATTGTAGAAAATAAAAAAATAATTTGTCCCGGTGGTATGGGCGTGTGCTAAATCCAAAATTACCACCAGGGTTATGTGCTAGCCTGGCGGTAGTCTCATTTTGGCACACACTGCACGTACGTAGAGCCTGCCGCGCCTTTGTAAAGGGCCCCGATGTTATTTCTTTTACTTTCTATCAATTAAATTGAAGGAAATGATCCCACCGTCGGATTTTAGAATGATTGTGCAGAGCCTGGTTCTAATGAAAGTCGATTACTGTAATTCATTGTATTTAGGGATGTCTTCTACTAGATTCCAGGCTCTGCAGGTTGCCCAGAATGCGGCAGAGCCATTAATTGCCGGGGTACCAAAATCAGCTCTTATCTCCGCTGTTTTAAAACATTTACACTGGCTGGCTGTTTTGCATTGTGCTACGTTCAAAGTTTTTGTGTTAATTCATCAGCAAATCTATGCCAATGTTTCTGTACATTTTATGAATGTTTTGAAATGGTATCATCCTAATCGCCCCTTGCATTCTCAAAGATTACAGCAACTATGTTTACCGTCACCTATGGATTATCATTATGCTGACACTAGAGCACGTGCTTTCTCGATTGCCAGAACTATTCTGTGAGATTATGTGGCAATCTCCAGCAATTTAAAAAGCTTCTGAAGACCCATTATTTTTTAAAGGCTTATTTGGAGGACTGAAATATTTTTCAATATTTAAATGAGTGAAAGATAATTTTTCATGATGAAGAAATTTGCTCTGTAGTATGCTTTGTTGCTTGTTAACAGATTTTCTGTACGTTTTCATTGTTACCCACTTTGGGATAAAGCAAGATACAGAAATGTAATAAATAAATAATTGCTCTTCTATAAACGGTGTGTGCTCTTTATAGAATAACACGTAACATACATAGTAAATGATGGCAGATAAAGACCTGTACGTCCATCCAGTCTGCCCAACAAGATACTTTATATGTATACCCGAGTTTGATTTGTCCTTGCCTTTCTCAGGGCACGGACCATAGAAGTCTGCCCAACACTGTTCTTGTACTAAGTTCTGAAGCTAACGTGCAGGACATCAGAAAAAGAAGGAAGCCTTTTGCGAGAAGAAGAGAACCTCGGCTGGCGGGGGTTTGGGTCCCCCGCCAGCAAAGGTAGGCAATGGTGGGTTGGCGGCGGGAGGGGGGGGTCGAGAGGGTCATCGGCAGGGGGGTCCAGCACCAAATCTACGGGGGCCCAGGCCCCCCATGGCCCCACGTAACTACGCCACTGGGGCATAGACCATAGTAATCAGCCCAGCTCCTGTTTTGTTTCCCAATTACCTGCATCGCCACCTTCTGCACCTAACTTTCAGTGCCAGACTTACGCCTGCTGAAATCTGGTGTAAATGCTGGCACCCGAGTTGGGCGTGCTGACCCAGTATTCTTAACTCCGTGTGTAACTTTTCAGAACATCCCTGACATGCCCTCCCATGGACACACCTCCTTTTGGGATACGTGCTATGGGAGTTAAGTGCCCTGCATTTGTTAAGAAATAGGAAAAACGAACAGCATCTGGAAAGCTGTGTATATTTCTGTGCTCGTAAGGTGGGAAATAAAGTCCTGATCAAGAGGCAGTCATGGAAGAGGCCAAACTGAACTCAATGAGCCATAACTGGTATATAGCTATACCAGACCATCATCTATTCAGGAAGGAAGAAAGGAACAAGGAAGGGCACTATCCCCAGATTCTATAAATCACACCTAGTGTTCTGCGCTGAAATCCAAGCGTATTCTATAACAATGTGTGTAACTTAATTGGTGGATTAACAAGCTCTTCAGCGTTGATTACAGCACTTAACAAGCAATAATTGGCAATACTTAGCATTTACATGCACAACTTGCTAAATGCATTCTGTATCGCAGAGCACCTAAATTCTAATGTGCGCAGCCAAGAAGAGGCGTGGTTCAAGGCAGGGAAATGGGTGTTTTGTGGGCGTTCCAAACTTTACATGCACTGTTATAGAATATGCCTCTCTGTGTCTAAATTTATGCACCGTTATTTATGCACATTTTCCTTGGTGTAAATGGATTTCGTGTAGTTCTAGGCGCTTGGATATCAACTAAGCAAATTCTGTATACCGTGCCTAAATCTAGGTGTTGCTTATAGAATATGCTTAGGCAGAAATATGTTCCGCATGGATTTTTCAGGCACCATAAATAGAATCTGGCCCTATGTGTACAAAATAATATTACAGTAATAGAATTACAGGGCTTAGGATGCAAGGAGACAACATTATGAGTTAAACTGCGAAGAGAGAAAGGAATCTGTTTACACTAGTGTGATATACAGACCTCCCTCGCAGGCAGAAGAAATAGAGATTTATCAGAAGATACTCACAAACTTGCTATGAAAGGGGAAGTGCTACTGATAAGTGATTTTAATCTGCCAAATGTTAATTGGGACATCCCATCTGTAGTGTTTTCTAGAAGTAAGGAGGTCCCAGTTGTCTGCAAGGAGAACTGTTCCAGAACTTGGTAACAGGATCACACAGAAGGGGGGGGGGGATACCTGAATCCGGTACTTGGAATGGAGTCTTTCTGATATTATAGTGGGAGATCATCTGTCATCTAGTGATCACCCCCAGGGCACCCTCAGGGCACCCCACTGTCCCTGGTACTCTTCAATGTTCTTATGGCTTCACTGGGTTATCAGTTGGAAGCAATGGGCTATAACGTCTTTATGTACGCAGATGATATTGCAATCTTAATCCCAACAGAGTTCGAAGTGCTGCTTGCATCCCTGCAAATAGAGAACTGTATGACAATGACAGTCACTAGGATGTTTAATAATCGTCTTAAACTTAACGCTGAGAAAATGAAGTTTTTCTTGGTTGATAATCAAGATATTTCAGTGAAACCAACTTTTTAAATGTTAAATGGATTACATTGTAGATTGGAATCATCCCTGAAGATCCTAGGAGTTACTCTGGATCGTGACTTGTCTCCGGAGTCTCAGATAAATGGCCTTGTAAAAAAAATGATTTTGGATGCTAAATAACGTAAGACGATTCAAAAATAATTCATTCAAGAGCAATTTCAGTCATTAGTGCAGGCCTTAAATTTTAACAAAATTTGATTACTGTAACATCATATATCTTGGCTGCACAAAACATTTAAGGGTCCTTTTACTAAGCCACGGTAAAAAGTGGCCTGTGGTAGTGTAGGCACGTGTTTTGGGCATGGGCTGGGCCAGATTTGACTGTGTGTGCAAAAAAAGGGCTTTTTTTTTTTTAATGGGACGGGAAAAGGGCATATAGTAAAACTGAAACCAGCACGTGCCTAAAACTGGCCTGAACCCTTAATGCCACCTATTGATCTAGCGGTAAGGGCTCAAGTGCTACATGCGTGGTGACCGTTCAGCGTGCGCCAACTGCCAATTACTGCCAGAAAGGCCACATGTGGTAGGAAATAAATAAATCATCCAGGCATTATGGGCATGCGGCAAATCTGAAATTACCGCCATGGGGCTCCTAGGTGAGAAACTTTAGAACTGTTCAAAATACAGTAATTTGACTAATACTTTGAAACTCTCTCCGTGCTATGAAAAGCTCCACTGGTTGCCGGTGGAAGCTTGGCTTCTCTTTAAGCTTTGCTGTTTTGTTCACGGGATTTTGAAGGGCTTGGCTCCATGCTATATGCATCCATTGATAAGAGTATTGGTTCAATATATGACACTCGTAATGGCTTAAGATTATCAGCACCCTCTTGTAAAAACATGCGTTTTAAGAGAAACTTTACAGCTTTATTTTCTTATCAAGCGTCTAAAATTTGGAATTCTTTACCAACTTCTGTGATCTTTGGATCAGGATACATACTCTTTCATAAATCCCTAAAAGTAATTTTATCCAGAAAAATATGTGTTTTCTAATTAAGATTAAGTGTACATGATTGTTTTCATAAGTTTGCATTTTGATTGGACCCTAAGCATAATTGTTAATTCCCAGTTTGAACTGGCCTTGCCTTTGTGAATTGTAATCCACTCTGAACCTATTTAAGGTGTTGAAGGGAATATAACATTAAGGTAATGTAATGTAATGTTCATTCAAAGGCAGGGGTCCTAGACACTGGGAAAACTAACTTTGTGAAGATGGAGTTGTATTTCAAGTAGTCATGAACTGGATGGGAACATGTAGGGGATGTAGAAAAGCAGTGGGCAAAACTGAAAGGAGGTATTGTAAGGACAATGAACCTTTTTATTTATTTAGATTTTGCTCACACCTTTTTCAATAACAGCTCAAGGTGTATTACATTCAGGTACACTAGAAGGCTCATAATCAACTTTGTACCTAAGGCAATGGAGGGTTAAGTGACTTGCCCATGATCACAAGGAGCAGCAGTGGGATTTGAACTGGCCTCCTGGATGTCAAGGCTGGTGCTCTAACCACTAGGCCACTCCAATTTAAAAAAGGTAAGAGGGAAAAGAAGAAGACCACTCTGGTTTACTAAAGAAGTAGCTGAAAGGGTGAGGAAAAAATGTTAGCATTGATATGTTAGTGACAGGAGGAAGTGCAAATGGAGAATTGTGAGACCTCAAGGTAAAAGGGTGGAATATGGTGAGAAAAGAGCAGAATTCGTTAACAAATATTTCTATTTTGTGTTTACCCAAGAATAGCCAGAACTGCAGAAAATGGACACATACTGGCATGGAAGTGAGGTAGATCTTGAATGATTTTCAGAAAAATGTGTTGAAGGGGCTGGATGAGAGATATCCAAGGATACTGAATGAACATAGGGAAGTTCTGGAGTCCTGCTGTCGGACCTTTTCAATGATCAGGAAGTGCCCTTGAGGACTAAAATGTGAAGATGTGGTTCCTATTCATAAAAGCAGATGGAGGAATCTGGGAACTACAGGCTGATTATTCTAACTTGGATGGTGAGTAAAGCAGAGAATAAGGCAGTTTCTCGAGTAGATTACAGGATCTGAGGCAGTCTGATTTTTACCAGAAGTAGGTCTTCTCAGACCAATCTCATCAACTTCTCTGACTGGGTGACCTGAGAGCTGGATCGAGGGGGAGCATTAGATGTGGTGTCCTTGGATTTCAGCATTGATACAGCTCTACATAGGTGACACAAATAAACTGGGTGCCCTTGGTATGGGCCCCAAACTGACTGACTAATTAGAAACTAGCCGAGTGGGAGGTGACAAAGGGCAGTGGTAAATGGAATTCACTCTGAGGAAAGGGTGTTACCAATAGTGTGCCGCAGGGATTGGTCCTTGGTTCGATTCTGTTCAACATTTTCAGAAATACTGTTGTAGAAGGGCTGTTGGGTAAGGTTTGTTTTTTTGTGGAGGATACTAAACTCTGGAAGAGGATAGACACCTTGAAAAGTGTGGAAGGATTTAGTAATCTTTATAAACGATCTAGGATTTGGCAGCTAAGATTTAAAAGCTATAAAATTCAGGGTCATGCATCTGGGCTGCAAAAACCTGAGGGAATGAGACAGGCCAATGGGTAAAAATCTCTTTTTGAGCGGGAGATGGAAATTATTATATATGATGACTGAATACACAGATAAGCAATGGTACAAGTGAGAAGGGAAAGGGGAAAAGGACTTGATATACTGCTTTTCTGTGATTTTTGCCACTACATTCAAAGTGGCTCACGTGGTATATACAGGTACTTATTGGTACCTGGGCAATGGAAGGTTAAGTGACTTGCCAAGGGTCACAAGGAGCTGCAGTGGGAATTGAACCCAGGTCCCCAGGCGCAAAGTCCACTGCACTAACCACTAGGCTACTCCACTCAGATGTGTGGCTATATAAAGAAAAGAATGACTAGCAAGAAGAAGGAGGTGATGGTGCCTCTGTATATGTTTCTAGTGAGGCCTCATTTAGAATACTCTGTACAGTTCAGGAGACTATATAAACAAGATATAGTTTATTTATTACCATGTAAAATGAGTTTATCTTGTTGGGCAGACTGTATGGACCATTCAGGTCTTTATCTGCCGTCATTTACTATGTTACTAAGATGGAGTTGGTTCAGAGGCGGCTGCTAAAATAGTCTGTGATCTTCATCAAAAAGCATATGGGAACAGATGTAAAGATCTAAACATAGAGGGGTGGATATTCAAAGTGATTTAAATGGGCAGGAGAGCCTGCCTAGCCAGTGATAATCAGCAGCACTTAACCAGATAGTACTGCTGAATATCGGCACTCACCAGCCATGTTGGAAGTGGGCAGGTGAGGGGTGTTACAGGAGGTGAAGCTGGGGAGAAGCCAGGAATTATGAGAGTGCCAACAATATTCAGGGCTGGTGCCCACATAGCTCACCAGGCAGATAGGACACATAAAAAGTAACGCTAGCTTTAGAAGTACATAAGAATTGCCATGCTGGGACAGACCAAGGGTCCATCGAGCCCAGTACCCTGTCACCGACAGCGGCCAAAAGAACATGCAATTTGTCCCTCCCCTCCTAGAAATACTGTATTATTCCCTCATCCATTCAATAACATTCTATGGCCTTTTCCTCCAGGCCTTTTTTTGAAGTCCGCTAAGTTAACCGCCTTAACCACTTTTTCCGGCAGCAAATTCCAGAGTTTAACTACGCGTACCTGATAGCTATGAAAATCAGCCACCACCTGCATAACTTCTGGGTACTTTTCTCCCAGCCCCCCACCCTGCCCCCGAGCAGCGCCAACCCCCCATCCCACCCACCCTCCACCCCAAACTCCCCAATTCCAATCCCTTCTCCTGCCCCTCTAAGCAGTTCTGATCCCCTTTCCCAACCACATCCAAGTAACAACAGCCCCTCCCCCCCAGCCTCCTTTAACTGGCCTAGTGGTATGGTGGTTGACAGTGGAAGGAGTGAACCTGAATCATTCCTGCCCCTTGCAGCTCTTGGTTGAAAATGGCTGCCACGACCTCTAGCAGTAGTCTCAAGGTACTAGACCACTAGCCTAGCTAAGGTATGCTCAAGTGGGGCCTGCTGCAACTTTGGGGTAGGTGAGAGGGGTGATCAGAACTGCTGGGGGAGGGGACTGGGAGGCGGAAAGGAACTGCCAAGGGGGTCCTGGATGGGGAATCAGAACTGCTTATCAAGGCTGGGAGGGGGAATTGGAACTACCTTGGGGGGGGGAAGACAGGAACTGCTCAGGGAGGCCTGGAAGGGGGATCATAACTCGGTGGGGGGGAGGCTGGAGGGGAGACTGGAGCTGCTTTGGGAAGCCAGCACATACAGTGAGAGCTGGATATTCAATGCCGGTGTCTGAACACGGCCTGGCATTGATTACCAGGCATAATTTAGCCGGCCACGGTCAGCACTTAAAAAATTGTTGACTGCTGCCAACTTAATATTGACCGGATATACTCTAGAGGAAAGGTGGAATAGGGAACATCTGATAGAGACATGTAAATACTCCCAAGGCATAAATGCACAGGAAGCAAGTATCTTTCAACTGAAAAGAAGCTCTGGAATGAGGGGGCAAGGGAGCAAGGTGAAAGGGGACAGACTCAGGAGTAATCTAAGGAAATACTTCTTTACGGAAAGGGTGGTGGATGCATGGAACAGCCTTCCATTTGAGATGGTGGAGACACAGACTGCATCTGAATTCAAGAAAGCATGGGACAAGCACAGAGGATTCAGAAGAAGAGAAAGGGCAAGCAGAGGTTAGTTGTTGGATGAATGGACAGACTAGATAGGTCAAATGGTCTTTATCTGCCATCATTTTCTATGGGTCTGATGTTCAAAGTGATATAAGCAGGCAGAAAAGGCTTCTGCCTGCTTAAATCATGCTCAGGGGGCCAGCCACCAATAGTCGGTGGCATTTAATGGGCAGTGCTAGTGAACACTGGCACTAACCGGCCATCTTAAATCCAGAATCGAGAGGAACATATCAGGGTCAGAGTTAAGGAGATGCTTCGGGTTATGTGGATGCCAGCAATATTCAATGCCGGTGTCCACATAGCTAACCAGGCATGCAGGATTGTATAAACTGCAGTCCTAACTTTGCCAGTTAGCTATGCAGGTGCCAGCACTAAATATCAGCCGGCACCCGCAAACAGTCCTGGTAGAGGCCTGGAATATTGTGATCTCCCCTCTTACTGACCCCGCTTCCACAGAAGAGCATCGCCATCCCCCTTCAATTACCCCCTCCCACAAAAGCCACCCCTCCTCTCTCCTGAGCATGCCCTTGGATCTGACCCCCAACAAGGATCCTCCCACCTCTTGTAGGCTTCCCCGGGACTCTCCATCTGATCCCTGGTGGTCTAGTGGAGAAAGGACAGGAACTAAGCCTGCTTGCTCCTGCCCATCAAGGCTCCCACTTCAAATTGGTTGCTGCCAGGGCTGCCGAGAGGAGGGGGCGGGGGGGGGGCAAAGTTCCCCAGGCCCGGGCACCAAGGTCTCTCTCTTCTGCTCCTGACGGGACATGAGTGATTGCATCCTGACAGGAACAGGAGAGAGAAAACTCCGGCGCTGGGCCCCCCTTGAAGGCTGTGGAGGACCCGGAGCTTCCTCCAGCGCTGCTCTTTTGCCCATTGCTGAGCGGCTGCTTTTCCTCTCAGGCGCGCATGCTCGGTTTTGAAACTGAGCATGCCCTGAGAGGAAAAGCAGCCACAGGGGCAGGCAGTCAGCGCTGGAGGAAGACATTTTTGCTGGCAGGGCCACTGGATCCCCGCCAGCCAAGGTATTTCAATTCTACTACTACTACTACACTACTACTACTTAACATTTCTAGAGCACTACTAGGGTTACGCAGCGCTGTACAGTTTAACAAAAAAGGACGGTCCCTGCTCCAAGGAGCTTACAATCTAATGGGCGAAATGTCAAGTTGGGGCAGTCTAGATTTCCTGAATAGAGGTATGGTGGTTAGGTGCCGAAGGCGACATTGAAGAGGTGGGCTTTGAGCAAGGCTTTGAAGATGGGCAGTGAGGGGGCCTGGCGTATGGGCTCAGGGAGATTATTCCAGGCATGGGGTGAGGCGAGGCAGAAAGGGCGAAGCCTGGAGTTGGCGGTGGTGGAGAAGGGTACTGAAAGGAGGGATTTGTCTTGAGAGCGGAGGCCACAGGTGGGAACGTAAGGGGAGATGAGGGTACAGAGGTAGGGAGGGGCTGCAGATCGAGTGCATTTGTAGGTTAATAGGAGAAGCTTAAACTGTATGCGGTACCTGATCGGAAGCCAGTGAAGTGACTTGAGGAGAGAGGTGATATGAGTATATCAGTCCAGGCGGAAGATAAGACGTGCAGCAGAGTTCTGAATGGACTGAAGGGGGGATAGATGGCAAAGTGGGAGGCCAGTGAGGAGTAGGTTGCAGTAGTCAAGGCGAAAGGTAATGAGAGAGTGGATGAGAGTTCGGGTGGTGTGCTCAGAGAGGAAAGGGCGAATTTTGCTAATGTTATAGAGGAAGAAGCGACAGGTCTTGGCTATCTGCTGGATATGCACAGGGAAGGAGAGGGAGGAGTCGAAGATGACTCTGAGGTTGCGGGCAGATGAGACGGGGACAATGAGGGTGTTATCAACTGAGATAGAGAGTGGAGGGAGAGGAGAAGTGGGTTTGGGAGGGAAGACAATAAGCTCAGTCTTGGCCATGTTCAGTTTCAAGTGACGGTTGGACATCCAGGCAGCAATGTCGGATAAGCAGGCCGATACTTTGGCCTGGGTTTCTGCTGTGATGTCTGGTGTGGAGAGATAAAGCTGGGTGTCATCAGCATAAAGATGATATTGGAAACCATGAGATGAGATTAGGGAGCCCAGGGAAGAGGTGTAGATTGAGAAAAGAAGGGATCCAAGGACAGATCCCTGAGGAATTCCAACAGAGAGCAGGATGGGGGTGGAGGAAGAACCATGAGAATGTACTCTGAAGGTATGGTAGGAGAGATAAGAGGAGAACCAGGAGAGGACAGAGCCCTGGAACCCAAATGAGGACAGTGTGGCGAGAAGTAAGTTGTGATTGACAGTGTGAAAAGCAGCGGATAGGTCGAGGAGGATGAGGATGGAGTAGTGACCTTTGGATTTGGCAAGGAACAGGTCATTGCAGACTTTAGATAGTGCCGTTTCTGTCGAGTGTAGGGGGCGAAAGCCGGATTGAAGCGGATCGAGGATGGCATGAGAGGAGAGAAAATCAAGGCACGGCTGTGAACGGCACATTCAAGTATCTTGGAGAGGAAGGGTAGGAGGGAAATGGGGCAGTAGTTGGAGGGACAGGTAGGGTCAAGTGATGGTTTTTTGAGGAATGGTGTGACTACAGCATGCTTGAAGGTGTCAGGGACAGTTGCGGTGGAGAGAGAGAGGTTAAGGATATGACAGATGGGGGGGGGTGACAGTAGGAGAGATGGTGTTAAGTTGGTGGGGATGGGGTCTGAGGAACAGGTGGTGCATTTTGAGGAGGAGAGAAGATGGGTGGTTTCCTCTTCGGTGATATCAGGGAAAGAGGAGAAGGAGGCCTGGGTTGGTTGGTTGAGGGAGTAGGTTATAGGGTGAAGAGGAGGAGATGGTTTGGTGGTGAATTCGAGGTTGATCTTCTGCACCTTGTCGCAGAAGTAGTCAGCCAGTGATTGAGGAGAGAGTGAGGGGGGGTGGGAGCGGAGGGCACTTTGAGGAGTGAGTTAAGGGTGGCGAAGACGACGACGACATCGAATTTTGAAAATGTTGCCTTCCCAACCTAACTCCAAGTTTCAAGTTTATTCACATTTTGTACCTTACCTCACGGATGCACCATCTAGATGGCTAGCAATCTAATTTTTTTAAGTAGCGTAAAGATAGTGATCCACCCAAAACAGCTAAGTGTAGGGAATAGGACACTGCGAGGGACATAAAAAAAAAGGTAAGCACCAGTGCCCCTCAGGGATTGCTCAACAAGATCAAAACTGCTGTTTGGGCAATTTAGGAGAAAGTGTCATTAAAGAGGAATATTTTAAAATCAACTTTTAAAGCACATAGAGTAGGTCTTCAGATTACCTTGCCACACTGACCATTCCTTACTCTCCAGCTTGTCTGCGTTGCTGTATTAAGGATCACAGATTGGTTTTCCCTAACCCTAAATCAGCTCAGTTAGAATTCACCCCTCATCATGCCTTCTTTTTTGCTACTCCCTTCTTTTGGAATGCCTTCCCTCTTCCCCTTCGGGCTGAGCTGTCTTTTTAGAATTTCAAGATAGCATTAAAAACGTGACTTTTTAAACAGGCTTTTTCATTAGAATAATTCATCCAGGAGTTTGCGTAAATTGTCACTATCCCCTGTCTGTCTCCCCTCCCTTTCCCGTTACCAACTTTGTGTTCCCATTTCCCTTTGGTCCCTTCATTCCCCCCTTACCATCCCTGTCTAGTTCTTCTGAGTGACCTGGTTTATCTGTTTTACCCTCTTTCCTATTGAATTTTGTAGTTCTTTTTCATACTGTTAATTTTATGTTTTCATTAGATTGTGAACCGCCCAGTTCTGCGAGCCAGCTTGCAGGGCCGGTCTTTGCAATTGTGGAGCCCTGCACAGACCGGTTCAGTGGGCCCCCTGCCCGCACCCACCACCATAAGCCCATAATTTATTAGTTGAAAAGGAGGTTTAGAGCTCTCGTAACCCCACCTCACCCCATATCTTGATATGCATCCACCACGTTTCAATAGAGAGCAGCAGCAGCAATTTTCATATCCCGTCAGCTGCCAAGCCAAGAGCCTCCTCACTGCTGCATCCCACCCTTGTGGAAGCAGGAAGTGAAATCAAAAGGGGGCAGGATACAGCAGTGAGGAGGCTCTAGGCTTGGCAGCTGACGGGATATGAAAATTGCTACCGCTGCCTGATGCTCTCTACTGAAATGGGGATGTACATTAAGGTACGGAGCAGGAAGGTGTTCCAAGACAGGAGGACAGACGTACCAGAGATGAGGGGCCCCTAGGAGCACGAAGCCCTGTGCGACTGCCCCTGTCGCCCCTGCTTAAGACCGGCCTTGTCAGCTTGGGCAGTAGCAAGTTTTAATAAACAATAAACTACAACTTTGAATTGGGTAAGGGATGTCTGTAATCGCAGATGTGATGGCAGTGAATTGCATCGTTGTGGCCCTTGTACTGAAAAAATAGAATCTCTAGTGTGATCGTGGATTGTCTCTTTATGGCTGGGTGTGAATGAATAGCTGGTTTGGATTGTGGGACCTAAGAGTACAAGAGGGAACACAGTGGGTTAAGTGACGAGAGCGATAAAGAGGTTCTCCTGAGGTTAGTGTTTTGAAGACTAAAAGAAGCAATTTATAAATGATTCTGTGTAGGATGGGTAACCAATGGGCTACTTTCAAATGGGGTGTAATGTGGTCACACTTGCCAACTTTGTTAATGATTCTGAGAGCTGTATTCTGTACCACCCAAGCCTACCTTCATTTTTCCATGGGTAAAAATGCATATGTAGTTGGTTTCTGTGTGAGGGCAGAGGGTGGGCAGTTTCTGGACTATTTTATGTGATTAAATGGCTTTTTAATAATTGCCCAGATCTATACTCCACTGATTCATATTGTCCATTCTGGGACTTGCTCCTACACATCCCTCTGATGCCCCCACCCCATTTAATGCCCCATCTCATTTACCCTCCTCGCCACCGGAGCCGTACTCTGACCAGTGCTGTCAAAAGACCCTCCTCTTCATCCCTACTTCCAGATTCAGGATGTCACTGGCCCAACTCTCCATGTTCAGGCTTTTGTATCACAGGCATAATGTGGGAGGGGTGGGCATGGTACCCTCCCAAATGCTGTGGGTGCTAATTTCTCCCCCTGCCAATATGACTTTCTTAATCTTTGGCCCCTTCTCTCTTCTCCCTTCACCCTCCCCCACCCAAGGTAAGCAGCCAAACTTTACCTACAGTATGTTCTGCATACATCCAAGAAGTGGGGGTTGGATAAATGGAGACAGAAATACAATTAAAAAACTGTCTTTTCTGTTCCTTCTGCTTGCTCCTTGCTGAGCTGCCCTTAACATATTTCTTGTATACTCACTGTGCTCCAAGAGCAAATCAGGCCATCCAGAAAAAAATCAACAATTGTCTCAGAACCAGGGAAGGATCTCCAACTGCAGGGCTTAGGTGGATTGAAAATAGCCTTCCCTATTTTCTCTCTCCCCTGCCCCCCCCACCCCCACCCATCTCCAGTGCAGCCAGTTCTGCTGCATGAGAGCCCTCTTGCTAATTCTTCCCCTCTTCTCCCCCTCCCCGCACCCTGCCTCACTGCAGCCCTACTGAGAGCCTCCTGCCCAGCTCAGACACAGTGGCAGCCGGCAGCTCATTAATCATTCTCCCCGCATCCTCGGCACTGCAGCACAACCAACCCAGGGCCAAGCGTAGACTGTAAACCAGAAAAATGGCTTTGAGCCTTCTCAGCTGCTCTCTGGCTCTTGCCACAAGGAGGTGAGTTCAGCCCAAAGGGGCTCATCCAGGGGGCACTGCTGGAGAATTTCCCTGGGAGCTCACTGGCAGGAGATGGAGCTGAGGCTACTGAAAATACTGGGGGAGAGTGACTCCAGAAAAAAAGCAAGACCTCAGGGGCTGGAAATATCAGCGACTTCAATGAAAAGCAGAATACAAGGGGCTGAAAGTGTTATGGGAAAAGAATGCACCAGGCACAGGGGGCGAAAAGGCCAAAGAGACTCCAGCAAAATGCAAAGAACACCAAAGCAAACACTAGCTAAATTCAGATGGGTCAATGTTCAGCCTGTGACTGTCAGCATTTGTTTAAACGCTGGCCACCGTATCAGGACATACCTGGATACCAGCGCTGATTATCCGTTGGCACGTATCCAGGAATGTGTGGTATTCAGACTGGCACTCATATAACCATCTACAGTTAGGACTGCGGTTTTGCTGTTCTAACTTTACCTGGTTAGCAGACTGAATATTACTGTGAACCGGGTAACTTCTGGCATCCTGTAGACTCGACCCCCAGAGCTCCCTGGCACTATCCGAATAATGCCCAGGTGGTCTGACCAGGTATTCAGCGGTTTTATCCAGATAATACCTCAGAAAATATGGCTATGGAACAAGTCAGCAGGTCTTATCCAGGTAATGCCATTCCTATCTGGACACGGTCAGCTGAATATTAACCCCAGAGTCGGAGCAAAGGATGGAAATACCAGAGGTGACTCCTGCGCAATGCAGAGAGCACAAGGGCTGAAAATACCAGAGGAAATGCTAGAAAAATGCAGAATGCAAAAGCTGAAAATACTGAAGGAGAGCCCTCAAAATGCAGAGCATGCAGGGGCTGAAAATACAGTTAGAGATTCCAGCAAACCTTTGCATATATTGGTCCTTATTTGTGGAAATCTCTCCCACCGATCTCAGACTCGAATATTCCTTTCCCACTTTTAAAAGAAGTACTGAAGAGATATGGGGCCTGAAATTCAACCAGGTCCGCTGCTGACGTTATACCCAGATATGCAATGCCGGGCCATTTCTGGCAACTGGTCTTGAATATCTTGGGGGGGGGGATTAACATCTAAAAATGTAGGGGTCCTTTTATGAAGCTGCAGCAAAAGGGGGCCTGCGCTGACATCTGTGCGTGTTTTTGATGCATGCCGAGCCCCCCTTTTACCGCAGTGGGTAAAAGCAGGGTTTAAAAAAGAAATGGACATGCAGCAAGTGAATTACTTGCCACTTGCCCATTTCGGGTGGGAGCACTTACTGCCACCTCAAGGTAAGGGCTCCCGCGCTACCCCGGTAATAACTGGGCATCACGTGGCACTATCAATTACTGCCAGGAACACACCGGCACTACAAAGATAGAAATATTTTTGTAGCATTGGAAATGGTGCACGCTGGGGGTGAAAACTACCACCAGGCTGCTGCAGTAGCCTGGCGGTACTTCCCTTTTAGTGACCAGTAAGCCCGTGTTGGGCTTACTGTCACTTTGTAAAAGGGCCCCTTAACTTGTTATGTCAATATTCAGTGCTAACTGGTTAACGTTTTAGCGGTTAAAGATAGGACAGCTATTTATGCGGTCCTATTTGACCGCAAAACTTGTCCAGTTAGGCGCTGAATATCAGCACCTAACCAGATGAGTTGCGTGATATAGCCAGTTGTTCGCTAGGTGCTAACCGGCAATATTAAGCACCAATATGCTCTCTAACTGGTTAGCAACCGTGTCTGGCCATCAAATAGCTTTGAATATCTGGGGGCATGGTTATTTACACAAACCTTTTGTACTTAATTTTTACTAGCCTTCTCCTTTATCTACTCTTTGGATTACACAATCTACTTTATGCTTTTACTTTTTATCCATTTTATACTATTGTTTTTATTATGTATTCTACTGTACTTTATGTTTTTAGTTTTTATCTATTTTATATTATTGTCTTTGGTGTCCTTTTACTAAGCTGCAGTAAGAACTAATGCACGCTTACCACAGCAAAAAAGGCCTTACTGCGGGGTGTGCTCAGGCATCCCATCATAATTTTGTGATCGGCGCGCACTTCCTGTGTGCTAAAAAATAGATATTCCACCCAATATCCAGTGCTATTGAAATGGCTAGAACGGCTGCTGACCGGTTAAATAGTGCTTAACCAGCCGCCGATATTCAATGGGGGATAACCGGCTATCTCCCACTGAATATCCCCGCATAGGGCCCAATTTTCTATATGGCACCTAAAATTAACTCACATTAGGCAATGACGCCTAAGCATATTCTAAACACCGCACGTAAATCTACGCACAGTATTTAGACTATGCTTAGGCATAGTTCATACGACTACATCTACGTGCATCCATTTACATCAACGAAAAGCTGGCATAAATCCCTATGCATAGATTTTCTCACACTGGCCCATATTCTAACAACACAGGCAGATTTTGGAATGCCCAAGAAATGCTCCTAACCATGGCCCTTTTTGCCAGTGCGCGTTAGAATTTAGGCGCAGTACATTACAGAATATGCTTAGCAATGTATGCGAGTAAATTCTATTTTTTTCCAAGTAGTGCTCGTTATTGCTTGTTAAGAGCTGTTAACTACACTTAACAGCTTGATAAAGCAATTAATCTACATGCATAGTTATAGAATATGCCTAGATTTATGCTCAGAGCCTTGCGTAACTCTATATAGAATCCGAGGATTAGTGGCTAGCAGATAGGCTGTCTGCTTATTTTTAAAGCCGGTTTAGCGGCCATATTTGACTGCGTAAAAAGGTGGACTATCTTTGACCGGTTTAAAGATAACCAGCTAAGTCTGAATATAGACTTTCAGGGGCATTTTTGAAAGAGAAGAGCGCCCATCTTCCGACACAAATCGGGAGATTGGCGTTCTCTCAGGGTCGCCCAAATCGGCATAATCGAAAGTTGATTATGGGCGTCCTCAACTCCAGTCCGTCACGGGGACGACCAAAGTTCACAGGGACATGTCGGAGGCGTAGCAAAGCCAGGACTGGGGTGTGCTTAAGACATGGGCGTCCTCGGCCGATAATGGAAAAAAGAAGGGCGTCCCTGACGAGCAATTGGTTGACTTTACTTGGTCCATTTTTTTTCATGACCAAGCCTCAAAAAGGTGCCCGAACTGACCAGATGACCACTGGAGGGAATTGGAGATGACCTCCCCTTACTCCCCCAGTGGTCACCAACCTCCTCCCACCCTAAAAAGATTTTTTTAAACATTTTTTCCAGCCTCTATGCCAGCCTCAAATGTGATGCCCAGCTCCATGACAGCAGTTTGCAGGTCCCTGGAGCAGTTTGTGGGTGCAGTGCACTTCAGGCAGGCGGACCCTGGCCCATCCTCCCCCCCACCTGTTACACTTGTGCTGGTAAATGTGAGCCCTTCAAAACACACTCAAAACCCACTGTACCCACATGTAGGTGCCCCCCTTCACCCCTTAGGGCTATGGTAGTGGTGTACAGTTGTGGGGAGTGGGTTTTGGGGGGCTCAGCACCAAAGGTAAGGGAGCTATGCACCTGGGAGCAATTTGTGAAGTCCACTGCAGTGCCCCCTAGGGTGCCCGGTTGGTGTCCTGGCATGTGAGGGGGACCAGTGCACTACGAATGCTGGCTCCTCCCACGACCAAATGGCTTGGATTTGGTCGTTTCTGAGATGGGCGTCCTCGGTTTCCATTATCACGGAAAACTGGGGACGACCATCTCCAAGGTCGGCCTAAATGTTGAGATTTGGGCGTCCCCGACTGTATTATCAAAATGAAAGATGGACGCCCATCTTGTTTTGATAATAGCGGTTTCCCCACCCCTTCGCCGGGACGTCCTTAGAGAATAGGCGCCCTTGGAGATGGTCGTCCCTGTTCGATGATGCCCCTCTTTGCCAGTTATCTTTTAACCAGCCAAAAATAAACCGGCTATTCAATGCCGGTCACTGGAAATGGCCCGATATTGAATATCCGGGCTCGGCGCCGACCACAGGAGTGAGCCAGTCTAACTCCCATGGTCTGAATATCGGCCCCATTATTTTTTAGCGCTGGGGGTGGATTTGAGAGCGGAGAGTAGGCATATTCTGCACTAAAGGCCTACCTGTTTGATGCTGCTTTTAATTCTTAACTTGTCACCTGCTCGTAACCTTTATCTTGTCTTCCTCTCTTCAATAATCCCCTTTTCCCTATGTGTCCTACCTGTCTGTTGTGATTTAGATTGTACGCTCTTTTGAGCAGGGACTGTCTTTTCTTCATGTTCAATTGTGAAGTGCTGCGTACGACTGGTAGCGCTAGAGAAATGATTTGTAGTAGTAGTAGTGTAATCAGCACAGCTTCATTGCCACGCGCTAACCAATTAGTGTGTGATTAACCTGTGAGCCGTTAACGCCTACAAAATAGAAGGCAGTAAGGGCTTATGTGCTAATCGGAAAATTAGCGTGTGGCCATTAATTCAAAAAGTGGCCATATTACCCATGGCTTTAGCACGCGGGAATAACCCATGTCAAAATGCCTTAAGGCCACTTTTTACTGCAGTTTGGTAAAAGGGCCCCTATGTCTGTTTTTATTTTATAGATTTTTTTTACTTGGTGCTATTATGTAGCAATTGTTATTTTATCAAACATCAACAAATAAAAATGAAAAAATAAAATAAAATGCAGAGAGCAAAGAAAATGAAAGCACTGGAAGAGATGTGCTATGTCTGCTGATGGACCGTAGACAAAAAGACAAGGGTCCTCCCTCCCTAAAGTTCTTCCACTTTTAAAAACTTTGGTGGCAAAGAGAATCTCTGTTTGGTCAGCCCTTAAACTATGACTCCCTGTGATATCCCTGCAGGAAAGGAGGTCATTTTTCAGAAATGGTGACTGGAACCCAGCAGGACACCATGGTGGAAAAAATGAGTGGAGAGAACCCAGAGCTTCTGGGAACGACGACCTGGGAAAGCGGGGGAGGTGCTAACATACATCTCAATCTATTCGTGTTCCCACTTGCAGCCACTAATTAAAAGTTAAAGCTTGAGCACTCTGCATGGCTGATGATGTACCGTTTTCTCTCCATACCTCTGCTCCTGCTGACAGATTCACTCTGATCACCCTGGGTTAGAAACCTCTCACCTAAAGGAAAGGCAAGGAGAGCCAGGGGGGATGTATGAGCTCCCTAAAATATTTCTTTCCCACACAGCAAGGGAAATACAGAATCCTCTAGTCCAAGAGATGACAGGTTCTGTACCCAACCCCTCAGCACTCCTGTCCTAGAGTGGACAGGCTCTGTATCCTTGTACGCATTCCCTGAAAGCCCTCCTGTTCCAGAGGTGACAGGCTCTGCATTGCTGCATATATTCCTTGAGCCACTCTTTCCCTCAATCTGTCTACTACAATTCCTGTGCCATACACTCTCGTTCCCCACTCTCTCCCTTTCTGACACATCAGCATACAGGCTGTCTCACCCACACACTGTCACATTCACCGTGTATCTCCATCACACACACACCTTCTCCTGATCCTTTTCTATATATAATATATGCCATACACATGAGATATAATGGCAGGAGAGGGGAGGGCTTATTCCTTCCATATCATTCATCCCCTTCCTCTAATTTTTGCTTTATGAATCTCTCCCCCGGCCTGGAACAGCCCCCGGGAATAGCTGCTCTAACTAGAATTCTCAGTGATCTTACAGCAGTTAACTGTCTGAAGCTATGGTTAGGGAGCAAGACCCTCACAGGAAGAAAACGGAGGAGGCAGAAACCCCACACACATTATAAAGGGGTAAAGGAACAGGCAAGGGGAGGAAGGAGAGGGGCAGATGAAACCCAACCACACTATAAAGAAATGAGGGAGCAGGCAAGGAGAGGGGCAGATACAACCTAGCACCTTATAAAGGGGAGAGGGAACAAGTGAGGGGAGGGAGGAGAGAGGCAGACACAACCTAATCACATTATAAAGGGGAGAAGGAACAGGCGAGTGGAGAGAGGAGAGGGGCAGATGCAACCCAACCACATTAAAGGAGAGAGGGAGCACGAGAGAGTGAAGAAAGGAGATGGGCAGATCCAACCCAACTGTAATATAAAGGAAAGAGGGAACAAATGAGGGGAGGGAGGAGAGGGGCAGACACAACCCAACCACATTATAAAGGGGAGAGGGAGCAGGCGAGAGGAGGGAGGAGAGGGGCAGACAGAACCCCAGTACATGATAAAAGAGAGGAGAGCAAGCACAAGGAAGGAAGGAAGGAAGGAAGGGGGGAACAGTGCCATGTCATTAAGTATGGGAGGGATGCGAATTACCAAAATGTAGACAGTTAAAAGTCAGAGAATACAATAGACTAAGTCAAAGAGACATACAGAGAAAAGAATGACAGAGGTGATAATGTCTCTGTATGTGTCCTTGCTGAGACTTCACCTCGAGTACGATGTCCGGTTCCTGACAATATAGATGAGATGGAGATGGTCCAGAGAGAAGCCATTACATGTAGCAGAATCTACACTAAAAGCCAAAAGATGAGATTTAAGATTTTAAGAGGGTATTTCTATAAGTGGGTGTCTCCTTTTTGGTGTCCTTTTGCCGTGCATTGGGAGCCTGCTCTGTATGGGTGTTAGTATTCTATCAGGATACCTAAAATCTAGATGCCCACACTTAAACCAATCATAGACCTGATGTATGGGAGAGACTGAATTACATATGCCGGTGTTTAATCATGAAGAAGTGAAACCTTTGCAGAGCGCCAGATTCAATTCTGGCAACCTTGTTGAGCAGACTGGATGGGCCATGCAATCCTTTATCTGTCGACATTTACTATGTTACTATGTAATTACAGGCATCTAAATGCAGCAAGAGTGTGTGTAACTTACAGTTTTCTGTAAGTAGCACTTGTGGAGGTTTGAATTTGATATATTCAATGGCGCATCCCCCCCCCCCCCCCCCCCACTGGGTACAGCAGCATCCGCCCCCCCCCCCCCCGGGAGCAGCACAACACCCCCTATGGCACATCAACACCCCTCCTCTGGTGTATCATCCAAGCCCCCTGTCCCCCGAGTGCATTCTTACCTGCTGGGAGCAGCTGCACGTCTGTCGGTTCCGCTGGTTCCTTGCTCCCTCTGCCCCGGAACAGGAAGTAACCTGTTCCGGGGCAGAGGTAGCAGGGAACCAGCAGATCTGACAGCTGCGCGGCTGCTTTCTGCACCCCTCCAGCAGCGTGCACCTGGGGCGGACCGCCCCCACCGCCCCGCCCTCAGTACGCCACTGGATATATTGCCTTTCTGTGGTTACAATCAAAGCAATTTACATATTATATACAGGTACTTTGGTGCCGCCCATTCCCCTCACATGCTCCGCCCATGTGAACACCCTCTTTGCATTACATGCTATGCCACTCATGCACACCCTGCTTAACTGCTTTGGGCTGAAATGCGGGCACCCAGTTATATCAACCTACAACAGAGAGGGTCAGAGTATAAAAACAAGCAGTCCAGAAAAAAAAAGCACAAAGGGCTCTCAAGAAAGGAACAAGTGTGCTTTATTATAACCCGACACGGGCTGTGTTTCAGCGTTGAATAACGCCTGACTCAGGGGTCAACTCAAACAAGCAGCACTCAATACAAAGGTTGTTGTAGTACAAGGAATATTGTATCCGCACCATGAATGTCCACTCTGAAGACGGGAGAATAGGTTCTTGATGCGGAGCAAACCGCCAAGAGACAAAAAGTGCCAAACATTCACCCAGTTACAGAAATACCTTCTAATGTCTATATCCTAGAGAAGAGGAGCGAGGGAGATACCACAAAGACATTCAAGTATCTTGAATGTATCAATCAGGCATAGGAAACAAACCTGCTTCAGAGGAAAGAATGTTCTAGAACTTGAGCTCACAAAATGAAGCTCTAATGAGGTAAACTCAAGAGCATAAAGTGTGGTATATGCATAAAATGCATAGTGGAAGGGAGTAAGACAAAAAAGTTAAAGGCAGGCATGGAGGATCCTTGGTATGAAGAAAGAGGAGGGAGGGGCTTTGATATACCATCTTTCTATGGTTACAATCAAAGTGGTTTATATATTTACAGGTACTACGAAAATGATAAATAGTAGTAGTAGTACTTATTTTGTACCCGGGACATTGGAGGTTTAGGTAACTTGCCCAGAGTCACAAGGAGCTGCAGTGAGAATTGGTACTTAGGTCACTGAACTAAATATTAGGCTATTCCTCTACTCCTCCAGAAATTAGGGGTAAAGAGAACTGGGATAGGAAGGAAAAGGGACAAACCAGATGCCTTCATGCTCGTGGATTTTTCTTCTGAAGCTGGGGCCTAGGCTGAAGCTACTAGCTATTTGGGGTGGTTGTTTTGGGTTTCTTCTGACTGGCTGAGTGGAAAGGTGATTATGTGGCTTTTGGGGCTTTGCAGCTAGATGGGTTCTTCTTATTCTTTTGTAGTGTTTCTTGTTGTGTGGTGTAGGTTGTGTTTGTGCTTGTGGTTTTTAAATTGCTGTTTAAATGTCTGTGTAGCTTTTAATAATCTTTTTAACTGGTTTAGTTTTCTTGTGAGTAGAAATAAGGGTCAGCAGGCAAGTTTTAAGTGATATCTTTTTATTGGACTACATTGGGCTTAATTTCACCATTTAGACCTTGTATGAATGCGTTATTTCTTCACCAACCTGATGAAAGGGGGGTGGGGGGACTCTCAAATGTTAGTCTCAGATGTATGAAAATAATCCTAATCAAAAGGTCTCACTTTTGGACCTGACTTGTTTTGTCACCCTTATTTCTACATTCTGTCATACTAACATATTTCAGGGTTATATAACCCAGTAAAAAGGATGGGTTATCTGCCCAGAGCCACGAGAGCCGGGCTCTGGCAGCTGTCTCACCTCAAATGTCCTCAGAAGCTCCATCACATCTTCCCGGCTTTGTAACAAGGCAGCAGCATGAGACTCCCCTGCTATACCCTCCCCTAAACCTGGAAGAAGTCTTTTTTCATACAATAAAAGACTCAAACAAGGCTGGTTTAGCTTAAGAGTAAACTCTGGCTTGGCTCCAGACTCCTATGGAATGGGAGTCTTATGGTTTTCCTGGCCTGTAGCCTTTTGGTTCTCGTGCTGATTTTCAACCTAACCCTCCCCTTTCTTAGTCCCCTCTGAGCCTCCTGCTCCACCCTTTTTAGCCCCCAAGGATTACCACGTGGAGGAGGCAGAGCTGGGGGAATGAGGCTCTGTGATTGTTCTTATCTGTCTCACAAAAAAAGTTGTTCTCTTTCTTTCTGGGGTATGTCACAATACGATGTCCAAGATGAGCGATCACCACATGGACTGGACCAAGGGTTCTCAACCCAGTCCTCGGGACACACCTAGCCAGTCAAGTGTTTTCAGGATACCCACAATGAATATGCATGAGATAGATTTGCATGCATTTCCTCCATTCTATACAAATCTCTCTCATTCATATTCACTGTGGATATCCTGAAAACCTGACTGGCTAAGTGTGACCCGAGGACAGGGTTGAGAATCCCTGGATTGGACATTTGCCCCATCCAATAGGTATGCTGGTGGTGGTGATGGTGGTGGTGATGGCAGAGAGGGAAAGGATATATCCCTCTACTTCCTTCAAAGTGAATGCTAAAAGGAATTTTCATGGCTCTGATACTGATCAAGGCATTACACACATGTGCAAACACACACACACACAATGCTGCAACAACCTTTATAGCAGCAATGAGAGTATTATCCAGCATCAATGCGGATGATAGTAAGGTCAGCACCTGCCTCCTGGTGTCTGCTTGCCAGACTCACCTGTAAGCTGCACCTGCCAGTGACATAATGATACCCCCAGGGTTGCATCATTCAGCTCAGTGACTCCAAGAGCCCAAGGATGGGAGCACAATTAGAGGCATAGGAGGTAGAGCTTGTCACTTTTAAGACTGGAAAGCTCAGAGGATAGATACAGGGATAGAGAGCCTGTTACCTCTAGGACTGGAGGACTCAGGGATGGGTGTAGGGACACAGAGTCTGTCACCTCTAGGACTGGAGGGCTTAAGGGATAGGTGTTCACTTGCCCAGAGCACTGAAATTACAAACCTCAGCTAACCACGCGTGTACTGATGCTGACATTTTCTCCACTAGCTGCAGGACGGCAGGACTCCACAATAGCAAGGAAAAACATAATTAACTGCACTGTGCTCCGTCAGAGTTCCCAAGAAATTGGTAAGTGCTCGATTTCATATTCACTTTTTATTCTCCTTTTATCATTAAATTACTCCTGGAAGAATGAGAAGAGGTTGAGGCACCAGCAGTGCAAAGAAATGCGCTCAGCAGGGCTAGGCGCTTTCTGCTTCTCCAAAATCTCCCTCCCGCTGCACAGACCCCAACGCAGGTCTGTTAAGAATCCTTAAACTCTGCCCAGGAATTCTGCGCCTTCTCCTGCAATGAGAGGAAGCTGCTGTGTCTATGTTCATTCAATTCCACGCTTCTTGTGGACAGGTTGCTTCCCTCCCCCATCTTCCTCCATGTACTCTATTTCTCCCTCTCTCTCTCTCTCTCTCTCTCTCTCCCCTTAACCGGATGCAAAGAGAAGACAGCACGTCTCCTTTTGCACATCTTGTGTGCCTCTTTGTCAGACTGGAATAGGGTTGCTAACTAGATCCAGATTCGCCTGACAGGGTTGATCCAGTCCTGGCTGTACCTCATTGCCTGCAGGGACTTGTGATTCTGATTGCCCCATTGGATTCCCTTAGAAAAGCCAGGCGACATCCCTGCGTGCATTGGGATAAGCCCAGCACTGGGTCATCCCTGTTGGGCAAATCGAGAGCCAGTTGGCAACCCTAGGCTGGAATCTGTATCTCTGTGCATATGCTGACTGCAGCCCAAGGAGAGGACAAATCTCCTTTCAGAGAGCTTGCCTGTGACCAGAGCTGCCAAGTTACCCATTTTCCAAGAGGGCGAGATTATCCATCAGTCCTGGGTTTCTGAAAAGCCTCATCCTTTTGCTTTGTGGGGAGTGCAGCACTGATTTCTATAGACAGAATTAGGCACTGCAAATACCGCACTGCACTATTTAAGAAGAAGCCTGGTGAGGACAGGCAGAATAATTTTACTCCAATTTCAGAAGATAGTCTGGATATTACTACTTTTCTGGCATCATCTACACTACCTATCATGATAACTTTGAACCCAGACTGTGACTGGCCACTTCTCTCATAATGACTGGTAGAATGTTTCTGGCAAAGGTTACTCAGAAGCGTTGTAAACATTTTCTAGAGTTTTGGCTTTGGGGGCATTATTTTTCAATTTCTTTGTAAATGTGTGGTAAAAGTATCAAAATTCAACTTATTTTTTATGATCTCTCTCAATAGGTTCTCTGGAGTTCTTTTACTAAGCTGCGGTAAGTGCTAATGTGTGCTTACTAGACAACTGCATGGGAATGGGGATCTCAGGAATCCTGCAGAACCCAAGGGATTCACAGGGGGATGGAAGCAGTTTCTAAGAGATTCCCATGGGAGTGCAGTCAAAACCTCTGTTGGCACCAGAATGAGGCTTGGAATGCACTGAGAGAGACAACTGGAGCATGAGAATGAGGCTTGGAACAATCATTGGTTGGAGAGTTAATGCTGTCCAAAAATCCATGGGAGGCTGTTGGGGTCGGAAGGAAATAGAAGGCAGTGAGAAAATAATAATGTCAACTCCTGTGGATACAGGTGGGAATGGAGGAGATTAATTATGGGAATGGAATGGATCTTAGTAGGTATGGGTTAGATTCCATTGGGGATTGACGGGGATAGGTGAAACTTCTGTCCCCCTGCAACTTTCTAGTGCTTACCGCAGCTTAAAAGGGCTTACAGCAGGATGAACTCAGGCGTCCTAAGGTAAGTACCTAACCTGTGTGTGTAAATCACACACTAAAAAATATTTTTAATTTTTCCATGCCCGGTGGTGGAGAGTAGACGTTTCTGCGCTAATCAGTTAGCACAGCTACACTACCACATGCTAACCGATTAGTGCAAGATTAGCAAGTGAGCCTTTACCATCTACAAAATAGGTGTAAGTGCTCATACACTGGAGACTGGAGAAGGACAGATGTGGTCCCTCTGCGCAAGAGCAGAAGTAAGGAGGAGGTTGAAAATTACAGACCTGTCAATCTGACCTCAATGGTGAGCAAACTAATGGAAATGCTTCTAAAGTGGAGGATTGTGTGGTTTCTCGAATCGAATGGACTGCAGGACCCGAGGCAGCATGCCTTCACTAGAGGCAGGTTATGTCAGACAAACCTGATTTCTTTGACTGGATGACCAAACAGTTGGATTTGGGAGGTGCGCTGGGTGTGGTGTACTTGGATTTTAGCAAAACCTTTGACACGCACAGGCGACTGATAAATAAACTGAGTGACTGACTGGGTTAAAAATTGGTTAAATGGAAGGAAACAGAGGGTAACAGTAAATGGAGCGTGCTTGAGGAAAAGGATGTTATCAGTGGTGTACCGCAGGGGTCGGTCCTCGGACCGGTTGTTAACATCTTTGTGAGCGATATTGCGGAACAGCTGTCTGGTAAGGTTTGTCTCTTTGCAGATGATACCAAACTCTGTAATAGGGTGGACACCCCGGAGGATGTGGATGACATGAGGAAGGATCTGGCGAAACTTGAAGCAAGGTCCACTGAATGTAAACTAAGATTTAATGCTAAGAAATGCAGGGTCGTGCACTTGGGTTACAAGAATCCAGGGGAGCGGTACAATATAGGGGGTGAACTGATTCTGTGTACTAAAGAAGAGCGAGATTTGGGGGCGATTGTGTCTGATGGCCTTAAGGTCTCCAAACAGGTAGAACAAGCGACAGTCCAGTCAAGGACCACCAATGAGGCTATTTTGCTGTGTGAAGGGGGAGGTTACGATGTTGTTCTGGTGGAAACAGTAGGTATGTGCTGGGAGATGGTTTTCTGCTCTGAGCTCCTGAAAAGGTATGCCACCATTTATAGGTAACAAGTTTCTGAATTTTGGATATACCGTGTGAGAACATTTTACACAGGAAGCTAAATTTTTTTTTTTTTTTTTTAGTTTTAGTAATCTTGATGCTTGGCTGCATAAGGAGAGGGATGACCAGCAGGAAAACAAGAGGTGACAGTGCCCTTGTATAAGTCTCTGGTGAGGCCTCATTTAGAGTGCTTCGTGCAATTCTGGAGACTGCACCTACAGAAATTTATAAACAGGATGGAGTCGGTCCAGAGGGTGGCTACAAAATTGGTAAGCAATCTTGGTCATAAACATATAGGGACAGGCTTAGGAACCTCAACATGTATACGCTAGAAGAGAGGTGGGCAAGAAGGGATATGATAGAGACCTTTAAATACCTCAATAGTGTTAATGTAGAAGAGGTGAGCCTCTTTCAAATGAAGGAAAACTCAGGAATGAGGGGGCATAGGATGAAGTTAAGAGGAAACAGGCTTAGGAGAAATCTAAGAAAATACTCTTTCACGGAAAGAGTGGTGGGTGCATGGAATGGCCTCCTGGCAGGGGTCGTGAAAACAAGGACTGCGTCAGAACGTAAGAGAGTGTGGGACAGGCATGTGGGATCCCTTAGGAAAGGAAAAGTTAGCTGTTGCAGAGGAGTGGCCTAGTAGTTAGAGCTCTGGTCTTGCAATCCAGAGGTGGCCAGTTCAAATCCCACTGCTACTCCTTGTGATCTTGGGCAAGTCACTTAACCCTCCATTGCCTTAGGTCCAAACCAAGATTGTGAGCCCTCCTGGGACAGAGAAATATCCAGTGTACCTGAATGTAACTCACCTTGAGCTACTACTGAAAAAGGTGTGATCAAAATCTAAATAAATAAATGTCCAGACTGGAAGGGCCACTTGGCTCTTATCTGCTGTCATGTTTCTGTTTAACAACTTGTTTCTTTATCTTTTTGATCTCTTGTATTCCCCCACGTTGAAGACTTGAAATAGTTGTTCAGATCATATGCTTCCTACTCTTCCCCCCCCCCCCCCCCCCCCCCGTTTTTTGTTTTTTTTTTAGAAATTGTTTTTCTATTCTGACAATTTGATTTCTGGACAAGATAATTCTTGTATTATATGTTTGGAATTCAAATACAAATAAAAAGTTAAATAAATAATAGAAACAATATAACAGTGCCTTGGTTCAGAACCAAGACTGGCCCAAAAGTATCTTTCCTACAACAGCTGTGCCTCTGATTGAGGATCTTCTGAACTCATCCTCCTCCTCTAATCACCTACACTCGCTCTTCCTTTTGTCCCTCCGTCTTAGCAGACATCCCTGCAGTGGGTTACCAAATGACTCCAGCTGATGTGCACTAGTTTCACCCAATGCATAGGAACCTGAAAGTCTGAATTTATTCAGGGAAAGCTGAACCGCAGTTCTGTGTCTGCAATAGGGTAAAATCAGGTCTAGCTTGTCTCCGGTGACCTGAAGTCATCTGCTTTTCCTGTTCTCTCCTCCCACTTTGTCTTCCTCTCCTCTTCTCTCCTCACTCCTGAGAAAAGCCAGCAACAGAGCTGGGAGGCTCCTTATATCACCGCTTGGAGGTCCCAAGTTCCCCTTCCCCTACCCCCTGGAGGAGTGTCTCATCACTGCCAGCTGTGACCTTCACTTCCACAAAACAGCAAGTTACTAATTCCACTGGGCCACTCAAGAACAGCATCTCCCTGTGCCATCAGCGGTGAGAGAAGGAAAGAATACGCTAGCAACACGTAGACTACACCTGTATAAACAAAGACTCAAACATCTACTCTGAAACTATGGGAAATGTGTTGAGCTACCCATGACCGAATTCTTCAGTACACACACCAGGAGACACATGCTAATCAGTACTTGAGCTTAAATAATCCACTGTATTTTTTTTGTATTTCTATTTTCCTGTACAAGAGTTACATTGCAGATTTGTTTTCAAAGTTATAAATATTAAATTTGAAAAAAAATCCACTGTTCTATTCCGCAGCACAAACGCCATGAGAAATTAATTGATTGGGCTGTATACTAACGTACCCGACCTAACATCAAATTGTATTTGTTTCCATACCGGACTTGGCGATCGCCTTTACGGTACTATGTAAGCCACATTGAGCCTGCAAATAGGTGGGAAAATGTGGGATACAAATGTAATAAATAAATAAAATAGAATATCTACTATTCTAGTCTACAGCATGGACAAATGAAAAATGAACTGACTGGTGCCCAACGCAGAAAAATACACTATTCTATTCTATAGCACAAGTGCCATGAGAAGCTCACTGATCAAGGTGTGATGGAATAACACACTTCCTATTCTAAAGCACAGACACTTTGAGAAATGTGCTGATCGGTGTCTGGGCTAGATCAATCCATTTCCCTCCATAGCTACATTTTATGAGAAATGTCCTGATCAATGCCTATGATAAAATATTCCACTATTCTACTCTAGAACACAGACACCTTGAGAAATGTACCGATCATAAAATATTCTGCTATTCCCACCAAGTGGAGATACCGTTAGACAAGCACATACCCCCCCCCCCCCCCCCCCCCCCATGCCTAATGTTGACTTGTCCTTGCCTCCTGCTCACCCATGAGAACAGAATCCCTGTAAAGTGACCTCAGGAGATGAACGATACAGCCATGAGTTAGCTAGTACCACCTACAACACCTGAACATGCTACATGGGGGAACTAAGGGTAGAAATCATAACAAAAAGTGTACTTGTAAGGCTTACAACAGTTACGGACAATCACAGAGTAGGCAAAACTGTATACTTTTACATTTTCCTTCAAAATATGCAGGTTTATTTAAACCAAATGATAGCTGGTGACTTTTCCTGGTTAACAATGTGGACAGTATATGTGACCAGGCACTTAACAACTAGTCAGTGTGTATCACTCATGGATGCATGTGTGACCAGCAACCCACTGGTTTGTATTGTCTGTGGATGTGGTTTGCCACTAGCAGCCGGCCGATATGTATTGTCCGTGGATGTAGTGTGCCACCAGCAGACTGCCAGTGTGTATCATCCTTGAATGTGATGTGCCTCTGACAGCCAGCTGGTGGGTATCTATCGTCCATGGATGTGATGTGCCACTGACAGCCTGGCTATGAGCCAGCAAATGCCACACACTGAGAGGAAACTGTTCCAGGGAAAGGCTTTCCCACTAGTCTATGAGAGGACTGGACCCACAGTGGAGGGCGTGGGATCCTGATGAACATAAAGGGGAAGTCTCCAGATGGGACCAGTCATATTTTTATTTCTGACAAGGATGCTTTGCAAGATGCTGTATGTGAAGGAATTGGTTCTTACTCCTTCTTTTCTGTATGTTTTCTGACTTGCCTCTCTCTGTTCCATCCTATCCAGCTTCCTTCCCTCCCCCTTCTCCACACTGGTGACTTCTCCCTCATCTCCACCCTACCTTTCTCTCCTTCCCTTCTTGGTACAGTGTACTCCCCTGATTTTCCATGCCCATATCCCCTCCTATTGTGCTATCTGCTCTGGCTCTCCTCAAGCTTCTGTCCTTCTAACACACTCTGCAAGCCTCTCTCTTTGCCTTCCTTTCACTCCTTTCCCCTATTTATTTCCCTGCTATTGAGGATAAATTACCAAACCTTTAATTTAAGCAATTACTTTGGGAAAAAGACAAGGAATTTGACAGTTGCATTTTGACCAATTACACTGCTGTTGACACAATATTGAGTCATAATGTACAAAACCACAGCACTTGTAGGGAAATGTCATGTATCATGAATACCTTATCTTAGTTACATAGCAGTGGCATGAAGGCAGCACTGCACAAGATAAACTTAATGAGAAGGCGATACCCTGCCCAAAGAGCTTACAATCTAATCTCCAATACAAAGGAGTACAAGACCTGCTTGAAATCATGCAATAACCTGGAGGTAGAGGTGGGGTTAGATCCTGGGGCTGTGGATATCATAGCCGTCAGCTCAAGATCATGCAGTGAGAACTGAAAGCAGAGGTGGCATTGAAACCTGAGCCTACAGGTGTCACTGCTTTTTTCTGTCAGCTTCATTCTTTTCTTTCTTTGTTTGTTTGTTTTTATTGAAAAATACTAAATTGGGGTTGGTAGATGGGTGAGGGGGTGGATTTCTTTCCTATTCCTCTATCCCTGGCTGGGGCAAAGCTCTTCCAGTAGCCAGCAAAGTTGCTGGTAGAATCCATTCCAAAATTGAATCGGAACAATTCAGTGGTCCAGACTTCCTGTCTTAGGACATGATCTCTCTTGCCCCTGCCCTCTATTCTTACCCCCTAAGGTACACCTCCTTTCCGTACAGCTATTTAATAAACAAACCCACCAGTGCTGCCAACAGCGTCCAGTATTCCCACTTGTTTGCTGTCATTGGAACGCTGTTATAAATGCCTATTTGATGCAGGTATTCCCCTTCAATGATAGGTGGTGGGTCAGTGTGTTTTTCTGTACCCCAAAGCCTTGAAACCACTATTAAGATGATCAAAAGAACACAAATGAATTTGCAAGATTTCTTTCAAGATATAGAACAGCAGTGGTAACCCCATCCGACCTGATGCTGGAATCAAAAGCCTCTGCAGTCGCTTTACAGCCAGAAGAAATTCCAGACACCTTCCAGTTCATATTTGTTTCCAAAATAAGGCACAAGTTTTGTCTAGCATCACACCTCTTCTCTCCCCCCCCCCCCCCCCTTTTCAGATCTCTGTATTAAGATGAATATCATCCCTGTTACATACTGAAGTTAGGTAGTTTACTGACATTTTTTCATAGATTTAAGTTTCTGATTTTTTTTCTTTGCTTCTACCAGAGCTCACAAAAACATCTAGATATTCCTACTTTCAGGCTTAGTAGTTACCTTTAAAACCATCTAAATATTGAAGCTACCTTTGGACACTGAGCAAAGCAAAAATAGTGACACAACAAATGGATAAAAATGAAAAGTCTTTTCTTATTGCAAGCTGTTACAGAATGAGGAGGTTAGAACAGGGAGATATTTTACCTACAATTAAGCAGATTCAGACGACAGAAGTACTGTATATGATCTTATTATTTCAATGACCTGGGATTTTTTTTGTGCTTTGAGAGCCTACTTAACTGAATTTGTAGGATGCAATTCTTTCCCTCACCCCCCCCCCCCCTTTGCCCTTCTGTACTGGACTTTCAGATTAACACTAGAAGCCCTGCAAGTAAACATCAACCACCACAACATTTAAGCCAATCTTACACTATAAGAGGGCTACCTGTAGCATAGAGCCTGGATAAGACACCCAGCCCCTTTACCCCAGCATTAATGATGTCAGCTGTGAGCTATATTACCCCCCTCCCCTAAGGTCCATAACTCCAGCCTTCCACATCATATACTCACTCCAAACATACAATATGTGGGCAGAAGCTCGTTTCTTGCATAGCATACTACAGCTAGAGGTCAGGGAGCCCTAGCGGTGAGGTGCTTTTAAATCTCTCTCAAGCTTTTCCTTCATTGCAGATCTGTTTCCCATCAAATCTCATTTCCATGTAGCTGGGGCTGTAATGCTCATCCCCTCCCCATTCGACCACCCCCCACCCAAATTAAATGCAAAGCATTTTCTCTTCAAAATAAAACCGAGATTTCAGTCATGCTGTTGTCTAACGACCCCCCCCCCAAAAAAAAAAAAAATACACACACACACACACCCTGCAGAATATATTCGCAAACCTGCTTCATCCAGAGAAAGCTGACTAGCAAAACCCTCCCTCCACGGGTATTAATAAATGATTAGTATTAACTAATATTATTTGGAATAACGTTCTGCAGTAGCACAGTACCTGCTGTGTTCTTGTGCTCCAGGCTGGCAGTGCAGGGGGAGGGGGAGATCTTCCCCCTGTAATGGAGGCTGTGTGGAGCTGAAGGATGCTGCCGGTGCCTCTTCCCCTGCATCAGCACCACACCAGGCCACGCCCCGTCAGCCAACGCCTGGCGCTGATTGGTTAGGTCATTTCAGCACCATGGACAGCGCACAGTTCTTCTATTTCCATAGAGCTCTGGAAGCTACCACCCCCAGTCTACGATGAACAGCCACTTCGCCCAATCAGTATATTGTATGGGGTGTTGGGGGGAGGAGAAGGAGGAGGAGGCGGGGGAGGCTTCTTATTTAGAAACAATACCCTGCTCTTCAATGTTCTGTAGAATCAAAACCCAGGAAAACAAAGCGAAGTGATCGAAAGGTTGCAGGCGGCTCCTAGCTGCTGTCTTTGCCTCTTGGGATCATTCACTAGGGCAAGGCAGGAGGTGGGCTGGGCTGCTCCTGCATGGGAGGGTCTAAGAATTTTGGACTGAAGGACCTGAGGTTATAATAAACTTGGGTGAAAGCCGGTCTGGATAGGAGGCATTGAAGGAGCCAGAGGCAGTCTCCTCAAGCAAAGGATAGGTGTTCTTCCTGCACTTGACCTGAACTACAGGAAAGTTTGCTTACTTTTAACCTTGTCTGAGTCAAAAAAGGATCTCAATACTGTTTCCTGTGAGCTAAAATACTTTTTAAAAGCTGCTGTATGAAATTCAACTAACCTCACACTCAGACATATCTTTCAAGCACAGCTTTAAGTCAAAATGTCTGGAGATCCTATCAGCCTTTCCTAAACATGTTCTTCCTATTCACGTTATGCAAATCCAGGCAGGCTCGAGGTGTGGGATGTGTGTTAAGCCCCATGTAAACGTCAGAAATGACGGGGAAAGATCATATCTCCCAACTCATTTCCATCCCCAGTGTCTTTATATATTTTGTGGTCTATGCTCTGAGGGATGCTAAAAAGTCCCAATCATCTCTGGCTCCCAGCAAAGCTCAACAATTTCCCACTGCTCAGTTCCTTACTGTAGAAGTCAATGGTTTTCAAAGCACACATGCTGCTTGTGAACATGCTAAGCCCTTTATTGTACAGGGCAGCTTTAAACAGCATTTTTTTTTTCAATGCATTGGTTGAGATATGAAGTTTATTGGCTTGATGAAACCATGAACAACCAAAAGTCATAAGATCAGAAAGAATGGCACCTTGTTCTGCAATTCAGCCAGCTTCACTCACCAGCTTTCCCCAGGAAATCTGCAGCAGAGGGAGCATCTGTTCAATCCCATCCCTTAGCAAGCTGCTGCCTGTGTGTGGTGTAACAGGATGGTCCATGTCACTTAGTTCCCATCTCCTTCTGTGCTGCCACTGAATTACCTTCATAAGACCATCTTCCTGGATGCCTCACATCTCCATCTCATTTTCTCTCTATCCTTCTGGATTCCACATTTCCTCCATCTCTCTCTCTCCTCCAAGGTCCCCTTTCACTTTTTCTCTTTTCTTGTTTCCTCCAAGGTTCTATCACTCATTCTCCCTTCTCTTCCTGAGCACATTTCTCTCCCCCTTCCTTTCTTTGTACTCCCAGACCTCTTCTCTCTTTTCCTTCCTTTTTGTCTCTTACTTCTTTGTATCTTTGTATTGCTCCTTCTTTCTTTCACCTTGATTTTTGTTGGTCCCTTTTGCTTTTCTTCTTTCACTCTCATCTTTCTTGGAACCTTTCATATTTCCTCTCCCCTCCTGTTCTAGTCCTTTTCATCTTTCTTTTTCTTCTGAAATTTCTGCACCTCCCTCTGATCTCCTCCTTTTTTTCTGTCTTCCCCATCCTCTCATTTGCTCTTTCTTTCCTCTCTTACCCTTCTTCAGCATTTCCCCTCTCTTGCCATTTCACCATTCTCCTCATTCCTTCTACCTCTCTCCTCTTCTCCCTCTCTCTTGTTCCCCTTTCCCCCTCTTCCTCCTCTACCACTATATACCCAAATCTGGACAACATGAACATGGTACCTGCAGTGACACAGGGGAGAATAATGTAGCTCTTGGCACTTTGGGTGTGACCACATTAGTCCCTGTGATGGATCAGATGGCACTTTTGACAAATCCCATTATATAAGCATTAAAGTTGATAAATGTAGCTTGACAGAACACAACATGGCTGGATTCAAATGGCTTCAGATTTGAATTTTAAAAGGGAGTCCTGGATAACTATACATATATAGTATTATTATTTCCTTTTTAGTGGATGCTAACACAGTCTCTGCATTAAAGTGGAAAATCCAGCTCCAGATAAGGTTAGAAGAGCAAAAGGAAGAGAAGAAATGGGGATGAGAGATGTTATTCTGCTTTCTGTGTTTCATTAATATCACACAGTTTGCTGTGCATGGAGTCAACCTCAGTTATAAATTCAAGCAGCAAAATGCCTGCCACTCATACAGGGAAGGATTAGACTGGACCATGGGTACCTCAGTACTGCCTGCAAGTAATGGACAATCAGCTGCTAAAAGTATCATACACACAGACACAAACATATTGCAAATCATTGTGCCTAAATTCTAATCCCTGCTGGCTCTTTCACTGACTCTCTGTGGTTGACCTTAGAGAGAGTCAATATATCATCCTGTGCATTAGCTCTAATTCGCATCTCTGTCACTGGATCTCTGTGTGTGACCTTGAGGAGAGTCACTTTACCTCACTGTGCCTCAGCTCTAGTCCCCAGCTTCTGTAAACCACGTAGATATTAAATTGATAGGCAGTACATCAAATAAAGAATAACTGAACTATGAATTGTCACTGGATCTCTGTGTGTGACCTTAGAGTGAGTCACTTTACCTCCCTGTGCCTTAGCTCTAGTCTCCATGTCCTTCACTGGTCACTTTCAGGGGCATTTTCGAACGAGAAGGGTGCCCATCTTTCGACAGAAATTGGGAGATGGGCGTCCTTCTTTCAGGGTTGCCCAAATCGGCATAATCGAAAGCCAATTTTGGGCATCCTCAACTGCTTTCCGTCACAGGGTGACCAAAGTTCATGGGGAGGGGGGTGTTGGCACCGTACCAAAGGCGGGACGGGGGCGTGCTTAAGAGATGGGCATCCTCAACTGATAATGGAAAAAAGAAGGGCATCCCTGATGAGCATTTGGCCAACTTTACTTGGTCCAATTTTTTTCACGACCAAGCCTCAGAAAGGTGCCCGAAATGACCAGATGACCACAGGAGGGAATCGGGGATGACCTCCCCTTACTCCCCCAGTGGTCACCAACCCCCTCCCACCCTCAAAAAAACATTGAAAACCATTTTTCCAGCCTCTATGCCAGCCTCAAATGTCATACCCAGCTCCATCACAGCAGTATGCAGGTCCCTGGAACAGTTTTTAGTGGGTGCAGTGCACTTCAGGCAGGCGGACTCAGGCTCATCCCCCCCTACCTGTTACACTTGTGGTGGTAAATGGGAGCCTTCCAAAACCCACCCAAAACCCACTGTACCCACATCTAGGTGCCCCCCCTTCACCCATAAGGGCTATGGTAAAGTTGTACAGGTGTGGGTAGTGGGTCTTGGGGGGGGGGGCGGTTGGGGGGCTCAGCACACAAGGTAAGGGAACTATGTACCTGGAAGCAATTTATGAAGTCCACTGCAGTGCCCCCTAGGGTGCCCGATTGGTGTCCTGGCATGTCAGGGGGACCAGTGCACTACAAATGCTGGCTCCTCCCACGACCAAATGGCTTGCATTTGGTCGTTTTTGACATGGACGTCTTTGGTTTCGAAAATCGCCGAAAGTCAGAAACGTCCATGTCTAGGGACGTCCAAATCTAGGGATGTGGGGAAATCCAGGCAACGATATTCAGATGGCTGCACTCAGCATTTTGCCGACTGCTGCTGGCATTATTCCTGGAAATTCAATGTTGGGCTATGTCTGGGCTTTTGCATTGAATTTCCAGGTTTCTGGAGCCGACTACACCATAGCCAGGTTTGTGCAATATTCAGCACTTAACTGGCTATGGGACACAGGAGAAAGATAGGACTGACTTATGTGGCCCTATTTATGCAGTGACCTTGGCAGGTTAAGTGCTGAATATTGATAGTTAACTGGCCAAGGGCTAACTCTGCCCCCAGAATGCCCCCAAAATAGCTGGTTTTGCTTTAAGCATTAACTGGTCATTTTCAACAGCACTAACCAGCTAAGTTTCACTGAAAATGACCGGTTAGTGCTGAACAGGCAATTTACTTGGTGAGGATATGAACAGTTAAATCACTTTGAATATTGACCTACCACTGCTTATTCCTGGGATAAACAGCATGAAATCATTTGGGATCTTCCTGGAAACAGGATACTGGGCTTGATGGACTTTTGGTCTGTTCCAGTATGGTGATACGTATGCAGTTATGGAAAGTGACAAAGTGGAAACGAGAGAGAAAGAGAGAGAGAGAGAGAGAGGGAAGGAGAGAGAGAAGTTGGAAAAGACAGAAGATAGTAAAAGAAAGCTGGAAAGTGGGAATGAGGAAACAAGAGAGTAAAGAGAGGGAAATGGAAAGGAGGGAGCAAGAAACTAAAAGAAAGAGGGAAGGTGAGAAAAGAGAACAAGAGAATAAGGATCGAAAATTATGAAAGAAGGGACAAAAGAGAAAAGAAAGAGGGAAAGCAGATAACAAGAGAGGGGGAAAGGGATAAAAGAATAAAGAGGGAAGATGAGAAAGGAGGGAACTAGAGAACAAGAGAATGGCAAAAAGAGGAAACAAGGGAAAAAGTAAAGGGTTTTGGGAGAGGAATGAGTGAAGGAAAGAAGACTATAGGGAAGAAGTAAGGGAAGAAGAGGTAAGGAAAAGAAAAGAGGATGGAAGGCTATAAGTTACTATAAAAAAATGAAAGGAAAAGAGTAAAGAAAGGAGAGAAAAATGAGGAAATTAACATTAAAATGGGAAATAAGGTTAGAATAACAAAGAGGGGAGGAGAAGGAAAGGCGAAAGATGGAGAGAGGAAGAAAAATAAAAGAAAAGGCCTGGTTTGTTTCTAACTTGATTTGACGTGAATTCAAATGGCTGGTAAAGGTTGAACTGTCTTTGCAGAGTGCTAGCCCTTCTGCAGAAAATCCACTTTAATTCCATTTTAATAACTTTGGTGGATTTAATTTCTAGCACTGAGGATGCGGAGACGTAGCATCACTGGTTAAACTCTACAAAGCCCAGGCTCATATATGCTGCACCTGGCTCCCAAAGAAGGAGGGAGTGAGATATTCCCCCTGGATAACCTGTCAGTACCAACCATTCCAGTGGAGGGGAGACCGCCCTTCACCAAGTCCATACAATCTCTTACTCCCATTCTCACAAGTCCTTCAGGATTCTTCACTCCTACTTATAGCACTAAAGTCTCTTATACATACAAAGTATCACATACCATGTAAAATGAGTTTATCTTGTTGGGCGGACTGGATGGACCGTTCAGGTCTTTTTCTGCCATCATTTACTATGTTACTATCTTATCCCCACCATTCTTCAAAGTTCCTTCACTCTCCCACAATATCATCCAGATTCACTCACCTCCATAATACTACATTCAGAGACCTTCAACCCCCCCCCCCAACAATTTTCACAGCCCCTGACTCCCACAGTATCACTTACAGAGTCCCCATATTTTCACCACCACCCACAATGACACCCAGATTTTCTCACTTCCACAATATCATCTATGATCTTGCATCCCTCCATACTGGCAATTCAATCCTCTCCTCTTGCATGTTTATTTAAATACTGCACTATCCGACCATTCTAGGCGTGGTACAAAAATCAAAACATACACAATAAAATAGACAATACTAAACAGCCTAATCTCATATACAAATAAATAAATAAAAATATAAGAATTGTAGTCCTATATTAACTGATAGATTCTATGCTTTCTCCTACCCCTCTGTCCTTCCTCTCCCTCTTTGAACGCTCTGGGGAATTTTTCTTGCAGTGTCTTATATAGCTAATTTAAAGGCAGGTGAGGGAGTGGGATGCAATGTGATGGTGGTGGGTGTGATGTGTGGAAATGTCACTTTGACTTGCCCCCTTTCATACCTTGCTTGCCCTCCTATTGCCACCCCAAAACTTTCTACCTAGAGACATCACTGCTGTCTCTTCTGTTGCACCCAATCCTTTCTGCCCCTCTTTCACAACCAGTTCTTTCTGTACCCCCTCACACTCGGTTCTCTTTACCCTCTTGTCCGTAGGGTTACAAGGTAAAGTTTGCTTTTTTGCGGATAACACCAAGATTTGCAACAGAGTGGACACCCCGGAGGGAGTGGAAAACATGAAAAAAGATCTGCGGAAGCTAGAAGAATGGTCTAACGTTTGGCAATTAAAATTCAATGGGAAGAAATGCAAAGTTATGCATTTAGGGAGTAGAAATCCAAGGGAGACATATGTGTTAGGTGGGGAGAGTCTGCTAGGTACGGATGGGGAGAGGGATCTTGGGGTGATAGTATCTGAGGACCTGAAGGCGACAAAACAGTGTGACAAAGCGGTGGCCGTAGCTAGAAGGTTGCTAGGCTGTATACAGAGAGGTGTGACCAGCAGAAGAAAAGAGGTTTTAATACCCCTGTATAAGACGTTGGTGAGGCCCCACCTGGAGTATTGTGTTCAGTTTTGGAGGCCGTATCTTGCGAAGGATGTTAAAAAAATGAAAGCGGTGCAAAGAAAAGCTACGAGAATGGTATGGGATTTGCGTTACAAGACGTATGAGGAGAGACTTATTGACCTGAACATGTATACCCTGGAGGAAAGGAGAAACAGGGGTGATATGATACAGACGTTCAAATATTTGAAAGGTATTAATCCGCAAACGAACCTTTTCCGAAGAGGGGAAGGCAGTAGAATGAGAGGACATGAAATGAGATTGAAGGGGGGCAGACTCAAGAAAAATGTCAGGAAGTATTTCTTCACGGAGAGAGTGGTGGATGCTTGGAATGCCCTCCCGCGGGAGGTGGTGGAAATGAAATCAGTAACGGAATTCAAACATGCGTGAGATAAACAAAAAGGAATCCTGTTCAAAAGGAATGGATCCTCAGGAGCTTGGCCGAGATTGGGTGGCAGAGCCGGTGGTGGGAGGCGGGGCTGGTAGTTGGGAGGCGGGGATAGTGGTGGGCAGACTTATATGGTCTGTGCTGGGGCTGGTGGTTGGGAGGCGGGGATAGTGGTGGGCAGACTTATACGGTCTGTGCCAGAGCCGGTGGTGGGAGGCAGGGCTGGTATTTGGGAGGCGGGGATAGTGCTGGACAGACTTCTACGGTCTGTGCCCTGAAGAGGACAGGTACAAATCAAGGTAGGGTATACACAAAAAGTAGCACATATGAGTTCATCTTGTTGGGCAGACTGGATGGACCATGCAGGTCTTTCTCTGCCGTCATCTACTATGTTACTATTCATTCCTCTGTGGTCCCCATTGTACTTCACTCTGCTTGCACCCACCTGTTGGCTGGCACATGCCAGCTCCTTCCTGCCAGCAGACCCTTCTCCCCTGGGATCTGAATTTTATCATACTAATCCATCAATTAACCACCCAATACTGTCGATCTGTAGGCTTCCAGCTGCTTCTGTCAATCAATCAACCCCAGCTAAGCTCCTCTTGCACCGGCAGGAGCCAGTGGCCAGACAATATCACCTACCAACATGAAGTGCTTAGCCCTCCTGTTATGTGTGCTCACCACACCCATGCTACCTGGAACACAGTACCTAGCAAATTCTCTACCCCAATTTACACCCACTTATGAAATAACATTACCCACTACTAAGGACACAACCACAATCACCCTTGATGTGTGTGCATACACAATGTGTGGGGAACAACCTGTGCAGCAATATTTGTCTGCTTATGAAGTATACCTGTGTCCCTTCCCCAATTGCGGAAGTTGGGCTCAGGTATGGTGGTACACAGGTTCATGGGTTCCCTACTCCGGTATTGAGAGCCCAGATCTCAAAAAGAGTATTTCCATCATGAAATTGCGAGTCACTGGCCTTTGCCATATGACCAAATGTAATCAAGTGGCTATCACTTTCAGAGGAGTAACGATTGTTACATACAGAACCTATTCCATAGGAATAGATGCCACAGGTAGAGACCCTATTGGAAAATTCAAAATTGTTCCCCCAGCCCAACCTACAGCGACCAATCCCTTGGTACCAACAAAGATCCCAGAAATAAAAATTCCTTACCAGATTGTACCAATTAATAATGCTAAAGATTTGGTGGCACTGGAAACAGGATTTGGAGAGACAAACTTATGGCTTGAATGGGCACATTATACTACAAAGAGTTTGAACGTCTCTAATTGCTATTTTTGTTCCCATGCCAGAGCAGAACCAACAGTAGTTCCCTTCCCTTTAGATCTCCACAATGATCCAGATGGATTTTGGTGTATGTTACAGTTATTGCAGGTTAAAGAAGACATAAATCAGTCTTGTCAACATCTTGACGAGCACCACCCCTACTTACCCCCACGGATGAGGGTTCCACCTGCATTCAGGGTTCCACATCCTGCTACCACATATCATACATGTCTGGAGCGCCATGGGGTTAAAAAGACACGGTTTTTAGGTAACTTAACCAATTGTAACACAACCTTAGGAAAGGGGACTCTGCATAACATGAACCTAACTCGGTTCTCACAAGCTAGAGCAGACATATGGTGGTACTGTGGAACTCGTACTATCCTCCATACACTTCCTAACAATTGGACAGGCAGATGTGCCCTAGTCAAATTGGTCATTCCAATTATTATAGCATCCTTGCTTCCCCCTCACAGCAGCTCTTCCTCACGAGTGAAGAGAAATGCAATGCCTGGCTCTTTTGATGATCGGGTCTATATAGATGCTATTGGAGTTCCAAGAGGGGTTCCCGATGAGTTTAAAGCCAGAAACCAAATAGCTGCAGGATTTGAATCAGTTTTCTTTTGGTGGGCGACTATCAATAAGAATCTTGACTGGATCAACTATATATATTACAACCAGCAGAGGTTTGTGAATTACACTAGGGATGCAGTTCGAGGCATTGCAACACAATTAGATGCCACTAGCCGGATGACGTTGGAAAATAGATTAGTTCTTGACCAACTTCTAGCAGCCGATGGAGGGGTGTGCCACAAGATAGGTACCCAGTGTTGCACCTTTATCCCCAACAATACCGCTCCGGATGGATCAATTACCAGAGCTTTGGAAGGCTTAACCTCACTGTCACAAGAATTGGCAGAAAACTCTGGTGTCGATACATCCTGGACAGGTTGGATGGACAGAGCTTTTGGTACATGGAAGACATTTATCATTTCAGCAGCCACGACTATACTCATAGTGGTAGCAATTTTTGTTTTAGTAGGATGTTGCATAATCCCTTGTGCTAGAGGTTTAGTAGAACGCTTAATTGAAACCGCAATAATGAAAAAAACAACAGCAGGACAATATGCCCTGTATGAGAATCTCCTTCCCAACATCACAGGAGCTAACAAATTGGACTATCTCCCTCTGAGAAGGACCAATCCCTATGCAACTATTAGAAACAGTGGAGAGATGTCTACAACTGTATAATTAGATAATAGCACATAGGGAAATAATATAACTATATAAAGCTTTATAAGTGATAAATTGTGCAAATGTATGCAAATGAATAATTAAGATACAATCAGTATATAACCAAAGATTTTTGATTTATAGCAATGTATTTACAATCACATAGATAAGAATAAAATAGAACCTGCATATTAAAAGGTTGAAGAAAAATATTGTTGTAGTAACTATAAGTTTTAGTAGGATTGGCATAATAGAAGTACTGCCAAGATGATAATTTCACACCGAAAACGAACCACATTGTGCCAGTTGACCTTAAGACTCAGATAATTTTATGGCCTCATAGAATACCTTCTGGAATGGATGGTACCACGGTATGTTAACCCTGGTGTCACCCTATGGGATAGGGTGAAGAGGGGAATGTTAATATATGGCCTAGCTTTGGATCTACCACTGGAATAGTGAGGGCCAAGGCTATGAAGCCTAAAATAACTAAAGTACTGACTAGGCCAAATATCTGTAAAAAGCAGGTCTGAACCATGAGTTCTGACACAAACTGGTACAACTGTCACTTTAAATCAGATGAACAAAATGGAGTCTATTAGTTTTGTATAGAAGGCTACAAAGGTTATACAGAGTTCTTAAGATGGTGTGAAAAGTATGTGAAAACTATTGCAACAGGGAACAGGTGTCTCAGAAATGAGATGTGAAAAAAAGAACTTGTTCCCAAAACATACTGATAAGCCCGCGTGGGAACGTATCATCTCAGAAATTGAGAGCTAGGTTTCCCACCATTGACTTCTATGGAGACTTTGTGTATAAAAGAGGGGACAATCTGCCATAGTTTTGGTATCCGCCCCAACGCTTCTCTCAGACGGCAGGGCTCTGTCCGGTTGTACCAAGAATCTGTCTGCTGAATGTACCTGATTAAAGTCTGATGCCTGTACTTGTACCAACTTGAAGACTTGTCTTTGGGTAAGAAATAAAATGTATCTATCTATTTAAACCTATCTCTGTCTTTATTCTATCTTCTCTTTACCTTACATTTAGCTTACAAGGCAGATCACATACACTCAGTTTCTGGAGAAAGTTAGACAGAATTTTAATAAGCATTATCTGGGAACATAAATGGCCCAGAGTATACCTAGATCCAGGAAGACAGAGAGCAGTAGTTATGGGAATTAGAATTCTATTACAGCCCCTAATGCAAACCCAGAGCAGACCTCCTTGTGATTGGGTGACAATGGAGGTTGAAGAAACCACACAGAACCTGTTATGTGAAGTAGGTATCTTTAGTCCCCCGTGTGATCTGGAGTCAGAAAGAGGTCCAAGAGGGGGAAATTAAAACAGTTTTTACCCCACCCTTCCCAGACTCCAGGGAGCAAATGGATATGGCCTTTATCTCACTGAGACTACATGCCACATGTACAGAAAAAGCTCCCCTAAGATCCTCCAGAACTAAAAGCAGATCTTTACCAGAGAAGAGCATTTCCTCACTAAGGGATAAAGGAGAGAAGAACGACTATCCATTTGAATAGTCTTATACCATAAGAGCACTCCTTCCTCTGTCCTGCCCTGATGCCCTTCCCTTTCCCCTAAAAGATATGGGGTTGATATCCAAAGCGATTTAACCAGGCAGGAGAAGCTTGTGGCTAATTAAGTCACTAGTGCAAGGCTGTCCACTAATATTCAGTGGCACTTAACCAGTTAATGCCACTGAATATCACCAGCACTAACCGCTAAAACTGTAGTTAGCCATTTTGTGGGAGGTCCAGGGGTGGAGTTGGCCCCTATGCAGTTAAGTGCTGATATTTACCACTTAACCGGCTAAGTTAACTAGACAAATTGAACTGCACAAAACTCAGTTCTATCTTTGTCCAGTTTCACTTAGGTTGTTAAGTGCTGAATATCGTAGTTAACCAGATAAGAGACAGCCAGCCGCACAAATTTGAACATTCAGTGCCGGTGCCTGGCAATGAATATTCGAGCATAGTATCGGCAGCATCCAAAAAAAACCTGCTGCTGGCTGAATATTTATCTCTATTTGTTTTATTTTATAATACAAATTCCAAGAATTTTTATAAACCTTTTTGAAAACAAATTGACAGTAAAAATATGGAATCATTATCAGAAGATCAAGAAGGCTCCTTTCTCTCCATCTCCCTTTGCCTTCTCTCCCCACACTCTTTCCTCTCCCTCTGTCCCACCTGTTTATCTTTTTTCTTAAATTCTTGGGGTCTCTGCTAGTTCTCCTCCTTTTCCTTGTCTGTCCTTCCTCTCACCCCCTCGGTTTTTCTTTCCTCCCACTTCCCTTTTTCCCTCTTCTCTTTACCTCTCCTGCTTTCCCTGGTTTTCCCCTTCCTTTTTTTCAATGCTGGTCCTTCTCCATGGCTCCTGCGCCATCCAGCACGTTGGCAGGCTACCAGGAAATCTTGGCTTGGTACGGCAGCACAATGCTAGCACACACTGGGAAAGCTGTGCAATGTCTGGCCTGGCCTCCTGGAACACATGGCCAGAGAGCAGTTCTTCCTCTCCTCAGGCTCTCATCTAGTCACACCACCCCTAGGGATCTAGAAATTACTCACAACCATAAGAACAGGGAAGAGAGACAGTATGGTGTCATCTTGCCCCCATTCCAACAGCTAGTAATAACCAGGACAGCAGCCACTTACCCAGGGAGGTACAGAGCAAGGTAGTGCCTAGTCCTTACTAATGATGGATAGGAGTTAGCAGGAGATCAGGAAGAGCAGTACAGGCAGGAGTGATATGATACAGACGTTCAAATATTTGAAAGGTATTAATTTGCAAAGGAACCTTTTCCGGAGAGGGGAAGGCGGTAGAACTAGAGGACATGAAATGAGATTGAAGGGGGGCAGACTCAAGAAAAATGTCAGGAAGTATTTTTTCACGGAGAGAGTGGTGGATACTTGGAATGCACTCCCGCGGGAGGTGGTGGAGAGGAAAACGGTAACGGAATTCAAACATGCGTGTGATAAACATAAAGGAATCCTGCTCAGAAGGAAGGGATCCCCAGAAGCTTAGCCGAGATTGGGTGGGAGGCAGGGATAGTGGTTGGGAGGTGGGGATAGTGCTGGGCAGACTTATACGATCTGTGTCCTGAAAAAAACAGGTATAAATCAAGGTATGGTATACACAAAAAATGACACATGTGAGTTTACCTTGTTGGGCGGACCGTGCAGGTCTTTTTCTGCCGTCATCTACTATGTTACTATGTTAACATTTCTTAGAGATGTAGATACATGTTAGAGTGTGACCCAATACCGCCCCCCCCCCCCTTCAATTCCCTGGGATATTCAATGCAGAGACCCAGAAACAAGAATGGAGGATTAACAATAAATAAATAATAAGAGGGGCATTAGTACAGAAATGGAAGAACAGGAGCTGAATGGTCCAGGCAGGATCCCTAGGAAATCCTGCAGATGATAGACTATGGATAGAAAGAAGTGAGTGTGGGGGGACTCCCAAATCAATGTTCCCCTCAATTCTCTGCTGACAATCTCTTGGAATAAATATCAGACCCCCCCCCCCCCCCCCACACACACACACACACACACAAACACACACACACACACATTTGAGGTTTGTCCTGCTCTGTGGCTTCCATTCCCATTTTAAAATGCTTGGCTACTGCAGAGGGAAAATAGAATCTTATGCTTAGGATGCGGTTTTTTCTTTTTAACAGGTAGAATTACCTCAGGACATGCAATAGGGAGAAAAAATGGAAAACAAACACTGAAGACTGCCTGAAATCAGAAGCAAGAAGAAACCTGCAAAAGGCTGGAGAAATAAGAGTGACTATGAACGAGAGGATAGGAAGGCCAAGTCTCTCTCTCCATCTTGCTCCATCTGACACTCGGGTCCAGAATGATGTCATAGCAGCAACTGGCAACCTCCTAGGCCTGTTCTCCACTAGATCCCTACGTAAACCCTTCCCTTACTGAGAAACCTGGGACTGAAGGCCACGGAAGAGACCTCTAGGGCCTCCTACTATAGGAACAACTTGCTCAAGCTTCGCATACATACAGAATTAAATCGGAGGTGAAGAGGGATTAGAGAAGCCAGTAAAGGGAATCTAACACATGACAACTCAGATCAGAACCCTTTTTCCTGCACAGTTCTGGGGGAAGAGAAGAAAGAAGCAAGTAGGAACAATACATGAAGGCAGGCTAGACCACACAACTTGTGCACTCATGGTCAGTAGTGCTCTTGCACTGTTCTCTCTAGCACCTTCTGCTGGTAAAAGCTGGGATTGCAGGAACTGTGAGCTTCCCTATTTCCACCACAGCTAGTGCTGACGGTTGGAGGTAGCACAAAGTAAGAAGGCAACAGATCAGTCCTATATTCCAGGGCTCCCAGAAAAAATGAATCATATATTATGTTCAAGAAAGCAGAACTGGCCTTGGTAGAGCTCTTGTCTCATGAGAGAGATAAAACTGTCTAACTAGCATGCCATGCTTGGCAGGAAGGTTTCTAGTCTCCATTCTTCATCCCTGGAATTCTTCCTTGCTTAGCAATAATGTCCTCTTTCCCAATGTTCTACTGATGAGAGCCAATCCCTGCTCTGAAGGCACCATCTCTTCCTGTCCAGCTCTTGGCACTTCCACCTGTATTGTTGTGGTCTCTGGTCAGGTAGTGGTGTATTTAAGTGATTGTTTAGACTACCCAACTACTGTCTAAATTGCCCCTGTGGAAGTCTCATGCCTCCACAGACTCTTCCTCCTCCATATGAAAAGAAACTGGAAGACCTGAATATGTGTAGCCTAGAGGAAAGAAGAGACAGGGGAGATATGATACAGACGTTTAAATACTTGAAAGGTATTAATATAGAAACAAATCTCTTCCAGAGAAGGGGAAATGGTAAAACTAGAGGACATGAGCTGAGGTTGTGGGGTGGTAGACTTTAATGTCAGGAAATGCCTGGAATGCCCTCCTGAGGGAGGTGGTAGAGACAAAAACAGTGACGGAATTCAAAAAGGCATGGGATGGGTTTTCTACCATCTATTTAGAAAATAGATGGTAGAAAACAAAAATAAGTTTTAAAAAATAACCCTTAAATGCAGGGGGTGGATGTGCGAGTGATGCTTGAACGGCTACTCCGGCTGTGAAGAACTAAGGCCGATGCCAGGCAGACTTTGTAGGTCTGTGTCTGTTGTAATCCGTAATTTCCTGGATCTCTCAGCTTGACAATTCTCTTACAAGGAGAAACCAGGTTAGTCACTTATGCCTTCTCCCCCTTCTGGCTCAGTTGTCCGGTTTCCACTCAAATTCGAACACTCAGCTCTGACCTAGGCGATCGCCTAGCTGAGACAGTACATTTTCATTGGGGGCTCCTCTATCTACCCCTTACTAGTTTCTGTCCACTGCCTATGACTGCAGCTCCTCAAACTGCTCGAGTCTCTCAGTGCCCTACAAAGCCTACCCTAAATTCCAGGGCAATAGCCACTCTCAGTCTGGAGGTAAAAACCCCCTTCAGGTTTCTCTTTTTCCCCTTCCCCTTATGGGGCACTTGTATCTCTCCCCCACTCCTCAGGTCATTTTACCTTTTAATATTATCAAAGTCCACCCTTGTTCACAAACTCAGGTTAAACAGTTCTTTTCCTTTCCTTTCTATTCCTCAAGCACAGTCCTTAGTATACACAATGCAACTGGTTCAGTTTCAACCCATTCTTCACTTCCTCCTCTTACAGACTAGGAAATGAAAGGGTCACACCATTTTTTGTCAGCTCCAATCAGTGGTGTGCTGGTAAATTTTTAACAAAAGGCTCTCTCCCTGGTCGACCTCTGCACCCCTCCCCCCAAAAAAAAGAATTGCAGAGCTGGCTATACCTGGGGAGAGAGCATGCTTTCAAACAATCCTTACATCCAAATTTACCTTCTTTTAATGTAAAAAAAAAAATCCTTTATCCTCCATCTTTTAAGACACTGCCTACCTGCTGGATAATGATGGCACAAGGAAAGCAAGTTTGGTCCAGTGAAGACTAACTCACAATGACCTGGCTGTTCCTTAGATGGGCCCTAGTATTGCCATATTGAAAATGCGACCATACCAAGCCTCTGTGGTTATGCTCCACTAATAAGTTAAAAGATTAACTGGATTTCTTGAAAAGATTATATAAACTTAGGATGCAGGACTAGGGACACACACATAGTAACATAGTAGATGACGGCAGAAAAAGACCTGCATGCTCCATCCAGTCTGCCCAACAAGATAAACTCATATGTGCTACTTTTTGTGTATACCCTACTTTGATTTGTACCTGTCCTCTTCAGGGCACAGACCGTATAAGTCTGCCCAGCACTATCCCCGCCTCCCAACCACCAGCCCCGCCTCCCACCACCGGCTCTGGCACAGACCGTATAAGTCTGCCCAGCACTGTCCCCGCCTCCCAACCACCAGTCCCGCCTCCCACCACCGGCTCTGGCACAGACCGTACAAGTCTGCCCAGCACTATCCCTGCCTCCCAACCACCAGTCCCGCCTCCCACCACCAGCTCTGGCACAGACCGTATAAGTCTGCTCAGCACTATCCCCGCCTCCCAACCACCAGCCCCGCCTCCCACCACCGGCTCTGCCACCCAATCTCGGCTAAGCTCCTGAGGATCCATTCCTTCTGAACAGGATTCCTTTATGTTTATCCCATGCATATTTGAATTCCATTACCGTTTTCATTTCCACCACCTCCCGCAGGAGGGCATTCCAAGCATCCACTACTCTCTCCGTGAAAAAATACTTCCTGACATTTTTCTTGAGTCTGCCCCCCTTCAATCTCATTTCATGTCCTCTCATTCTACCGCCTTCACATCTCCGGAAAAGGTTTGTTTGCGGATTAATACCTTTCAAATATTTGAACGTCTGTATCATATCACCCCTGTTTCTCCTTTCCTCCAGAGTATACATGTTTAGGTCCGCAAGTCTCTCCTCATACGTCTTGTAGTGCAAATCCCATACCATTCTCGTAGCTTTTCTTTGCACCGCTTCAATTCTTTTTACATCCTTCGCAAGATACGGCCTCCAAAACTGAACACAATACTTCAGGTGGGGCCTCACCAACGACTTACAGGGGCATCAACACCCCCTTTCTTCTGCTGGTCACACCTCTCTCTATACAGCCTAACAACCTTCTAGCTACGGCCACCGCCTTATCACACTGTTTCGTCGCCTTCAAATCCTCAGATACTATCACCCCAAGATCCCTCTCCCCGTCCGTACCTATCAGACTCTCATCACCTAACACATACGTTTCCCGTGGATTTCTATTCCTTAAGTGCATCACTTTGCATTTCTTCGCTTTGAATTTTAATTGCCAAACCTTAGACCATTCTTCTAGCTTCCTCAGAGCCTTTTTCATGTTTTCCACTCCCTCCCGGGTGTCCACTCTGTTACAGATCTTTGTATCATCCGCAAATAGGCAAACTTTACCTTCTAACCCTTCGGCAATGTCACTCACAAATATATTGAACAGAATCAGCCCCAGCACCGATCCCTGAGGCCAGTGGTGTAGCCACAGATGGGCCTGGGTGGGTCGGGGCCCACCCATATAGTGCTCAGGCCCACACAACAGTAGTACACATTTAGTGGTAGCTGATGGGGATCTCAAGCTCGGCCAGCTGAAGACTTCCTCCTGATGGTAACAAAAATGCTACTCTCCACTATACTGGCACCTGCACATGCTCAGTTTTCAGCGCATGCCTGCTGCATACTGCCAAGGTTGAAAGAAGCATTTTCCCGCCAGCTGAAATATTTTTTTGGATGGTGGTTGGGAGGGGAGAGAACACTTGGTGCCCACCCACTTCTAACCTAGGCCCACCCAAAATTTGTTGTCTGGCTATGCCCCTGCCTGAGGCACTCTACTACTCACCTTTCCCTCCTCCGAGCGAATTCCATTCACCACCAACCTCTGGCATCTGTCCGTCAACCAGTTCCTAATCCAGTTCACCACTTCAGGTCCTATCTTCAGCCTGTCTAGTTTATTTAAGAGCCTCCTGTGGGGAACCATGTCAAAAGCTTTGCTGAAATCTAAGTAGATTACGTCTATAGCTCATCCCTGATTCAATTCTCCTGTCACCCAATCAAAGAATTCAATGAGATTCGTTTGGCACGATTTCCCTTTGGTAAAACCATGTTGTCTTGGATCTTGCAACTTATTGGCTTCCAGGAAATTCACTATCCTTTCCTTCAGCATCGCTTCCATTACTTTTCCAATAACCAAAGTGAGGCTTACCGGCCTGTAGTTTCCAGCTTCTTCCCTATCACCACTTTTGTGAAGAGGGACCGCATCCGCTGTTCTCCAATCCCACAGAACCTCTCCCGTCTCCAAGGATTTATTAAACAAATCTTTAAGAGGACCCGCCAGAACCTCTCTGAGCTCCCTCAATATCCTGGGGTGGATCCCGTCCGGTCCCATGGCTTTGTCCACCTTTAGCTTTTACACGTATTTAGTCAATATCATAATTCTTCATGTACAGCCACAAAACAACAATGAGCTCCTTTTATTATCGACCAGATAGAGATAAGAGTTTTAAGTTTTCGCACAGTATAATTTATCACAAGAACAAAATATAAGAAAACCAATGGGCTGCATTAGGGGCTTATATAGCCCATTTATGTTTAAACAAAAGAAATCTGCATGAAACAAAATATTTATTTTTATTTTGACTAATAAAACCACTTGCCCCTAAAACATGTTCAAAACAGAATAATCCTTGTGTGTATCTAATAGGTAAACTTCTACAAAATAGATTAAGATCTGATTCCATGTGCCCCAATGAAATGAGAGTTTAATTCTACTTCCATTTAATTTCAATATATATTCCATCATCTTTATAACACCAGGCTTCCTAAGGTAGATTACAACAGTTAAGATGAGCCCATCAGGAAACAGGATATCCTCACTGAAATTTGGTCATCTGTATTGTATACAGAAAGTGTATTTATTTATTTATTAGTGTAGAAAAATGAGCACAAAATACAGAGTTTAAAATTGCTGTTTCTACCAGCTATAATAATTTTTAAAGATGTTTTAGTGATATTCAATTGTTATTTCATGATATTTATATCATATGGGAAGCTTTCAAATAAATTAAAAAGCTGTCCAATAAGTAAATAAAAACAAAAACAAGAACTTTTGACCTCTACCTTTTAAGGCACTACTCCTATCCAACTGAAACAGCTTTAGACTTGTTACAGATGGACAAACAATAAAGAACGACAATGTGGATGCAGCAATGCAGCAGCTCATAGGTTTGCTTGCTTTGATTTGAGTGTTCTAGAGGAGATGACAGCTGTGCGGGGGAGTAAAAACAGAGATTAACCAAATTGGCTTCCTTGCTTACCGTGGAGCAGATAGGCGGCTCATCACTTCAAACCTCCTTGGTCCCAACGGTGTCCTTTGCCTGCCGCGTCCTGCCTACGCGGAAACAGCAAGATGAATCAGAGTAGGCGGGATGTGGCAGCAGAAGGACCCCAACGCTGGCATCCTATCCTAACCACCACCTGCTGGTATGGTAGGGCGACGGCAGGGGTGGGGGGGAGAGGTTGAGGGAGGGAGGGAGCGGATGCGGGAGGGAAGACACTGAAGGGACGAAAAGTTCAAGTTAAACGCATGGGGCAGCGGGAAGGGCAGCACGGGAGAGAGAATCAGAACTCGGATGGTGCAAGTGTTTTGAGGGGGGGCAGGGGATAATGTTCCCTTAAACCAATTTCCACTTGACTTGTCCTCCCCCAACAAACAGGTCCAGCAGCAAGTCTGCTTAAATTCTTACCAGTTAATGCTGCTGTGCACTTCTCTAGGAATGATGAACGATCAGCCCAGCAGCCAGCAGGGCTCTCCTGTCTCCTCTGTCCTCTCTGGCAGCTGAATTCTCAGGAGGACAGTGGAGGGGCAGCAGCCAAGTTGAGTGTTGGACGTTGGACGGTACAGCTCCACGACCAGCTGAGCTGAGCTGTGATCAGGAGTGCTGCTGAGGTGAGCCAGCACACAAATCTCTTGCCTGCAGTGTAGCACGAGGAGGCAGGGTTGCCACACACCACACAGCACCAATATCAGGTGACAGCTGGTGTGTTTGGGCATGCGTGTCTCCAGCTTCCCGCTGCAATTTGTGGGGAAAAAAAACCTTCAAGTCCCGGTTGACAGTATAGGTTCTTGACTTGCAAAATTGTTCAAAAATTAACAACTGGCTCCAGCACACCACTGGCTCCAACACCTGACAACTTCCCACTTGACCCAATGAAACCATTATTTACAGTGCTGCTATAGCCACTTTCTCCCTCCTTTCATCAAGTCAGAGAACCCACGAGCCCTTTCAACTGCTCACCTTTGACTCAAGCCAGAGCAGAAATGTCCATAGGCTCTTCCTCCAGGATCTCCTCTCCCTCTCTAATCTTTCTCCACGCTCCCCTGCCTGTCACTCCATGGGCTCCTCTACAGCACTCTCCCCCAGCTGTTTCTCATCTTCCTGATCAATCCCGCCTCCATTCCCATAGAATTCTGGGACTGGTAGTGTGGGTAACACTTCCTGGTCCTACCCTGTGTCTCTTTCAAGGGTTTCTGAGACTTGTAGTCTTTTGATTCCAATGACCTCACTGGGGAAGGTGACCAGCTGCTCTCTCGGACCGGCCTGGATCTTTTGGCCCTGGACCTTCTGGTTCTGTACTCCCATGGGGGTTTAGGGTAAAAAAGGCTTTCCCCTTCCTGCTTCCCCTGGTTCCCAATCCACACTCCTTGACTGTTCACACTGTATATGGCAATCCAGTTTAGGATAGGCTGGAAAGGGCTTCAGTGGCAACTTCAGTGGCTGGAACCGAGGACAGTGCTGGGCAGACCTTTATGGTCTGGGTCCCGCAAATGACAAGACGGATTTGGATAGGCTGGAGTGAGCTTTGACGGCAACTCCAGTAGGTGAAGCATAAGGACAGAGCCGGGCAAACTTCTACAGTCTATGTTCCAGAAACGCCAAGGAAAGACTTGTGATAAAGTATATAATACCACATTCATTGTTGATTTAATCATGAATTGATAATGAGTGTGACTGTGGGCAGACTGGATGGACCATTCAGGTCTTTATCTGCTGTAATTTACTATGGGGTCCTTTTACTAAGGTGCGCTGAAAAATTGCCTGCAGTAGTGTAGACGCGTGTTTTGGGCGCACACAGAATTATTTTTCAGCGCACCTACAAAAAATGCCTTTTTTGCCGAAAATGGGCATGAGGCAAAATCAAAATTGCCACGCGTCCATTTTGGGTCTGAGACCTTACTGCCAGCCATTGACCTAGCGATAAAGAATCTGGGCGGTAATGACATACGCGCATCAAATGCCACTTGACATGCATCCATTACATGCACCCGAAAATAACAAATATTTTTCAGACGCGCGTATTGGACGCACACAAAAAATGAAATTACCACAAGAGCCACGTGGTAGTCGGGTGGTAACTCAATTTTGGCCCACATTGGGCGCGCGTAGATGCTTACGCGGCTTCGTAAAAGGGCCCCTATATTACTATATCGGAGTAAGGAGCGGGAAAAAGAGTGGAAGGAACTGCACAGCCAACTACAGCAGTTAGAACTGCAGCATAAGCAGGGGAGGCCCTGGGACCCTCCTGCATCAGCTTGAGCAGGTATGAGATGCCGTGTGTGAACTGGAGTTGGAGGATCTCAATGAACAGCTTCAGTTTGTCCAGGAAGCATATTTTGAGATGGGCAATTGGGCAGATAGGTTCTTGACTTCTAAGCAGAAGAAGCGACAGAATCATTTCTTGGAAGTGAAAGATTTGGGAGGGCAAGAATGTAAGGGGTATACCCAGATAGCAGAGGACTTTATGCAATTCTACCAGACGTTATATGCCACAGAAGATAAGTCAGACCTCCTGTGCTCTTGATGCCTAGGGAGGCAGCGAAGTTGTCCTGTCCAGTCTTGGTTGAGGAAACATGTTGGATGATTAAATCGTTACCTCATGATAAGGCCCCAGAATTGGATAAGTACACAAACAAGTTTTACAAATGCTTTCAGAAGCTGCTGGTGAAACCTCTTACAGCAGTACTTAATAGTTGGTGGGCAGATGTGGAGCTGCCTCACTTATGGCGCCAGGTGGGGATAACCTTGATTTTGAAACTGGGCATGGATCTCGAATGTTGCGGGTCTTATAGGCCCATTTTGCTCCTGGACACATATACTAAAATCCTGGTGCAATGTTTGCAGGTTTATATGCCACACCTGGTGCAGGACGTTCAGGCTCGTTTTATTCCCAGCCACCAAACATTTGATAATATTAGAACAGTCCTGCATGTAATATGGCAAGCCAGAAAGGATCAGCTTCCTGTGTTAGTGTTGGGCATTGATGCTGAGAAAGCTGTTGATAGAGTGTCTTGGGCCTATTAATTCAGGACCCTGTCAAAGCTGGGAATTTCAGAGCAATACTTAGACTGGGGAAAAAAACTTCTTTATCTGAGCCCTATAGCTCGATTGCAAATTAATGGGACTTATACTGATAATTTTGTGTTGGCTTGGGGGACAAGGCAAGCATGCTATCCCCACTCTTATTCACCATGGCTATGGAGCCATTTGCTAAGCAGAGTGATGTGATCCAGGGCATTGAATGGGGGGGGGGGGGGGGGGGGAGGGGAGGTGCAGACAAAATTACTTCTCTTTGCTGATGATGTCCTCTTAACTTTAGCTCTACCAAGAAAGTCCTTGCAAGGGGGTGGTATCGGCCTTAGAGGCATATGGGAAAGTATCCGCTTTTAAAACTAACATGGACAAATCTGAGATCTTGAATCTCACTACTGGGGATGGGGTCAAGACCTGGAATCAGTGAACATACCCGACACACTATACACTATTTAGGGCTTCAACTAACAGCAGATCACAGGGCGTTGTATGAGGCTAATTTCCACCCATTGCTAAAGACAATATGGGAGGATATTGCTGGGAACACTTGCAGGTTACCTGACTTGGCAGAGTTCATGTGATTAAGATGATGGTGTTGCCCAAGCTCCTGTATTTGTTCACAGTTCTCCCTATCCCTCTACCAGAGCGGTTTTTTTTTCCGGAATGTGCATCGCAAGATGTTTCGCTATATTTGGTTACATAAACCTCCTAGAGTTCAGCACGCGACTTTGTATCAAATGCGAGTTATGGAGTGGATGGAAATAGTGGTGCCCCATTTCCAGCACTACTATACTGCAGCCCAATTACAGGGATTGTTAAGTTGGCAGAGGGATGGTTCCAAGAGCTGGATTTGAATAGAACAGGATCTGCCGGGAAATGTACCCTTAGGCTGGTTGCCCTGGCTACCTTTACCAGTGCTGAAAGCCTGGGAACAACTGGCTAATCCACTTGTCCAACAAAGAGAAAAGTAGTGTAGCCAACAGGCCTCTTCCAAAAACCAGGGAGACGATCTCAAGCAAACAACTTTTTATTTAATCAAGGACTTGTGCTTGACTCGACACAGCTCCTGAATGGCAAGAGACAGCAGACTACTGCTCTAGAGCGGTTCCTCACTTGCTCTTACAGTAAAGGGGAAGTATCTTATCACCACTTATTAGCCTCCTGAGGCAAGCACACAGCCGAAACATGGCGCCATATTGAGTTAAGCACAAGTCCTTGATTAAATAGAGTTATTTGCTTGAGATTGTCTCCTTTTCTCTTTGTTTGATTGATTGCCTGTAGTGTTTTACTTCCTTCCACCCCTGTGGTTTGTTCGAATCCATTTGTCCACCTCACTATTACCTTATGGCTTAAGGTACAGTCAGGTTTCCTTCGCAATAGGTAATATTTTAGAGCAACACCCTTATCTGTAGCAGAGGGGTTTGCTCTGGAGGGAACAAAGCCGATTTATAGAATCTGAGAGGCTCAGGGGCTTTACCATCAAGCATTTTTCAGATGGGGACCAGGTATTACCTTTTTCCAAATTGGAAGAGAAATATGAGTTGCACCTTGGAGATCATTTCTCTTATTGGCAGGTTATTGACTTCATTAAGTGATGGGCTATTCTGGAGCTTAAGCAGGAGGAAACCTATCTAGAGTGAGCTATGAATGGGGCAAGCAGCAGGGGATGTATTTTCAGGTTCTATAGGGCACTGATACAGCAACAAGTTAAACCTATCCCTTATCTTTCTAGATGGGAGGGACTACTGGGGAGACAGTTTGATACTAAACAATGGGATATGATTTTTAAGAGTTTGTTACGAGTGTCCATAGCTAGCAATATGGTGGAGAATGGCTATAAAATGCCTTACCATTGGTATCTTACCCCAGCACGGTTGAAACATATGTATCCGGCTATGTCAGATGCATGCTATCGACTCTGTGGGGAGCAGGGTACATTTGTGCATATTTGGTAGTCCTGTCCCAGGTTACAACATGGAGGACATGGAGGCCGATATTGAGACCGTGGGAGATAGACCAGCTAACTCCCACGGTGACTGGAAAACCCAGAAATTCAACAATGGGGCGGTATCCGGCCTCCAACATTGAATTTCCGGCTTTTTTTTTTTCAGTGCCACAAACACAGCTGGTTAAGCTGATATTCATCGGCTGACGGGCTAAGTTATAGCGGCCAAAGATATCTGGCTGCTAAACTTAACTGGTCAGCTGATGAAAATCAGCGGTAATTGGTTATGTCACATGACATAGCCGTTTACTAGGCTAGCCGCTGACCGGCTCATATGAGGAAAGGCTAAAGAGGTTAGGGCTCTTCAGCTCGGAAAAGAGACGGCTGAGGGGAGATATGATTGAGGTTTACAAAATCCTGAATGGTGTAGAACAAGCAAAAGTGAATTGATTTTTTACTCTTTCAAAAAGTACAAAGACTAGGGGACACTTGAGGAAGTTACATGGAAACAGTTTTAAAACAAATTGGAGGAAATACTTTTTCACTCTGCTAATAGTTAAGCTCTGCAACTCTGGGTTAAGAAAAAGTTTGAACAAGTTCCTGGAGGAAAAGTCCATAGTCTGCTATTGAGACAGACATGGGGAAGCCACTGCTTGTCCTGGGACTGGTAGAATAGAATGTTGCTGCTATTTGGGTTTCTGCCAGGTACGTGTGACCTGGATTGTGGAGGAGTGGCCTAGTGGTTAGGGTGGTGGACTTTGGTCCTGAGGAACTGAGTTCAATTCCCACTTCAGGCACAGGTAGCTCCTTGTGACTCTGGGCAAGTCACTTAACCCTCCATTGCCCCATGAAAGCTGCATTGAGCCTGCCATGAGTGGGAAAGCGTGGGGTACAAATATAACAAAACTGTTGGAAACAGGATAGTGGGCAAGATGGACCATTGGTCTAACCAAGTATGGATATTCTTATTTTCTTATGTTCCTTCACTTTCCGCCCTTCACCTCACAATCTCCTGAGAAACCACCTTCAGCTATCTGGGCCCCAAACTGTGGTTTTCCCTCCCTCCCTATCTCCGCCAAGAACCCTCCCTTGCACAGTTTAAATCTCTCCTCAAAGTCTTCCTCTTCTGTGAGGCCTTCAGGCTCCCCCCTTGCTACTTTCTATGCCCCTTCTTCGTCTCTCTTTTTTAAGATGTTATAAACTGCATAGTTGCCGTGGATGGACACTTTGAGGTATATATGCAATGTAAACTGCTTTGTTCTGCTTGCCAGTTAAAGGCGGTATATCAAGCCATAAATAAATAAATAATGGAGCACTGGACATAAAATAAAGAAGTAAAAAATTTTATGCATAACAGCAGCATAACTGTTAGCACCTACATTATATAATTGTCTTCAATTTGTGGATCTCTGATGAGAACCAGATAGGCAGGAACAAGGAGAGAAGCCTCACAGAGGGACATGCCCTTGTCAAGGGCCAGATGAGAAGGAGCCTGAGTGACCACCGAATCTAGACCACAGAGCTTTCTTCCCGGGCTCCTGGACTTTACTTCTTGTTATGGAAGCCTGTCTGGCTTCAAGCTGAATATGTCCAAGTCCCAGGCCCTTCCCTCAGTTCCAGACGTATGCATTAATTGGAAGGGCCTATTTCTCTTTAGTTGGTCGGGGGTGTCAATCAAATATTTAGGGGTACACATCCCAGCCAACTTAGACAAATTATATGAACATAATGTGAGTTCTTTTGTGGCCTCTCTGAAGAGAACTTTTGAGTTTTGGCACCTGTATCCTCTTCCTTATTTGGGTGAATTGCACTTTTTAATATGATCATTGCACCACGGATACTCTCTATATATTCCAAATGTTGCTTTTATACCTGAAGGTATGGGAAGAATGTATCCTTCACAGAGGCCTACAGGCTTACCTGTGGCAGGGAAAGAGGGCTAGATTGTCAATTTCTATTCTACAAAAACTGGTGACACATAAGGGGCTGGGGCTGGCAAACATCAAGTATTTGACTCTGGCCTGCGCCATGAGACACATAAATGTCTGGTACAGAGGGACAAATGACTTTACAGTGTCTGCCTTGGAGCCATACCTCTTCACTTTAGCTGGCATCTCCACACTATCCCGGGACGCTCCCCAGTGCAACTACGACCTAATCTGTTTTAACATTCAGATAGAGTGGCCTGGCGTTGGCTATGCAAGAGACACCACTTCTCACCAGCAACAACCTTTCTTGTCATTAACTCTTAATCTAGACTTTCAAGTGGGCACAGACTCCACGATGTTTGCTCGTTGGAGGGCCAAAGGAATACAATACTTATTTCAATTGTTGACGGATGATGGGCATTTACTGTCTTTGGGGGATCTCAGTGCGAAATATCAGTTATTACCATCAGATCACTTTGCGTATTTCCAACTTCAGCACTATGTCAAGAGCATGCCCTGGGAGGATTTGTGTGAGGCTGTGCAGGACACTCTGAATGAGGCGTTAACATTGAGCTCCCAACAACTGGTGCCACTTGCTTATCACCATAGATATTTACAGTACTCAACAGAAGATTTGGACTATGAATGGTTGGTGAGGCAGTGGTCCCAGGATTTGGCACATCCTCTTCAGGCTTCTCAGATCCAGAACTGTCTACGAACAACTAGGCAAGTTACCTGCAATGCTAGTTTGTGGGTAATACAGTATAAATTCCTTCTTCGAGTTTACAAAGATCCATACAGGGCGCATCGCGTTACTTTTGCAGACATTGCAGCTTGTCTGAAGTGTAACTCAGCCTCTGCTATCTTGGGTCACATGTTCTGGATCTGTCCATTGGTACAGACTTTCTGGACTATGATTTTACTTGCTACAGAATACCAATGGAATTGCAAACTTGGAAGGTCCCTTTTACTACTATTTGATGTGTACATGACATCCTCGCCAAAACCTCTAGGCTTTCTTGACTTTATGCAACGTTTGGTTTTACTGGCAAAAAAAGCTATTCTTTTGGCTTGGAAAAAGCCAATGGGACCCTTTGTATCAGCGTAGAGATCGCAGATGATTTTTCTTCTTTCCATGGAGAGGAAGGCGATTACCAAGTTTGATTCAGTTCAGGGACAATAATTTCAGCACCAATGGGAGCACTTCTGGTCCACCCTTCAGCTCGCAGCCAAAAGTAGGATTCTAAATCATTGACTGTTGATGTTGAGCCACACCACATCTCACAGTAGAACAATAAAGGCTTGGGAGGGGAAAGGGAGTGAATAGAATGGGTTCAGGTACAGTGACAATTTGTTGGGTGATCATTTTGTTGCATGATTGGTGTTGCGTCACCTAGCAGTTTCTGTTGTTGTTTTCAAATATTCAATAAAAATTATATTAAAAAAAAACCCAGAAAAGTCCATAAGCCATTATTAACATGGCCTTGGGGAAAATCCACTGCTTATTTCTAGTATAAGCACCATAAAATGTATTGTACTGCTTTGGGATCTTGCCAGGTATTTGTGACCCGGGTTGGCCACTGTTGGAACAGGATACTAGGCTTGATGGACATTCGGTCTGTCCCAGTATGGCAAACGCTTATGTTCTCATGAGGGAGGGAGAGATGTCAGATGGGGATGGATAATGGAGGGGAAGGAGGGAGAGATATCAGATTTGAAAGGGAGGGGGAAGGGGAAGGGAGAAGAAGGAGAGATGGACTCAGGTGAGGGAAAGATGTCAGACTTGGGGATGGGAGCAGAAGGGAAAAAGAACAGGGAGGGGGTAGAAGGGAGATGGGAGAGATGGACTGAGGGATTAGAGAAAGGGGAAGGAGTGATGGACTGGGGAGGGCAGAGGGAGAGATGAACTCAGAGGGTGGAAGGGAGAGAGAAAGATGTCAAAGTTGGGGGCAGAAGATAGGGAAAGAGAGATGTCATACTTGAGGAGGGGAAGGGGAGGGGAAGGGGAGGAGAAAGAGCAGGAAGGGAGAGTTGGCTGACTCAGGAGGAGGGGCAGAAGGGCAGGAAGGAGGGATGATGGACTCAGAAGGAGGAAAGTGGGAGGGAGAGATCAGGCTTCAAGCGTATAGAGGGGAAAGAAAAAAAAGAGGGAGGAGATGCTGGGTTACAAGGGTGGAGCAAAAGATAGGGAGATACTATCCATGGATCCATGTGGGAGAGGCCATAGGAGAGTTGTCAAAGGGATGAGTAACAGGAGGATAGTGATTGTAGAGGGTAGAAATGTGGTAATGGAGAGCATATGAAAGGTAAAAGGGTATAGGAGGATGGGAAATGAGTGAGGTGGGAAATGTGAGAGCTAGGGAATGAGAGGAGATAGAAAGTTAATAAGTAAATCCCCAAATATTAAATAAATACATAGATGAAAAATGAAAAGGAGTAGAGTAAAAGGGTGAAATTTGAGTGGCTAGAGAGGAAGAAAAAAACAGAGGAGAGAACTTTAAGTAAAAGATCAATATGTTAAAGACAGGTGTAATAAGGAAATGGAACATGACAAGAAGAGAGAGGATAAATAACAAATGGGCAGTGGCCACTGGAAACAGAATTAGCAGAAGACAGTAAAGCAGAAAAGAGAAACTGGGACCAACATAATGGAAAAATAAAATGCCCAGCCACACAAAGGTAGAAAAAAGTGTTTTATTTTTAATTTATTAATAGGATTATGTTAGCTTTTATAAATGTGTATCACAGATTTCTATGTATTCTGTGCAGTATAAAAGGAAATGCATTTTTTTTTAAATTTCTCCAGTGTTGCAGTATATGCTGAGCTTAACTTCTTAAGGTTCCCAGTTCAATTTTTGTCATCATATTTTTATTTCTAATTTGGGTTCCCTTATTCTGTACAGTATTTGGTGATGATCTGTCTGTGCTTTGCGTGTGACTGAGGTGATATTTGCATATAGAGTCTGTGTTGAAATCTGTAGCAGTCTTACTTGTTTTGTTTTACTTGTAGTAGGCATTTTGGTATTTTAGGGCCCAGTGTAATATTTGTAGTGCTGCCTATTCATAGGTTACTCCTGGAGGAATTCTGTGCTACAGTGCAATGCATAATTTGTGCAGAATTCTGTACTGTCCTTGCAGAATTCTGCACAGGGAACAGAGGGCAGAAAAATTGTCAGGTTTCTGATCCCCCTTCCCTTGCAGCACACACCCACAGGCTGCTCAACGAAATCTCTCCTCCCCCACTGGTTTGCCCTGTCCTCCAGATCATGTATCATAAAAAAGAAACAAGCAGCTGTGCTTCAGATCACTTCCTCCTCCTCTGCTGGCCTGGGCCCAACTGCTGTACAGAGTCCCACATGGTTTAAATAAGCAGTGGGCCCTGGCCAGCAGAGGAGGAGGATGTGGTCTGACGTGCAGCTGCTTGTTTCTTCCTTATGTCACAGAATCCAGGAGGAAAACACTGTAATGTGGAGGCAAGGAGAAAAAGAATACAGAGAGGTAGGGGTTGGGGACTAACTGGAGAAAAAGAACTAGGGAAGCTGAGGGAATGATTCAAGCTAAATGATGGTAAGAAGGGTGGAACCTGAAGCTAAGTTGTAGTGAGAGAGAGCTGAACAACTGGAACCTAGAGAGCGCTATTACTGGTGAAGGAAGAAGCTGGGGGAGTAGTTATGAAACAGGTGGGAAATCAGGAGACGAAAGGCAAATTTTGGTTCCAAACAAGGCAACTTTATTGCTAGCAAGTGAACAGCACCGAGTAGCCTCGGGACACTGTGTGTCATAAATCATCTGACGCTTACATTTATACTTCCCTACTGGGCCTGCGCATTTGGCCCCTTACACGTCATACCTGTCATGCGCAGTAAACATTTGTAGTTCTTACAGTACAAAATTGTAGTCCCAGTACGTACACACGTCATAACACTGAAATGATACTGGCAAGAAAAACGAAACTTAGCAGCTTGTTCTGTACACACACAATGCTCCTTTCTAGCACAGGAGATAAGGTGCGGCTCAGGAATGCAGGGGGGGTGTCAGCACCCTCCAAGGTCGCCTATTCAGATGGCGTTGCTACGTGCAAGCTGGTCTTGTATAGGCCTTGCAAACTACTGTTACAAGCTATATATATATCTAATAGCCCCGCATTCTGTCTGTACATTAGTAAACAGCAAACTTGTCTTGTTAGTAAACAGTAAAACTGGATAAGGCACAAATGTCCAGTGCAGTAATAAGGTGTGGCCAAACAGCCAAAAGCAGAGGTAGAGTGCATAAGTAAAAGTCCATCAGTAGGCACAAAACATGAGGTTGTCCTGTTGCTCAGTAGTATTCAGGTAGTACCGGCGTTCCACTCCTTCATTCCCCCCTTTTGATACTTGAACATCCATTCTGGTGGAGAGTATCACCTCCACGAACCCTGAAACGGAAAGAAAGGACAAGGATAGTTAGAGAGGGAGGCAACAAGCGAGCCCGAAGCCCTTGCGCAGCCGTTGGTCGCTTCGCCGGGGTTGAGACGGAGGGCCCCTAGTGGAATCCCCCCCCCTTTGTAGCCGGTCTTTTGCTGGCACAAGGGTGATGGCCCATTGAGTGACTCAGGGGGTTCAAAGTGCACATTAGCCACAAGGTGCTTCATCGTCAGCTTCATCAGACTGGGGGATGGGGGAGTACATCTGGAGAGCCATAAGTTGAGCAGCAGCACGGCGGTCAGCGATGCTTTCCATGGTGGAGCGGAGACACCTGAAAACTAAGGGGAGAGACAAAGGTATTATTAGGACTGAGGTTAAACTTGCCACACACCCCGCCCTCCTGGGCTAAGAGGTAGTCAAGAGCCAAGCGATTTTGGTAGACGGCGGTAATGAGCTTAGTGTTCTGTCGAGCTAGGATATTGAGGGCCAGGGCAGAATCGTTAGTGAGGATTTCGAGTACGGCCTGTAGGCGAATAATGCGATTTAGCATGTAGATAGGGGTACGGTATCCCCATGTACCATCTTCAGCCCACGTGGCCGGTCCATAGTAATGAATGATGCGTTCAGGCGGCCACTCATTGTCTTTCCAGTCTCCAATTTGGACCTTGGGCTTGACGGGTGGGGAAGACCGTCGTCGTCGAGTAGGATTATCAGGCCCCTTTTCCACGTAAAGGGGGATACCCAAAGTTTCGCCAACTTGTATGGGCAGAAGGAAAAAACTAGGTCGGACCGTGCCCAAGAGGCAGGTACCGTACCAGCGGTTCGGGAGCTGTTCATAGGCCCTGCGTCCGCAGATATAGTAGTAGCCCGCCGGGGCTACCCACTTGAGGGAAGCGTTCCCTCCGTAGGTCCATGTCATGTTCAAGGTGGGTTCTGTCCAGATAGGCTCCGGGGCGGGCAGGTTGTCCGTTTGCCACCAGGTCGTCCGGCTGCCATTGTAGTGAAGAACCCCCGTACAAGCAGAGTCTCCCACTGGTACAGAGTAACGCTTCGATGGCGCTCGACTAGCGCAGAGGGTACCTATGATGTTTGTTCTCAGGGCCCATTCGTACGGCTTCGGCCGTTGGGGAAAGGTAATGTTAGTGGTGTTGAGTGCATCCCATGTGTGTTGTCGGATCTCTCTCGCTTCCCAGGGCCATTGTTCACCCATGTCGGTGCCTCCACAGACGAAACAGTTGGCAATTCCGAGGGAGAGGGCGATGTTTTCAGCCAAATTAAGGAACATATTTCGGGCTTCTGGGGAAATGGGGAATTTAGTCTCGGTCTGCTCGGCACGAGCAATTTCATCAAATACGTCTTGGTAGCCGACAACAGTAGTCTGGTAGTGCGTAGGAGGCTTCGTTTCGAGACTCTGATATATGGTAATATATGTCAACGGATCCATTCCTCCGCCGTCAATGCCGAGGCCCCACGTTCCTCTCCAGGGCATGTCGTAACCTCGGATGGGCCAGTCTAGGGACACATAGTTACCAGAACCTCGACGAAATTCGCCCAGGCCGGCGCATCCGGCATATCCTCCTCCCGTATAAGCACATACTCGGTCCCAGCCCGAGGCTCGAGTATCGCCGGCGCATGGGAGCCACACCCACGGGGAGCAGCATCTCATGTCTGGACTGAAGGGGCAGACATACTTGTGGTCCTTAACGTATGCCTCTCGCCAACTCTGGCTACCACACTTGCGAGACCAAGGGTGCTTGTCCATGGCGGCACAGACGTCGAAGGTGAGGGTTGCTACAGTTTGGATGCCACCGACAAGGATACGAGTGGAATTAATGTAATACAGAATGCCATCTCCCTCGACTCCCGGAGGTCCGGCCACATACGCAGGGAGTCCTACGCTGAGGGTGACATTGTAGTATCTTGGTTTGGTGGGGCTGTGACAGATAGTGAGATTTCCTTGGAGGCATCTGTGGAACTGTTGGAGGCCATTCGGAGTGATGAGGGCACAAGTCGGGAGAAACTGGCAACCGCCTTCCGGGGGCTGCGTCTGGTGAATGAGGGTAGTGACTAGGTGATATCCTCCCTCTATACGGTGGCGCACGAGGCGCAAACATTCAGTACAGTTCTGGCTCAAGGGGTAATAGCTCGGGACTGAGCAGAGGAGGAGTAGTAGGCTCAGCATCATATATGCGGTGGAAGGTATCCGAGCCTTTGCAGCAAGAAGATGATAAGGCCCACGATTATGGCTGCGATAAAGAGAGAGCCAAAAACGCAGTGGGTCCAGAAACTGAGTTCCTGTTGCTGGGCAGGCATGAGTCTGGTGGTTCACGTCTTTCTTAGAGTCAGCCGTAATGGAGCGTCAGGATGTTGGTGCGCAGTCCAACGCTTCAGGGAGCCGCTAGTGGGAGCAGCAGGCTTCAATCGGGTCCAATGTATCCACACTGGGCTTCCTGCAATTTTAACAGCGGTGGAGGTCGTTAGGAGAACAAGGGAGGGCCCCTTCCATTTTGGCTTTAGGCAGTCAGATTCATCCCACTCTTTTACCCATACCTCGTCTCCCACCCTGAACCTGTGCGTCGGATTGGTGAGGACCAAGGGAGCTACTCTTTCAGTGTACTGCTGGATGTCTTGCACTACCTGGTGTAAGGCTCTCATCTGTTTTACTAAGGAACTCTCACCCTGTATCTGCAAGGAGTCGGGAAAGGAGGGCAGTGGTGGTGGCCTAGCGTACATCATCTCGTAAGGAGTAAGGCCTGTAGCCTTGGGGGTACACCTAAGATGCAGCAAGGCCAGGGGGAGCAGGTCGGGCCACTTGGCTTTTGCTTCTTGGCATAGCTTGGCAAGCTGGTTCTTCAGGGATCGGTTAGCCCTCTCTACTACTCCACTGCTTTGGGGTCTCCAGGCACAATGCAACTTCCAATCGAGGCCCAGTCTGGTACTGAGCTGTTGTGTTACTTCACTGGCGAAGGCGGGGCCGTTGTCAGAATTTATTTGCTTGGGGAGGCCGTATCTGGGTAGGATTTGATGAAGCAGTAGGGAGGTAACTTCTTTAGCCATTTCCGTTCTAGTAGGCTGGGCTTCAATCCATCCGGTGTAGGTACACACGGCGACGAGGATAGCTTTGTAGCCGCGCGCCGGGGGCATGTGTGTGAAGTCAATCTGGCACACGTGGAAAGGGCTGGTGCCTCGGAGAACATGTCCTGGCATAGGGCCGGGCCCCGTTCGAGGGTTGTTCCGGGCACAAGTCGCGCATCGGCTGGAAGCGTTTTTGGTCCACAGGGATAGTTTGTTGATGTAGTAGGTCTTCTCAAGTAAGCGCCCCAGGGCGTCCCTTCCCAGGTGGGTGCGGTCGTGAGCCTCCTTGGCCACCGTCCAGGCCAAGGCTTCGGGTATCCATATGCGCCCATCCTGTAGTATCCACCAGCCATTGCGTGACTGTAGACCCTCTTGTTGGGCCCATTCCGTTTCTTGGGGGGTGTAAATAGGGGTCTCCGTAGGGAGCTGGACGACGAGTACGGGGTCAGGAGGGTGAGAGGAGTAGGGGAGCTGACTTGCCCTTTTTGCAGCGTCGTCTGCCCGCTGATTTCCCCGGGCGATAGGGTCCGTTCTTCCCGTGTGGGCCCTGCAATGCATCACAGCCACCTTCTTCGGCTTCCATACCGATTCGAGTAATTGGCAGATCTCAGCGGCATTTGCAAGTCCTTTCCCTTCTGCTGTCAAAAATCCCCTCTCCTTGTACAAGGCTCCGTGCACCTGGAGGGTGAGGAAAGCGTATTTGGAGTCGGTGTAAATGTTAACAACTTTTCCTTCAGCCCACAGGAGGGCTCTGGTGAGGGCGATTAGCTCCGCTTTCTGGGCTGATGTTCCGGGTGTCAGAGCCATAGCCTCGATCACATGGTCCTCAGATACCACCGCATAGCCAGCTCTTCGAATTCCCTCTATCACCTGGCTGCTTCCATCGGTAAAAAGGGTGATGCCCCCTTGCCCGGGGTTGATCCTTCAGGTCAGGTCTGCTCGAGTGCACAGTGGCCATTACCTCTTCGCAGTCGTGGAGTGTGGTTCAGGGGCCGGAAGGAGGGTGGCAGGATTGAGGTTGGTCGTGTCCAGGATCCGCACCTCCGGATTCTCGCACAGGAGGGCTTGGTATTTGACCAATCGGGAGTTGGTCATCCATCTGGGTCCGTGGCTCTCGAGTAGGCCGCGGATGGTGTGGGGTGTGGTCACAAAAAGTGTTTGGCCGAATGTGAGTTTATTGGCCTCGTGTATCAGGAGACAGGCCGCTGCAATGCTTCGGAGACAGCCCGGCCATCCTCGTGCCACGTTGTCCATGCTCTTGGAGAGGTATGCTACAGGGCGTTGCCAGGTGCCGACCAGTTGGGTGAGGACTCCAAGTGCCAATCCCTTCTTTTCGTCGATGAACAAGTGGAACGGCTTAGTCACATCTGGCAGTCCGAGCGCTGGTGGGGCCGCAAGGGCATCCTTAAGGTCCTGAAGGGCTTTCAGTTCGTGTTTCTCCCACTCGAGATTTGGCCCTCGAGTTCAGGTCCTTTCAGTTTGGCGTACAAACTGTGGGTCAGGATGGCAAAATTGATAATCCAAATGCGGCAATATCCAGCGGCTCCGAGGAGTGCCCGTAGTTCCTTCTTATTTGCAGGAGTGGGGTGGTTGCGGATGGCTTGGGTTCGGGGGATACCGAGCCTTCGGGTTCCTTCTCGGAGGCGAAACCCCAGATACTCGACTTCGATCTCGCATATCTGCGCCTTCTTGCGACTGGCCCGGTACCCCTGGGCTTCCAGGGTTTTCAAGAGGTAAAGGGTGGCTTCTGCACAGTCCGTGTACGTCCCACGGGCCACCAACAGGTCATCCACGTATTGGACGACCGGCCCGTACTCGTCTTGGTACGTTTTCAGGTCCTGGGCAAGCTGGTCACCAAAGAGGGTGGGGGAGTTCTTGAACCCCTGGGGAAGCCGGGTCCATGTATATTGCTGCTTGGTTCCCGTCTGCAAGTCTTCCCACGTGAAGGCAAACAACTTTTGGCTGTCAACAGCAAGAGGGATGGAGAAGAAGGCGTCCTTCAAATCAATGACACTGTACCACTTGGTCTGAGATGGCACTTGAGCCAGGATGGAGTATGGGTTCGGTACGAGGGCAACGATGTCGGCTACCTGGTTGTTGACTTTCCTCAGGTCCTGGACGGGTCTGTACTCGGATGTTCCTGGCTTCTTAACGGGCAACAATGGGGTGTTCCATGCGGATCTGATTGGTTTAAGGACTATGCCGGGCTGCATAGGGGATGTGGTATTGTCCTTGGTTAACAACTTGAGCATTCGGTTTGAGCTCAATCCAGATGGGGATAGCGTTTACGGCCAGTCCGCCGGGGTTCAATTCTGCCCATACATCAGGCACTTCATCCATTATGGCCCGCCTCTGCTGGGCGAAAGGGGTGTTCTGGTCGTAACGGCAGTCGCCGGATCCCGCAGTTGGGGGAACATGTAGTCTCCATTCTTCTCTTACTGGACAGATAAGTGTTACTGGCCGATCTTCAAAGCGAGCTTCCACTTCACCCGTAGTCTTGAACTTCAAGGTGGCCTGGAGCTTACAGAGTAGGTCTCGACCAATCAAGGGGACCGGGCATCCAGGGATGTGTATGAACTGATGGGACACCATCGTCCCTCCGATCTGGACTTGGCGCTCTTTGAGGAGGGGGGCCGCAAGGGATTTCCCGGAGGCTCCCACAATTGGTATAGTTTCTTTCGTGGCTGGGGCTATGGCAGTGGTGATAACAGATCGCTGGGCCCCTGTGTCTAGTAAGGCCTTCATAGATTCTGTCCCCACTCGAATTTCCACCAGAGGGTCAGTGGGGACTCTGCCCTCCCGGTTTCTTCATGCTGAGCCGTCTCGGGTAGCGTCCACAGCCATCTGCCATTCCCTCCGGTCATCCCGTCCTCTCTCTCTTCGGCCCCTCCCACGGCCTCGCCTAGGGGCCCCCGTACGGTCGCCGGTCTCCTCCTCTCTCTGCCGGTCCCATGATTCCTCTTCTCTCGGGTTGTCCCGTATCTCCTCTGGACAATCAGCCCACCAGTGTCCTTCTTGTCGGCAATTTGCACACTGGTTACGCCCTATGGGGGACCGCGTTCCTCTTGTTCTCCTGCCCCTCCCCTTTGGTCTAGACCTCATTCGTTCTTCCAGCACCGTAGCCAACACATCTGCCTTCTCCCGCATCCGTCTGGTCGATTCCTTCCGGGCCTCCACCTTCTCCTCCTGGTCGCGATATCCGAATACGCGATCAGCTATAGCTTTCAGTTGGCTTAGGCTCATCCCTTCGAACCCCTCCGTTCTCTGTAGCTTTCTTCGTATATCCGGTGCTGACTGGCTAACAAAACTCATAACCACGGTTGGGAGGTTCTTAGGGTCTTCGGGATTTATCGGGCTGTGCCTTCTGAATGCTTCCATAAGTCGTTCAAGGAAGTCCCCTGGACTCTCGTCCTTTTGTTGGACCACATTGTGGATTTTCCCCATGTTGGTAACCTTCTGCTTCCCCTTCTTTAAGGCGGCCAGGTACGCCTGTTGGTATCGGCGGATAAAGGTTTGGCCTTCGGCGGTTCGGTAATCCCACGTGGGGGCAGCGATGGGCGCCTCCGTTTCTAGTAGGTTCTGTAAATTGGCATGGGCCGGATTCGCATCCCGGACGGCTTGCTCCATATTTTGTTGTAAAAGGCGGCGTTCTTCAGAGGTCAGGATGTGGGCGCTCAACTGCCTAAGGTCGGCCCAAGTTGGATTGTAGCTGTATATAATGCCTTCCACCAGCTCTATCAGCTGCTCGGGTTTCTGGTCGTAGGACGGCCCATGGAATTTCCAGTTATACAAATCGGCACTTGAGAAGGGAACGTGACTATAGACTGTTGATTCGATGGGCTGGCCCCCCCCCTCTGCCGGGTTAGGGGTATAGGTGGTGGACTGTCGGACTGGGAATAAGTGGGAGGTTCCCCCTTTCCGGCTGGACGGAAGGGCCTGTTGCGGACTCGATTGGGGGAACCGAGTAATGTTCTTCACAACCCGTGTACTCTTCCGTGTGGTTGCGAGGCCAGGTGACTCAGGTGAGGCTGGGTGGGACGTCTCCCCGGCATCCGACTCTGACCCGGAAGTCTCGGCGTCAGCGGGGCCTTCTGCTAGGCCCGTAAGGTCAGGGTACATAGGAGCATAGGGCGGCGGCGCGATGTCGTCTTCGTATGCTTCCGCCGTAGCAAGTATCGGGGCTTTTGGAGGCTTCTTCTCGGCCAAACCCTGAACTTTCCCTGCGGTCTTCTTTGGGGGTTTTTTTCTAGAAAGTGTGTTGGTAGTACTGGGCGTAGTTCCTGCCTTAACTCTGGTAGCAGGGGGCGTGGTCTCAGTGGCTTCAGTGCTAGGGGCGGTAGGCCGTATGGGGGCGGTCCCTGCGGCCTTCGGGACGGCAGCGGTTGCCGAGCTTTGAAGAGCGAAGGCATGGGTCGGCAGGGTTCTAAGCTTGGTTTTCCGGCCTTTTCTCTGCTTTACCAACATAAGGGCAGCCTTTTCTACCTTCCGTTGGGCCCAAGCTGGCGGATCCCGGACTACATCCAACCACGCTTCTATGTATGGAATGTCCTCAGGACAGCCTGGGTTTCCCTCAATTATAACAATATTCATGACCGCCGCCACCTTTTCATACTCGAATGACCCTTCCGAGGGCCATCCAGCAATTCCTAGCCCTGGCCACATAAATTGACATCTCTGTATCATCCCGGCCCTGCTACATTTATCTAGGTCGAACACTTCGCTAAAGTGTTCCGTCATTAAATCTAACGGTGAAGACCCACCCCCGCCCATCCTAACCTGAGTGCCAAAGGACAGGTGACGGACAAAGGGGGAAAGGGGAGGTGGAGGAGTAAGGGGTCTCGTTCCACCAGACACAGAAGGGTCAACACTCGGCCTGACCAGGACGCGGTCGCCCGGCCTGGAACTGCAAGCCCACTCACACACTTTCACACGCCACAAGAAACCCCCCCGTTCGTTCGCCGCTCGGTTTCGTCGCCGGAGCCTAGTGAGTTTCGGGACCTAGTCGGATACCAATAGTCCGTATTAGTCACTGGCTAAAAGAGGGTGATCACGCCTCTTCTTCGGTCCTTACTGGGCCGGTCACTACGTAGAGTATACTCGCCTGTCCGCCGGGGTCGCAGGCCGCGCCGTCGTGCGCTTCTCCCTGAAATGGAAAAAGGTGCCTTGTCGGAGCCACACAACCCCCTCTACAGTCAGGCGGAGTGGATCGGCCCTCCTCCGGGAGATGGACGCTGAAATCAGCGGTGGCCACTCACCACCTCCTCGGGTGGGAATCGATGACCCGATCCGACTGCAGTGGGGGAGGGGAAGAATATAATCCGATTCCCCTTTCTACTTCTGTCCCATCTGGGTCGCCAATGAAACAGGTGGGAAATCAGGAGACGAAAGGCAAATTTTGGTTCCAAACAAGGCAACTTTATTGCTAGCAAGTGAACAGCACCGAGTAGCCTCGGGACACTGTGTGTCATAAATCATCTGACGCTTACATTTATACTTCCCTACTGGGCCTGCGCATTTGGCCCCTTACACGTCATACCTGTCATGCGCAGTAAACATTTGTAGTTCTTACAGTACAAAATTGTAGTCCCAGTACGTACACACGTCATAACACTGAAATGATACTGGCAAGAAAAACGAAACTTAGCAGCTTGTTCTGTACACACACAATGCTCCTTTCTAGCACAGGAGATAAGGTGCGGCTCAGGAATGCAGGGGGGGTGTCAGCACCCTCCAAGGTCGCCTATTCAGATGGCGTTGCTACGTGCAAGCTGGTCTTGTATAGGCCTTGCAAACTACTGTTACAAGCTATATATATATCTAATAGCCCCGCATTCTGTCTGTACATTAGTAAACAGCAAACTTGTCTTGTTAGTAAACAGTAAAACTGGATAAGGCACAAATGTCCAGTGCAGTAATAAGGTGTGGCCAAACAGCCAAAAGCAGAGGTAGAGTGCATAAGTAAAAGTCCATCAGTAGGCACAAAACATGAGGTTGTCCTGTTGCTCAGTAGTATTCAGGTAGTACCGGCGTTCCACTCCTTCAGTTAGGCCTTGTGAACAGAGAAATTCTGCACACACAAAAAGTTACAAATAAAAATGCAGAATTTTAAAATACTGTGTACAGAATTTCCAAAATATTTGTGCAGAATTTTTCATTTTGCACCAAATTCCCCCAGGAGTAATAGGTAAGATTCTTGCTATTTGAATCAGAGCATTAGTGCTACTGCTGTATGAAATGTTTGCTAAACATTACTTTGATAACATGAGAATCAGAATGATAAAAAAAAACAAACAAACCTTAGAGGAGCAGCTGCAAAGGTCAAACATTTACATCAGGCATGGATGCTATTCAAAAATACCATCCTGGAAGCCCAGACCAAATATATTCCATGTATTAAAAAAGGAGGCAGGAAGGCCAAACGACAGCCAGCATGGTTAAAAAGTGAGGCGAAGGAAGCTATTAGAGCTAAAAAAAATCCTTCAGAAAATGGAAGAAGGATCTGACTGAAAATAATAAGAAACAGTATAAGGAATGGCAAGTCAAATAGTCAAATGTAAAGCGCTGATAATGAAGGCAAACAGAGACTTTGAAAAGAAGGTTGCATTGAAGCCAAAAACTCATACCCCCCTTCCCCCATATTCAGTGCTATTTAACTGGCCAAGGCTCCTGGCTGGTTAAATAGCACTTAACTGGATATCCGTGAATATTCAGTGGGAGACACCTGGTTATCTCCTGCTGAAAACTCACGGTCAGTGCCTTAGCAGCTAACCGGTTACATGATCACATGATATAACTGGCTATCCGCGAATATTCAGTGCATCAGCGGCTAAGTTTGACATCCAAATTGGGCTGTCCAAATAGCAGGCTTATCTTTGGCTACTCTAAACTTAACTGGCCACTGCTGAATATTGGCTTGGCCGGTTACGTTTAGACTGGCCAAAAATAAACTGGATATTCAATGCTGGTCACCGGAAAGGGCCCGGCATTGAATATCCAGCCTCACCGCCAACTATGGCAGTTAGCCAGGCTGCCTCCTGTGGTCTGTATATCGGCCGCACTGTAAAAATGTTTTTAGGAATAATAGAAGCAAGATGCCGGTAAAAGAATCAGTTGGACCGCTAGATGACCGAGGGGTAAAAGGGGAACTCAGGGAAGACAAGGCCATAGCAGACAGATTAAATTCATTCTTTGCTTTGGTTTTTACTGAGGAAGATGTGGGAGAGATATCAGTGCCAGAAATGGTATTTAATGCTGATGAGTCAGAGAAACTGAAACAAATCTCTGTAAACCTGGAAGATGTAATGGGGCAATATGACAAATTGAAGAGTAGCAAATCGCCTGGACCAGTTGGTATATATCCCAGAGTACTGATAGAATTGAAGAATGAACTTGCAGAGCTATTGTTAATAATATGCAATTTATCTTTAAAATCAAGCATGGTACAGGAAGATTGGAGGGTGGCCAATGTAACGCCAATTTTTTAAAAGGGTTCAAGAGGTGATCTGGGAAATTATAGACCACTGAGTCCGACGTCGGTGCTGGGCAAAATGGTATCCCGCCTTCTGCGATGATGTATTTCCTGTTTCCGCGAGGGTGGGATACTGTGCGAGAGAAGGGAGAAGCTGGAGGCGAGCCCGCTGTGTTGTCCTCTTCATTGCCGTCGCTGCAACTGAAAGTAAAAGGGTTAAACACGCGCGAGGGGAAGGAACAGAGAGGAGGGCTGTTGGTCGGGGAGCTGAGGGCGGGAAGGAGGGACCATCGAAGAGCTGCCTGGCGCCGGCCCTGCGTTTGGGGGGGGCAATGCCCCTCTCGCCCCCCCAAACTACGCCCATGAGTGTCCCACTGTTTAACCTCCTTCCACCAGGTCTCAGAGATGCCTATTATATCTAATTTTTCATTTAGTGCAATATATTCTAAATCTCCCATCTTATTTTTTAGGCTCCTGGCATTCGCATATAGACATTTCAAACTATGTTTGTTGTTTGTATTTACATCATGCTCAGTACTTGACAGTATTAATTTGCAATCTGTTGTCTGATTTTTATTTTTATTTAAGGACACCTGATCTACTATGGTCTCTTTTGCAGCCTCACTATCAGGATACCCTATCTTCCCTGTTTTGGTGATATCTTTGAAAGATACCTTATCTCGAACCATGCGCTTTTGAGTGACTGTCAGCCTTCCCCCCATTTTTAGTTTCAAAGCTGCTCTATCTCCTTTTAAAATGCTGATGCCAGTAACCTGGTCCCACCCTGGTTAAGGTGGAGCCCATCCTTTCGAAATAGGCTCCCCCTTCCCCAGAATGTTGCCCAGTTGCTAACAAATCTAAAACCCTCTTCCCTGCACCATCGTCTCATCCACACATTAAGACTCTGGAGCCCTGCCTATCTCTTGGGCCCTGCATGTGGAATGGGTAGCATTTCAGAAAATGCTACCCTAGAGGTTCTGGATTTGAGCTTTCTACGTAAGAGCCTAAATTTGGCTTCCAGAACCTCTCTCCCACATTTTCCTATGTCATGGGTACCCACATGTACCAAGACAGCCGTCTTCTCCCCAGCACTATCTAAAATCCTATCTAGGTGACACGTGAGGTCCGCCATCTTCACACCAGGCAGGCAAGTCACCAGGCGATCCTCACATCCACCAACCACCCAGCTATCTATATGCCTAATGATCGAATCACCAACTACAACAGCTGTCCTAACCCTTCCCTCCCAGGCAGCACTTGGAGACATATCCTCGGTGCGAGAGGATAGTACATCCCCTGGTGGGCAGGTCCTGGCTACAGGAGTACTTCCTACTTCACCAGGGTGATGCTCTCTTTCTAGGAGACCTCCCTGGGGAACAGAGGAACTGAGTCCAATTCCCACTTCAGGCACAGGCAGCTCCTTGTGACTCTGGGCAAGTCACTTAACCCTCCATTGCCCCATGTAAGCCGCATTGAGCCTGCCACGAGTGGGAAAGCGCGGGTTACCAATGTAACAAAAAAAAAAAGGTAGCACAGGGGCTACCAGACTAGAGGTGGGACTTCTCTACAATATCCCTGTAGGTCTCCTCTATGTACCTCTCTGTCTCCCTCAGCTCCACCAAATCTGCTACTCTACCCTCAAGAGAACGGACACGTTCTCTGAGAGCTAGGAGCTCTTTGCATTGGACACACACATATGATGTCTCACCAACTGGGAGATAATCATACATGTGACACTCAATGCAAAAGACTGGATAGCACCCCTCTCGCTGCTGGACTGCTGACTTTATCTTAGTATTTTTGAGTTTTTCAATAATTTAAAACTTGCTACAGTATTAAAGATATTAGCCTAATATAAAAATATCTTTTGGTTTATATTGTATATTGTATGATTTATTTAGTGTTTCCTTCTTAGATCATAATGAAATGTATTTAAAACTCTGTAAGAGCACTCCTTGCTTGTTACCCTAATTACAATAACTGACTATAAATGTGGATAATGGTGAGCCGGTTGATAATATGTATCTGGAGTTTCAAAAGACATTTGACAAAGTAGGTCATGAAAGACTCCTGAGGAAATTAGAACATGGGATAAGAGGTAATATCCTATTGTGGATTAAAAACTGGTTAAAAGATAGAAAACAGAGAGTAGGGTTAAATGGTCAGCATTCTCAGTGGAGAAAAGAGTAGATAGTGGGGTTCATCAAGGGTCTGTGTTGGGAGCGCTGCTTTTTAACATATTTATAAATGATCTAGAGATGGGAATAAACTAGTGAGGTAATTAAATTTGCTGATGACACAAAGTTGTTAAATCACAACAGGATTGTGAAAAATTACAAGAGCACCTTATAAGACTGGGTATCCAAATGGCAGATGACGTTTCATGTGAGCAAGTGCAAAGTGATGCATGTGGGAAAAAGGAACCCAAACTATAGTTAAGTTATGCAAGGTTCCACATTAGGAGCCCCCACCTAGGAAACGGATCTAGGTGTCATCATTGATGACACGTTGAAACCCTCTGCTCAGTGTGCAGTGGTGGCTAAGAAAGCAAATAGAATGTTAGGAATTATTAGTAAAAGAATGGAAAACAAAAATAAGAATGCTATAATGTTTTTGTATTGCTCCATGGTATGACTACACCTCGAATACTGTGTGCAATTCTGGTCACTGCATCTCAAAAAAGATATAGTGGAATTAGAAAAGGTACAGAGAAAGGCAATGAAAATGATAAAGGGGATGGGACGAGCTAGGGCTCTTCAGCTTGGAGAAGAGATGGCTGAGGGGAGATATGATAGAGGTCTATAAAATACTGAATGGAATGGAACAGGTAGATGTGAATCACTTGTTTACTCTTTCCAAATATACTAGGACTAGGGGGCACGCAATGAAGCTACTAAGTAGTAAATTTAAAACAAATCAGAGAAAATATGTCTTCACTCGACGTGTAATTAAATTCTGGAATTTGTTGCTAGTGAATGTGGTAAAAGCAGTTAGCTTAGCAGGGTTCAAAAAAAGGTTTAGATAATTTCCTAAAAGAAGAGTCCATAAGCCATTATTAAGATGGACTTGGGAAAATCCACTGCTTATTTCTATGATAAACAGCATGAAATCTGTTTTACTGTTCTGGGATCTTGCCAGGTACTTGTGACCTGGATTGGCCACTTTTGGAAAGAGTACTGGGCTTGATGGACCTTCATGCAGTTCCAGTATGGCAATACTTATATTCTTATGTAATAATTGTATTGTGACTTCCATGGAGAAATGTCCTAATTATGATCTGCACTTGTTGGGGGGGGGGGGGGGGGGGCAGGTTGGACTATTGTGGATGCAGAGCATGGTTACATTTAACTCATAAGAACTACTATATTGTGTCAGAACATAGGTCCCTGAGGGTCATATATGCAGTGTGTCATATATAATATGAGCAGCGTCCACCTGGAGCATTCTAACTGAAAAAAGGTTGAGAATCATTGCCATAGAGTCTCTACAGCATTTAGAAAGAAAAACATGCATATCTTTCCAAATTTATACCCCAGATGCACCAGTAGAAAATCTCACTCATTGCCTTCAGTAGTCATTGTGGTGATGAATGTCACACATTGGGATGGGCATGGGCTGCCCTTTTCATATTGTTGTGGTGCATCAGTCTCTTTTGGTTCCACCAAGACTTGTGCCAGCTGCTTCTTTCTACTACCTGCTTGATCTGGCACCACTAAATCAGTTAGAGTGGGGAGTTCCTTTCTTTGCTCCAGCTGCTCTGGCTGCCGGCACCACACAGCTGCAAAAATCAGAGAGAATTTATTTTCTGTTTCATGTGTGGTATGCAAGTATTTGTTCTCTACTTTCAGTTCCTGCATGGTGCAGGCAGCTAGAGTGGCTTGAGCTTCCTTCTCTTCAGTGCATTTAATAGTGCTGGGCAGGTAGAAGGGGGGTGATGAGACCAGTCTGATGCTGGGACTGGGTAAAGGGGAAGGGAGATTGTGTTGCTGTCACTGATTTGACACCAGAGTTTTTATGTTGAGTTGTAAAGTGAAACATTCTATTTCTGTTCTGCATCTTTTGTTGGGAGAATTTTATTGGTTGACCTGGGAATGCTCCATGAATGAATAATTAATATTCTCTGTGAGTACTTGTGCTCCTCACACCAAGCCTCAGAGGCATGCAGCTAGGTCCTGTTGGCCACCAGCAAAAGAAAGGTCAACCCTGGTACATAAGTACATAAGTATTGCCATACTGGGACAGACCAAAGGTCCATCAAGCCCAGCATCCAATTTCCAACAGTGGTCAATCCAGGTCACAAATACCTGGCAAGATCCCAAAAAAGTACAAAACATTTTATACTGCTTATCCCAGAAATAGTGGATTTTCCCCAAGTCCAATTTAATAACGGTCTATGGACTTTTCCTTTAGGAAACCGTCCAAACCTTTTTTAAACTCTGCTAAGCTAACCGCCTTTACCACATTCTCTGGCAACAAATTCCAGAATTTAATTACACATTGAGTGAAGAAACATTTTCTTCGATTCCTTTTAAATTTGCTACTTTGTAGCTTCATCGCATGCCTCCTAGTCCTAGTATTTTTGGAAAGCGTCAACAGACACTTCAACCCTACCCGTTCAACTCCACTCATTATTTTATAGACCTCTATCATATCTCCCCTCAGCCGCCTTTTCTCCAAGCTGAAGAGCCCTAGCCGCTTTAGCCTTTCCTCATAGGGAAGTCGTCCCATCCCCTTTATCATTTTTGTCGCCCTTCTCTGCACCTTTTCTAATTCCACTATATCTTTTTTGAGATGCGGTGACCAGAATTGAACACAATATTCGAGGTGTGGTTGCACCATGGAGCAATACAAAGGCATTATAACATCCTCATTTTTGTTTTCCATTCCTTTCCTAATAATACCTAACATTCTATTTGCTTTCTTAGTCACAGCAGCACACTGCGCAGAAGGTTTCAACATATCATCAACGATGGTGGAATGAACGAGACATTTTTCTTTTATGTGTAGTTTGACTCCATTAGGCTGTTCCACTTTGGGCTTTTTGTGCATATAATATATAAATATATATATATGGTTTATATATTTTCATGATTTTTCAATAAACCTAATTGTTGGGCTCCTGTCAGTTTCTAGTTTTCTATCACTCCCAACCACCTTAGGAAAATTGTAGCTCTGAAGAGGAAGTTTAGGGGGGCAGAATGCTGGGGGGATGAGGGTGCCATTTCATCCCTCACCTCAGGCACCAGACTGCCTTGGGCCACCCCTGGTGCCAGATACAATTTGAGCAGACTGGATGGACTATGCAGGTTGTATTTGCTGACATTTACTATGTTACTGCACACACCCAGTTGTAGAATACATAGAGCAAACGGGCAGGCTGAATGTGTTCTGGGAGCATGGCTGCAAGTACATACAGATGACATGTATAGGCCTCCACCTTCCCCCTCCCCCTGAAACATGTATTCCTTCCCTTTCTATGAGCATTCCATCTGCTTTCTTCCGCTAATCTCCATGATCCTATCCTCTACTGCTCTCCATTCCCCTATTTATTTTATTTCATTTATTTGGTATTTGGTGTACTGCCTATGGCCTGAGCATCAAAGAAAAGTACAAATCTCAGTAAAAATATTGCAACAGACTCAACGTTAACCACAGTAATTCCCTTTGGAGAAATCCCCTCAGTTTATCCACATCTAATTTCCCAAGGGATTATACTCTGCCCCTAGTGAGGAAAAGATGACTTTCCTGGTTCCATCACAGGGAATCATCTTCCCTTGTCCTCAAGGGCCAAACCCTTTTTCTAACCTTATTTTTCTCCAAGGACAAAGAAGGAACCTTTATCATTTACATCCCACAAATCCCAACCACAATTTCCTCAGCCAGATACAAACTAACTCATTTGTCTTAACCAGTTCAATTTAACAACATTGCAATCACATTTCCAATTACCATATCATCATTATCCAACCAGTAGGTATCTCTCTCCCAACTCAACAGTTTGATATCTTTATTTATCCTTCACAGATCCCTATTATCAATAATAGTCCACAGCTATAGTGACCCATTACAAGATCTTCAAATTACACAGGATTTTTTACCCTCACCCATACCATTTAGGGTCAAGCTTCCTCACCAGGGCTCTCCCTGGTAAAATTTGGGTCACACAGAGAAGGTTTCTACAGTAGTTTGATTCCACAACCTCCACATAGTGTTTGTGGATGGACCTCCCCACCAGCCAGTCTCTGTACTGGGCATTTAAGTGTACTCTCACCACGGGATCCTCAGGTCTGTGGACAGGGTAAGTAGGGTCCAGGCGCATGCAGTGGAATATTTCCTCTTAGACCCAAGTCTCCCTTTGAACTTCTACCAAGCTCATTACTTGGAATGGGATGTATGGGTACCAGAGCCGTCCCATACCAACTGCTTTAAGTAGCAGTCTAGTTGGCTCAGTTTCGGCAACCCCTGTCCCCCCCCCCCCCCCCCCCCCCCCCACCAAAGGATTGCAGTGGTATTCTGGAGGCAGCGATGTACTTAGTCTCTTCTCCTTGATTTCTTCACCAGTAGCTCGAATAACATGGGAACAGTTTCTCCACTTCAGTCAAAGTCTCCCAGATAACTTGCAAAGTTGTGGTAGCAGGACACACTGAAAAGTAATGCAGTAATAACACACCTGCAGTTTCCTGGGATATAACTTGCAAGGATCCCGCTTCTTCACCAAGTGTCACCATCTCTACCTCCTGTAGAGCTCATGGAGGCTGCTCCAACATTGAAGAAACCACAGTCTGGATAGTTGCAGCCTGCAGTTCTCCCGGAATTGGAGCTGCTCCAGTTTCCACACCTCCAAGGGATCTGGCTCCAACCATTTTGGTAGGTACTCGAGTTCCTTCTGCAACTATGTCCAGAAGGCTAGAATGTAGTGATTGCGGCTCCTGTGGGGGTTATTTCCAAGCTAAAGACGATCTACTACTAATTGTCTTATCTATTGTGAAGACCAACCTCAACTCCTTCACAGATGGAATGATCGAGCAAAGCTCAATTGGGAATGGGAAGCTCTTGCTGGGTAATATGGAGCTGCAAAATTAGAAATATATTTTGGCCCAGTTCTATGCAAAATTTTAAATGTAAGCAATTTAAACATTTTCCAGAAATCCAAGAGCATCTACTGTAGGGAGATCTAAGAAGGGCTATCTCTTTCTCACCTTTCACCCTGACAAGTCGCCTTAGCAGAGGTGGTATAACAGCTGCATTCTACTCAGATTTTTCTCAGGTAATCCTAAATATGGGAGGTTACGGGAATCAGGGTGTGAAACTTGCTTCAAATCATTTTCCTTTGACAGAAAACAAATCTGTCTTATCGTATGTAATTTCAAAAACTGATTTCTTGAAAAGGTTCAACACCTGGGCTTCTAGAGATAACATTGAATCAATAAAAATCTCCTGTAGTTGAATATTTATCCCTCCAATATTCACCTATCCAGACAGCTAATCATCCTCTTCCCCTGTTCCTTCCCCAGCCTTCATGTCTCCATCACCTACTAGCCCTTCTCGCTTTCATCCCCTACTCATCTCAGCCTCAAACCTAGTGCTTCTAGAGCATCTCTTCCCTATCATCCCCCTCCACTTTCTATCTCACTTCTCACCACCCAGCCTCCTTCTCTCCTTACCCTGTTTAACTCTATCCTATCCCCCCTCCACACACACACACACATACAGAGTAGTGGCAGCCCCTGGGAAGTTAAAGAGCAAAATGACCTTTTAACTTAGAGAGGGAAACAGAGAAAATGACACCAAATAAAAATCATACTGTCTATCCAGTCTGCCATCCACACCACCTGCTCACGTCTGCAATCCCTTCCTTTCTTTCAGAGACCCTGTGCTTGTCTCAAACTTTCTTGAATCAAGATACAGTCTTCACCTCTGCCACCTCCACCAGAAGGCTGTTTCACACATTCACCACCCTTTCTGTAAAGAAATATTTTCTTAGATTACTACTGAGTCTGCCCCCTTTCACCTTCATCCAATGAGCTTCTTATAGCTCCTTCCCTGAGATAATATTTAACCATCTCTCTAACCTCATGTGCAACATTCTTTAAATCTGTCACCTTACTTTCTAACTCTTCCTACTTCCTCTACCGATTAAGAGAAAGTTGCACGTGAGGTCAGAGAGATGGCTAAATATTATCTCAGCTAGGTTAGGAGTGGATAAACACGTCCTGCTGCAGTATGTGCAGCCTGAGTCACTCCTTTTGTATGTGAGTGAGACTAACAAGTTAGTTACTTCTTCCATTAAAGGCTTGAAGAACCAAGCTTTCACCTGCTTCCTGAAGTAGAGATAGTCTTGTGTTAAGCGCAGCCTTTCAGGCAATGCATTCCAGAGTATGGGGGCAACTCCAGAGAAGGCTCGCTTGTAGGTATCACATCGTGTAATGTCTTTTGGAGAGGGTGTAGTTAGTGAAAGTCCTTGGGAGGACCTTAGTGTCCTTGGCGGTGTGTGGAGGATCATCCTATTCTTCAGATACTCAGGGCCATTTCCTTTCAGGGCCTTGAAGATCAGACATAGAGTTTTAAATTTAGCCCTGTATTGTACTGGTAGCCAACGAAGGTTTAGCAAAAATGGTGTGATGTGGTTGTTTTGCCAAACTAAAAGAAGGGACGTATATAAAGCTAAGATACTAAATAATTATAATTTATTACACTGTATACACACTCTGTAAATAGCAATATACAGTAAAAATGTATATATATGTAGATATATATAACTTACATCATCATCAGAGGAACATTCTTCATCCTTCCACTTCAGGCTGTAGAAGCCCCAAAGACAGCTGGGCAGATCGGAAAAACCCCGGGCATCACATCTGCCCCACTGGAGAGCTTCTATCCAACTGTGGAAAGTCCCCAGCCTTATGAACAATCTTTGCACAATAATGGCAGACATCCAAACTCCTTACATGAGTCTCATGGGTTGGCCAAACCACTATGAAATCATGCAGGAATCCAGCTATTGGGTCAAAACTGTGCAAAACAAGTTCAGACCAAGTTCATGTATTATGCTGAGTTCAAGACTAGTTCATGTGTTATGCTGGGGTCACGCAGTCACCATTTGAGCCAAAATACAGCAATACAGTGGTCATGTCACTTGCAACCTTCTCTGAGTCTTGCTGCTGCATTCTGAATCAAATGGAGCTGATGCAGGCGCTTTGTAGTCAGACCATTTTGTATAGTGCATTGCAGTAATACAGTCTTGATGTTATCATGGCATGCACAACTGGGATAAGATTTACCTTCTTGATGTAAGGAGAGAGGCAGTGTAGCTGTCGCAAATAGTAGAAGCAGCTCTTGAAGGTTGCTTGAATTTGGGGAATCAGAGTAAGTGTTGAATCTAACTGTAATCCAAGGTTCCTGACTTGTGATTTGAGGGGAGTTTGTACTTCCTAAAAGGAATTTTGATGTCAGGTATGTATTCACTTGTGTTAGGGAACCCGAGAAGCTCAGTTTTACTTGTTGTGTTTAGCTCATTCTTGAATTGAAGCTTGGAAGATTGGCAAGCATAAATGGGCGAGGCAATGTCTGAGCACAACTTTACAGTATTCTATAAGTTGTATGCTGAAGTGGGGGACATGCTGATGTCCCACCCATGTGTCCACCCCTAGCAGTTACATGCTACATTACATAAATGCGATTTTATAGAATAGTGCTTATGGTGATTGTGCACATTGGTGGCGCTTTTTTTACTATATTTAAGCATGCATTGAAGCAGGGGTGCACTGAGGGTGGTCTGGGCCCTCTGCCCGGCCACTGCCCAACACCCCCCTGCCAACGCAGCCACAGCCGACGCCCCTGCTGTCCCAGTCCTACCTGAGGGGTGCTGGCAGTCTGGTGGCCTCTGTGGCAGCTGAAACTTCCCGCGATAGTCTTGCAGATCTCGACAGTCTCAGGGGACTTCCAAAGGGAGTCTTGGCCACCATTTTTAAAATACGGTGCTGCAAGGTGGGGAGGAATAGTGGCAGATCAGCAAGCAGGGCAGGAAAGAACATTTTCTTCCCCCCCCCCCCCCCCCCCCCACTGAAGCTGCTAGATCACCAGCAGCACACCGAGCATCCAGGCATCCGGGCAGAGCCTCTGGGCCCTCGGGCACTGCCCGGTTGCCCGGTCACTCCACCCCTGCATTGAAAGTACACAGCTATAGAATTGCCCTGTTAGAAAATACCAACTGGCTTAAAAGTATGTGCGATGACATGGTGGTGCATACACTTCAGGTCCTCCGCATCCCTGTTATTGTGAAATACAATATTCAGCTTGTGACAGATTCCAACTCATGATTTTTTTTTGTTTTATATAGGCACTGAGGCATTGTCCTGCCACACCAAAGAGATTCCTTCAGCATTTCAGAACCTCTCTGACCCGCATCTCCACTTCCTCTGTGGTAAAGTTACCCTTTCGGTCAAACCTGTTGCTTAGGAGCCATTATAATGTTACCTATGGCTATGGCACAAGTGTCAGAGATTGTAAAACAGCAAGCTGCATGCTTATATATGCATTAGAAAAACATCAGGGCGGAAGGGCTGAAAACCTTGATCAGCATGTGGATATTTCTGATATTGCTGGCAGCTGTGAACCGTTAAAGCCCATGACTCCCTAATTCTATAAATGTCGCCATAAATTGAACATGCAATTCCCAGGCATACACGCTATTCTATAAACCGCGTCTAACTTTAAGCCCGGCTAATGGAATAGCGTTTTTTCGGTGCAAATCTTTTGGTGCCATATATAGAATCTAGCCCTAAACGTGTATGCCTGCCATTTTACAATTGGGGGGAAATTCTATAAACAGTGCTCAAAAATCAGCCGGTTCCTGCACCCAACTGTCACGTTTTGGGATGAGTGAGTCCTTGGACCACGGTGGAACAGTGCTGCCTGCCTGCCCAGGGGACAGACAGACTGTAGCAAGCGGTGGACAAGTCCCTGCAGAAGGGATTGCTCCAGTAGAGGCGTCGAGGGAAGCAGGAAGCTTTACCCGGAACTGGAAGCTAAAGCTATGCTTGAAGCAGAGGCTGTGCTGGAGCTGGAACCAGGACTGGAAGCAGGAGCTGTGCTGGACCTGGAACCAAGGCTGGAAACAGACACTGTGCAGGACACAATGGAACCAGGATGACCTGTTACAAGGCAAAAAAGGCAGAGGGCAGTGACTGCAGAAGAAGGCCCAGGGTGATGATGTCAGCGAGGGGTGGGTCCGAGCAGCGCCAGTCCGAAACCAGGCTCCCCAAACGAACATGCACAGCAGCCAGCAGGCCGGAGGAGAAAGCAGTGCACAAGGCGGTCGGGTACGTCACATGGGACCCTGACACAGAGGTAAGGGAGCACAGGGGCAACCGTGACACCAGCTCGAGTGCCAGATTATGCATGCTGAAACCTGGTGTAAACCCTGACATGCAAGTTGGGCGCAGAGACCGAATATTCTATAGGACTGCATACAACTTTTCAGAATGCCCCTGACCCACCCATGCCCCTCCCATGGCCATGCCCCCCTTTCAGCTGTGTGCTATGGGATTTAGGTGCCCAGCATTATAGAACAGTGTGCAGCCAGATGTGTGTTCAAATCCTAATGGTGTCAATTAATGTCAATAATTGGCTGATAGCATCCAATTATTGATGGTTAACAACTCGTTAGCCAAATAAGTTGCAAGCACATCTCAGGAGTGTGCCCAAATTTGAGCACCATATATAGAATCCGGGGTCAGCATATAAACAGTCAAACCCATTTAATGTCACTTCAGTTAATATCATGCCCTGCATAATATCACAGCCTTTTCTATCCCCTGTCAGCACCCACGTTTTCAAGTTTACCTCTTTTATTGTATTTATGTTTATTCTTGGTTATTTTACTATTGTTATGCTGTTAAAATTGTAAGTTTTATGTTAAACAGTACCTGCTGTACACCACCTTGGGTGAATCTCTTCATAAAGGCAGTTAATAAATCCCAATAAATAAATAAATAATTTGTAACTAGCAAGGACTTATTCTGCCTATTGTCACTCTGCGTAATGTCACATATCAGTTAACGTCAACAATTTTAGCTGCTTGGTGATTCAAAATCTACCACTTAATGTCACAGTGAGGATCCATGCCACTAAACAGCCAATCACAATGCGCTTCTTTATCACGTGACAGATTCTAGTTCAGCTGCAGCTTCATGCAGACTCCGACTAGCAGCGACGACCTATCAGTCTGCCCATGCACTAGGGGCATAGCCAGACTTGCGGGAGGGCAGTCCAGAGCCCGAGGTGGAAACAGGATACTGGACTTGATGGGCCTTCGGTCTGTCCCAATATGGCAACACTTACATTCTTATGTAGATGTTGGTAACAGCAGGAAATATAACATTAGGGACATGTTAGTTTGGGTGTGCAATAACTACCAAAGAACAACATATGTACCATTTCCAGACTTTCCGGGGACACACTGTGCATGTGGGCCTTCCCCTGAACCTGTTGCAAGCACACTCCTGAGATGTGCTTGCAACTTATTTGTTCAGGGGCATAGCCAGACTTCAGCGGGAGGGGGGTCCAGAGCCCGAGGTGAGGGGGCATATTTTAGCCCCCTCCCCGGCGCCGCCAACCCCCCCCCCCCCGCCCGCCATTTTTGACCTCCCCACTGCCACCCCCCACCCCCCCCCCCAGCGCCAACCCTTTCGACCCCTTCTTCCCGCCACCGCCAACCCTCCCCCACCATCGGGTACCTTTGCTGGCGGGGGTCCCCAGCCCCCGCCAGCCGAAGTCCTCTTCTCCAGCGCAGCAGCATTGTTGATCTGCAAGGGCAGGCTTCTGTTTCTGTGAGTTGGGGACCCCCACCAGCAAAGGTACCAGGCGGCAGCAGCGGCAGCAGCGAGGGAGGGTTGTGGCAGGGGGGGGGGGTCGAAGGGGTTGGTGGCGGGGGGGCCAGGGCCAAATCCACAGGGGCCCATGCCCCCGTGGCCCCACGTAGCTACGCCCCTGCCATGCACATTAAAAGTCTGGTATTGACTTTCCACTGTGTCAAAACTAGTTAACAAGTGGGACAAAATAATAAAGGATTTTCATTCATCACTAGCTGTAAGCACATGTGGACTAGCCTGTACATGAATGTTGAAGAGACACTGTTAAAGTGGTTTAAACAGATCCGCACTGCACAACTTCTGGTAAGTGGGCCAATGCTTACAGAGATTTCTAAATGTATGGCTAAAGAGATGGAGTTACCTGAATGGAAGTGTTCCAATGGATTCCTCGAACGCTTAAAAAAAAAAAGCTCCTGGTGAATGTGCTACTGATGAGCAGGAAGCAGTGAGCGCTTGGTTTTCCCGTTTCCCAAAAGTAATGGAGGGTTACCGACCCGATGATGTGTTCAACATGGTTGAAACTGGCGTCCTTTACAAACTGTTACCAGACCGAACGCTGTGCTTCAAAAAGGAGAAGTGCCATGGTGGAAAAAGAGCTAAAGACCACCTCACAGCTGCAATTTCCTGCAACGTGTCTAACATTGAAAAGTGCCCACTGTTTGTAATCAGTAAATCACAAAATCCACGTTGTTTCAAAAACGTTAAAAGCCTTCCGATGACCTACAAGACAAGCAAACACACACGGATGACTAGAGAACTGTTTGAAGATTGGTGGTTTCATTTGACAAAAAATGAAACAAAGGAAGAGGAAGGTCCTGTTATTTGTGGACAATTGCCCAGCGCACACCTTTACCTAAACTGAACGACGAGGAGTGGTCTGCAATTTCGGACAGTCCAGTGACCTTCGAACAATTTGTAACTGCTAATGATGAACTGATTTCAACTGAAACACAGTCCATTGAAGAAATCGCTGCAAGTTGCTGTAAAAACAATGACGACTGTGCTCTGGAGGATGCAGAATGTGTTGAAGAAGATGAAATGGATGATACAACCTTTAAAGAAACGACCACTGTTACCCAGTCTGTGACTCTTTTGAAACAGTACATGCTTTTATTGGTAGTTTGACAGATGTGCAGGAGGATGTTTTCAGTGCTGTGGCTTGCATTCAGGACTTCTTAATTAGCAGGCCTGTGAATCTCACACAGTGTAAAATCATGCACTTTTTTTCTGTTACAGATTGGTGTATTTGAATTGAAAGTTACCACCCTTTCGTGAACTGTATACTTTGTTGAATAAAAGATGTGATACTAAACAAACCTGTACATCTGTCTTCTCTGCTTTTCGTGTGCTGTTAATGCCTACTCCTCTTAATGTCAACTCCGCTTAATGTCACATGCTTTTTAACAGTTCCTTGAATGTGATTTAAGCGGGTTTGACTGTATGTTGAGATGAAATACATGTGTTTAGTGTTAATTCTGCTGTTGTGCTTAGACATTTTGAGCCCTGGCTTTCTTATCTCGGCCAACAGGTGCACACCATCAATTGGCTGGGCAAAATAGCAGTGTCAGTAACATTCACTACATCTGTGTGCTGTGCACTCTAATGGGCAACCGTTACCAGGAATCTACTGAAGAAGGCAGCCTGGGGGGGGGGGGGGGGGGGGGGGGATTTTTTTTTTTTTCAAATCCAGGCTGTGCCCAGAGATGTGGCTGCACTTTCTTTGGGAAGACAGATTACAGGGGGGGAAGTTATCAACATGGGCTATCATTAAGATGTGTTACTTTAGCATTAACTCATGTTATTTTAACACAGGTCTCATTTTATGCAATGAGACCTAGCTACTAATTACCCAGGTTATAAAAAAAAAAAAAAAAACACCTATATAATCACCTATTTGCCCTCTTCAACCAGACCCCTTTATAAAATTACCCTCTCAATGGAGAGCTGTAGATCCCTGGCTTACGTTCCTACCTGCCTCAGGAGCCGATTCTCAAAGCCTACCGCCAGTGTTACAGTCAGTTAGCGCCGGAATAGCGCTCATATTAACGTGTGCACAATGTTCAAGGGGCTTTAGCATAGGAAACAATGTACACACCAAAGATGGCCGCAAATTGGCCTCCTCAGTACCTCCCCACTGTCATCTCTCCCTGCATTCCTCCCCGGGAACTCCGTTCACTGGGTAAATTATCTGCACCCTTCTCCTCCACTGCTAACTCCAGACTCCGTTCCTTTTATCTTGCTGCACCATATGCCTGGAATAGACTTCCTCAGCTGGTACGTCAAGCTCCATCTCTGGCCATCTTCAAATCTAAGCTAAAAGCCCACCTTTTTGATGCTGCTTTTAACTCCTAACCATTAATCACTTGTTCAGAATTCTTATTATATCATCCTCACTTTAATATTCCCTTATCTCTTGTTTGTCCTGTTTGTCTGTCCTAATTAGATTGTAAGCTCCGTCGAGCAGGGACTGTCTCTTCATGTTCAAGTGTACAGCGCTGCGTACGTCTAGTAGCGCTATAGAAATGATAAGTAGTAGTAGTAGTAAATGTACTCAAGTGGATGTTAATGAGGTCATTTGGTATTCCCTTCCAATGCTCAGATAACAGCACAGAAACAAATGCTGCCCTTAATGCTGGAAACTTACCGCCAGCTCAGGGGTGGCATTGAAGGTTTTGAAGAGAGGATTTCTTCAAAATTGTTTGCTTTAAACTGCCAGTTTGGTCTGCTTTTAGAAACGGAAGGAAGCACATTCAGCCTCTAAATGCTGATAGTGAGAAAAAAGTGTGTGCAACTTTGAGCAAAACAGAAAGTGCAAACACCCATTGCCACCGTTCTTCTGTGCTTAAATATGAGCCTCTCAAGAGAAAATAATTTTTGAAATGCTTATATGTAAAGGTGCAGAAGAATTTTGCCGATGTGTGCCTACTACTACTACTATAGCGCTACTAGATGTACACTGGACATGAAGAGACAGTCCCTGCTCGACAGAGCTTACAATCTAATTAAGACAGACAAACAGGACAAATAAGGGATAAGGACAAAGAGTAGCAACATTCCGTGCGGAATCCCAAAGAGTAGCAAGATTCCAGAATCCCAAACACTACTGCTACTACTACTTACCATTTCTATAGTGCTACTAGATGTATGTAGCGCTCTACACTGGACATGTAGAAACAGTCCCTGCTCGACAGAGCTTACAATCTAATTAAGACAGACAAACAGGACAAATAAGGGATAAGGACAAAGAGTAGCAACATTCAGTGCGGAATCCCAAAGAGTAGCAAGATTCCAGAATCCCAAACACTACTGCTACTACTACTTACCATTTCTATAGTGCTACTAGATGTATGTAGCGCTCTACACTGGACATGTAGAAACAGTCCCTGCTCGACAGAGCTTACAATCTAATTAGGACAGACACACAGGACAAATAAGGGATAAGGGAATTACTAAGGTGGGTACTGAACGAGTAGAGTTAAGCATCAAAAAGGTGGGCTTTTAACCTAGATTTGAAGATGGCCAGAGACGGAGCTTGACCTACCGGCTCAGGAAGTCTATTCCAGGCATATGGTTCAATAAGATAAAAGGAACGGAGTCTGGAGGTAGCAGTGGAGGAGAAGGGTACAGATAAGAGAGATTTACCCAGTGAAGGGAGTTCCTGGGGAGGAGTGTAGGGAGATATAAGAGGTAGCGAGAGGCTGCAGAATAAATGCACTTGTAAGTCAAAAAGAGAAGTTTGAACTGTATGTGGAAACGGAGAGGGAGCCAATGAAGTGACTTGAGGAGAGGGCTAATATGAGCACAGCGACAGTGGTTGACGGACAGAAGCCAGAGGGTGGTGGTGAATGGAATTCGCTCGGAGGAGGGAAAGTTGAGTAGTGGTGTGCCTCACGGATCGGTGCTGGGTCCGATTCTGTTCAATATATTTGTGAGTGACATTGCCGAAGGGTTAGAAGGTAAAGTTTGCCTATTTGCGGATGATACTAAGATCTGTAACAGAGTGGACACCCGGGAGGGAGTGGAAAACATGAAAAAGAATCTGAGGAAGCTAGAAGAATGGTCTAAGGTTTGGCAATTAAAATTCAATGCGAAGAAATGCAAAGTGATGCACTTAGGGAATAGAAATCCTCGGGAGATGTATGTGTTAGGCGGGGAGAATCTGATAGGTACGGACGGGGAGAGGGATCTTGGGGTGATAGTATCTGAGGATCTGAAGGCGACGAAACAGTGTGACAAGGCAGTGGCCATAGCTAGAAGGTTGTTAGGCTGTATAGAGAGAGGTGTGACCAGCAGAAGAAAGGAGGTGTTGATGCCCCTGTATAAGTCGTTGGTGAGGCCCCCACCTAGAGTATTGTGTTCAGTTTTGGAGGCCGTACCTTGCGAAGGATGTAAAAAGAATTGAAGCGGTGCAAAGAAAAGCTACGAGAATGGTAAGGGATTTGCGTTACAAGACGTATGAGGAGAGACTTGATGACCTGAACATGTATACTCTGGAAGAAAGGAGAAACAGGGGTGATATGATACAGACGTTCAAATATTTGAAAAGTATTAATCCACAAACGAACCTTTTCCGGAGGTGCGAAGGCGGTAGAACGAGAGGACATGAAATGAGATTCAAGGGGGGCAGACTCAAGAAAAATGTCAGGAAGTATTTTTTCACGGAGAGAGTAGTGGATGCTTGGAGATTTCTTTATTTACAGCAACGAATAACAAAATACAGAAATCATATAAATACCAATATTCACATGCCTAACACAAACCATTCTATCACCAAAACAATCCCTTCTGCCCCTATACATATATACACCCCTCCCCCTCCCTTTTCCCCCCCTTATTCCCCCCCTAAAATTACAACCAACACAACATCACAGTAACTATAATCATAAGGCCTTTAACCTCACATGCTTCCACCACAAGGACACCATCTGTGAATCCCTCTCCACTCTTTCCCATTGCGCCACTTGCTGTACAGCCCGCACCACATCCCAACTGACCTGTTCAATGGATCGATCTTCTTGGTGCAGGGATACCCGGCAACGAGCCATCCAAAGACAGAACCGGAGAATGAGCGAAATCAAGAACCCCGTCCCCGGATCCAGCTGACCTCTCTTGAATCGATATCCATACACCCAGTCCGCATACGTATAGGAACGGAACGTGGGGATCTGGAGGAGAGCAGAAACCCTGTCACCCACCCCCCGGGAAAAGGGACAGTCCTTCAAAAAGTGGTCCATGGTTTCTAACTTCCCCACACATTCCCCCCTTGGACAATTCCTGTCCTGGATCTTCCTATCTCTCAGATTCTCTCTGACATATAATTTGCCGTGTAGGGACAGCCAGGCAATGTCCCGATATTTAGCCGGAATCCTCTCCGAATTGATATTCCGTAGCCCTTGCCTCAGCACTTCCCCGGGAGCATCCCTAAGTACCAGAGGGGACGAGAACATCTGGGAGCGCACTCTCTCCACCCAGATTCCTCTCTTCCCATCCCTAATCTCCCCCACTAGAATCCCCCAGACCCGAACTAATTTTACTAACGTTTTATAGTACCCTACCCTTTCCGGAGCCCCTTTCCGCAATACCCCTACCCTCTCCCCTCTCCTCCACCCCACCCAAACCCTCTCCCACCACCCCAGCACACTACTCGCCCACCCTGGAGGAGCCTGACCCACCGCTCTCCCTAGATTAAAGTGCACAAACAAAGAACTAAAAAACAAAACCGGATTGATCATCCCTACCCCCCCCTCCTTCCTAGATAGATATGTGGTGTTTCGTTTGACTGGATTCAACCGATTGCCCCACAGCAGCTGGAAGAAAATGCTATACAACGAGGCATAGCACTTTTCAGGTACCAAACAAATGTAGCTGATGAACAAAAAGAGGGGCACCAAATGGGTCTTGATGAGTTTCACCCGATCTTCCATGGACATTTTCCACCTCTTCCACCTGTCCACCCGCCCCTTTGCTTCCTGAAGACAACGGTCCCAGTTGAATTTAGCATAATCTCCTATCTCAAAGTAAATCCCCAAAACCCTCATTCTATCCACCACCCCCGGGAAACCCCCTCCTAATTCAAACTGCTCCCCTACTGGCCCTAACCACAAACTGTTGCATTTGTGGATATTCACCCGTGACCCTGTATCCCCTGCGAAATCGTGGATGAACTCCAAAAGTTTATCCCCTTCTGCTTTGTTTGCCACCCACACAGTAATATCGTCTGCGTATGCCACCACCCGCAACTGTTCTCCCGTGCTTACCTCCACCCCCCTCAATCCTCCCACCCCACCCTGCTCCAGACGCCTAATAAAAGGGTCTATAGAAAATGCATACAGCAAAGGGCTTAAAGGGCACCCTTGCCGAACCCCTGCCGTCAGCTCAAATTCCCCCCCCTTTCCACCCATTGATCAATGGAAATGCATGTGCATGAGAATATAACAACCGTAATTGTGCCACCCAATCCCTAGGGAACCCGTAATACTCTAAAACCCGCCAGAGGAATCCCCATTGGACCCTGTCAAAGGCTTTTTCTTGGTCAAGCGCCACCATCAGCCACCCTGACCCCTCCTCCCGACTCCGCTCTAAACCTTCCCTCACCCATGCCGCAGCCTCCAGCACCCCTCTACCCGGCACCCCACAAGCCTGTGAGGCTGCCAACAAGTCCCCCGAGAATTGCCGCATACGCTTGAAGAGCATCTGCGCAAAGATCTTACGATCACAGTTTAGTAGCGCAATAGGCCTCCAGTTAGTTAACAGCTGCGGATCTTTGCCCTTACTTAACAAAATCAATGCAGACTCCAACAAGGATTTTGGAAGAGACCCCCTCTGACGTGCCTCTTCCCAGAGATCCAATAAAATCGGAGCCAGGCGCCTGCGAAACGTATGATAGAATTCTGCCGGCAGCCCGTCCGGCCCCGGAGATTTCCTCTTTCTCAGGGCCCCTATAGCCTCCTCAACCTCCTGCAGTGTCCAGGGGCACGAAAGGGCCTGGAGATGAGACCCCCAATTCCCCACCCCCGGAGTCCCTTCCACATACTGATCCATCCTCCCCCCATCCAAGTGCTGATCCGAAAAAAAACCCCTGAAGTGCTCTTCCACCACCTTCAATATTCCCTCTTTGGAATCCTGCATCACCCCCCTAGTATCCCTAAAACCCTCCACCACCCTATGCTCTCTTCTTTCCCTACAACAAACGAAGGGATCTGGGCTAATCAATTTACCAAAGTCCCTCTCATAAACTAAAGAGGAATACCGATCGTATTGAGTCTTCTCTAACAGAGACTGTAATTCTTGGATATCCTCTTTCCTCCCTCCCTTGGAAATCAAATAATCCTTCCTTTGCTTCAAGGCCATCCCCAAACGTGTCCTTTCCCTTCCCCTCCTCCGTGCCTGTCCCATGAAAAGGAAACGCGTCCGTTTTTTCACCACCTCCCACCATTCTCCTCTGGAGGGAAAGATCCCCCGTAAGGATAACTGGTCTTCTAAAAAATTCAAATATTTCTTTTGAGCCTCCTCATCCTGGACCCATCTTAAATTCATCCTCCACAACCCCCTACCTATCCTATGAGCCGCCGACCCCCCTACTTCCACAAGAAGCAGTTTATGGTCGGAAAAATCCACGTCCAGCAGGCGAGGCCCCCGCTGGCATACCCCTCTACGAACCAAAAACCGATCAATTCGGCTCCTACATCTCCCCCTGCTAAACGTGAATCCATCCTCATCTGGGAAATGTTCTATGTGAACATCTATCAGCCCCCCCTCTTTCATGATCCCGAGCAAGCGCACCCCATCATATGTCACCTGTACCTTAGTACCCCCACTATCCTGTTTCCTAATAATTAAATTGAAATCTCCCCCCCAAATTACCTGGCGTGCAGTAAACAAGTAAGGCCTGATCTTCCCTAATAACAAACTGCGCTCCTTCCTAGTCTGTGGCCCATAAAGATTAATAATTCGCAACGCCGTACCCTGCCATAATACGTCTACCACTAAACACCTCCCCACCCCGAGTTCCATCACACGCTGAATTTCCACCTTATGTGTCTTAAATAAAATCCCCACTCCCCCATATCGTTCCCCTGCCAGCCCCCACACCGAGGGTCCCCATCTCCAATCCCTGCGCGCCCTTCTCAGCTGCTCCAGGTTCTGCAAACGCGTTTCCTGAAGCAGAAAACAATCGGCCTTAACCTGAGAAAAGCACTCATAGGCCAAACACTGAGCTCTCTGGGAAGCCACACTCGCCACATTTAGGGTGGCGAACGTCAGAAGAAGCCCTGCCATACCCCCCATTAGGACTCATGCAACTCCTCACTCTCCTCCTTCCTTTGCATACTATCTACTCTCTGTGGCAACCTGCTACCCAGAATGTAATCCTCCTCTCCATTATCCCCTATCTCTGCCGCCCAGTCCCGTATCCCTGTATCCTGATCCCAACCTTCCCCTCCCCCCTCCCTCATACCTTTCTTCCTCCCTTTCTTCTTTTTAAACCCTACGGAATCCCCCCCTGCAACCTTCCCCTCTTGAACCTCTCCCCTCTGCACCCCCTCCCCCTCCTTTCCTACCTCTACATTACCGTCCTCTTGAGCTTGCTCCTGGCTAACCACCCCCTGCCCCATCCTCCTCTTACCCCCCCCTCCCTTCCCTACCGGAACCCCCTCCTCCTCCCCAACCTCAACATCTTCCACTTCCATCCCCCCCTCCTCGTCATGGGTACCCCTTCCCTTCCTACCTTGACTCCTTTCCCCCTTGACCTTTCCCCGACTCCTCTCCCCTCCTCCCTCTTCCTGAGGTCCCTTCTCCCCATCATCCCCCTTCCCCTGTATCTCTGCCCCCCCATCCTCTTCTTCCAAAATCTGAAATCGATTACCCCCCTGCCCCACCCCAGGCAACCCCTGTAATGTCAAACCCTTTCCCTTTGAAACCTTCCGTTTCTTTAATTTTGACACTTGAACCCACTCTCCCTTTCCCTCCTCCTCCTGTCCCCCTCTAGTCTCTAGACCCCCGCCCTCCTCTAACCGTAAACCCTCCTCTTCCCCCTGCAAACCACCCCTCCCCTGTACCCCCAAACCTCCCTCTCCTCCCCCTTCCTCCCAAGCCCTCCCAACCCCCAGACCCCCAGAACCCTGACCTAGATCCTGCCCCTCTCCCCGAATCATATTCCCCCTGCCCTCATCCCTCCTATTATGACGCGCCCTCGGGCAGTCTCTAAAGGCATGCCCCAGACCCCCGCACAAATTGCAACGGATAGAGGAACAATTTTCTGTATAGTGCTCCTTACTCCCGCACTTTACACACTGTTGTACTGGGCAAGACATACTATAATGGCGAAAGGATCCGCAACGGAAACACTGCCGTGGCTGTCCCTTGTAAAAACAGAGAATCCTGTCCCGGCCAATAAAAGCCGCAGAAGGAATGTGCTTGACCACTTGCCCTTCCTGTCTTAGCTTAACCCAAGCCCCCCACCCCCCTGCCCACACCCTACTTGGATCCGGGAGTTTGGATAACGGGGTTCTCAAATCCGCATGCCGCTGTAACCAGTAGGCCAGGTCTGCCCCTGAAATGGACTCGTTTCGTACCAATACAGTGACTTGCACCAAGTCAGGTCTACTAATAGGAATAACCACATAATTGCTCCAATCCCCCCTTCCTTTCACCCCCTCATACCTCTCCCAAAAGATTTCCATACCCCTCTGCGTTAGAAAACTAACATCGTACTCAGGCAAATTAACTGGGTGAATACAGGCATAGAAGTCCTCCGGCACAAACCCCAGGCCCATGACCATCCTCAAAACCGTCTCCCGAGAAGGCATAGCCCCCTCCCCCACCCATCTAATCTGCACCACATTCCTTCGTTTGGGGATTTGCCCCGCCCCTCTCCCTTCCCCCCCTTTCCCCCTTGATCCCTCCACAGACACTGGCCGCCCCCCCATCACCCCTCACCACCGCCGCAAAGGAAAGAGCACCCTGCCCCTCCCCCGCCCCCCTCACTTCTCCCCTACCCTTCTTCCCTTCCTCCGAATCCCGGCTCCCCACATCCCCCTCCCCCACCTTCCGACAAGAAAGCATACCCCTCTCTTGACCAAGACCCTCCCCCCGCCCCCCACCCTCCCCTCGCACACAGCCCCCCCTCAACCAGTTCAAACCCAGACCTTCAACTGGGACATCAGGAGCTTTAAAAATTAGTGCACTTTCAGAGCTTACTCTGGTCTGAGCAATTGGTCCAATGTCCTGCTCCATTCCATGCAACTCCTGTTCCAGTTCCTCTTTCTCCTGCTGATTCTCTATGTCCTGGGCTCCATACCCTAGCAGGTCCCCTGCAAACTTGGCTGCAGATTGAACAGAGATCTCTCCTGATTCTTCCTCCTGTCCGTCCTGACCTCGCGGGCAGACCTGCTCTGAGCCAAGCTGCACAGCTGATGATAATTGATCACCAGAAACTGCTGCCTCAATCAGAGCACCTTTGGAGTGCTCCTGCAGTTGGAAGCCTGCTGGTTTTTGCTTCTCTTGCAATCTCTCCACACAGGTAAGTTCAATACTTTTTTCCACACCCTGTTCTTCTTCCCCACTAGTGGGTACTGAAAAAGTGTCCTGGGTGGAAAACCTGTCTCCATCCGTTTCAATAATATGAAAGTGTTGTAACTTTGTGTCTTTTCCTTTCTGTTCTACCGGAATACCTGAGGCCAAACAATCCGCCCCTCCCCCTTCTCCTGGAGCTGTATCCAACCGGAGTACTCCCTCTTCCCTTGGGCTCATCAGGGCTTTCATAGTTTGCAATGTACTTTGACTGTTTGGACTTTGTACAATCTCTGTTACCAACTGCCTTTTGTGAAACAATGTTCCTGAGCTTAAACTGGTAGATTCCTGTGCTGGGGAAAAAACCTCCTGGCTCATAGTTTTAGATGTACCAGCCTGCATCCTCTCTTGATTCTCATAAACCTCCCTCAAGGGATTTGCAGAGCCTGTTTTTAAACAAGCAACTCTTTTTTCCTTCTGTTTCAGCAACTTTGTTAAGCGCTTTTCTTCAGTCTTATACTTTTGACCATGCTCTGCTGGGGCCAGCCTACTCATGGCTTTAGTCATTTTCAACCGTTTCCCCAGCTCCTCTATTTCCTTCTCCAGAGACTTGATGTGCCTCACCCGCTCCACCGTTTCTCTGGCACACTGTCCTGGGTCCATATTCTCCCACTCACCGGCCTCCTCCCCTTCTTCTGACCACTCTTCTTCACTGCCGGCTGCCTCAAATCCCAACTGGGCCTCCTGCCCCACCTCCATTCCTTCTTGTCCTTGCTCCTTCTGGGTCTGCACCTTTAGGGCCTCAACCTTCCTCCTTCCTCCCCCATGATCTTCAGGCTCCTTACCTGGACGCCGCTGGGTCATGGAGGAGGCATCAGATCCACCATCCTCCCTGGCCCTGGGCGCTTTACGGTCCAGGGGACTACGCTCCCTTCGTGCTGGAGGAGGGACTGGCTGAGAGCTACTCCGCCGGGCCTTCAGATCCTTCGGCCTTGTAGGCCCCATAGCCTGGGAGTTTCCTGGGCCTCTCTCCCCAGGCCCCCTCCGCATAGCTGGGGAAGGGACCAGGCCTGGCTCCCTTTCCTCAGAGCCTCTGACCGCACCTCCTTCCTGCCCTCTGTCTGACAACGACTGACGCTTGGAATGCCCTCCCGCGGGAGGTGGTGGAAATGAAAACGGTAACAGAATTCAAACACGCGTGGGATAAACATAAAGGAATCCTGTTCAGAAGGATTGGATCCTAAGGAACTTAGCCGAGATTGGGTGGCAGAGCCGGTGGCAGGAGGCGGGGATAGTGCTGGGCAGACTTATACGGTCTGTGCCCTGAAGAGGACAGGTACAAATCAAAGTAGGGTATACACAAAAAGTAGCACATATGAGTTTATCTTGTTGGGCAGACTGGATGGACCATGCAGGTCTTTTTCTGCCGTCATTTACTATGTTACTGTGTAAGTCGTGCAACAAAACGTCCGGTCCTACATGGGCATGTGCCCAAGAGCTGAGCTTACTGCGAAACTCTTATGAGCATGCGCCAGGCATGCTCCTCCTCCTTGCCTCTGCATTCACAGCACACATATAATTTGAATAGCATTTCCTTTGAGCATTGCAGAGCTAGATTTTTGCGCTGTTCTTGCGCTATGGGATCTGTGCTATTGGCTTTAGCGCCGGACCTTTGAGCATCAGGGTCTCACTTTCTAACTGAGAAATTTACTCAGCATTGACTTCACCACCTCCCCTATCAGTGTTCTCTGTCAGTGTAATATGCTCTGTATTTCAGTTGCTCACTCTGGGGGTCTTTTACTAAAGCATAGCTCGAGTTATCTGCAGCAGGGCCCATTTTATTCCTACGGGCCCTGCTGCAGATAACTCAAGCTAAGCTTTAGTAAAAGACTCCCTCTGACTCTCCCAATAGAGAGAAATCGCATTCATCCTAAAGATATTTTTGTCTGATTTCGTTAACAGCATTTACTGAACATGGCCCACAGTTAACATGACCTAGTCATGGGTCACATAAAGACAGAAGCTTTGCAAGCATGTTATCCATGGGCCTGCAAGTTCTTTTCAAAGGGAAACTTGCCTTAGGGAGTTTCCCTTTGAAAATCTGACCTTCAGAGTCCCACAAGCGAAAAAGCAGCCTTTGACGTAACATCTGCCTTTTGCCCAGGAGCAGTTGTGGGGCCATTGGTGCCTGCTCTGTGTACAGGCTTTTCTGTTGTTTAAATACATTTTTGGCAGACATGGACTGTACTTAATACTAATCATGGCCAGTGTGTGGATGCAGTCTTTAGATTCCTCCTGTGGGAGTTCTCCTGCCACAACTGCTGAGATTTAAGGGAGCCTGAAAGAAGAGAATGGAGAAAGGGATGAATCAAAACACAGTATTCAAAATGAGTTATGTATTTACAGGGGCGGCAAATACCTCACTGTAAATATTTAGAAGCGATACAGATCATTTCAGGCCATTTAACTCCAGATTACTGCCACTGACCACGGTCATCCGTGGATTCTCACTCAGCAGTCCCAGATCACTGCAGACTGCCCCGGTGCTATCCGGATATCACTGGGATGGAGCCTGAGCACAGCCCGCGATATTTAGATAACTCATCTCTGAAGTAAAGCTGTCCTTGGTTGTGCACATTGTTATGCAGATGACAGCACTGACTATCGACATTATGTGGAAAACAACGGCGTCTCTGTTATACCCGCCAGTGCTGAATATTCAGGTATATGTTTAAACACTGTGGCTGGCATTTAAATGAAATATCTCCCATGCTTTTTAAATATTGGCTTGGTCCTATTTAAAAGGAGCCAGGTTAGAGGAGGGTGGAGACAGTGCCACAAATTATCCATTTAGAGATGACATTTGGCAGGATAGTGATACTCAACTAAGTATTAAGTACTGGTCAGACACGTGGGGGAGGGTCGCTTAAAATTGAGAAACACGATGCCGCACACTAAGTGCTGACTCTATAAGAGCAAGCTTAAATCCGTATTTACACGCCTAAATTTAGGTGCGAGCACTTATGCCAGCTCAGTAGCTGGTGTAAATACTTGTGCCCAACAGTAGGCAGTTAGGTGTGTAAATGATAATATTCTCTAACCCATGTGTGCTACTGCTAGGCATCCCTGACCTGTCCCTGCCCTTCCCAGATCCACACCCACCTTGCAGTTTGCATGGGTGGGTCATAGAATACAGACTAGGGGCCAGTTATACACATAACAGCTAATTACTGCCATTTTGCGCCGTGCTGTAGATGCTTCACCCCACCTCCTCCCAAGCAGATGCCTGGCTATCCGGTCACTCGTCTCCTTTCGTCTTTTACTCCTCACATTCTTCTCCTACTCTGCAATAGTCTCTTACATGGCATTGTCCCCCTGTCTGGAAGCATGCCCTTGTCCGTCCACTGCTCAAGAAACCTCATCTTGATCCCACATCTGCTGCCAATTACCGGCCTATATCTAATTTGCCGTTCTTTCCAAAGATTCTGGAGAATCTTGTTCTATTTCAGCTGGATAACTTTTTAGCACAGACCAATGCTCTGCATCCCAATCAAGCGGTATTTTGTCAGTCTCATAGCACTGAGACCCTTCTGTTATCTCTAAATCATTCTATACGTGTTTCTCTTGACCAGCGTCTCCCTGTCATTGTTGTTTCCTTAGATCTTTCTTCTGCTTTCAACATCATAGATCACTTTTTTCTTCTCTCCCGTATTCAATCTCTTGGTATTCATGGGACTGACCTTTCTTGGTTTTCTGATTATCTTTCTGATCATACATTTCAGGTCTTTCATGAAAATTCCCGTTCTCCTGTCTATCGATTGTCCTCTGGGGTACCACAGGGTACTATCCTGACTCCTACTTTATTCAACTTTTTTCTTTCTCCCCTTTTCACTCTTATTCAGGAGCAGGGCTGCACACCTTTTAATTACACAGACGATATTCAGATTCTTTACCATACCTCTGATATCTCCTCAGCTCCCTCTGTTCTTAATACCTGTCTGTCCAAGGTTTCATCATGGCTTAGGGAAAATCACCTTTTTCTCAATACTTCTAAGCATGAAGTTATCACTTTCACATGGCCTCATTCTCCATCACCACCTTGTCTCACCTTGGATGGTACTCCTATTCCTCTCTGTGAGACTGGTATTATATTTGATTCCCACTTAATTTTTAAGCCACATATTGATTCAGTGCTTCCTTCTTATACAGTCTGTGCCAGAGCCGGTGGTGGGAGGCGGAGCTGGTGGTTGGGAGGCGGGGATAGTGCTGGGCAGACTTATACGGTCTGTGCCAGAGCCAGTGGTTGGGAGGCGGGGCTGGTGGTTGGGAGGCGGGGATAGTGCTGGGCAGACTTATACGTTCTGTGCCCTGAAGAGCACAGGTACAAATCAAAGTAGGGTATACACAAAAAGTAGCACATATGAGTTGTCTTGTTGGGCAGACTAGATGGACCGTACAGGTCTTTTTCTGCCGTCATCTACTATGTATGTATATGTATGTTCTTCCTTTTTCGCTCTCCACCTTATCCATCCATTGCATTCTCTTTTGGAGCCTTCACTGGTCTGCACACTTCTTCTCTCCTTGGTCATCTCTCAAATAGATTAACTCTTTGTTTGTAGTCTTCCCTCCTCATTTATCACATCTCTTCAGCTTGTTCAGTCCACCACTGTTAATTACTTCACTCCGCACAACATTTCAATCATGGAACCCCCCCCCCCCCCCCCCCCCCTTCTCCATTTTGAGCATTGGCTTCCAGTTTCCACCCGTATCAAGTTTAAGCTTCTTTGTCTTGTCTTTAAATCTTGTCTTCCTTCATCTCCTGCATTATCTTTCCTCCCTTCTAATCCCTTATATACCTTCACATTTCCTCCGATCTGCTTCTTGTAACTTTCTCACAATTTCTTCCCTTCCTTCCTTCTTTCCACCTTTCAGTATCTCGTGAAACCAGTTTCAGTTTTCTAAGACTCTCTCTATGGAACTCTCTTCCACTTTCCATACGTTCAGAATCCTCCTACCCTAAATTTAAGGTTTTAGTCAAGAAACACCTGTTTAATGAATCTTTGGTTCCTCTACATAATTGTCCTCCCTCCATCTGTGCTCTAATTGCTTTTATGTTGTAAACTGCATTGTCACTATATGGACAATTTGCGGTATATCAAGTGCTGGAAATAAATAAATAAAATGAACACCAATTATTGCCAATACTTGGTTGTTAATGCCAATGAGCAGCTACTTCGCTAATTAAGTTATGTGCGTAGTTGCAAAGTTGGGTGTTGTAGGATAATTGCACAGATAATAAATTACCTGTGTCCAGGTTCCCCTAAGCAGAACTATCTGCAAGCAAATAATCCTGAATTAGGTCTAGGGGTGGGAACCTTGGAACCTAGCCAAATACTTCCGTTAGAAAGAACTGTAGCTGAGACCGTAGGCTGATATATATATATTAGATTTATTATAGTATGTCAGGTAAGAAAATAGAGCTAAGGTATACAAAATAGAACTCTGCAAGCTTTAGCTGATTACAAAATTACTGGCTGATAAAAATTACACTCATACGTCACACTACTAAACAACTAATTCTTATTGGTTACCAGGTAAAATTACACCACTGATCAGTCACACTATGTTACGAGGTAGTACAGTTATTAGCAGCTTCTCCTAATCACAAGTACGACAGCACCAGCCTTCTGCTCAGGTAAATACCACTAACTAGCCCCCGACTAGTAGGAAATGAATCTCCGTGTTTCTCACCAGACCTCAGGGTCGTGTCTCTTGGGAGCTGGCACGGGACACCTCACAGACTCAAGCTGGATTCACAGCGAGTCTCAGTCGCAGCTGGAAGGGAACTCTGCAGCAGATAAGGTGGTCACAGGTCACGCAGGGCAGGTACAGCTGAACCACGATACTTTCCTCCAGATACACAGTTCATCAGTTGGTGGACCTTATTAGGTCTCACTGGTCTTCTTTTCACCTCCACCTTCTTCCAAGGCTTCTTACTAACTCTTCTCTCGTTGTTCCCGCTCTCCTCAGTCCCTGATGCCCAGGTGACCAGCCGGGACCAATCTGGATCTTCCTTGGTTCACTGCGTGGCAAGAACAGTTCGTTGTTCTTGACCTTCAAGTTGTTACATTTTGGTATGCATTTTCTGTTTCTCACCCGCCTTGCTGGAGCCAGCCTCTCAGGGAGATAAGGGGGCCTGCTTTGCCCACAGCATGTCCTTGGTGTTGAGCTTCTGCTGTAATTTTCCACAAGCTGCAAAGCTGTTACTTGCTGACACAGAGATGTGCGGGTCAGAGTTTACAGTCTCCATTTGCTGTCATAGGATTATACAGGCCAAGGCCCGCAAGGTGAGACACACAGGGAAATACTCCTACATATTCCCCCCCTTGGAGATGGAATTTACTACAAAGGAGTAAAAGCCTTCTCCAATCTAACTAGTAATACAGCTAGACTGGTTAAGTCAGACTCATGGTCAAGACTGAGGACATAAAAACAGTAAATGTCATTAACTCAATACTAACACACTATCAATGATAACTAGAAGCAAATACTTCATACAATCATATGAATTGCTCAAACGTAGTTTCAAAATACTAATACAGCAAACTACTAATACTAGAACACTCTTAGGGTGTTAGCAGCTATGTCTTAACACATGAAATCATAATCAACATTAAATCATCAAGATACTATAACATGCATGGCAAAAGCATCAGCAAATTAGTACAGAATATGAAAATGTAAACTAAGATGTTGCATAGTGGAGAGTTACTCATGGTTGACCTACACAGTCTAACAAAGTCAATGGTATGAGAGTCTTTAGACTGTAAAACGACATAATGTCCAAACCAAAGTCAATAGGGTGGACCATGATGAATGATGAGGTGTAAATGGACACTTCTCACATCAAGAAGACATCAAACAGGAACAAAATGGTCCACGTAATGGTGCTGATGAAGAAAGTCTTCAAACATAAGCATTGGACACAGTTCGAAAAGAAAGTCAATGAAATGTCCCAAAAACAAACAAACACATCCAAAACTTCACTTTCAGGAACACTGGATTGGTTGAAATAAAAATAAAACCAAACAAATTCCCCCCCAACAAGAAGAATGATTCTTGGGAAAAGAAAATCCAACAGTCATGACTAAACAATGGAAATCATGAGGGACAAAGGGAAGGAATGTTGAAAACCACCAATGGATTAGGAAGCAGAGCGTCAGGAACATCTTGAAGAACGACATCAGGAACGGAAACAGGATCAATCTGCTTGGCAACTGCACCGAATCTTCAAGGTTTTGTTTTTTTTCCTCTGTAGCTGAAAAACAAAAGAAAACGAAGCTATTCTGCTTCATGGTTAGTTTGGGTCATTTCAACAATGCATGTATCTGGAACCAAATGACTGGGATGACATGGTCTCAGCTGATTGATGTGGACCCACTTAAGGTTATCTTCACCTTGAGAATTTTTTCTGAGGCGAATTTGGTAAGCCACAGGTGAAGCTTTTTCCACTATAGGGAAAGGACCATGCCAACTGGGCAGAAATTTCTTCTCTTTTACCTTGTTTCTGCCAAAATTGAAATAGAATACCTTGTCGCCAATTTGGTATTCTTTGGAGGTAGTCCCTTGATCATAGTAGGCTTTTCTACCTCTAGCACTACTTTCCAAGTTCTTTTGGGCAAAGGCAAAGGCACTTTGCAAATGCTGACGCAAATGGGTGACGTACTCATGAGAGGAAGTAGCACTGGACAAGTTCACATCATTAGTCCTGTAAAGCAAATGAATTGGTAATATCATTTCCCTACCTGTCATCATCTCAAAAGGTGACACTCCGGTAGACCGATGAGGTGTGGCATGGATGGCCATGAGGACCAATGGTAACTTCATGTCCCAATCCTTACCTGAAGATGACACATACTTCTTCAGAATGGTGATGATGGTACGATTAGCTCTTTCCACTTGCTCCTCTATCTCCTCTTGCAAAGATGAAGTTTCAACAGAATTCACCAGTCTGGACTTCTGGGGTAAAGGCATCCTTCTGGACAAAATCAAGAATTCGTCTTCCAGCTGCACCTGTGAATCCGTTGCATCATATGGCCAGATGAACTCCACAGATATGAGGCCTCTGGGAGAGGTAAACAGACATTCAGTTGTCTCCCCCCCTGGCAGGTGTTCCAAATGGAGGGCAACCTGCCAATAATAGGCAAACTTACCTCGACATCAGGAAAAGACACTCCCACCAAAAATCCAAAAGGGTCTCCTTTAGACACCACAACTTCCTCTGAATGCGGATTGGTGACCAACACGTGAAAAGGTGCATCTGTAACCTCCAAACATGGCAGAACACCGGTGGACAACCCTAGGTCACGAAAGTAAGTGTGAGGGTTGAAGAACACCACTTTATCCAACAGACGCTGTCCCTGTGCAAGGCGGAGCTGGATGGAAAAGTCCCTCACTCTTGCCGGGATGGTCACCTCTTTGTCACAGACTACTTCACAGACCTTGGGTATGGTTTGCCCAGACTTTAAGCTCACAGGCGTCGACTCAGATTCCACTGGGTTGCCGTCCAGTCTGCTCCACAGGACAAGATTCACCAAGTCCACGTAAACTCCCAGTCGCACAAGGCAATCGGAGCCCAGACATAAGGGCTGTTGTAGGCCTTTGACAACAGAGAAGTGATGGGTGAACGACTTCTGTCCCACCGTCAAAGGAAGACTGCATTTTCCCACTAGTGGCCTGGTACCTAGTCCAGGTACCTCTACCGAAATGGAAGAACACTTACTGAAGGGAAGTGGCACAGACTTGCGAAGACGGTAAAACAAGGTGTCACTGATGAAGGAGACGTCGCTTTGCAGCAGCAACGTGGACTGAAGTATTTGGATGTCAGTGATTTGGACAGGAACCGTGTAAGCATCACCCCTCTGTTGGATGTCGGTCAACCTACGAGGATGAGAAGGATCAGGACTGGGAATGGAGGCGAGGGTCTCTTGCGGCATGTCAGTAGCTTCCTCAGGGGACTTCTCCGCCATAGGCGAGGCATTCAGAATAATCTCCAGGTTGTCATCATTTAGAACCATATCAGCTATCCGATCAGTCTGGACGCGGATGACGTCACTACTCTGTTCGTCCCCCCCTGGTCCGCCACGCAACTGGAGCTCCCAGGTGAACGGGTCAGCTGAGTTCTGGAACTTAATTCGACCTGGGGTATCCCGAAGTCCCACGGAGCTGGAGCCGCTGACTCTGCTCATCTGCTGGACTTTCCCATATGGAAGGGGCTCAGTGACTTGTGCCCAAATAACCTCATGGTGAAAATCCAAATCAACCCACAATCTCTTCAGAAGATCAATTCCAATTAGGAATTCTTCGCCCGCACAGGTAGTAATTATGGCAGGGTGTTTGATACTCATCTCACCAAGCTGTAAGGAAAGCCACACCTGACCTACAGTCCCAATGCTCTGTTTGCCATAAGCCTCCAGGGAGAATTTGCATGGGGTGACATGCAGCGTCTCCCCACCCCCCTTTAGGGATTCCTCTAGTTTCTGAAACAGGCCTTGGGTAATTAAGGTCACCTCTGAGGCTGTATCCAGGAGACCCGGACAGGAAAAGGTCTGTTGAATCAACACATCCATGGTATATCTGGAACCTTTAGGAGTAAGTTTACCCATCAAGTACCTGGTTTCCTTAATAGAATCACATAACAGAGGCCTTTCCTGGTCCACGGGCTGGGCATCAGCCTTGGGCAACGAGGGCTCCTCACTGACGGATGATAGAGCATCAACATGCACAGTGGGCATGTTGGCAGGTGACGCCGGAGCCAAGCCTAGTCATGCTGTTTCTACTTCTGCAGACTCCGGGTGTTCCGAGATTTCAACGGACTTGACACTGGGCCCGGTCTGAGTTGTTGGACCGGGGACCTGGTCCTTGTTCCCAGGGTAAGGGTTTCCTCTCTTATGAGAAGATGAGGGATATTGCGAGGCTCCAGCATTTGAACCCTGCTGTTTAGCCCGCAGTGCTTTTATTTGGCCTTCTAGGGCCCTAATCTTCTCCTCCGGATCGGGAATCTGATGCTTAGCTATCGTTTGCTCAAGCTGTGCCTGCAAGTTCCTGATCTTCTCCTGAGCCCACTGTCTCTGATTATGACGCCTCCTCCGAAAATGGGGTTGATCCTCGTGAGCAGTAGGAGGCGCTGTGTCCTTCGGCTGGTGTGATTGGTTACTGCCACCACGGGACTGGGCAGGTGGGTTTGCCCCCTTGTTTTCCAGAGAAAGTGTGGACGTAACAGCACACACACTGGGTTGGGCCCCCGGGCTGCGGTTCTTTGATGCGGGTCTGGGTGTTGCCCCCGCAGGTGTTGTGCGACACATATCAAAAACCTCCTCTGCTCGCCTCAACAGAACGGCGAAAGGTTCTTTCTTGTAACCTGCTAAAGACACTTTCACGTGGTTGGGCAGGCCTTTCACGAAAAGGGTCCTAAAATCTCCAAATTCAAGGTCTTTGATATCTGGATCCGCCCCCCCTTCGTAAAATACCTCCTTCAGGCGATAGGCCCATTCATGTGGACTCTCATTCGGGCCACAGCACATATTATATGCTGCCCTTTTGGCCTCTGTGGGATCCGCGAACTGTCCATACCGCTTCTTCAGGGCCTGTTCCACTGTGGATAGGTCATTATGCTCGGCTAAAATAGCTTTTAAATATGTTTGGCACTCAGCCGCAAACGTCCACTTCAGTAGAGCTCTTTTATCTGATTCGGCATGAACCTGTAATTCTTCAAAAAGGTCACGCACGCTATCCAGGTGAGCGTGTATGGTTACCCCTGAAGACTCTTTAAAAGGTACGATCATGGAGCGAAGTGTTCTCATTGTTTGGTTGTGCTGATCTCTAGATAAAGGAGTAACTTTGGGCGTTTGGGTGTAATACCGCTGCTCACCAGCAGGAGAAGAGAACAGTGGTGTGGGTAGGCTGCTGATGTCAGCAGGTGGGTCAGAGGACTGTGACCTTCCTGGGAGGAGCACAGGCCCACTGGTACTGGTGACATCATCATGCAGGGCAGAGGACTGTGACCTTCCTGGGAGGAACCTCTGTGCACTTGTAGTAGGGCCCTCATCAGGTGCAGTAAGCTGCGACCTTCCTGGGCGGGACCCAGGACCAAGGGCACCAGCGTCCCCGTCAGGCAGGACAGAGAGCTGTGGCCTTCGTGGGCGGAGCATATGTGTACTTGTACCAGTGTTCTCATCGGGTGCAATGTACTGTGACCTTCCTGGGCGTGGCCCAGATGCAGCTGTACTGTAGCCGTCATTGAGTGGTACAGTACCCTGTGACCGGACAGGGCGGAGTCTGTGCTCCGGCATACTGTCGAAGGCTTCAGGGGTTAGGGAACTGTACCGGGGAGGAGCTGTGGAGGGATTACTGGGACTTACATAAACACTGTTAGGTTCCCGTGCAGGGCTAGAGGGCCTATCCACATCCCCAGTCTCTCCCCCCCCCATCATCATCTATGGGCAGTGACTCAGGGTCATCACATATATTTCGCACTTCCCTACGCACGGCATCTAAATCTTCTTGGCATCGCTTTAATGTCTGCACGCAAGAATCTTTCTCTTGTATTGCCTGGTCCAACCGCTGCGAGAGAGATTTATTCTCTTCCCACATTTCATTCTGCTCCTCTTTGGCACTGTACCATGCCTCTTGAGCAAAGCTGCACCTCTCCTGTTCTTGCTGCAACTCTCGTCGCAGAGCAGACATAGCACCCTCAGATCTATCTCTCACTTCTTGCTGGAACGATTGTAATCTAACAACTTCTTGACACCTTAAATCAAGAGTCTCTTCAACGTCAGCTAGCTGCTGTGTTTTAGACCCCAAAACAGCATCTTTCTGCCTTAGCTCACACTGTAGGGAACAGACTTGTTTTCACACTGGGATTTCAGATCTTCTAGAGCTACACATTTATCTCTCAGTACTGGGCAATTAACACATGTTAGCTGACCTTGGGTACTGCTCGACTCCCTATCTCCTCCAGCAGTCGCCTGAGCCAGTCTGTCTGCCCACGAACGCTGCAATTCAGCCTTTTCTGTGGTCAGAGCAGTCACTGTTTCCTGCGATCGCTGCAGGGCTACCTGTAGCGAGGAACAGTTATTCATAGCATTTTCTTTGATAGCTAGCAGGGTGCAAACTAATTCTGCTAGATCTGTTAGAGCAAGCTTAGCTTTGCCTTTCACAATATTGGTCAAAACTGAGGTATATGCTGCTTGGCTAGCACCAGATTCTTTTCTAAATAGGGAGAGCAATGACTCAATGGAGTAGCTCTTCTGTTCTTGGCTTTGGGCAGCGTCAATAAGAATCTCAAAAACATTCAACTCTAGTTTAGTGAGCGAAGTAGTGTGTGACGTCATCGTGGCTGGCTGGGCTGACTGCAATAATGTCTCGCTGCTATCTCTAAGCCGTAAATCTTAACTAGCAGCTTTACTGTTCAGCTACCAGATCCTCCCTCTTCGTAGTTCTCTAAGAAATACTTTAACAGCACAGTTCAGTGACACAGAAAGCAAGGAATCAGTGAAGCAGTACGAAAAATTACAGAAAGCAAATATCCCCAGCCTGTCAGTTCTCTCTCACTGAAGACACACAAACCGGAATACTTTCTCAACTTTATGAGATCCCGGACGAGCCCCCATTATCTGTAGGATAATTGCACAGATAATAAATTACCTGTGTCCAGGTTCCCCTAAGCAGAACTATCTGCAAGCAAATAATCCTGAATTAGGTCTAGGGGTGGGAACCTTGGAACCTAGCCAAATACTTCCGTTAGAAAGAACTGTAGCTGAGACCGTAGGCTGATATATATATATTAGATTTATTATAGTATGTCAGGTAAGAAAATAGAGCTAAGGTATACAAAATAGAACTCTGCAAGCTTTAGCTGATTACAAAATTACTGGCTGATAAAAATTACACTCATACGTCACACTACTAAACAACTAATTCTTATTGGTTACCAGGTAAAATTACACCACTGATCAGTCACACTATGTTACGAGGTAGTACAGTTATTAGCAGCTTCTCCTAATCACAAGTACGACAGCACCAGCCTTCTGCTCAGGTAAATACCACTAACTAGCCCCCGACTAGTAGGAAATGAATCTCCGTGTTTCTCACCAGACCTCAGGGTCGTGTCTCTTGGGAGCTGGCACGGGACACCTCACAGACTCAAGCTGGATTCACAGCGAGTCTCAGTCGCAGCTGGAAGGGAACTCTGCAGCAGATAAGGTGGTCACAGGTCACGCAGGGCAGGTACAGCTGAACCACGATACTTTCCTCCAGATACACAGTTCATCAGTTGGTGGACCTTATTAGGTCTCACTGGTCTTCTTTTCACCTCCACCTTCTTCCAAGGCTTCTTACTAACTCTTCTCTCGTTGTTCCCGCTCTCCTCAGTCCCTGATGCCCAGGTGACCAGCCGGGACCAATCTGGATCTTCCTTGGTTCACTGCGTGGCAAGAACAGTTCGTTGTTCTTGACCTTCAAGTTGTTACATTTTGGTATGCATTTTCTGTTTCTCACCCGCCTTGCTGGAGCCAGCCTCTCAGGGAGATAAGGGGGCCTGCTTTGCCCACAGCATGTCCTTGGTGTTGAGCTTCTGCTGTAATTTTCCACAAGCTGCAAAGCTGTTACTTGCTGACACAGAGATGTGCGGGTCAGAGTTTACAGTCTCCATTTGCTGTCATAGGATTATACAGGCCAAGGCCCGCAAGGTGAGACACACAGGGAAATACTCCTACATATTCCCCCCCTTGGAGATGGAATTTACTACAAAGGAGTAAAAGCCTTCTCCAATCTAACTAGTAATACAGCTAGACTGGTTAAGTCAGACTCATGGTCAAGACTGAGGACATAAAAACAGTAAATGTCATTAACTCAATACTAACACACTATCAATGATAACTAGAAGCAAATACTTCATACAATCATATGAATTGCTCAAACGTAGTTTCAAAATACTAATACAGCAAACTACTAATACTAGAACACTCTTAGGGTGTTAGCAGCTATGTCTTAACACATGAAATCATAATCAACATTAAATCATCAAGATACTATAACATGCATGGCAAAAGCATCAGCAAATTAGTACAGAATATGAAAATGTAAACTAAGATGTTGCATAGTGGAGAGTTACTCATGGTTGACCTACACAGTCTAACAAAGTCAATGGTATGAGAGTCTTTAGACTGTAAAACGACATAATGTCCAAACCAAAGTCAATAGGGTGGACCATGATGAATGATGAGGTGTAAATGGACACTTCTCACATCAAGAAGACATCAAACAGGAACAAAATGGTCCACGTAATGGTGCTGATGAAGAAAGTCTTCAAACATAAGCATTGGACACAGTTCGAAAAGAAAGTCAATGAAATGTCCCAAAAACAAACAAACACATCCAAAACTTCACTTTCAGGAACACTGGATTGGTTGAAATAAAAATAAAACCAAACAAATTCCCCCCCAACAAGAAGAATGATTCTTGGGAAAAGAAAATCCAACAGTCATGACTAAACAATGGAAATCATGAGGGACAAAGGGAAGGAATGTTGAAAACCACCAATGGATTAGGAAGCAGAGCGTCAGGAACATCTTGAAGAACGACATCAGGAACGGAAACAGGATCAATCTGCTTGGCAACTGCACCGAATCTTCAAGGTTTTGTTTTTTTTTCCTCTGTAGCTGAAAAACAAAAGAAAACGAAGCTATTCTGCTTCATGGTTAGTTTGGGTCATTTCAACAATGCATGTATCTGGAACCAAATGACTGGGATGACATGGTCTCAGCTGATTGATGTGGACCCACTTAAGGTTATCTTCACCTTGAGAATTTTTTCTGAGGCGAATTTGGTAAGCCACAGGTGAAGCTTTTTCCACTATAGGGAAAGGACCATGCCAACTGGGCAGAAATTTCTTCTCTTTTACCTTGTTTCTGCCAAAATTGAAATAGAATACCTTGTCGCCAATTTGGTATTCTTTGGAGGTAGTCCCTTGATCATAGTAGGCTTTTCTACCTCTAGCACTACTTTCCAAGTTCTTTTGGGCAAAGGCAAAGGCACTTTGCAAATGCTGACGCAAATGGGTGACGTACTCATGAGAGGAAGTAGCACTGGACAAGTTCACATCATTAGTCCTGTAAAGCAAATGAATTGGTAATATCATTTCCCTACCTGTCATCATCTCAAAAGGTGACACTCCGGTAGACCGATGAGGTGTGGCATGGATGGCCATGAGGACCAATGGTAACTTCATGTCCCAATCCTTACCTGAAGATGACACATACTTCTTCAGAATGGTGATGATGGTACGATTAGCTCTTTCCACTTGCTCCTCTATCTCCTCTTGCAAAGATGAAGTTTCAACAGAATTCACCAGTCTGGACTTCTGGGGTAAAGGCATCCTTCTGGACAAAATCAAGAATTCGTCTTCCAGCTGCACCTGTGAATCCGTTGCATCATATGGCCAGATGAACTCCACAGATATGAGGCCTCTGGGAGAGGTAAACAGACATTCAGTTGTCTCCCCCCCCTGGCAGGTGTTCCAAATGGAGGGCAACCTGCCAATAATAGGCAAACTTACCTCGACATCAGGAAAAGACACTCCCACCAAAAATCCAAAAGGGTCTCCTTTAGACACCACAACTTCCTCTGAATGCGGATTGGTGACCAACACGTGAAAAGGTGCATCTGTAACCTCCAAACATGGCAGAACACCGGTGGACAACCCTAGGTCACGAAAGTAAGTGTGAGGGTTGAAGAACACCACTTTATCCAACAGACGCTGTCCCTGTGCAAGGCGGAGCTGGATGGAAAAGTCCCTCACTCTTGCCGGGATGGTCACCTCTTTGTCACAGACTACTTCACAGACCTTGGGTATGGTTTGCCCAGACTTTAAGCTCACAGGCGTCGACTCAGATTCCACTGGGTTGCCGTCCAGTCTGCTCCACAGGACAAGATTCACCAAGTCCACGTAAACTCCCAGTCGCACAAGGCAATCGGAGCCCAGACATAAGGGCTGTTGTAGGCCTTTGACAACAGAGAAGTGATGGGTGAACGACTTCTGTCCCACCGTCAAAGGAAGACTGCATTTTCCCACTAGTGGCCTGGTACCTAGTCCAGGTACCTCTACCGAAATGGAAGAACACTTACTGAAGGGAAGTGGCACAGACTTGCGAAGACGGTAAAACAAGGTGTCACTGATGAAGGAGACGTCGCTTTGCAGCAGCAACGTGGACTGAAGTATTTGGATGTCAGTGATTTGGACAGGAACCGTGTAAGCATCACCCCTCTGTTGGATGTCGGTCAACCTACGAGGATGAGAAGGATCAGGACTGGGAATGGAGGCGAGGGTCTCTTGCGGCATGTCAGTAGCTTCCTCAGGGGACTTCTCCGCCATAGGCGAGGCATTCAGAATAATCTCCAGGTTGTCATCATTTAGAACCATATCAGCTATCCGATCAGTCTGGACGCGGATGACGTCACTACTCTGTTCGTCCCCCCCTGGTCCGCCACGCAACTGGAGCTCCCAGGTGAACGGGTCAGCTGAGTTCTGGAACTTAATTCGACCTGGGGTATCCCGAAGTCCCACGGAGCTGGAGCCGCTGACTCTGCTCATCTGCTGGACTTTCCCATATGGAAGGGGCTCAGTGACTTGTGCCCAAATAACCTCATGGTGAAAATCCAAATCAACCCACAATCTCTTCAGAAGATCAATTCCAATTAGGAATTCTTCGCCCGCACAGGTAGTAATTATGGCAGGGTGTTTGATACTCATCTCACCAAGCTGTAAGGAAAGCCACACCTGACCTACAGTCCCAATGCTCTGTTTGCCATAAGCCTCCAGGGAGAATTGCATGGGGTGACATGCAGCGTCTCCCCACCCCCCTTTAGGGATTCCTCTAGTTTCTGAAACAGGCCTTGGGTAATTAAGGTCACCTCTGAGGCTGTATCCAGGAGACCCGGACAGGAAAAGGTCTGTTGAATCAACACATCCATGGTATATCTGGAACCTTTAGGAGTAAGTTTACCCATCAAGTACCTGGTTTCCTTAATAGAATCACATAACAGAGGCCTTTCCTGGTCCACGGGCTGGGCATCAGCCTTGGGCAACGAGGGCTCCTCACTGACGGATGATAGAGCATCAACATGCACAGTGGGCATGTTGGCAGGTGACGCCGGAGCCAAGCCTAGTCATGCTGTTTCTACTTCTGCAGACTCCGGGTGTTCCGAGATTTCAACGGACTTGACACTGGGCCCGGTCTGAGTTGTTGGACCGGGGACCTGGTCCTTGTTCCCAGGGTAAGGGTTTCCTCTCTTATGAGAAGATGAGGGATATTGCGAGGCTCCAGCATTTGAACCCTGCTGTTTAGCCCGCAGTGCTTTTATTTGGCCTTCTAGGGCCCTAATCTTCTCCTCCGGATCGGGAATCTGATGCTTAGCTATCGTTTGCTCAAGCTGTGCCTGCAAGTTCCTGATCTTCTCCTGAGCCCACTGTCTCTGATTATGACGCCTCCTCCGAAAATGGGGTTGATCCTCGTGAGCAGTAGGAGGCGCTGTGTCCTTCGGCTGGTGTGATTGGTTACTGCCACCACGGGACTGGGCAGGTGGGTTTGCCCCCTTGTTTTCCAGAGAAAGTGTGGACGTAACAGCACACACACTGGGTTGGGCCCCCGGGCTGCGGTTCTTTGATGCGGGTCTGGGTGTTGCCCCCGCAGGTGTTGTGCGACACATATCAAAAACCTCCTCTGCTCGCCTCAACAGAACGGCGAAAGGTTCTTTCTTGTAACCTGCTAAAGACACTTTCACGTGGTTGGGCAGGCCTTTCACGAAAAGGGTCCTAAAATCTCCAAATTCAAGGTCTTTGATATCTGGATCCGCCCCCCCCTTCGTAAAATACCTCCTTCAGGCGATAGGCCCATTCATGTGGACTCTCATTCGGGCCACAGCACATATTATATGCTGCCCTTTTGGCCTCTGTGGGATCCGCGAACTGTCCATACCGCTTCTTCAGGGCCTGTTCCACTGTGGATAGGTCATTATGCTCGGCTAAAATAGCTTTTAAATATGTTTGGCACTCAGCCGCAAACGTCCACTTCAGTAGAGCTCTTTTATCTGATTCGGCATGAACCTGTAATTCTTCAAAAAGGTCACGCACGCTATCCAGGTGAGCGTGTATGGTTACCCCTGAAGACTCTTTAAAAGGTACGATCATGGAGCGAAGTGTTCTCATTGTTTGGTTGTGCTGATCTCTAGATAAAGGAGTAACTTTGGGCGTTTGGGTGTAATACCGCTGCTCACCAGCAGGAGAAGAGAACAGTGGTGTGGGTAGGCTGCTGATGTCAGCAGGTGGGTCAGAGGACTGTGACCTTCCTGGGAGGAGCACAGGCCCACTGGTACTGGTGACATCATCATGCAGGGCAGAGGACTGTGACCTTCCTGGGAGGAACCTCTGTGCACTTGTAGTAGGGCCCTCATCAGGTGCAGTAAGCTGCGACCTTCCTGGGCGGGACCCAGGACCAAGGGCACCAGCGTCCCCGTCAGGCAGGACAGAGAGCTGTGGCCTTCGTGGGCGGAGCATATGTGTACTTGTACCAGTGTTCTCATCGGGTGCAATGTACTGTGACCTTCCTGGGCGTGGCCCAGATGCAGCTGTACTGTAGCCGTCATTGAGTGGTACAGTACCCTGTGACCGGACAGGGCGGAGTCTGTGCTCCGGCATACTGTCGAAGGCTTCAGGGGTTAGGGAACTGTACCGGGGAGGAGCTGTGGAGGGATTACTGGGACTTACATAAACACTGTTAGGTTCCCGTGCAGGGCTAGAGGGCCTATCCACATCCCCAGTCTCTCCCCCCCCCATCATCATCTATGGGCAGTGACTCAGGGTCATCACATATATTTCGCACTTCCCTACGCACGGCATCTAAATCTTCTTGGCATCGCTTTAATGTCTGCACGCAAGAATCTTTCTCTTGTATTGCCTGGTCCAACCGCTGCGAGAGAGATTTATTCTCTTCCCACATTTCATTCTGCTCCTCTTTGGCACTGTACCATGCCTCTTGAGCAAAGCTGCACCTCTCCTGTTCTTGCTGCAACTCTCGTCGCAGAGCAGACATAGCACCCTCAGATCTATCTCTCACTTCTTGCTGGAACGATTGTAATCTAACAACTTCTTGACACCTTAAATCAAGAGTCTCTTCAACGTCAGCTAGCTGCTGTGTTTTAGACCCCAAAACAGCATCTTTCTGCCTTAGCTCACACTGTAGGGAACAGACTTGTTTTTCACACTGGGATTTCAGATCTTCTAGAGCTACACATTTATCTCTCAGTACTGGGCAATTAACACATGTTAGCTGACCTTGGGTACTGCTCGACTCCCTATCTCCTCCAGCAGTCGCCTGAGCCAGTCTGTCTGCCCACGAACGCTGCAATTCAGCCTTTTCTGTGGTCAGAGCAGTCACTGTTTCCTGCGATCGCTGCAGGGCTACCTGTAGCGAGGAACAGTTATTCATAGCATTTTCTTTGATAGCTAGCAGGGTGCAAACTAATTCTGCTAGATCTGTTAGAGCAAGCTTAGCTTTGCCTTTCACAATATTGGTCAAAACTGAGGTATATGCTGCTTGGCTAGCACCAGATTCTTTTCTAAATAGGGAGAGCAATGACTCAATGGAGTAGCTCTTCTGTTCTTGGCTTTGGGCAGCGTCAATAAGAATCTCAAAAACATTCAACTCTAGTTTAGTGAGCGAAGTAGTGTGTGACGTCATCGTGGCTGGCTGGGCTGACTGCAATAATGTCTCGCTGCTATCTCTAAGCCGTAAATCTTAACTAGCAGCTTTACTGTTCAGCTACCAGATCCTCCCTCTTCGTAGTTCTCTAAGAAATACTTTAACAGCACAGTTCAGTGACACAGAAAGCAAGGAATCAGTGAAGCAGTACGAAAAATTACAGAAAGCAAATATCCCCAGCCTGTCAGTTCTCTCTCACTGAAGACACACAAACCGGAATACTTTCTCAACTTTATGAGATCCCGGACGAGCCCCCATTATCTGTAGGATAATTGCACAGATAATAAATTACCTGTGTCCAGGTTCCCCTAAGCAGAACTATCTGCAAGCAAATAATCCTGAATTAGGTCTAGGGGTGGGAACCTTGGAACCTAGCCAAATACTTCCGTTAGAAAGAACTGTAGCTGAGACCGTAGGCTGATATATATATATTAGATTTATTATAGTATGTCAGGTAAGAAAATAGAGCTAAGGTATACAAAATAGAACTCTGCAAGCTTTAGCTGATTACAAAATTACTGGCTGATAAAAATTACACTCATACGTCACACTACTAAACAACTAATTCTTATTGGTTACCAGGTAAAATTACACCACTGATCAGTCACACTATGTTACGAGGTAGTACAGTTATTAGCAGCTTCTCCTAATCACAAGTACGACAGCACCAGCCTTCTGCTCAGGTAAATACCACTAACTAGCCCCCGACTAGTAGGAAATGAATCTCCGTGTTTCTCACCAGACCTCAGGGTCGTGTCTCTTGGGAGCTGGCACGGGACACCTCACAGACTCAAGCTGGATTCACAGCGAGTCTCAGTCGCAGCTGGAAGGGAACTCTGCAGCAGATAAGGTGGTCACAGGTCACGCAGGGCAGGTACAGCTGAACCACGATACTTTCCTCCAGATACACAGTTCATCAGTTGGTGGACCTTATTAGGTCTCACTGGTCTTCTTTTCACCTCCACCTTCTTCCAAGGCTTCTTACTAACTCTTCTCTCGTTGTTCCCGCTCTCCTCAGTCCCTGATGCCCAGGTGACCAGCCGGGACCAATCTGGATCTTCCTTGGTTCACTGCGTGGCAAGAACAGTTCGTTGTTCTTGACCTTCAAGTTGTTACATTTTGGTATGCATTTTCTGTTTCTCACCCGCCTTGCTGGAGCCAGCCTCTCAGGGAGATAAGGGGGCCTGCTTTGCCCACAGCATGTCCTTGGTGTTGAGCTTCTGCTGTAATTTTCCACAAGCTGCAAAGCTGTTACTTGCTGACACAGAGATGTGCGGGTCAGAGTTTACAGTCTCCATTTGCTGTCATAGGATTATACAGGCCAAGGCCCGCAAGGTGAGACACACAGGGAAATACTCCTACATATTCCCCCCCTTGGAGATGGAATTTACTACAAAGGAGTAAAAGCCTTCTCCAATCTAACTAGTAATACAGCTAGACTGGTTAAGTCAGACTCATGGTCAAGACTGAGGACATAAAAACAGTAAATGTCATTAACTCAATACTAACACACTATCAATGATAACTAGAAGCAAATACTTCATACAATCATATGAATTGCTCAAACGTAGTTTCAAAATACTAATACAGCAAACTACTAATACTAGAACACTCTTAGGGTGTTAGCAGCTATGTCTTAACACATGAAATCATAATCAACATTAAATCATCAAGATACTATAACATGCATGGCAAAAGCATCAGCAAATTAGTACAGAATATGAAAATGTAAACTAAGATGTTGCATAGTGGAGAGTTACTCATGGTTGACCTACACAGTCTAACAAAGTCAATGGTATGAGAGTCTTTAGACTGTAAAACGACATAATGTCCAAACCAAAGTCAATAGGGTGGACCATGATGAATGATGAGGTGTAAATGGACACTTCTCACATCAAGAAGACATCAAACAGGAACAAAATGGTCCACGTAATGGTGCTGATGAAGAAAGTCTTCAAACATAAGCATTGGACACAGTTCGAAAAGAAAGTCAATGAAATGTCCCAAAAACAAACAAACACATCCAAAACTTCACTTTCAGGAACACTGGATTGGTTGAAATAAAAATAAAACCAAACAAATTCCCCCCCAACAAGAAGAATGATTCTTGGGAAAAGAAAATCCAACAGTCATGACTAAACAATGGAAATCATGAGGGACAAAGGGAAGGAATGTTGAAAACCACCAATGGATTAGGAAGCAGAGCGTCAGGAACATCTTGAAGAACGACATCAGGAACGGAAACAGGATCAATCTGCTTGGCAACTGCACCGAATCTTCAAGGTTTTGTTTTTTTTCCTCTGTAGCTGAAAAACAAAAGAAAACGAAGCTATTCTGCTTCATGGTTAGTTTGGGTCATTTCAACAATGCATGTATCTGGAACCAAATGACTGGGATGACATGGTCTCAGCTGATTGATGTGGACCCACTTAAGGTTATCTTCACCTTGAGAATTTTTTCTGAGGCGAATTTGGTAAGCCACAGGTGAAGCTTTTTCCACTATAGGGAAAGGACCATGCCAACTGGGCAGAAATTTCTTCTCTTTTACCTTGTTTCTGCCAAAATTGAAATAGAATACCTTGTCGCCAATTTGGTATTCTTTGGAGGTAGTCCCTTGATCATAGTAGGCTTTTCTACCTCTAGCACTACTTTCCAAGTTCTTTTGGGCAAAGGCAAAGGCACTTTGCAAATGCTGACGCAAATGGGTGACGTACTCATGAGAGGAAGTAGCACTGGACAAGTTCACATCATTAGTCCTGTAAAGCAAATGAATTGGTAATATCATTTCCCTACCTGTCATCATCTCAAAAGGTGACACTCCGGTAGACCGATGAGGTGTGGCATGGATGGCCATGAGGACCAATGGTAACTTCATGTCCCAATCCTTACCTGAAGATGACACATACTTCTTCAGAATGGTGATGATGGTACGATTAGCTCTTTCCACTTGCTCCTCTATCTCCTCTTGCAAAGATGAAGTTTCAACAGAATTCACCAGTCTGGACTTCTGGGGTAAAGGCATCCTTCTGGACAAAATCAAGAATTCGTCTTCCAGCTGCACCTGTGAATCCGTTGCATCATATGGCCAGATGAACTCCACAGATATGAGGCCTCTGGGAGAGGTAAACAGACATTCAGTTGTCTCCCCCCCCTGGCAGGTGTTCCAAATGGAGGGCAACCTGCCAATAATAGGCAAACTTACCTCGACATCAGGAAAAGACACTCCCACCAAAAATCCAAAAGGGTCTCCTTTAGACACCACAACTTCCTCTGAATGCGGATTGGTGACCAACACGTGAAAAGGTGCATCTGTAACCTCCAAACATGGCAGAACACCGGTGGACAACCCTAGGTCACGAAAGTAAGTGTGAGGGTTGAAGAACACCACTTTATCCAACAGACGCTGTCCCTGTGCAAGGCGGAGCTGGATGGAAAAGTCCCTCACTCTTGCCGGGATGGTCACCTCTTTGTCACAGACTACTTCACAGACCTTGGGTATGGTTTGCCCAGACTTTAAGCTCACAGGCGTCGACTCAGATTCCACTGGGTTGCCGTCCAGTCTGCTCCACAGGACAAGATTCACCAAGTCCACGTAAACTCCCAGTCGCACAAGGCAATCGGAGCCCAGACATAAGGGCTGTTGTAGGCCTTTGACAACAGAGAAGTGATGGGTGAACGACTTCTGTCCCACCGTCAAAGGAAGACTGCATTTTCCCACTAGTGGCCTGGTACCTAGTCCAGGTACCTCTACCGAAATGGAAGAACACTTACTGAAGGGAAGTGGCACAGACTTGCGAAGACGGTAAAACAAGGTGTCACTGATGAAGGAGACGTCGCTTTGCAGCAGCAACGTGGACTGAAGTATTTGGATGTCAGTGATTTGGACAGGAACCGTGTAAGCATCACCCCTCTGTTGGATGTCGGTCAACCTACGAGGATGAGAAGGATCAGGACTGGGAATGGAGGCGAGGGTCTCTTGCGGCATGTCAGTAGCTTCCTCAGGGGACTTCTCCGCCATAGGCGAGGCATTCAGAATAATCTCCAGGTTGTCATCATTTAGAACCATATCAGCTATCCGATCAGTCTGGACGCGGATGACGTCACTACTCTGTTCGTCCCCCCCTGGTCCGCCACGCAACTGGAGCTCCCAGGTGAACGGGTCAGCTGAGTTCTGGAACTTAATTCGACCTGGGGTATCCCGAAGTCCCACGGAGCTGGAGCCGCTGACTCTGCTCATCTGCTGGACTTTCCCATATGGAAGGGGCTCAGTGACTTGTGCCCAAATAACCTCATGGTGAAAATCCAAATCAACCCACAATCTCTTCAGAAGATCAATTCCAATTAAGAATTCTTCGCCCGCACAGGTAGTAATTATGGCAGGGTGTTTGATACTCATCTCACCAAGCTGTAAGGAAAGCCACACCTGACCTACAGTCCCAATGCTCTGTTTGCCATAAGCCTCCAGGGAGAATTTGCATGGGGTGACATGCAGCGTCTCCCCACCCCCCTTTAGGGATTCCTCTAGTTTCTGAAACAGGCCTTGGGTAATTAAGGTCACCTCTGAGGCTGTATCCAGGAGACCCGGACAGGAAAAGGTCTGTTGAATCAACACATCCATGGTATATCTGGAACCTTTAGGAGTAAGTTTACCCATCAAGTACCTGGTTTCCTTAATAGAATCACATAACAGAGGCCTTTCCTGGTCCACGGGCTGGGCATCAGCCTTGGGCAACGAGGGCTCCTCACTGACGGATGATAGAGCATCAACATGCACAGTGGGCATGTTGGCAGGTGACGCCGGAGCCAAGCCTAGTCATGCTGTTTCTACTTCTGCAGACTCCGGGTGTTCCGAGATTTCAACGGACTTGACACTGGGCCCGGTCTGAGTTGTTGGACCGGGGACCTGGTCCTTGTTCCCAGGGTAAGGGTTTCCTCTCTTATGAGAAGATGAGGGATATTGCGAGGCTCCAGCATTTGAACCCTGCTGTTTAGCCCGCAGTGCTTTTATTTGGCCTTCTAGGGCCCTAATCTTCTCCTCCGGATCGGGAATCTGATGCTTAGCTATCGTTTGCTCAAGCTGTGCCTGCAAGTTCCTGATCTTCTCCTGAGCCCACTGTCTCTGATTATGACGCCTCCTCCGAAAATGGGGTTGATCCTCGTGAGCAGTAGGAGGCGCTGTGTCCTTCGGCTGGTGTGATTGGTTACTGCCACCACGGGACTGGGCAGGTGGGTTTGCCCCCTTGTTTTCCAGAGAAAGTGTGGACGTAACAGCACACACACTGGGTTGGGCCCCCGGGCTGCGGTTCTTTGATGCGGGTCTGGGTGTTGCCCCCGCAGGTGTTGTGCGACACATATCAAAAACCTCCTCTGCTCGCCTCAACAGAACGGCGAAAGGTTCTTTCTTGTAACCTGCTAAAGACACTTTCACGTGGTTGGGCAGGCCTTTCACGAAAAGGGTCCTAAAATCTCCAAATTCAAGGTCTTTGATATCTGGATCCGCCCCCCCTTCGTAAAATACCTCCTTCAGGCGATAGGCCCATTCATGTGGACTCTCATTCGGGCCACAGCACATATTATATGCTGCCCTTTTGGCCTCTGTGGGATCCGCGAACTGTCCATACCGCTTCTTCAGGGCCTGTTCCACTGTGGATAGGTCATTATGCTCGGCTAAAATAGCTTTTAAATATGTTTGGCACTCAGCCGCAAACGTCCACTTCAGTAGAGCTCTTTTATCTGATTCGGCATGAACCTGTAATTCTTCAAAAAGGTCACGCACGCTATCCAGGTGAGCGTGTATGGTTACCCCTGAAGACTCTTTAAAAGGTACGATCATGGAGCGAAGTGTTCTCATTGTTTGGTTGTGCTGATCTCTAGATAAAGGAGTAACTTTGGGCGTTTGGGTGTAATACCGCTGCTCACCAGCAGGAGAAGAGAACAGTGGTGTGGGTAGGCTGCTGATGTCAGCAGGTGGGTCAGAGGACTGTGACCTTCCTGGGAGGAGCACAGGCCCACTGGTACTGGTGACATCATCATGCAGGGCAGAGGACTGTGACCTTCCTGGGAGGAACCTCTGTGCACTTGTAGTAGGGCCCTCATCAGGTGCAGTAAGCTGCGACCTTCCTGGGCGGGACCCAGGACCAAGGGCACCAGCGTCCCCGTCAGGCAGGACAGAGAGCTGTGGCCTTCGTGGGCGGAGCATATGTGTACTTGTACCAGTGTTCTCATCGGGTGCAATGTACTGTGACCTTCCTGGGCGTGGCCCAGATGCAGCTGTACTGTAGCCGTCATTGAGTGGTACAGTACCCTGTGACCGGACAGGGCGGAGTCTGTGCTCCGGCATACTGTCGAAGGCTTCAGGGGTTAGGGAACTGTACCGGGGAGGAGCTGTGGAGGGATTACTGGGACTTACATAAACACTGTTAGGTTCCCGTGCAGGGCTAGAGGGCCTATCCACATCCCCAGTCTCTCCCCCCCCCATCATCATCTATGGGCAGTGACTCAGGGTCATCACATATATTTCGCACTTCCCTACGCACGGCATCTAAATCTTCTTGGCATCGCTTTAATGTCTGCACGCAAGAATCTTTCTCTTGTATTGCCTGGTCCAACCGCTGCGAGAGAGATTTATTCTCTTCCCACATTTCATTCTGCTCCTCTTTGGCACTGTACCATGCCTCTTGAGCAAAGCTGCACCTCTCCTGTTCTTGCTGCAACTCTCGTCGCAGAGCAGACATAGCACCCTCAGATCTATCTCTCACTTCTTGCTGGAACGATTGTAATCTAACAACTTCTTGACACCTTAAATCAAGAGTCTCTTCAACGTCAGCTAGCTGCTGTGTTTTAGACCCCAAAACAGCATCTTTCTGCCTTAGCTCACACTGTAGGGAACAGACTTGTTTTTCACACTGGGATTTCAGATCTTCTAGAGCTACACATTTATCTCTCAGTAATGGGCAATTAACACATGTTAGCTGACCTTGGGTACTGCTCGACTCCCTATCTCCTCCAGCAGTCGCCTGAGCCAGTCTGTCTGCCCACGAACGCTGCAATTCAGCCTTTTCTGTGGTCAGAGCAGTCACTGTTTCCTGCGATCGCTGCAGGGCTACCTGTAGCGAGGAACAGTTATTCATAGCATTTTCTTTGATAGCTAGCAGGGTGCAAACTAATTCTGCTAGATCTGTTAGAGCAAACTTAGCTTTGCCTTTCACAATATTGGTCAAAACTGAGGTATATGCTGCTTGGCTAGCACCAGATTCTTTTCTAAATAGGGAGAGCAATGACTCAATGGAGTAGCTCTTCTGTTCTTGGCTTTGGGCAGCGTCAATAAGAATCTCAAAAACATTCAACTCTAGTTTAGTGAGCGAAGTAGTGTGTGACGTCATCGTGGCTGGCTGGGCTGACTGCAATAATGTCTCGCTGCTATCTCTAAGCCGTAAATCTTAACTAGCAGCTTTACTGTTCAGCTACCAGATCCTCCCTCTTCGTAGTTCTCTAAGAAATACTTTAACAGCACAGTTCAGTGACACAGAAAGCAAGGAATCAGTGAAGCAGTACGAAAAATTACAGAAAGCAAATATCCCCAGCCTGTCAGTTCTCTCTCACTGAAGACACACAAACCGGAATACTTTCTCAACTTTATGAGATCCCAGACGAGCCCCCATTATCTGTAGGATAATTGCACAGATAATAAATTACCTGTGTCCAGGTTCCCCTAAGCAGAACTATCTGCAAGCAAATAATCCTGAATTAGGTCTAGGGGTGGGAACCTTGGAACCTAGCCAAATACTTCCGTTAGAAAGAACTGTAGCTGAGACCGTAGGCTGATATATATATATTAGATTTATTATAGTATGTCAGGTAAGAAAATAGAGCTAAGGTATACAAAATAGAACTCTGCAAGCTTTAGCTGATTACAAAATTACTGGCTGATAAAAATTACACTCATACGTCACACTACTAAACAACTAATTCTTATTGGTTACCAGGTAAAATTACACCACTGATCAGTCACACTATGTTACGAGGTAGTACAGTTATTAGCAGCTTCTCCTAATCACAAGTACGACAGCACCAGCCTTCTGCTCAGGTAAATACCACTAACTAGCCCCCGACTAGTAGGAAATGAATCTCCGTGTTTCTCACCAGACCTCAGGGTCGTGTCTCTTGGGAGCTGGCACGGGACACCTCACAGACTCAAGCTGGATTCACAGCGAGTCTCAGTCGCAGCTGGAAGGGAACTCTGCAGCAGATAAGGTGGTCACAGGTCACGCAGGGCAGGTACAGCTGAACCACGATACTTTCCTCCAGATACACAGTTCATCAGTTGGTGGACCTTATTAGGTCTCACTGGTCTTCTTTTCACCTCCACCTTCTTCCAAGGCTTCTTACTAACTCTTCTCTCGTTGTTCCCGCTCTCCTCAGTCCCTGATGCCCAGGTGACCAGCCGGGACCAATCTGGATCTTCCTTGGTTCACTGCGTGGCAAGAACAGTTCGTTGTTCTTGACCTTCAAGTTGTTACATTTTGGTATGCATTTTCTGTTTCTCACCCGCCTTGCTGGAGCCAGCCTCTCAGGGAGATAAGGGGGCCTGCTTTGCCCACAGCATGTCCTTGGTGTTGAGCTTCTGCTGTAATTTTCCACAAGCTGCAAAGCTGTTACTTGCTGACACAGAGATGTGCGGGTCAGAGTTTACAGTCTCCATTTGCTGTCATAGGATTATACAGGCCAAGGCCCGCAAGGTGAGACACACAGGGAAATACTCCTACATATTCCCCCCCTTGGAGATGGAATTTACTACAAAGGAGTAAAAGCCTTCTCCAATCTAACTAGTAATACAGCTAGACTGGTTAAGTCAGACTCATGGTCAAGACTGAGGACATAAAAACAGTAAATGTCATTAACTCAATACTAACACACTATCAATGATAACTAGAAGCAAATACTTCATACAATCATATGAATTGCTCAAACGTAGTTTCAAAATACTAATACAGCAAACTACTAATACTAGAACACTCTTAGGGTGTTAGCAGCTATGTCTTAACACATGAAATCATAATCAACATTAAATCATCAAGATACTATAACATGCATGGCAAAAGCATCAGCAAATTAGTACAGAATATGAAAATGTAAACTAAGATGTTGCATAGTGGAGAGTTACTCATGGTTGACCTACACAGTCTAACAAAGTCAATGGTATGAGAGTCTTTAGACTGTAAAACGACATAATGTCCAAACCAAAGTCAATAGGGTGGACCATGATGAATGATGAGGTGTAAATGGACACTTCTCACATCAAGAAGACATCAAACAGGAACAAAATGGTCCACGTAATGGTGCTGATGAAGAAAGTCTTCAAACATAAGCATTGGACACAGTTCGAAAAGAAAGTCAATGAAATGTCCCAAAAACAAACAAACACATCCAAAACTTCACTTTCAGGAACACTGGATTGGTTGAAATAAAAATAAAACCAAACAAATTCCCCCCCAACAAGAAGAATGATTCTTGGGAAAAGAAAATCCAACAGTCATGACTAAACAATGGAAATCATGAGGGACAAAGGGAAGGAATGTTGAAAACCACCAATGGATTAGGAAGCAGAGCGTCAGGAACATCTTGAAGAACGACATCAGGAACGGAAACAGGATCAATCTGCTTGGCAACTGCACCGAATCTTCAAGGTTTTGTTTTTTTTTCCTCTGTAGCTGAAAAACAAAAGAAAACGAAGCTATTCTGCTTCATGGTTAGTTTGGGTCATTTCAACAATGCATGTATCTGGAACCAAATGACTGGGATGACATGGTCTCAGCTGATTGATGTGGACCCACTTAAGGTTATCTTCACCTTGAGAATTTTTTCTGAGGCGAATTTGGTAAGCCACAGGTGAAGCTTTTTCCACTATAGGGAAAGGACCATGCCAACTGGGCAGAAATTTCTTCTCTTTTACCTTGTTTCTGCCAAAATTGAAATAGAATACCTTGTCGCCAATTTGGTATTCTTTGGAGGTAGTCCCTTGATCATAGTAGGCTTTTCTACCTCTAGCACTACTTTCCAAGTTCTTTTGGGCAAAGGCAAAGGCACTTTGCAAATGCTGACGCAAATGGGTGACGTACTCATGAGAGGAAGTAGCACTGGACAAGTTCACATCATTAGTCCTGTAAAGCAAATGAATTGGTAATATCATTTCCCTACCTGTCATCATCTCAAAAGGTGACACTCCGGTAGACCGATGAGGTGTGGCATGGATGGCCATGAGGACCAATGGTAACTTCATGTCCCAATCCTTACCTGAAGATGACACATACTTCTTCAGAATGGTGATGATGGTACGATTAGCTCTTTCCACTTGCTCCTCTATCTCCTCTTGCAAAGATGAAGTTTCAACAGAATTCACCAGTCTGGACTTCTGGGGTAAAGGCATCCTTCTGGACAAAATCAAGAATTCGTCTTCCAGCTGCACCTGTGAATCCGTTGCATCATATGGCCAGATGAACTCCACAGATATGAGGCCTCTGGGAGAGGTAAACAGACATTCAGTTGTCTCCCCCCCCTGGCAGGTGTTCCAAATGGAGGGCAACCTGCCAATAATAGGCAAACTTACCTCGACATCAGGAAAGACACTCCCACCAAAAATCCAAAAGGGTCTCCTTTAGACACCACAACTTCCTCTGAATGCGGATTGGTGACCAACACGTGAAAAGGTGCATCTGTAACCTCCAAACATGGCAGAACACCGGTGGACAACCCTAGGTCACGAAAGTAAGTGTGAGGGTTGAAGAACACCACTTTATCCAACAGACGCTGTCCCTGTGCAAGGCGGAGCTGGATGGAAAAGTCCCTCACTCTTGCCGGGATGGTCACCTCTTTGTCACAGACTACTTCACAGACCTTGGGTATGGTTTGCCCAGACTTTAAGCTCACAGGCGTCGACTCAGATTCCACTGGGTTGCCGTCCAGTCTGCTCCACAGGACAAGATTCACCAAGTCCACGTAAACTCCCAGTCGCACAAGGCAATCGGAGCCCAGACATAAGGGCTGTTGTAGGCCTTTGACAACAGAGAAGTGATGGGTGAACGACTTCTGTCCCACCGTCAAAGGAAGACTGCATTTTCCCACTAGTGGCCTGGTACCTAGTCCAGGTACCTCTACCGAAATGGAAGAACACTTACTGAAGGGAAGTGGCACAGACTTGCGAAGACGGTAAAACAAGGTGTCACTGATGAAGGAGACGTCGCTTTGCAGCAGCAACGTGGACTGAAGTATTTGGATGTCAGTGATTTGGACAGGAACCGTGTAAGCATCACCCCTCTGTTGGATGTCGGTCAACCTACGAGGATGAGAAGGATCAGGACTGGGAATGGAGGCGAGGGTCTCTTGCGGCATGTCAGTAGCTTCCTCAGGGGACTTCTCCGCCATAGGCGAGGCATTCAGAATAATCTCCAGGTTGTCATCATTTAGAACCATATCAGCTATCCGATCAGTCTGGACGCGGATGACGTCACTACTCTGTTCGTCCCCCCCTGGTCCGCCACGCAACTGGAGCTCCCAGGTGAACGGGTCAGCTGAGTTCTGGAACTTAATTCGACCTGGGGTATCCCGAAGTCCCACGGAGCTGGAGCCGCTGACTCTGCTCATCTGCTGGACTTTCCCATATGGAAGGGGCTCAGTGACTTGTGCCCAAATAACCTCATGGTGAAAATCCAAATCAACCCACAATCTCTTCAGAAGATCAATTCCAATTAAGAATTCTTCGCCCGCACAGGTAGTAATTATGGCAGGGTGTTTGATACTCATCTCACCAAGCTGTAAGGAAAGCCACACCTGACCTACAGTCCCAATGCTCTGTTTGCCATAAGCCTCCAGGGAGAATTTGCATGGGGTGACATGCAGCGTCTCCCCACCCCCCTTTAGGGATTCCTCTAGTTTCTGAAACAGGCCTTGGGTAATTAAGGTCACCTCTGAGGCTGTATCCAGGAGACCCGGACAGGAAAAGGTCTGTTGAATCAACACATCCATGGTATATCTGGAACCTTTAGGAGTAAGTTTACCCATCAAGTACCTGGTTTCCTTAATAGAATCACATAACAGAGGCCTTTCCTGGTCCACGGGCTGGGCATCAGCCTTGGGCAACGAGGGCTCCTCACTGACGGATGATAGAGCATCAACATGCACAGTGGGCATGTTGGCAGGTGACGCCGGAGCCAAGCCTAGTCATGCTGTTTCTACTTCTGCAGACTCCGGGTGTTCCGAGATTTCAACGGACTTGACACTGGGCCCGGTCTGAGTTGTTGGACCGGGGACCTGGTCCTTGTTCCCAGGGTAAGGGTTTCCTCTCTTATGAGAAGATGAGGGATATTGCGAGGCTCCAGCATTTGAACCCTGCTGTTTAGCCCGCAGTGCTTTTATTTGGCCTTCTAGGGCCCTAATCTTCTCCTCCGGATCGGGAATCTGATGCTTAGCTATCGTTTGCTCAAGCTGTGCCTGCAAGTTCCTGATCTTCTCCTGAGCCCACTGTCTCTGATTATGACGCCTCCTCCGAAAATGGGGTTGATCCTCGTGAGCAGTAGGAGGCGCTGTGTCCTTCGGCTGGTGTGATTGGTTACTGCCACCACGGGACTGGGCAGGTGGGTTTGCCCCCTTGTTTTCCAGAGAAAGTGTGGACGTAACAGCACACACACTGGGTTGGGCCCCCGGTCTGCGGTTCTTTGATGCGGGTCTGGGTGTTGCCCCCGCAGGTGTTGTGCGACACATATCAAAAACCTCCTCTGCTCGCCTCAACAGAACGGCGAAAGGTTCTTTCTTGTAACCTGCTAAAGACACTTTCACGTGGTTGGGCAGGCCTTTCACGAAAAGGGTCCTAAAATCTCCAAATTCAAGGTCTTTGATATCTGGATCCGCCCCCCCTTCGTAAAATACCTCCTTCAGGCGATAGGCCCATTCATGTGGACTCTCATTCGGGCCACAGCACATATTATATGCTGCCCTTTTGGCCTCTGTGGGATCCGCGAACTGTCCATACCGCTTCTTCAGGGCCTGTTCCACTGTGGATAGGTCATTATGCTCGGCTAAAATAGCTTTTAAATATGTTTGGCACTCAGCCGCAAACGTCCACTTCAGTAGAGCTCTTTTATCTGATTCGGCATGAACCTGTAATTCTTCAAAAAGGTCACGCACGCTATCCAGGTGAGCGTGTATGGTTACCCCTGAAGACTCTTTAAAAGGTACGATCATGGAGCGAAGTGTTCTCATTGTTTGGTTGTGCTGATCTCTAGATAAAGGAGTAACTTTGGGCGTTTGGGTGTAATACCGCTGCTCACCAGCAGGAGAAGAGAACAGTGGTGTGGGTAGGCTGCTGATGTCAGCAGGTGGGTCAGAGGACTGTGACCTTCCTGGGAGGAGCACAGGCCCACTGGTACTGGTGACATCATCATGCAGGGCAGAGGACTGTGACCTTCCTGGGAGGAACCTCTGTGCACTTGTAGTAGGGCCCTCATCAGGTGCAGTAAGCTGCGACCTTCCTGGGCGGGACCCAGGACCAAGGGCACCAGCGTCCCCGTCAGGCAGGACAGAGAGCTGTGGCCTTCGTGGGCGGAGCATATGTGTACTTGTACCAGTGTTCTCATCGGGTGCAATGTACTGTGACCTTCCTGGGCGTGGCCCAGATGCAGCTGTACTGTAGCCGTCATTGAGTGGTACAGTACCCTGTGACCGGACAGGGCGGAGTCTGTGCTCCGGCATACTGTCGAAGGCTTCAGGGGTTAGGGAACTGTACCGGGGAGGAGCTGTGGAGGGATTACTGGGACTTACATAAACACTGTTAGGTTCCCGTGCAGGGCTAGAGGGCCTATCCACATCCCCAGTCTCTCCCCCCCCCATCATCATCTATGGGCAGTGACTCAGGGTCATCACATATATTTCGCACTTCCCTACGCACGGCATCTAAATCTTCTTGGCATCGCTTTAATGTCTGCACGCAAGAATCTTTCTCTTGTATTGCCTGGTCCAACCGCTGCGAGAGAGATTTATTCTCTTCCCACATTTCATTCTGCTCCTCTTTGGCACTGTACCATGCCTCTTGAGCAAAGCTGCACCTCTCCTGTTCTTGCTGCAACTCTCGTCGCAGAGCAGACATAGCACCCTCAGATCTATCTCTCACTTCTTGCTGGAACGATTGTAATCTAACAACTTCTTGACACCTTAAATCAAGAGTCTCTTCAACGTCAGCTAGCTGCTGTGTTTTAGACCCCAAAACAGCATCTTTCTGCCTTAGCTCACACTGTAGGGAACAGACTTGTTTTTCACACTGGGATTTCAGATCTTCTAGAGCTACACATTTATCTCTCAGTACTGGGCAATTAACACATGTTAGCTGACCTTGGGTACTGCTCGACTCCCTATCTCCTCCAGCAGTCGCCTGAGCCAGTCTGTCTGCCCACGAACGCTGCAATTCAGCCTTTTCTGTGGTCAGAGCAGTCACTGTTTCCTGCGATCGCTGCAGGGCTACCTGTAGCGAGGAACAGTTATTCATAGCATTTTCTTTGATAGCTAGCAGGGTGCAAACTAATTCTGCTAGATCTGTTAGAGCAAGCTTAGCTTTGCCTTTCACAATATTGGTCAAAACTGAGGTATATGCTGCTTGGCTAGCACCAGATTCTTTTCTAAATAGGGAGAGCAATGACTCAATGGAGTAGCTCTTCTGTTCTTGGCTTTGGGCAGCGTCAATAAGAATCTCAAAAACATTCAACTCTAGTTTAGTGAGCGAAGTAGTGTGTGACGTCATCGTGGCTGGCTGGGCTGACTGCAATAATGTCTCGCTGCTATCTCTAAGCCGTAAATCTTAACTAGCAGCTTTACTGTTCAGCTACCAGATCCTCCCTCTTCGTAGTTCTCTAAGAAATACTTTAACAGCACAGTTCAGTGACACAGAAAGCAAGGAATCAGTGAAGCAGTACGAAAAATTACAGAAAGCAAATATCCCCAGCCTGTCAGTTCTCTCTCACTGAAGACACACAAACCGGAATACTTTCTCAACTTTATGAGATCCCGGACGAGCCCCCATTATCTGTAGGATAATTGCACAGATAATAAATTACCTGTGTCCAGGTTCCCCTAAGCAGAACTATCTGCAAGCAAATAATCCTGAATTAGGTCTAGGGGTGGGAACCTTGGAACCTAGCCAAATACTTCCGTTAGAAAGAACTGTAGCTGAGACCGTAGGCTGATATATATATATTAGATTTATTATAGTATGTCAGGTAAGAAAATAGAGCTAAGGTATACAAAATAGAACTCTGCAAGCTTTAGCTGATTACAAAATTACTGGCTGATAAAAATTACACTCATACGTCACACTACTAAACAACTAATTCTTATTGGTTACCAGGTAAAATTACACCACTGATCAGTCACACTATGTTACGAGGTAGTACAGTTATTAGCAGCTTCTCCTAATCACAAGTACGACAGCACCAGCCTTCTGCTCAGGTAAATACCACTAACTAGCCCCCGACTAGTAGGAAATGAATCTCCGTGTTTCTCACCAGACCTCAGGGTCGTGTCTCTTGGGAGCTGGCACGGGACACCTCACAGACTCAAGCTGGATTCACAGCGAGTCTCAGTCGCAGCTGGAAGGGAACTCTGCAGCAGATAAGGTGGTCACAGGTCACGCAGGGCAGGTACAGCTGAACCACGATACTTTCCTCCAGATACACAGTTCATCAGTTGGTGGACCTTATTAGGTCTCACTGGTCTTCTTTTCACCTCCACCTTCTTCCAAGGCTTCTTACTAACTCTTCTCTCGTTGTTCCCGCTCTCCTCAGTCCCTGATGCCCAGGTGACCAGCCGGGACCAATCTGGATCTTCCTTGGTTCACTGCGTGGCAAGAACAGTTCGTTGTTCTTGACCTTCAAGTTGTTACATTTTGGTATGCATTTTCTGTTTCTCACCCGCCTTGCTGGAGCCAGCCTCTCAGGGAGATAAGGGGGCCTGCTTTGCCCACAGCATGTCCTTGGTGTTGAGCTTCTGCTGTAATTTTCCACAAGCTGCAAAGCTGTTACTTGCTGACACAGAGATGTGCGGGTCAGAGTTTACAGTCTCCATTTGCTGTCATAGGATTATACAGGCCAAGGCCCGCAAGGTGAGACACACAGGGAAATACTCCTACAGTGTGCAACTTTATAGAAAATATTTTTTTTTGGGGGGGGGGGGGGTAATTCTATAACAGGGCACCTATGTGGTGCCTATTCTATGAAGGAAATTAGCATAACCGGCTATACACATGCTTGTTGTAAGTGTTCATGCCTATATACTGAAGATAAGTACGTAACGTATAATATTCTATGAGTTGCGTGTGAGCCACGCCTATGCTCTGCCCAGACTCTGCCTACATGTATTTGTAACACAACATGCCATGTAAGATATAGAAACATAGAAACATGACGGCAGATAAAGGCCATATGACCCATCCAGTCTGCCCATCCTCTGTAACCTCTATGGGAGATAGGGGTGACCTCTGTGGAACTCCACATTTTAATTTTATGTGAGCTATTTACCAAAAGCCCTTGCAGCCAGATTAGAACGTCCTAAAATCCCCCTTTCCTCTAAATTCTAAGAGCATTGCATGATCCACTAAGTCAGAAGTACTCAAAAAAATCAAATTGGAGAATAAGCAATCTTTTGCCTTCGCACAAGGCTCGCCTAGCAGAATTTACTAAAAACCAAGAACAGTTTCTATATGCACCTATTTACAGAATAGAACTTAGGCAAAATTTTGACACTTACACAGTATGTGCACACATTTGCACATCCTTTAATCTTTATTGCATTTGATATAGTGCCTAAACTGATGCACAGAGCTAAGTGGTTTCCAATTTTAAAAAATAATACATATATGATGACGAGAAAAGAACTCCAGTATAATACAGGAAAGAGGGGAGAAGTAGACAACAATCAGACAACGTTCGAAAAAACAAAAAAAGGACAAGGGAAAAACCAATTAGGGTACTGAGAAACTAAAGAGGAAGAGAGGTAAAACAGGAAAAGGAAAGAGGGGCACCAGGACTCTGTCACCACCCCACCATGCAACAGCCTGCTTAAACCACCAGGTCTTGAGTGCAGTTTTAAATTTGGGAAGGGAAAGCTCACTATGGATATCTAACGGAAGATTATTCCAAGAAGCAGGGGCCAAAAAATAGAAAGCACTATGATGTATCCATTCAAACTTGGCAGCTTGGAAAGTACCATACGATGATCATTTATTGAATGTAGCAATGGCACAGAAGACTAAGGGATAGTAAGGGAAGAGAATAAGGTGGGGCACCTATTCTGAAGGCTTCAGAAGTTTTTTATATTGAATTCGATAGGAAACGGGCAGCCAACGAAGCTTCTGAAAAAGTGGTGAAACTGAATCATAGTTACTGGCATGGCAAATGAGACGAGCAGCAGTGTTCTGTAAAGTTTGAAGCTTTTTCAAAGAAAACTTCGGTAATCCTGCAAAGACAATATTACAATAATCTATTTTTGTAAGCAGTAAAGATAGGACTTAAAGAATGAAATGAATCGTGATCCAAGAATTTCCTAACACAAAGTAGTTGTCACATTATTATAATCATTTACATACATAATGGGCAAATAACAGTTAGAAGAGCAGCAGACCAAATGAAAAACACTGTCTGCCCAATATTCAAAACTATTTAACTGGCCAGAAACAGTTCCTGGCTGGTAAAATACCATTTTAGCATCTAACCTCAGATATTTGGTGGGAGATAACCGGTTATTTCCCACTGAATATTCGCAGTTAGCAGCTAGTCTCTAACCAGCTATATCATGCGACATAGCTGATTAGGCATGAATACTCAGCTCCAAACCAGCTATGTTTAGCAGTTAAAATAGGCTGCATAAATAGGCCTATATTTAACCGCTAAGCACTTAACCGGTTAGTGCTGAAAATTGGCTTAACTGGTTAAGTTGCTGTAGTTAAAAATGAAACCGGATATTCAATGCCGGTTGCTAGAAATGGCCCAGCATTGAATATCTGGGTTGACAGCCAGCAGCGGGAAGTCAAGGTGCTGCTCGATGCTGACTGAATATTGGGAGGAGTCTTTATTTACTATTTTTAACTTCCAGGTCAAAACAAGGTCGCCCGACATAGCCATGTATCACCAAATGGCTGCCTCAGGAGCAGAAGAATACCAGTTGGTATGAAGTCTCAAGCCTCACCACACTGATGAAAACAGTTTCTCCAAACTGGGTTAGCTTGTGGTGAGTCCAAGTTCAAGTCACTGTTTTTAACAGTTTGGTGACGTTTGAGATTTCACACCAAGTGGTATTCTTCTGCCCCTGAGGCAGCCGTTTGGCAATACATGGCCATGTTGGGCGACCTTGTTTACATCTGAGAGTTAAAAGTGGTAAATAAAGACTGTGCTTTTCATATGGTCTGCTTTCTCTTCTATTCTGGGATCTGGGAACAGACTTAAAGATCTCTATGTATACTTTTGGAAGAGAGAGGAGATATGATATAGACGTTTAAATACTTATGGCAGCATAAATTCCCAGGGGATGAGTCTCCTTCAATTGAAAGGAAGCTCTAGAACGAGGGGGCATAGGATGAAGGTGAAAAGGAACAGACTCAGAAGTAACCTGAGGAAATAGTTCTTTAAGGAAAGGGTGGTGAATTCATTGAATGGCCTCCTGGTGGAAGTGATGTAGACAACAACTGTATCTGAGTTATAGTTTATTTAACTTGCTTAACCGCTCTAGCTGCCAAAGCAGAGAAGAGCGGTGTATAAGGCTAAAAAAAACATGGTAAATGAAAAGAGCTACAAATAATGATAGGAAAGAGAAAGTATCACACAAAGAAAGAGAAGAGGTACCATCATTCAAAGAAAGGCACACGATCTAGAACAGGGGTGACTCGACCTGACTAACCGGCAATAGCCTCTAGTCAACACTCATATCCAAAGTTGGCCTTAAAACTCCTAAGAGACAGATCACTACATAGGGCAAGGGACAGAGAATTCCAAATGTGAGGAGCAAGGAAGAAGAAAGCACGGTGTCTAGTCGTCTCTAGTTGGTCAAATTTAGGGCTTGGTAAAACAAGACGGTGGTTGTTTAAGAAATGGTGGACCCTGGCAGGGGAGTAGGGGATAGTAAAGCAGATGAGATAATCAAGGGCACAAAGCCTAAAAGCCTTGAATGTCAGCAGGGCGATTTTGTAAGTGATCCAATATTCCACTGGAAGCCAGTGGTGCAGTTTTAATAGAGGAGATCAGAACAGTGAGCGTGGCATAGTAATCAAATGGCCGTGCTTTGTAAAGTCTGTAACTTCTAAAGAGCAGACTGAGGTAGGCCCAAATAAATGACATTACATTAGTCAAGACATGAAGTGAAAAAAGAAAGAAGTGCATCAGTGGCGTTCCTAGGGTGGCTGACACCCGAGGCGGATCGCCGATGCGCCCCCCCCCCCCCGGGTACAGCGACCCCCCACCCCCGGCGAAAGGCCACCTCCCCCCAGCGAAAGGACACACCTCCCCCCCCCCCCCCCCGGCGAAAGGACACCGCCCCAGGTGCATTTTTACCTGCTGGGGGGGTGTCACTCGCCTGTCTGCTTCGCTCGTTCCATGCTCCCTCTGCCCCAGAACAGGAAGTAACCTGTTCCGGGGCAGAGGGAGCACAGAACGAGCAGAGCAGACAGGCGCGCGGCACCCCCCCCCCCCCCCCCAGTGGCGTGCACCCAGGGCGGACCGCCCCCACCGCCCCCCCTCCCCTTGGTACGCCACTGAAGTGTATGGAAACTATCGTGGTCAAAGAGATAACTGCTGAAAGCTAAAAAGCAAAGCTTGGTCAAGTGTGAAATGTGTGTCAAAAATGATAGAGAGGCATCCAGAATTATTCCCAGTTAACGAAAATGTGAAATGGGAGAGATCACTTTTCCAAAAAGGGAAATAGGAGGGGGGGGGGGGGGGTTTACAGAACTGGAGATCCAACAGGTCACGGTCTTGCCGGCACTAAGGACTAGTTGGTTTTCAAAGAATCAGGTAGCAAACAGAATCCAAACAGGCTTAGCGGGGAGAAATCAAGAAAGAATTCAAGAGAGCTTGGGACAAATACATAGAATCTCTAAGGGAGTGATAGGGAGAGTAGATAGCATGGATAGGACAGACTGGATAGGCCATATGTGGGCTCATTTTCAAAAGAGAAGGACGCCCATCTTCCGACAAAAATCGGAAGATGGGCGTCCTTCTCACAGGGTCGTCCAAATCAGTATAATTGAAAGCCGATTTTGGACGTCCCCAACTGCTTTCCATCGCAGGGACAGCCAAATTTCAAGGGGGCGTATCGGAGGCATAGCGAAGGCGGGACTTGAGCGTGCCTAACACATGGACGTCCTCGACCCATTATTGAAAAAAAAGGGCGTCCCTGATGAGCACTTGGACGACTTTACCTGGTCATGTTTTTCTTACAACCAAGGCACAAAAAGGTGCCCGAAATGACCAGATGACCACCGGAGAGAATCAGGAATGACCTCCCCTTACTCCCCCAGTAGTCACTAACCCCCTCCCACCCTCAAACAATATCTTTCAAAATATTTTTTGCCAGCCTCAGATGTCATACTCAGGTCCGTGACAGCAGTATGCAGGTCTCTGGAGCAGTTTTAATGGGTACTGCAGTGCACTTCAGACAGGCAGACCCAGGCCCACCCCCCTACCTTTTACATTTGTGGAGGAAACAGCGAGCCCTCCAAAACCCACCAGAAACCCACTGTACCCACATCTAGGTGTCCCCCTTCACCCGTAAGGGCTATGGTAGTGGTGTACAGTTGGGGGTAGTAGGTTTTGGGGGGGCTCAGCACACAAGGTAAGGGAGCTATGTACCTGGGAGTAATTTATGAAGTCCACTGCAGTGCCCCCTAGGGTGCCTGGTTGGTGTCCTGGCATGTCAGGGGGACCAGTGTAGTACAAATGCTGGCTCCTCCCATGACCAAAGGGCTTGCATTTGGTCATTTCTGAGATGGACGTCCTTGGTTTCCATTATCGCCGAAAATCAGAAACAACCAAGTCTAGGGACGACCATCTCTGGGGATGACCTAAATTTCAAGATTTGGACGACCCTGACCATATTATCGAAACGAAAGATGGGTGTCCATCTTGTTTCGATAATACGGGTTTCCCTGCCCCTCCATCGGGACGTTTTGTGAAAACGTCCTCAACAAAACTTGGACATCCCTTTCAATTATGCCCCTCATGGTCTTTATCTGCCTATATTTTTCTAAGTTCTAGGAAAAAAGGCACGTTTCTGAAACCAATGAAACGGGCGTTAGCAAGGTTTTCCTCGGAGTGTGTATGTTTGAGAGAGTGTGTGTGAGAGTGACTGTGTGAGAGAGAGTGAATGTGCAAGTGTGTGTATGTGACAGAGAGAGAGTGAGTCTGGGTGCGAGTGTGTGTGAGAGAGAGTGTGTGTGTGAGAGTGTGTGTTTGAGAATGAGAGTGTGCGAGTGCGTATGTGAGACACAGTGAGTGTGAGAGAGAGAGAGTGTGTTTCACACAGATACAGTGTGTGTGAGAGAGAGAGTGTGTGTGAAAGAGAGAATGTGTGTGAGACCGAGAGAGTGTATGAGACCGAGAGTGTGTGAGAGTGACTGTGTGACACATAGAGAGTGAATGTACAGTGTGTGAGACATAGAGTGTGTGAGAGACAGTGTGTGAGAGTGAGAGAAAGACACTGACTGTGTGAGAGAGAGAGAGAGTATGTGTGAGAGAGAGAGTGTGTGACAGAGATACCTTCCCCCCTCTCTATTCTCAGGACCCCCTCCCCCCTCCCTCTCTGGTCTCAGGAATCCCCTCCCTCTCTGGTCTCAGGACCTCCTCCACTCCCCCCTGATCTCAGGACCCCCTCCCCCTCCCCTCAGGTCTCAGGACCCCCTCCCCTCTGGTCTCAGGATCCCCTCCTCCTCCCCCCCCCCTGCATTCCCCTCCCCTCCCCTCTGGTCTCAGGACCTCCTGCCCCTCCCCCCCTCTGCGTGGTTGGCAGCACCATGCGAGTGTGTGTGTGTGTGTGTGTGGGGCAGAGAGTGAGACTAGGTGCGAGTGTGTCTGTGAGAGGGAGAGTGTGATTCTCCTCTCTCCCCTGTCCCCCTCCAGCCACCCAGCGATTCTCCTCTCTCCCCTGCCCTTCCCCTGCATCCATGTCCAGCTCCTCTCTCCCCTGCCCTTCCCCTGCATCCATGTCCAGCTCCTCTCTCCCCTGCCCTCCCCTCCATCCATGTCCAGCAACTCTCCTCTCTCCCCTGCCCTCCATCCATGTGCAGCAGCTCTTCTCTCTCCCTTGGCCTCCCCTGCATCCATGTCCAGCAACTGTCCTCTCTCCCCTGCCCTACCCTCCATCCATTCATGTCCAGCAACTCTCCTCTCTCACCTGCTGTCCCCTGCATCCATGTCCAGCAACTGTCCTTTCTCCCCTGCCCTCCCCTGCATCCATGTCCAGCAACTGTCCTCTCTCCCCTGCCCTACCCTCCATCCATTCATGTCCAGCAACTCTCCTCTCTCACCTGCTGTCCCCTGCATCCATGTCCAGCAACTGTCCTTTCTCCCCTGCCCTCCCCTGCATCCATGTCTAGCAAGTCTCCTCTCTCCCCTGCCCTCCCCTCCATCCATTCATGTCCAGCAACTGTCCTCTCTCTCCCCTGCCCTCTCCCCCCATCCATAGCAGCAATTCTCCTCTCTCCCCTGCCCTCCCCTCCATGTCTAGCGATTTCTCTTGTCTCCCCTCCCTCCCATCCATGTCCACCGATTCTCCTCTGCCCTCCCCTCCATGTCGAGTGACGCCCCAAACCCCATCTTCCCCCTGGGTTCCAGTTCCAACTCCCCCCTGCCTGCCCTCTTCTCCATCAACAGCCCTCCTTGGCTTCCTTCCACCCAGCCATAGCTTAAAACTCATTTTACTAACCTGACTGGTGACTGCAAAAGAAGCAGAGTACAACCGGCTCGCCTTCAGCTTTCCCCTTCTCTCTCAGCGTCCGGCCCTTTCATAAACAGGAAATGAGGGCGGGGCCACAGCTGAGAGAGAAGGGGAAAGCTGAAGGAGAGCCGGCTGTACTCTGCTTCTTTTGCAGTCACGACTTCAGGCAGGTTAGCAAAATGAGTTTTAAGCTATGGCTGGGCAGCAAGAAACCAAGGAGGGCTGTTGAGGGAGAAGAGGGAGGGGGGCTGGAACTCATAGGAGAGGGGGGAGGAGGAGAGGGGGGCCTGGAACTCGGAGGGGGTACCGTTAGGGGCTTCACAGCTGAAGTGTCTGTTGGTGGCTGCTGCCATTCAGCTGTCAGTGGCGGTCAAGGGGCTCCCGCAGTTCGTGTGGGGTAACATCTGAAGCATCTCGCGCACTTCGTCTTTGCCGTTGAGCTGTCAGTGTCGAGAAAGGGATGTAGCGTCTCGCACGATTCTTGTGTGCATCCAGCTGTCCTGTGAGAGAAGCGTCTCGCTCATTTCGCTCATGCTTGCTACATCGCGTTCCTTTGCCTGGCAACTCTGCAGCATCCCCTCGTGTGGTTGGTCAGTGCTGCTTGTGACGTACCCGGAAGTACATGACGTCAATTCAGGAGATGGATACAGCCTTACAGAGAGCACGAATGCTTCCAGGCTTCACTGCCACGGAGTCAGCTTCAGAACGTTGGCGGTGCTTTTCATTATATAGGATGTTCTCCATATTGGATTTCGTGGACCATTTGCCTTGTTCTTTTATCAGCCACATAACCATTAACGCCTGTGCTATAGAACTACTCCCTTAAGTTTATATGGTGATTCCACTGGCTGAAAAAATTTACCTCACAAGAGTGATGGAGACAGTTCTCTCCCTTTCTGGTTGAACTAAAGAATTTTTAGCTCTGTTCTGTATACTCAAAATGTTAGTAAGTCTTTAAAGATATGCTTGGTCCTCGTGTCATCATATACTTTCCAAGCATACTAACATTTGATTTATCAACATTTGATCACTCTCTGTCTCTTCCTCCATAGGAACCGTGGAGGGGCATAATCGAACGGGGCGCCCAAGTTTTCCTGAGGATGTCCTCACAGGACGTCCCTGTGAAGGGGCGGGGAAACCCATATTATCGAAACAAGATGGGCGGCCATCTTTCGTTTCGATAATACGGTCGAGGACGCCCAAATCTCCACATTTAGGTCGACCTTAGAGAAGGTCGTCCCTAGAGATGGTCGTCCCTGATTTTCAGCAATAATGGAAACCGAGGACGCCCATCTCAGAAATGACCAAATCCAAGCCATTTGGTAGTGGGAGGAGCCACAACTGCTAAACTAGACATTCTGTGATTCTTCATTACGTAACCAAATTATACATCAAATTAAAGCCACATTCCCCACCCCTTAGCATTTTTTAATAGTATCTGCATGTGTGGGAAATGTGCCATACATATGTAACTTATATGTGTGTCTTCTGCCCATAGAAAAAGGAAAGAAATCTGCTTGCATTTTTTTAACAGTATCTGCACGTGTGTGAGAAATGCACCATGTCCGTGTTATTGTGTGTGGGGAAATGTGCCATGTGCGTGTATTATATGTGTGTGTTCCGCACGTAACAGTAGTTGAAAAGGGTGTTGTGGAACAATAAACAATGAAACAATCCTCCATAAATGCCTATGACACAGTTGTTGCCATTCTGCTTTTTCTTGGGCATGTGCAGAACATCAACGCTTACCGTGAGACCGTTTTGTGCATATGCTGGGCGCTTTCTCTACCAAGCTGCATGTAGACTTTCCACATATCTCATTTGCATTTGATTTCCTTTGAGCATCGATTGCTGTTCCACATTCGATAAGTTATACGTACGTGGATGTTAACGGTGACGACTTCTGAGCATTGGCCTCTCTGTTTCTCTGCACATATAGAGCCTGCAGAGGAGATGACAGAGGGATGGGGAGAGGTGAGCACAGAGAGAACTGCAGAAAAAAATACACAGTTGTGAGGGAATGAGCTCTCCTTTTTGAAGAGTAATTCATGGGAAAAGTTCAGAGACGTTAGAGGCACTGCCTTCCCTGTATCCAGTCTCCCAGACTGTGCCTTCGACCAGGTTCTCAGCCATTTTAAACCTCCCTTCCCCCATCCCTCTCCAACAGAAAACACCCAGAGAGAAAATGAAGTATTGATTATCTGATAATAGGATTTAAATGTCCCTTTTCTCTGGGTTTTGGAAGGAGTTCTGCTGAGAGGGAAAGTGGAGGGGGGGGGGGAGATTAGTGACGAATAGGTTATTACCAGTGGCTGATGGAATGGGAGATGGGACATTAAGGAAGAAGAAGGGGGGGAGGAGGTGCAAGGGAGAAAGAAACAGAAGGGGAAGCAATAGTTAAAAGGCACCAAAATTTGATCTCCAGGGATCTAACACTCAGCTTGTCCCCTGTGTGTGATCTTGAGTTCTAATTACTTTATCTGTAAGATTCACCCAGCTTTGTTATGTGTGTGTGTGATGCTGGGTGAATCAATGTACTTGTGCCTCAGCTCTAATCCCCTGCTCTGTCATATATAACTTTTCAATATCAACACGCACAGTTTTTAGTACAACCTTCTCATTAACTCCAGTAACAGAGTCTTAGACAGCATTTACCTTTAGACTTACATGCCATCCACCTTATATCTACATATATAGTTCTACACACACTTTTGTTTTACAATTTGCATAAATACACTTCCAATTTTTAAGATGTTCTTTTTTTTAAGGTATAAAACATCACGATTATTTTATAGAGGCTAGCTAAGAATTCCATACATCCAATAGAAGGCAACATTATTCATTTATTTCTGCACAATAATATATATTTTTATATATTTTTTAATAGATGCTTGTATGGTACAATTATATTTTGCTGGTTTTTTAATTTCTAATCATTTATCTATTTATAATGTGTTAAGATATTTCCATATTCACTTTGAATATTGCTATTCCTGTACAGTAATATTAAATATACTTATGTTGTATGACTACCTGTCACTGCCATGTTTTTCATATATTTATTTATTTTGTGGCAAGACACCTTTTTTATACTGTGTCAGAATTTTATTGTTTGATTGATTTATTGATGTTTTTATTGATTTATTTTATATACATGTTTTTAGACTCCTGAGGAAGGCCTCTTTTGGCCGAAACATGACTCATGTCAAGTCTTGAATGTTACAATAAAGCACCTTATATTGGACATTGTCACAACGCAACAATGATTTTGCTACTGAGAGAAAAACATGTGATTTATACTAAATTGAACCCGCCGATTCCAAATATGAACTCCGAATTTGCCTGACAGGTCTAGATTTTAAGTTATACATGCAAAGCCTATTCACTTATAATATTAATGCTTGGGATGCATTTGTGCTAATAGTGCAGAACTTCCTTGGGAACAGACGAGCTGAAAACTATGCTGAACTAGTAGACAACATGCTTAAAGCATATGAACAACTTGGCTGCCGAATGGCATTGAAAATGCATTTTTATTACATTCCCATCTTGACTTTTTCCCACCCAATTTGGGACACGTAATTGATGAACATGGAGAGAGGTTCCATAAAGACATTTCTACAATGGAGAACAGATATCAAGGCCGCTGGAATCCCAACATGATGGGGGACTACTGATGATTTTTGCAACAGGAAAATATGACCGGTCACAAACGCAAAAGTAGATGCCTGAAGCACTTTTAACAGTACTGGTCCTTGCTGAAGTAAGACTTTTAAACTGGAATACGAGACTTTTTTGAAATTTTGTTATTCCATTACATTTTCATATACTGTTTACTACGAAAACTTTGATGTAGATCAGGTAATTGTTGGAGCAAAACTCGTTCTGTAAAAAATTATTCAATGCTTTCCAAGTATTTAATTCATTTGGGCAAACTTATGCATAACAAAATTTCCTGAAGTGTTACAACAATTCTGACTTCGGAATACGCACACTGAATTTAGTATAGGACAAATGGTTTCTGCCCAGTAGCACACGAAAAATGTTTTTTTGCTGTGCTGTGTCATTTGTCACCCTCGCTGTGTTTGACTTGTTTGTGTGACTGCAAGCAAGGGTTGCTGTTCTTCTGTTTTTGCCCTGTCATTGATGGGACCATGCACAGAACTCCTGCACTATAGGGAACTGTGTCCAACCCAACTACCATGGGAACAGTGCCAGAACTTAGCTGCCCAATGCTGAACGCTAATGGTATGTACGCTGTGAGACCACAAGTAAGGGGGAGGCACATGCGCACAAGAGTTTTGTGGTGAGCTCAGCTCTTGTGAATATGCCCAGACAAACCCAAAAGTGAAACATACATTGATACCATTCCTCTACACCCTTAAATATAAGCTTTTCAAAATTTGTTTTCACCTGAAAAGCTTACAGTTAAGAGCAGAAAACAGGCATCAATGTGTACTTTCACATTTCAGTTTGCTCTGACTCACACACATTTGTTTTTCACTACCAGCTCTTAGGTAGGGTTACCATACATTTGGATATCCCCAGGCATGTCCTCCTTTTCAAGGGACTGTTGGGGATCCACGCATTTTTTCCTATCCATCCCATTAGTCCAGGTTTCCAGGCTGGCAGGCAGCAGGCTGACTTTCTCCCCCTCCCCCCTGAACCTACTGTAGCATGCCCACTCTTTCCTGCCTGCTGCCACTGACCTCTCTGCTGTTGCCACTTCGTGAAAATAACTGTGGGGACTTCAAGCGGTGGCCTCGCAAGTCTTTGTGGAAGTCTTGCAAGGCCACTGTTTGAAGTCTTAGCAGCCATGAGAGAAGGGGACAAGCTGCTCGTGGATAGGAGGAAAGAGAGAAGAGAAGGGGAAATGTTGTACATGGATGGGAGGGAAGAGAAGGAAAAAGGGGGAAATGCAGCATATGGATAGAAGGGGATGAAGAGAAGAGGGGGACATACTGCTCATGGATGGAAGGGAAAGGAAAGGGGGACATGCTGTTCATGGATGCTGGTTTTTTCGGAAATGTACATCTTTTCTAATTTTGTATTTAGGTTATGGAAGAAAATGCAGTTCTGTTACTTTTACCTGCTTATAGAATCAGGCTTTCTTTGGGGGTCAAGGTGACTGTGTGGCAGGGGTGTGGCTGGGGCAGGACTGGGGGGCTGGCTGGGAGGTAGGCTGAGCGGAGCAGCATTTTATTTTTTGTGTCCTCTTTTTGTCTCCGCAAATAGTGTAACCCTACACTTAGGGGCTTGCATAGCCTTTCTTCTGCTTAGCACATTTTAGAAAATGGCACATTTTAGAGACAAAATTGTGGGAAATCCTCTCTTCAAACACCACAATGCCAGCTCTGAGCTGGAGTTAGGTTTCCAGTGGTAAGGGCAGCTTGGTTTTGTGTGCTGTTCTCTGAGCATTGGGAGGGAACAGGAAATGACCTCATTAACTACATTTAAATGCTATTTGCACTCATCTTTGGCACGCACATTTCTTACGCTATAGCCCTCTGAACATTCTGCACAGATTAACACCAGCGCTAGTCTGGCGCTAATCGCCTCTAGTGCCAGCATTAAGTTTTGAGCATCGGGCCATAAATCTGCATACGAGTTTAGGGTGAGTCCACTTTATTTCCCTGTGCCTCAGGTCTAATCCCCTGCTCTGCCACTGAATGTTTATGTTCCCTGTGCTTCAGGTGTAAACCTCAGCTCTGTCACTGAGGCCCTGAAGCTCAAAGCTCCAGTGCTAAAGCAAACAGCGCCCACCCTATACCGTAGGAACAGTGCAGAAAAATAGCCCTCCAATGCTCAAAGCTCATGGTATTTAAATTATAGGTGCACTGTGAGACTGAAAGTGAGGGGGACAAATACACCTGGCAAATATGCACAAGAGTTTTGCATTAAGCACAGCTCTTGTGTGCATGCCCAAGCAACTCTGAAATGAAGCACACATCAGCACCGTTCTTCTGCGTCTTTAAATATAAGCTTTTCAATGTTTTTTTTTTCACTCGAGAGGCTTATATTTAAGTGCAGAAAACAGGCGTCAATGTGTGTTTTCACTTTCGGGTTTGCTTGGGCTCGCACACATTTGTTTCTTAGTACTGGCGCTTAGAAGTGTAAATATAGAAAAAAAAAAAAAGAAGCCTTTACCTTGTCTTCCCCCCCTTTTTTTTCCTGGGAGGGGGGCATCCTGCAGAGGACAGGGAGGTACAGAGGTCTCAGGGCAGCACAGCACTGACACCTTTTAGTTAAAATGCTTAAAGTGTTTAAAATGCTCCAGCACCAGGGTTGCCAGGTGGAAAATGTTTTTCCCACCCAATCCAGCCTAAAAACAGCCCAAAACCCGCCCAAACTCAAACCCCGCCCCTGACACCCCCACCCCCGCGTCATCACCCTGCCCCCGCCGTCATCACCCCCGCCCCCGCCGTCATCAACCCCCGCCCCCGCCGTCATCGGCCCCGCCTCCCCCGTCATCGGCCCCGCCTCCCCGTCATCGGCCCCGCCCAGAACGTCACTAACCCCGCCCAAAACGTCACTAACCCCGCCCCCCGCGGCCGAAAAAACCGCCTGAAAACCGCGGAAAAGAAAAAAAAGAAGCCCAAAAAACCGCGACCCGCCGCGGGCAAAAATTTCCCGCGGCGGGTCGCGGAAAACCGCCCACCTGGCAACACTGTCCAGCACTGTTGTACAAAGAACTCAGATGTCCATGGCTGCTAGATGTGTGTGTTTTTAAAGTTTCACAAGTTTGAATCTGTGTGGAAGGGACATGGAAACTTGTTAGAAAGCTTCCGATTGGCTGTCTGCAAGCCCAGAGTGAGCTGAGGGCTAGAGGAGAGACAGTGTGAAAGTCAGCCAATAGGAGCCAGGATCTGCTAAAGGGCACGAATTTGGACCAATGGGACAGCAGGAGGCAGTCTGATCCTTAGATTGGCGCGAATTTCAAGCCAATCCAGGGGACAGAGAGATGGGACAAAGAAGTTTTACATTGCAGAGGCTGCCTGGGAAGAAGAAGGCAATCGGGGACAATGGAGACTGCAAGCATGACTTGAGAGGAGAAATCGGACTCATGCAGAGGGACACGCTCAGGCAGGCTGGATGAGGAGAAGATCCAACCAAGACAAGGAGAGAGTCTCCGACAGCTGCAGGCTGATAGAGGACCCACTGATGAGCCCCAGATGAAGAGAAAAAGAGTGTTGGTGAGTGTGGCTGGGCACTGAAGCAGACAGGAACAGAATAGGAGAAAGGGGGTCTGGAGTGAGCTGGTGCAGAAGGATTGTTGTAGCACTGGGAAGCTGGTTGGGAGCAGTGCAGAGCTGGATAGCAACGTGGCAAGGTCCCGGAATCCCAGAGAAGTCTACCCAGTGTATCCGTGTGTGTGTCTGTCTGCCTGTCCAGAGAAGAGAGACACCCCCCCCCCCCCCCCACCCTGCACGGAATGCCCAGACTCCAAAGGAACTTTTTTTTTAGTACCTGCCAGCAAGTGTCTGCCTCAGGAGAATATAGACAGAAGCCGGTCCTGGGAAGGAAACTGTCCAGCCTAAGCCTGCACCTGAGCCCTGAGAGCATCTGCATGTAAGAGTCTGCCTGCCTTTATGAGATTTAGTGTAGCAGTCCATCAGTGAGATTAGGGGTGGTGTAGCAGAACACAGAAAAAAGGGGTCGTGTTTTGGGAGGTTTTAGATAGGAATTCCCCCTGCTTATCTTTTTATTTGAATTTAGTTAGTCCACAAGTTCCACAGAAAGTCAGGGTCTTCTTTTTTTGAGTTTTTTTCAGTCAGAACAGTAGGTACCCTGCAGTTCCTGAACCAGTGAGCTGACCTCACAGCCGAGGAGACGTGGATGTGGAGAAGACCAAGGTACCCAACGCAAGAAAGCAGCGATGCTAGCGAAGATTCTGATATACCGGTAACATTATTGTGTGCACACAAACGGGGAAATATATATATATATATATATCAGATCTGAGTGCAATAATTAGAGCTGTATACATGTTTGGGATGTTTTATGTTGTTGCGGCAGTGGGGTTGGGGTCTTGGTAGCTGTGATTGTAGTTTTAAAATTGTTATTGCCTTTATTTCCTTTGTAACTTATCACAAAGCATTTAACATCTTGCACTAATTTTATTTAATACCATCAACCTGTAAAAATTGGTACCAACATTTAAGAAACATATCCCAGTGTTTCTATTTACTTTACCCTTTAATAAAACCTTTAATATTTCTTTTCTTGCTAAATCCCTTGGTTGTGTGGAGTTTATTTGGGAACCCTATTTAAAACTGTGACATTCATATATTTATTTCTTTAATTACTGTTGTAATTCACCTGCTCCATGACTAGGGGGTTTACATTTTCCTCCAGGAACTTGTCCAAACCTTTTTTAAATCCAGATACGCTAACTGCTGTTACTACATCCTCTGGTAAAGAGTTCCAGAGCTTAAGTATTGAGTGAAAAAAATATTTTCTCCTGTTTGCTTTAAAAGTGTTTCCATGCAACTTCCTTGAGTGTCCCCTAGTCTTTGTACTTTTGGAACAAACCAAAAATTGATTTATTTCTACTTTTTCTACACCACTAAGGATTTTGTAGGCCTCAATCATATCTCCCCTCATCTATCTCCTTTCCAAGCAGAAGAGCCCTAATCTCTTTAGCCTTTCCTCATAAGAGAGGAGTTCCACCCCCTTTATCATTTTGGTCACTCTTATTTGAACCATTTCTAATTCCGCTATATATTTTTTTGAGATACGGCAACCAGAACTGAATGTAATATTCAAGGTGCGGTCATACCATGGAGCGATACAGAGGCATTATAGTATTTTCGGTCTTATTCACCATCAGTTTCCTAATAATTCCTAGCATCCTGTTTGCTTTTTCGGCCACCACCGCACATTGAGCAGAAGATTTCAGCATGTCATCTACAACAACACCTAGATCTTTTTCTTGAGTGCTGACCACCATGGTGGACCCTAGCATCAAGTAACTATGATTTGGATTATTCTTTCCAATGTGCATCACCTTGCATTTGTCCACATTAAATTTCATCTGCCATTTGGATGCCCAGTCTTCCAATTTCCTAAGGTCTTCCTGCAATATTTCACAGTCCACACGTGTTTTAACAACTTTGTGAAAACGGTAACGGAATTCAAACATGCGTGGGATAAGCAAAAAGGAATCCTGTGCAGAAGGAATGGATCCTCAGGAGCTTAGTCAAGATCGGGTGGCAGAGCCGGTGGTGGGAGGCGGGGCTGGTGGTTGGGAGGCAGGGATAGTGCTGGGCAGACTTATACAGTCTGTGCCAGAGCCGGTGGTGGGAGACGGGACTGGTGGTTGGGAGGCGGGGATAGTGCTGGGCTGACTTATACGGTCTGTGCCAGAGCCGGTGGTGGGAGGCAGGGATAGTGCTGGGCAGGCTTATACGGTCTGTGCCAGAGCCGGTGGCGGGAAGCGGGGCTGGTGGTTGGGAGGCGGGGATAGTGCTGGGCAGGCTTATACGGTCTGTGCCAGAGCCGGTGGCGGGAAGCGGGGCTGGTGGTTGGGAGGCGGGGATAGTGCTGGGTAGACTTATACGGTCTGTGCCCTGAAGAGCACAGGTACAAATCAAAGTAGGGTATACACAAAAAGTAGCACATATGAGTTATCTTGTTGGGCAGACTGGATGGACCGTGCAGGTCTTTTTGTGCCGTCATCTACTATGTTACTATGTTGTGTCATCTGCAAATGTAATCATCTCACTCGTCGTTCTGATTTCCATATCATTTATAAATATGTTAAATAGCACCAATCCCAAAAGCAATCCCTGCGGCGCTCCACTGTTCATCCTCCTCCATTGAGAGAAATGACCATTTAACCCTACCCTCTGTTTTCTGTCCAATAACTAACTCCTAATCCACATCAGAACATTGCCTCCTATCCCATGACTCTTTAATTTTCTCAGGAGTTTCTCATGAGGAATTTTATCAAAAGCTTTCTGGAAATCTAGATACACTACATCGACTGGCTCATCTTTATCCACATGTTTATTCATGTCTTCAAAGAAATGAAGCAAATTGGTGAGGCAAGACTTCTCTTGGCTGAACCCATGCTGACTCTATCCCATTAAACCTTGTTTGTCTATGTGTTCCGTAATTTTATTCTTTATAATACTTTCCACTATTTTGCCCAGCACTGATGTCAGGCTTACTGGTCTGTAATTTCCCAGATCACCCCTGGAATCTTAAAAATTGGCGTCACATTGGCCACCCTCTAATTTTCAGGTACTACGGATGATTTTAATGACATGGTACATATTACTAACAGCAGATCAGCAATTTCATGCTTGAGTTCTTGAGTTCTTTGAGTACCCTTGTATGCCATCAGGTCCAGGTGATTTACTACCCTTTAATTTGTCAATTTGGCTCAGTACTTATTCCATGCTCACCAAGATTTCTTTCAGTTCTTCCACATCATCACCCTTGAAAACCATTTCCGGTACAGGAAGATCTCTTTTCATCTTCTTCCGTAAAGACAGAAGCAAAGAGTTCATCCAGTTTCTCAGCTATGGCCTTGTCCTCCCTGACTGCCCCTTTTGCTCCTTCATGATCTAACGATCCCATAAATTCCCTCGCAGGCTTTCTGCTTCTGATGTACCTGAAAAAGTTGTTACTGTGAGTTTTAGCCTCTGTGGCAAGTTTCTCTTCATATTCTCATTTAGCCTTCTTTATTAATGCATCTGACTTGCCAGTGCTTATGTTGCTTCTTTCATTTGAGTCCCTTTTCCATTCTTTGAAGGACAATATTTTGGCTGTAATAGCGTCTTTTACTTCATGCTGGCTGTCGTTTTCTCTTCTTTCCACCTTTGCAAATTTTTTATTTTTATTACATTTGTACCCCATGCTTTCCCACTCATAGCAGGCTCAATGCGGCTTACATATTATATACAGGTACTTATTTGTACCTGGGGCAATGGAGGGTTAAGTGACTTGCCCAGAGTCACAAGGAGCTGCCTGTGCCTGCAGTGGGAATTGAACCCAGTTCCCCAGGACCAAAGTCCACCACTCTAACCACTAGGCCACTCCTCCACTCTGGTCTGGTCTGGGCTTCCAAGATGGTATTTTTGAATAATATCAATGCCTGATTTGGAGGAGCATTTTCGAAAGATGACCACTGGGGAAGTAACAGGAGGTCACCCCCGATTCCCTCCAGTGGTCATCTGGTCATTTTGGCCACCTTTTTGTGCCTTGTTCGTAATAAAAACAGGTCAGGGTGAAAACGTCCAAATTTTATTCATGGACATCTTTGCTTTTTTCCATTATGGCTCAAAGACATCCAAGTCTTAGAAATGCCCAAGACCCGCCTCCACCATGCCTCCAATATACCCCCTTGAGATTTAGATGTCCTTGCAGTGGACTTCCGATAGAGACGTCCAAAATCGGGTTTCGATTATACCGATTTGGACGTCTCTGAGAGGTGGACGTCCAAGTGCCGATTTATGTCAAAAGATGGACATCCATCTCTTTCAAAAATGAGCCTGTTAGTGTCCTAATCTTAGCAGCCGTTCCTTTTAGCTTGATTTAGCCATTTTTCTCATTTTATTATAGTCACCCCTTTCAAAAATTAAAGGCAGCTACAGTAGATTTGCTTTGCGGGTTCATCCCAGATAGTAGCTCAAACTTGATCATGTTATGATCACTGTTTCCCAGGGGATCCAACAGCGCCACCTCTTGCACTATGCCCTGCACACCACCAAGGACCAGATCCAAAATGGCTCCCCTTCTTGTCAGTTCCTGGTCCAGTTGCTTCAAGAAGCAGTCGTTTATTACCTCTAGAAATTTTATCTCCCTGGCACTCTCTGATGTAACATATTGGGGTAACTGAAATCACCCATTATTATAGTGTTGCCCAATTTGCCAGCTTTCCTAATCTCTGTAAACATTTCTTCATTTGTCTGTCCATTCTGTCTTGGCAGACGGTAGTATAGCCCTACAAGAATACTCCTTCCCTTCACACATGGAATTTCTATCCATAATGATTCCACGCTGCTATCTATTTCATATGGAAAGTTTATTTTATTTGACTCAATTCCCTCTTTAACATTTTAACATATAGCTCAACCCCCCCCCCCCCCACCCATTTGATCATTGTGATACAATTTGTACCCTGTTAACACAGTGTCCCATTGATTGTCCTCTTTCTACCAAGTCTCTGAGATGCCTATTATATCTACCTCATCATTTAGTGCTATATATTCTAACTCTCCCATCTTATTGTTTAGGCTTCTAGCATTTGTATACAGGCACTTCAAATTGTGTTTTTTTTCTGTGGATCTACAAGCTGCTTAGGAGTTGATGGGGATAATGTGCATCCTTTCTCCTGCTCTCTCATTAAGCACACCTGGCTTACTTTCAGCATTGCTGAAATCTGTCTACTGGGATTCCTTAAATGCCCTGTTTCAATAGTATCCTTGAAGGATACTCCACACCAAACCATGTGCTCCTGGGTGACTGTTGGTCCCCCCCCCCCCCCCCCCCATTCTAGTTTAAAAGCTGCTCTATCTGCATTTTAAAAGTTAGTGCCAGCAGCCTGGTTCCATCCTGGTTAAGGTGAAGCCCATCCTTTCGGAACAGTCCCCCCCTTTCCCAGAATGTCGCCCAATTCCTAACAAATCTAAATCCCTCATCCCTGTACCATCGTCTCAACCACGCATTCAGACTTCAGAGCTCTGCCCGCCTTTTGGGTCCTGTGCATGAAAATGCTACCCAGGAGGATCTGGACTTCAGCTTTCTACCTAAGAGCCTAAATTTGGCTTCCAGAACCTCCCTTCCACATTTTCCAATGTCATTGGTATCCACATATACCAAGACAGCCAGCTCCTCCCCAGCACTACCTAAGATCCTGTCTAGATGATGCATGAGGTCTGCCATCTTCGCACCAGGTATGCAAGTGACCAGGTGATCCTCACGTCCACCAGCCACCCAGCTATCTACATGACTAATGATTGAATCACCAACTACAATAGCTGTCCTAATCTACCCGCCTGGGTAGAAGTTCTTGGGAGACATATCCTCGGTGCAAGAGGATATTGCATCCCCTAGTGGGCAGATCCTGGCTACACGAGTACTTCCTACTTCACCAGGGTGATGCTTTCTTTTAGGAGACCTCCCTCCTCCAAGGAAGCACAAGGGCTGCCAAACTGGAGGTGGGACTTCTATACAATGTCCCTTTAGGCCTTCTTTATGTACCTCTCTGTCTCCTTCAGCTTCTCCAAATCTGCTACTCTATCCTCAAGACAATGGACTTGTTCTCTGAGAGCTAAGAGCTCTTTGCATCAAGCACACACATAGAACGGCTCAACAACTGGGAGATAATCATACATGTGACAGTGAACGCAAAAGACTGGATAGCATCCCTCTCGCTGCTGGACTGCTGTTTATATCTTAGTATTTTTGAGATTTTCAATAATTTAAAACTTTCTAGGGTATTAAGGATATTAGTCTAATATTAAAAAGTCTTTACCTTATATGGTATATTGTGTGATGTATTTAGTTTTTTCTTCTTAGAAAGTATTGAAATGTAATTAAAACTCTGTAAGCACTCTCCCTCGTTATCCTGCTGTACCTTTCAGAGGCTATCTGTTAATGTTGTAGGCTGTGGTAGAAAGTTCAAGCTAACTCAGTAATCAGATTGCCCTTAATAACCTTTGCAAATAATCTTCTTTCTCACACCTTAATTAACACCCGATTCAGGTCAGTAGCAGTGCTACCTCTCCAGCAGCCAAAGAACAGAAAATAACTGTCATTTAGAACAAAATTTGAGCCTTGCTACTGTCCTTTTTAATGTTCTTTGGCTGTTAATTTTCTACCTCTAGAAAAAGTTTCAGTTTAAAACAATGGGAAAAGTGTCTACCTCTAGAGAAAAGTTGCAGTTTAAAACTATAGGAAAAGGGTAGTACACTATGGAAACTAGTTAATAATAATTCCTTCTCTCTTTTTTTCCCCCCTAAGACTGAAATAGCCTCTAGCAGGTTCAGCAGGGTCTATCTGTTAATGCTGTGGTATAAAGTTTAAGCTTTAAAACCAGGGGGGAAAGGGTATGGAGATTAAGTGATAAAGTTTGCTTTTTTTTTTAATTCTGCCTATAAATAACCTACAATTCTCCCTTTAAACCCCAATCTTTAAGTTCCTAAAGCACAGAGCAAAATAATGTTCACTTACCAGAGAAATGTCATCTTCTCTCAGAACTTCTCAGAAAGAAAGTTAAGTGAGACCTTTCCTCTCTATATAGTTTTGAATCTAAGGGGACTGCTTCAAACAGACCCTTTCAAGATAACTCAGTAATTAGATTGCCCTTAATAACCTTTGCAAATATTCTACATCCTCACATCTTAATTAACACCTAATTCAGGTCAGTAGCAGTGCTACCTCTTTAGCAGCCAGAGAACAGAAAATAACTGCCTCAGGTCTAATCCCTGGTTCTGTCGCTAATTCTCTGTGTGTGATCCTGGGGTGAGTCACTTTACCTCCCTGTGCCTCAGGTCTAATCCCTAGTTCTGTTGCTAATTCTCTGCGTGTAATCCTGAGGTGAGTCACTTTACTTCCCTGTGTCACAGGTCTAATCCCTTGTTCTGTCACTAATTCTCTGCATATGATCCTGGGGTGAGTCACTTTACCTCCCTGTGCCTCAGGTCTAATCCCTGGTTCTGTTGCTAATTCTCTGCATATGATCCTGGGATTAATCACTTTACATCCCTGTGCTTCAAGTCTAATCCCCGGTTCTACTACTGAATCTGTGTGTGTGACCTTGGGGTGAGTCACTTTCCCTGTGCTTCAGGTCTAATCACAGGCTCTATTACTGAATCTCTGTTTGTGACCCTGGGGTGAATCACTTTACCTCCCTGTGCCTCAGTTTTGATCCCAGGTTCTGTCATTAATTTTCTGGGTGTGTACCTTGGTTCTAAAATTCACCAGCGAGAATTCAGAGGGGAACAAGAAATAGGTACTCATAGGGCAGGGATTGGGTCCCATTGCTGAAGGGAATGGATGGGTCTGACCCCAGCATCAGATCAGCATTAGATAATCAGAAATGAATGTCATTTGCTCCCTCCACCCCCAGAACAATCCTTCAGCCCAGCAATGAAGGAAAAAACTGGATATTTGTGAAACCAAGAAAAAGAGAGAGCAAGTTGTCTCCCGCAGGGCAGAAAATTCCTAGTTTTCAGAAGAAGTAAAAAAGGAGAAAAGTTAAACAAAACAAAAAAGAGAAACCCATTAAACGACATTTTGTTGTGCACAGAGAGAAAAATCTTTTTTTCTTTTTATAATGCAGATTGATAGCTAAGACTGGACAAGCGGCACACGGTCTCTATGGAAACATCCAGGAAAAAGGAGGAAGGAAGGGCGACACTCTTCAGTAAGAGAGCTGTGAAAAATTATGCAGCTGTGCTAAGCAGCACACAGCACTGATGATCTACATCTTCCCTGCATGAATCTCTCTACCTCCTCTCTCACATTACAATACAGCACACAGCATCGGTGATCCTCATCCTCTCCACAATAATCCCTGTACCTCTTCTCTCATATTAGATAAAGCAATACTCAGGAGCAAACAGCAACAATGATCCACATCCTCTCCATAATAATCCCCCTACATCCTCTCACATTATACAGCAGCACTGAGGAGCACACAGCATCGATGATCCACTTCCTCACCAATAATCCTTCTTATCTCATTCTCTATCTCATGATAGGGCACATCGGTTTCTTCCATTAAGAGATAGTAGTTACTCTGCAGAGGGTGCAGAGCTAAAGGAAAGGAAGGATATTTTCAAGTGGTTTCAGAAGAGAGAGAGGGAGAAAAGGCAGTTATATTTCACCACCTATTATGAATCTGACTACTGATATCTTAATGTATGTTCATCAACTTTTATCTAACCACAGCTGTAGGATACCGGGGGGGGGGGGGGGGGCACTCACCTGTGTCACAGTTTCAATATCCCCAGCCCTAGCCTCCCACATGACAAGCACACACAGGAACCATGGAGCATGCCTTACCCCATCTAGTGTAATGAATCTGGCTGCCCTAAGTCCAGAAGGAACTGAGCCCCAGACCTCAGTATCCTGGAGCAACATGCAAGAATTAGAGGATCTTGGGATGATTTTGTACTGTGTTACTATCTTAATACACTTTTAAATCTTTAAAATGTTTAATTAAGAGTAGAAAGAAGGTATATGTAAGCCACCTGAAAGCTGCATCACCTGAAGCTGACAAAATAATGTAGAAAAATTCAAAAGGGGGAAAGTTAAACAGAGGGAGAAAACGTCACTCGATCTGAGGTCACACACACAGTTGGGAAACAGCCAGGGATTAGAGCTGGGGAACAGTGAGAAAAAGTCACTTGGGGCCATTTTACAAAGCAGCGGTAAACCCAATATGGGCTTACCGCATGCTAATCTGCAGCTATAGCCGGCCCAACGCGGGCACCGGCGGAAGTTCCAGCCCTGCCGTGTGCCATTTCCCACTCTAGGGAAACATGCCTGTATTTTATAGTGCGGCGCTAACCCAGCAGTAATCGGGCAGCACTGCACACTACTTAGTTATCACAGGGTTAGCATGGGAGCTGAGGTGGCGGTAAGTGTCCCCCCTGCATGGCCATGCAGTAAGCGCAATCTTACCGCATGACCATGTCTTTTTTTCAGCCTTTTTACCCGCTGCGGTAAAAAGGGTCTCAGTGCACGGCAAAGCAGCCCCCGCTGCTTTTTACCACAGCTTAGTAAAAGACGCCCTCACCATGAGGTCACACACAGTCAGGGAATGGCCGGGGATCAGAGCTAGGCAGAAGGAGAAGTCACTCACCATGAGGTCACACACAGTCAGGGCAGAGCAGGGGATTAGAGCTGAGGGAGAAAAAGGCATCTATTTCAAATCAGTTTAAATGTATGCACTGACAAAAAAAAAAAAACCTATTCTTGCTGGCTTGTATTCAGGGGCGTAGGTAGACACCCAATTTTGGGTGGGCCTGAGCCCAAGATGGGTAGGCAGAAGGACCCCACCCCGTCCCACAAGTGATTTGGTCTCTCCTTCTCTTGCCTGCATGCCAGATGGTCTCTCAAACGTTCTCCCTCTCCCGCATACCTTTTAAATAGCAGATTTTCACCGGCAGCGAGCAGCAACTAATACACACTGCTCATGTTGGCCCCACAGCCTTCCCACTGATGCAGCTTCTTGTTTCCACATAGGTGGAAATACATGAGAAGGAAGGCTGTGGGACCGGTGCGAGCAGTATGTATCAGTCGCTGCTCACTGCAGGAGGGATAGTTGTTGGCAGTTTTCAGCTGGTGGGGCTTGGGAATCCCTGCCAGCCACATCATAGGTGTGCTGCTAATGGGTGGGCCTGAGCCCCAAAGTGGGTGGGACTGGGCCCACCCAAGCCCACCCTCGGCTATGCCACTGCTTGTATTTGCAAAATGAAACTCCATGGAAAGACCTGTTTGCAGTCTGTACCCCTAGGACTTCAGCCTCTCCCTAACAAGTTTTAAATTACCCTCAGAGAATCGGAGCACAGCTGGGAACTAATGGTACCCCAATAGGATTTTTTTCCTGAAAGTCAGGTCTCCCGCTTGTGTTCCTATTAGGCCACTAGGTCTCCTCTCAATTCAGTTTGAAATTCAAGTTATCAAACCCAGTGGTGATTTCTGTTATGTCAGGTTTAATCAGAGGCCTTCTCTGTTTCCAGAGAGACCAGACAAGGTTATCCCTTGTCAAACCTTTTATTCAATTTAGCCACGGAATCCTTAGCAATAGCAATACGTCAAAACCCCCAAACTGAAGGATTTAAAATTTCTCATATGGAAATTAAATTATCTCTTTATGCAGATGACCTATACTACAATTCCATCCATCCCACTTATTCTAAATCTCATAGAACAATTCTCTTCTATATCTGGATACATAACAACATAAGGGTTGCCAAACTGGGACAGACCGAAGGTCCATCAAGCCCAACAGTGGCCAATCCAAGTCACAATATGCTGCACATTCTAGAAATAAGCAGTGGACTTAATAATGGCTTATGGACTTTTCTTTTAGGAAATAATCCAAACCTTTTTTAAACCCTGCTATGCTAACTGCTTTTCCCACATTCTCTGGCAACGTATTCCAGAGTTTAATTACATGCTGAGTGAATAAATATTTTCTCTGGTTTGTTTTAAATGTACTACTTAGTGGCTATATTGTGTGTCACCTAGTCCAAGTATGTTTGGAAACAGAAAACAATAGATTCATGTTTATCCGTTCCACTCCACTCAGAATTTTATAGAATGTTTATCTCTAATGAAAGCGTTATTAAATCAGATGTGACCTGCTATCCTTTTAAATGGCAAGATTCCTTTTTGAAATATCTTGGCACCTGGTTTGGTCGTTCCATTATGGAAATTAAGGAAATAACTTGAAAGACCTCTTGACCATTTTAAAAGATATCGTTCAATGATGGTTTCCTCTCCATTTAAGTTGGTGGGAGAGATTAGAAATGATTAAGATGACTTTCACTCCCAAAGTCAAATATATACTAAGGGGTCCTTACTAAGGTACGCTAAGGGATTTAGCACGTGCTAACGAGTAGTGCATGCTAAATGCTGTCCAGCCCATTGTATACCTATGGGCTGCATGGCATTAATGCACACTAGTTCGCATGTGCTACCTATTCCTCTTTCAAATTCTTTCTACAGAAATGTGGAAAACATTATGATGAAAGGGCCCTTTTTCCAAGCCGTTGTAGGGCTACTACAGGCTTGGCATGCAGCAATTTGGCCCTATTGTCAGGCTACCGTGGGAGTCCAGAAGTAGTGCTTCTAAGATTCTAAGCTCTTAAGCTAAGTACTTTAATTTTGAAAAATAAGAGTTTTTTTTATTAAAAAATAATAATCTATAAGTAAAAATATAAAAAGTAATACAATTTTAGATCAACGACGAATACATGCCCACTCTAAGCAATGCTCAGCTCAATAAATTGAGCCATAGTAGTGGTGTCATGCGCATCCGATAGAGCCAATAGTGCTACTAAATATAGTTGTACTCTGTAAGACAAATCTTTAATTTGTTTGGAGCTGGGCATTCTGGCTTGGAGATATAGGAACCCCTTCCGTTGAGAGAAGTTAACGATACTTTATCTCTAGATCCCTTGCTATATCCCCTTTCGCCTCATCAACCCCTCCCCCAATGCTCACCTACTCTTGCTCTCACCTCTCCTACTCCCTTCACTCTTGCCCATCCCCTTCCGCCTCATCTACCCCTCCAATTGCTCACTTGCTCATCCTTCTACTACTCCCCTCATCCTTGCATCTCTACATTCTTATTTCTTTTATTACTCCGATAACACCCGACTTATTTCTCTTCATCAATACTTTGTAATCCCAATTACTATGTAAGCCGCATTGAACCTGCTTTGAGTGGGAAAGCGCGGAGTACAAATGTAATAAATAAATAAATAAATATTGAGACTCCCACCACGTGGCATTTCCGACGCCAAAAAAATAACTTTAATTTTTTTACAACTGCCGGTTACCACTGGGTTAGCGTAGAAGGCCTTACTGCCTATAAGAGGCAATAAGAGCTCCCCGACAATGGTCACATCACTTACCGCATCACCATTTCCATTTTTAAAAAAGTTCTTTCACCAGTAGTGGTAAAAAGAGACCTCGACGTGCAGCAAATCCGCATGCTGATGCCACCTCAGGGGTCCTTTTACCATCGCTTGTTAAAGGGCCCCTAAATTCCTTTGAAATAATAAACCTTCACAATTGGCCACCAGAATTCTAAAACAAAACAAGTGCAGAGGTGGAGTAAATTTGCCAGACTTTGATCATTATCACTGTTCCTTTATTCTTAGTCAAGGAAATCAGTGGTTTCAATCATCCTCTAATCATCTCCCCTGTATTCTATATAGAGCAACCAAAGTGGGGAAACTGAATGACTTCTTTGCTTCAATCTTTACAGAAGAAGATGCAAGAGATCTGCCTGTACAGGAAATGGTTTTCAAGGGTGATGATGAGGAACAACTGAAAGAAATCTCGGTGAGCCAAATCGACAAATTATAGAGTAGTAAATCACCTGGACCGGATGGCATACATCCAAGGGTCCTCAAAGAACTCAAGCATGAAATTGCTGATCTGCTGTTAGTAATATGTAAAATCACTTTCTAAACATAAACGTGGTTATAAAACTGTGGTAATAAACTACTTCCTCATCATGCAGTTACAATTCTCTTATAAAGAAAACAAAAATGCTGCGGAGGAAAAAGCCTGTCTGCTTCATGACTTACAGAACCATCAGTCTTCATAAACCCACGACCCGCGACAGGTCAAAATTTCCTGCAGATGCATTTAAAGACCTCCCCAACTGAGCAGGAAAAGTGCAAAGCTGGCAACCCTGAGTAACATCTGCTGTACACCATATTCTATAACATACATACCTACATTTTATTGTGCGCAACTCAAAAGAAGGCATGGCCACAGGAAGGGCATGGGTTAGTCAGGGGCATTCTAGAAATTAAGTGCAATGTTATAGAATACCTGAATTTGCATACCTAACTGCCATCAGTCGGGTGCGAGCAGTTACACCAGCATTTGACAGGTATAAGTGCTCGCGCCCGAAGTTAGGTACGGAAAGCACTCCAATGGAGATACTATCATAACGCAGATCATAACAATACCTTATTTTCAATGCAATTTACCAAGGGCCCCCTTTACTAAGTGGCAGGAAATCCAACACAGGCTTACCGCTCGCTAAACAGGAAGTACCACCGGGCTACCACAGCAGCCCGGCGGTACTTCCCACCCCTAGCATGCCATCATATCCAACGCTACAAAAATATATTTATTTTTGTAGCGCTGGAGCGTACCTGACAGAAATTGGGCAGTGCCACGTGCTGCCCTTTTACCACCGGGTTAGCGCAGGAGCCCCTATTCCCACCTCAATGGGTGGTGGTAAGGGCTCCCCCCTAAAACGACCGAGCGGCAAGTGCTTTACTTTTCCTGCAGGAAAGAGAGACTTGTCTTTTATCTGCAGCGGTAAAAGGGGGCCTCAGCGTGTATGAAAAACATGCGCTGATGCCAGCACAGGCCCCCTTCAGCCGCAGCTTTGTAAAGATGCCCTGAACGTGGATCTATGTGCCCACTTGGTTAAATCTTGAAAAGACTTTATCTCATCCTATTCCATTACATCTACTTCCTGGAATGGAGCATCATCCTAACAGAAAATCTTATCCCATTATTAATACCACTTTTACAGCATTTCATAAACTAGATTCTCACGTAAATGTAATAAAAATAACTCTAATATTATAACATGGAACTACTCCAGAATCCTTATTAATTAAAAAAAACAAAAACAATTCACTGGACTATTTGGCAGAACAAGCAAATCTGGTTTCTGAAACAACTAAGAACCGATAATCATTTAAAACTTTTCACACACTTCAAAACGAATTTGGTCTACCTGGCTTCCAGTGTTTTGCCTCTGAAACACAATAACATTGATTTCCAAACCTTTCAAATGATTGGTAATTAGAATCAACGGTCAAAAAAGGTTTTGGCCTCCTCCCATACAACATCTATATATTGGAATACCGTAAACTCTTGTGCCTTGAATGATCAAAATTGGGAAAACTTCTGGTTATATAATCCTCGAACATCACTTTCTGCTGCTATCATGCAATCCTTATATTTCTTTTAACACTGATCATTATGAACTCATATTAAATAATTTAAAAGTGGTTTCTCAACTGAGAATCTCTTGTCATAAAGCCCTGGTAATCTCTTACATTTACTTTATAAATGTTCTAACGTAAATATTTTTTGGATAGATGTTTGGACAAAAATGTTGATGTTTTACATATACAAAGATGATTTACCAGTCATCTTTATAATTTGAAAATCATTTGCTTTATCTTCATATTTATATGACCCAGATAAACACACTTATTTTATTTCTTAATGGGAAAGGGAAAAGGCATGGGACGTGATATACTGCCTTTCTGTGGTTACAATCAAAATGGTTTGGAGTGGAGTGGAGGAGTAGCCTAGTGGTTAGTGCAGTGGACATTGATCCTGGGGAACTGAGTTTGATTCCCACTGCAGCTCCTTGTGACTCTGGGCAAGTCACTTAACCCTCCATTGCCCCTGGTACAAAATAAGTACCTGAATATATGTAAACCACTTTGAATGTAGTTGCAAAAACCTCAGAAAGGCAGTATATCAAGTCCCATTTCCTTTATATACTGGTACTTGTTTTGTACCTGGGGCAATGGAAGGTCAAGTGACTTGCCCAGATCCCTGAAACAAATCATTACCCATTGGAAAGATAACATTAACTTATATATGATTATAAAGTGGAATGGGTGTTATACAGAAAGAATGAAAGATTTCTAGAACCTAATAACTCATTACGTATTTGCTTTATTAAGAAAAAAAGGGAGACACTTGACAACTATAAGGGGTATTTTCAAAATGATGCCTAAGTCTGAATTGAGATATTCTGCTGAAAACATTTTATTTATTTATTTGTTCTTATACCCCACATTATCCGAAAATTAATTTCAGTTCAATGTGGCTTACATTTAACGGAACTCATTATCAATAAACTGAATAAAGTTACACTTAACAAGAGTCAGTCATAAATATACAATGCTCCAACTTTACAAATCAATCTTAATTAAAGAATTTCTTAAAAAGATAAGTTTTCAGATTTTTGCAAAATAGTAAGTAATTATTTAAACCTCTTATTTTGTTCGGCATTTGATTCCATCATTTGGATCCCAAGTAAAGGTTTTTTTTTTTTTACTAAGATGCGCTAGCGTTTTTAGCTCATGCTAAAAATCAGCTGGGGCCACCTCAGCATTTCAGGCCCGATTCTATATATGGCGCCTAAAATTAATGTGCGTTAGGCCAGAGCCACCGAGAGACTGAGCCGGGCCCAGGGCAAGGCCGCACCCCCCTCTAGGATCACCACGCCCCCTCCAAGATTGCCACCGCCCCGCCCCCCCAAGGATCGCCACCCCCCCACCCCTCAATCGCTACATCTGTCGCCTCCCTCTCCTGCTCCCAGGCCACCGTTGCCGCAGTTCCCAGTCTCCACCTACCTACCCTCTGCTCCCTTCTGCCTGCCATCCGACCCTCTGCATTTAAATTTTTTTTAAAAAGCTGTAAAGCAGCAGGCACAGCGCCTTCTGTGCGAAAGTGGCAGATCTCCTCAGGCAGGCCTTCCCTCACTGTGTCTCGCCCTCGCAGAAATAGGAAGTTACATCAGAGGAGGGTGGGACACAGTGCGGGAAGGCCCGCCTGAGGCGATCTGCCGCTTTCCCAGAGAAGGCACTGCGCTGCTGCTTTAGAGATTTTTTTTAAATGCAGAGGGTCAGACGACAGACAGACGGGAACTGAGGGTAGGCAGGTGGAGATGGGACTGCGGTACCAGTGGCCTGGGAGCAGGAGAGGGCAAGAGACTCCGGCGCCGGGCCCTCTTTGGTGATCCAGGCCCGGGGAATGTTGCCCCCCTATCAGCGGCCCTGCGTTAGGCAATCATGCCTAAGCGTATTCTAAGTACTGCGTGTAAATCTGCACACGGTATTTAGGATACGCTGACCGTAGTTGATGTGACTAAATCTACGGGTGTCCACTTACATCAATGAAAAGCTGGTGTAAATCCCTGCACACAAATTTACGTGCACTGGCCAATATTTTATAACAACGCACATAGATTTAGGAACGCCCATGAAACACCCATTTCCACACCCCTATGCACTACCCATTTTGCTTGCGCACACGTAAATTCTACTTTTTGCCAATTAGTGCTCGTTATTGCTTGTTAACAATTCATCTACGCTTGAAGTAATAGAAGACCCCTAGATTTAGGTGCGCTACATAGAATCCAGGGATTAGCGCCTGCTAATTTTTAGCGCTAGCTAGAAACGCTAGTGCACCTTAGTAAAAGACTCCCTTAGAGTTGCTGTGTAAACTGACTTATAGGTTGTTTTTGCAACTGGGGAGGTGGAGAAGTAGATAGTCTCTTGATATTGGTTCTACATTCCTTCTAGATAGATCAATAAGATCCACCATATAACATGGTGCCATTCCAAACAAAATTTTGTATGAGGCTACTGGTTTTCAACATCAATTGTGTTTTACTTGGGAGCCAGTGTAAATTGAGGAATAACAGGGTTACCTTATCATATTTTGATGCCCTGAAAATCAAGCGGGTTGCTGTGTTTTGAACTGCCTGTAGGATTTGGATCACAGTTTCATTGCTACCCACATATATTACATTACACAGTAGTCAATTTGTGATAGTAACATTGTTTGTACTAACAGTCGGAAAGATTGATTTGTGAAATAGTGTCTAATCTTTTTTAATCTGCAAAGGATCTTAAAAATTTTGCCTATGACTGCAGACGCTACAGTTTCAAAAGATACGTGCTGATCAAAGATTACTCCTAAAATTTTTAGATGGGTTGCGATTGGGTAGCTAATTTGGTTAATTATAAAATTTGGGTAGGAAATACGGGAATGTGAGCTTGATATAACTAAAACTTTTGTCTTTTCTCTGTTCAATTTAAGTTTAAAAGTTGTGGCCCATGTTTCCATCATGTCTAGGGGGTCCTTTTACTAAGGTGCGCTGAAAAATGGCCTACGGTAGTGTAAACGCGTGTTTTGGGTACACACAGAATTATTTTTCAGTGTACCTACAAAAAATGCCTTTTATTTTTTTTTTTTTGGCAAAAATGGACATGCGGCAAAATGAAAATTGCCACGTGTCCATTTTGGGTCTGAGACCTTACCGCCTGCCATAGACCTAGCGGTAAAAAATCTGGGCGGTAATGATCTACGTGCGTCAAATGCCACTTGGCACACATCCATTACACAGGCCCAAAAATAAAAAATATTTTTCGGACGCGCGCCAAAAAAGAAATTACCGCAAGAGCCATGCGGATGTCAGGTGGTAACTCCATTTTGGCACACATTGGGCATGTGTAGACGCTTACGCGGCTTAGTAAAAGGGCCCCTAGACCCAGTTTAAATTTATCCAATAATTCCAATAAGTCATTTTTAAAAGGAATATAGATAGCAACATCATCTGCATAAATGAAAGGATTGAATCCCATCATTGCTAATTTTATTCCCAATGGGGTCATCATGACGTTGAACAAAATTGGGGAAATAGGAGAACCCAGGGATACTCCACATTCAGATGACCATGGACTCGAGATGACATTGTTCATTTTGACCTGGTATGATCTATTCTTTAGGAAACCATTGAACCATGTATACACAGCACTGCTGATCCTAAAATAATCTAATAAACTCAATAATATAGGGGTCCTTTTACCAAGGCACGCCTAAAAGTGGCCTGTGCTGGTGTAGGCACATGTTTCGGACGTGCGCAGGTCAATTTTTCAGTGTGCCTGGAAAAAAAGGCATTTTGTTTGGTGGCCGAAAATGGACGTGCGGCAAAATTAAAACCAGCGCCCGTCCATTTTTGGCCTGAGACCTTACTGCCACCCATTGACTTAGCGGTAAGGTCTAACTGGGTGGTAAGCAGCCAGCGCACATAAACTGCTGATTACTGCTGGGTAAGCACCACATGGTAGAAAATATTTTCTACCGCATGTTTTGGGCGCACGTCAAAAATGGAATTACCATCCGGGACACGTGGTAGCCAGGTGGTAGTTCAAATTTGGCACGCAAGTTTTAAAAATTGTGACTTTTAGACATTTTTGTGAGAAAAGCTTACATCTGCTGCTTTGTGTCGCTTTTGAGACATTTTCTCTTTTGAATTAATATATTAATATATTTCAAGATACCATGCCTCTTATATGCTCCTGCTCACATATGTTGATATGTTGATTTTCTTGTTATTGTTAATGTTGAATTATTTTTCATAATCAATAAAAAAGATTTGAAATAGGACCTTTGTAAATGTTGACAAATAGGCTTTTAATGAACTTGCCACAGTTTAAAGTTGTGGACAAGACATGCCACTTACTTAAGGCATCGTGAACAATTTCAAAGTATGCCAGCCAACACGGTCTTCCAAATAATTCCAGAAAATTATCTGTAAATGGCTGCAATCATCCAGAAATTCCCTTTGAATATCATGCCCTGCATTCCTAATGATCAAATCGCCAACTAAAATAGCCATCCTAACCTAACAAGCTGTGCTTATGTGCAGATTACCAAACATTGACTAAAGGGGTCATTTAGAACCAGCACTCCCTCCCTTTGATATCTGAAATACAGGATGGAAACTGATCTCCCTACATCTGAATTCAAGCAAAGAGCAGGACTGGGTTTCAAATACCTATAGCAGATTTGGACCGAGGTCTTCCACGCATCTAGACACCATCAAGAAAGTCTTTCTAATTAACAATCAACCAGCATGAACTTGTATAACTAAAATAAGAGGGAAAAGATCTAAAAAAAAACAACTGTAAAGTTACTTCAAGCAAATATTTTGTCCTATCAGGTTCCAAGTTTCAATCATTGATGCTAAAAAACCTCTGGATGAAAATGCGGTTGTGAGCTATACTCTGTGAAGAAGCAGAATGGAAAATGTGGTCCCTGATGAAGCCGTAATGTTCAGCAAAATGGTCCCGTTGGGAAGACAAGTTTAATGTCTGCTGCTGTTCAAACAAGGAGAATTACGTGTTTACTGCTGTTTAAACCATTTTTGAAATCATGTTTCAAAACACTGCTAGGGTTGATTTCAAATGCAAGTTGCTCTGATTACTTATAGCATTTATGTGTATATTATTCTGAATTGAGTTTTGAGCACATTTTTAAACAATTATTATAAAAATTCTTTACAATGAAGGCTTGTTTTATTATCAATGATTGAAACTTGGAATCTGATAGGACAAAATACTTGCTCGAAGTAATTGTCCAATTGGTAATTGAATTGGAGAGTGTTGGGGAGCACAGCAAGGAATTATGGATAGGAGAGATGGGAATGGGAGTTTCGAGGAGATAGTGAATACTTGGCAATTTTAAGTAAGAGTGGGAGTATATTGATGGGTTGGGAGAATGAGTAAGGGTGTTAAATGAGGGATAAGAGAAAAGGGGTTGACGTGTGGAGAATGGTTGAGATATAATGTTAATGACCTGGAAGACTGGAGAGAGGATGAGGCAATGAAAAGGGATGGGGGTAGAGGGAAGGGTTATGGGAGAAAAAGGAAGGGTCTCTGAAGGTGTTGAGTAATTGAAAAGGGATGGGGTAGAGGGAAGGATTATAGGAGAAAGAGGAAGGGTCTCTGGAGGTGTTGAGTAATTGTAAAGGGATGGGGGTAGAGGGAAGGGTTATGGGAGAAAGGAAGGGTCTCTGAAGTTGCTGAGTAATTGAAAAGGGATGAGGGTAGAGGGAAGAGTTATGGGAGAAGGAGGAAGGGTCTCTGAAGGTGTTGAGTAATTGAAAAGGGATGGGGTAGAGGGAAGGGTTATGGGAGAAAGAGGAAGGGTCTCTGAAGGTGTTGAGTAATTGAATAGGGATGGGGGTAGAGGGAAGGGTTATAGAAGAAAGAGGAAGGGTCTCTGAGGGTGTTGAGTAATTGAAAAGGGATGGAGGTAGAGGGAAGGGTTATAGGAGAAAGAGGGAGGGTCTCTGAAGGTGTTGAGTAATTGAAAAGGGATGGGGGTAGAGGGAAGGGTTATAGGAGAAAGAGGATGGGTCTCTGAAGGTGTTGAGTAAGGGTGGAAATGGGGTTGAAAAGATTGTGAAAGAGAGGTAATAGGATATGGGGTATAAGGTAAGAGATGGAAGAATGGCCTTGGATGCAAGGGAATGAAGGAGAGACAGGGATGGAGATAGGACTGATAGGACATCCTTTCCTCTTGGGCCCGCCCTTGTCTGACGTAAGTAACCTACGTTGGTTACTTACGTCAGACGGGGGCGGGCCCAAGAGGAGAGAGACGCGAAGGAAGACTGGATACAGACAGAGCCATCAGCTGTTCTTCTTGCCCGTGCAGCGCCTTCACACAGCGCTGCATGGGCCAGTAAGAGGGAGGGGGCCCGGTGGAGGGGGGGAATGGCGGCGACAACCCCAGGAGGGGGTGGAGGAGGCGGGGCACAGGGCAGAGGATGTCAGGAGGCGGAGCTGTGGGGCGAAAGAGTAGAGAGGAAGGGAGGGGGGCCGGCCGGGGCTGCTGATTTTTGTTTTGCTTTTTAATTTATAATGCAGGGGGAAGCGGGGAGCAGTAGCGACCTCGGGCGGGGTGGGGGGGCAAGGCCGTCCATACAGGACGCTCTTGATGAGCCCCCTCCCGATCCTTTTTTTTTGTATTGCTGCATTTTTTTTTTACATTTTAGTTTTTCGCCGGACAGCCCTAACGAGAGGTACAGACCTCTCGTTAGATTTCTCGGCGTTTCGTTCAGTTTTCCTGCGTTAAACAAATTGGAAAAGGTTAGTGCATGTCATTTCAGTAGGGTTTCTACACTAATTGCTCATCTGCATTCCGTTTTCATTAGCTGCTACCATCGTCGGAAAATGGGCTTTAGTGCATGTAACGGTTTGAAAATTCTTCCTTAAAGGCTCATTTTTGGCTCGTTAAAGCTTAGTGCATCTGGCTCAAAATAAATATGTTTAACACCGGTGGTCTAAACATTTTGTATAGTCATCACAAAAACAAAAACCCATTTACTTTAAACAAAGTGTCTGGAACTGGAAGGAGCATGTGCTGTTCCTGAGGTGATGATCACAATTTGAACATTTTTGTCTGGTGAGTTGTAAGGGGATAAAGCACGTAACCAGCTAGGATAACCGCATACACCACAGTGCTATCTTTACGTGTTTCATCCTGATCGGTTATGTGCTGAATATCACACTTAAACAGCTATGCTTTATCCGGCCGCGTATTCCCGGATATTCAATTCTGATGCCTGGACATGGCCTGGCATTGAATATCTGGGAATAAAGCCAGCAAAAATGCTCTAGCTCACTCTGCACCCATTGTCGCATGAGGAAGGCTCCTGTGGATACAGAATACATGCTTGTATTTAACACTGTGATAATGGAGTGGAGGAGTGGCCTAGTGGTTAGAGCACCAGTCTCGCAATCCAGAGGTGGCCAGTCCAAATCCCACTGCTGCTCCTTGTGATCTTGGTGAATTACATTCAGGTACACTGGATATTTCTCTGTCCCAGGAGGGCTCACAATCTAAGTTTGTACCTTAGGCAATGGAGGGTTAAGTGACTTGCCCAAGATCACAAGGAGCAGAAGCAGGATTTCAAATGGCCACCTCTGGATTGCAAGACTGGTGCTCTAACCCAGTGGCGTAGCAGGGGGTTCGCCGTTGCACCCCCCCCCCCCCCCCGGGTGCAGCACGATGACACCCCCCGACCAGCTCCCGCACCCTACCTTTAAAAAGAATATCGGGAGGCGAGGCGCAGCACCTCACGCCTGCCCTGCACGTAAAAGAAATGTGGACCGTCGGGCCTTCTCTCGCTCTGTCTGTCCCGCCCTTGCAGAAATAGGAAGTTGCATCAGCGGAGGGTGGGACAGATAGAGCGAGGGAAGACCCGACGGTCCACATTTCTTTTACATGCAGGGCAGGCGCGAGGCGCTGCGCCTCGCCTCCCGATATTCATTTTAAAGGTAGGGTGCGGGAGCTGGTCGGGGGTAGGGGGTGTCGATTCGCCAAGGGGGGGAGCTGGCAGGGAGCACCCCCCTGAGCTGACACCCGGGGCGGACCGCCCCTCCCGCCCCCCCTTGCTACGCCACTGCTCTAACCACTAGGCCACTCCTCCACTCTAAATGAGTATGCTAATGTTCCACACCCCACCCTTTGCCCCCCCCCAAATGAAACAGTCAAACTACGCCCATCATCTAGCCCTTTTTGAATCTTTGAACTATACAATGTGTGAGGATTTATCCATGCAGTAATCAAAATATCATCTGCAATCCCAAACTTTGAATTAAAGTCAAAAGGAGACTTAGCAATATGTTAAATAACATTAGGGATAGTGCCGAGCCTTGTGGCAGTCCACAGTCAAGCTGAAATTTTGATGAGAACAATGAGTTTAATGAAATCTGAAAGGTTCTTTGACACAAAAATGAGGAACTTCATGTATGACAGAAGTATGGGATTCTGTTAGCATGATATTAACACATTTAGACTATGGTAATGTGGTTTACGCTGGTTATCATAACTATTTACTAAGGGGTCCTTTTACGAAGCGGCGGTAAACCCAACATGAGCTTACCGCTCGCCAAAAGGGAAGTATCACTGGGCTACCGCAGCAGCCCGGCAGTAGTTCCCTCCTCCAGCATGTGCCATTTCCGGAGCTTCAAAAATATTTCAATTTTTGTAGCACCGACGTGTACCCGGCGGTAATCCAGCAGTGCAATGTGCTGCCCGGTTACCACCAGGTTAGTGCGGGAGCCCTTACCGCCACTTCAATGGGTGGCGTTAAGGGCTCCCCCCCCCCCCCCAAATGGCCACACAGCAAGTGCTGCACTTGCCGCATAGCCATTTCTTGAAAAAAACCAAAAACCTGCCTTTTACCCACTGCAGTAAAAGGGGGCCTCGGTGAGCGTCAAAAACACGCGCCGACACCAGCGCAGGCCCCCTTCTGCCGCAGCTCCGTAAAAGGACCCCTAAGAACACTACAGAGCACTGCAGCACGTTTTGTAAGGCATCAAGGTTTGATAATGCATTGCCATTCTTAGCTAAGTTACACTGGCTACCAATAGAGACTAAGGTGATATTTAAAGTTTGTACTACTGGGTTTCTATTTTTACATGGCCAAGCTCCTAAATACATGTTGAGTTTGGTTAGTATTTTAGGGGTCCTTTTACTAAGGTGCGCTGAAAAATGGCCTGCGGTAGTGTAGGCGTGTTTTGGGCACGCACAGATCCATTTTTCAGCATGCCTACAAAAAATGCCTTTTTAAAACTTTTTGCCGAAAATGGACGTGCAGCAAAATCAAAATTGGCGCACGCCCATTTTGGGTCTGAGATCTTATCGCCAGCTACTGATTTAGCGGTAAGGTCTCATGTGTTAACAGGGCGGTAATGATCTACACGCGTAGAATGCCAACTGCCGCGTGTCAGAAAATGCAAATTATTTTTGGGATGCGCGTAGCAGACGCGCATCAAAAATGAAATTACTGCAAGGGTCACATGGTAGCCGTGTGGTAACTCCAAACTGGAGTGCGTTGGACGCATGTAGGCGCCTACGTGGCATAGTAAAAGGGCCCCTAAGTGTTGCCATCCTGGGACAGACCAAAGATCCATCGAGCCCAGCATCCTGTTTCCAACATTGGCCAATCCAGATTACAATTAACTGCCAAGATCCCAAAACAGTACAATACATTTTATGCTGCTTATCCTAGAAATAAGCAGTTGATTTTCCCCAAGTCCATCTTAATAATGGCTTATGGACTTTTCTTTTAGGAAGATATCCAAACCTTTTTTACACCCCGCTATGCTAACTGCTTTTACCACATTCTCTGGCAATGAATTCCAGAGTAATTACACATTGAGTGAAGAAATATTTTCTTCAATTTATTTTATATTTGCTACTTTGTAGCTTCATTGCGTGCTCCCTAGTCCAAGTATTTTTGGAAAGAGTAAACAAGCAATTCACGTATACACGTTCCAATCCACTCATTATTTTATAGACCTCTATCATATCTCCTTCACTTTGTATTTTCTCCAAGCTGAAGAGCCCTAGCCACTTTAGCCTTTCCTCATAGGGAAGTCGTCCCATCCCTTTTATCATGTTCCTTTATCCTTTTCTAATTCCAGTATATCTTTTTTGAGATGCGGTGACCAGAACTGCACACAGTATTCAAGGTGCAGTCATACCATGGAGCAACATGAAGGCATTATAACGTCCACATTTTTGTTTTCCATTCCTTTCCTAATAATTCCTAACATTCTATTTGCTTTCTTAGCCGCCACTGCACACTGCACAGAGGGTTTCAAGTATCATCAACGATGACACCTAGATCCCTTTCCTGGTTGGTGACGCCTAATGTGGAACCTTGTATTGTGTAATTATAGTTTGGGTTCCTCTTTCCTACAGCGATACTGAAGTGTGTGGTATCACGCTGCTATCTTCTGGAGGAAAAAGGGGGCTCTTTCCTGCCCCGAAAAGGCCACTAGACCACCAGGTACAATAAGGTACGGGAGGGGATGTGGATGGAATGAGCTATAAAAACAGGTGGGGAGGAGGGAGGCAGGAAAACAGATTGGGGTTGGGACGTACATGGAAGGAGAGGGAAGGAGTCTGGCTTTCTTGGGGGGGGGGGACAAGGTGACACTGCGGTGCAGGGGCATGGTGGGGGTGTGACAGAGGGCGTGGTAGGGGTTTGACAGGTGTCCTCTATTTTATCACGGCAAATAAAGTAACCCTATGTTTATAATAAAGCTTCACATCTTTCCAGACTGCTGGTCTGCCCATTCAAGTTACTATTAGTGGTTCATCAGGGATTGTATCACGACTCTTCCAGTTATTTTCGTACAGCGCTATGTGCCATCTAGGATATCGTGCTCAGTGGACACCTGCTTATTGTTTACATGTGCAAATCGCCAGAACTGGCAGCCTTTCTGTGGCATGGAATAAGTTACCCCTGGCGTTGAAGTCCCAGCAGAACATTACATCTTTTAAACTGCTGCTAAAGCATCATTTGTTGGATCAACGTATTGACTTGTAATGCTTCACTATATTTGAACTGCTCCTTTTGAGCTGTACTAGCTCTGTTCATTAGTAGTCTGCATTTTGTATTTTAGATTATGTATGTTGTTTTGTTACCCGCCTTGGATAAAGACAGGTTATAAATAAACATAAACATACACTATTTTCCCTCTTGGTTCAGGGTTCCTGCCCCTCGTCCCAGACACAGGTTTCACAGGAAAATACACAGTCACTTCTTCTTAACTCAGTCCCTTGTAGTATCCGTCTGATACCCTTCAGAATGTGAGAATTAGACTGTTGGATGGTTTGTCTCGAAGGCATCATGTGACCCCTCTATATATTAAATTTAATTGGCTTCCTATGGAATAAGAACATAAGAATAGCCAAACCAGATCAGACCAATGGTCCATCTAGTCCAGTATCCACCAGTGGCCAATCCGGGTCACAAGTACCCGGCAGAAACCCAATTAACAGCAACATTCCATGCTACCAATCCCAGGGCAAGCAGTGGCTGGCTTCCCCTAAGTCCATCTCAATAACAAACTATGGACTTTTCATCCAGGAACTTGTCCAAACCTTTTTTAAACCCAGATATGCTAACCGCTGTTACCATATTTTATTTTTGTTACATTTGTACCCTGCACTTTCCCACTCATGGCAGGCTCAATGCAGCTTACATGGGGCAATGGAGGGTTAAGTGACTTGTCCAGAGTCACAAGGAGCTGCCTGTGCCTGAAGTGGGAATTGAACTCAGTTCCTCAGTTCCCCAGGACCAAAGTCCACCACCCTAACCACTAGGCCACTCCTCCACTCATATCCTCCGGCAATGAGTTCCACAGCTTAACTATTCTCTGAGTGAAAAAATATTTCCTCCTGCTTGTTTTAAAAGTATTTCCATGCAATTTCATTGAGTGTCCCCTGGTCTTTGTATTTTTTGAAAGAGTGAAAAATCAATTTATATCCACCTGCTCCACACCACTCAGGATATTGTAGATATCTCAATCATATCCCCCCTCAGCTGTCTCTTTTCCAGGCTGTATAAGGTCTTAACCATGGTGAATCAGGTGCTTAACACAGGGAAACTCAAGTATTTGGTGTCTTTCTTTACTTCAGCCTTATGTACCTTCCAGGATGTTGTGATCAGGGGGTACAGCAATGTTGACTCTTCTGCCTGAAGCCCAGACTCGTTTGTCCTGTACCCGGGCTGGTGGGTTCTTTTTGGTATGTGCCTTGGATGTGGAATCAATTGCCCCTGGATATTCGGAAAGAACAGACTTATAAGGTTAAATTTAAAATCTATTATTTTTTCTAATTTTCTCGGTTCAGTTGCCTGATTACAAGTAGTTAGTTTTAACTGATTATTATGTGTGGTGTATGTGATGTGATGTCTTGTGAAATTATGATTTCTTATTTTTAATGGAGTTCTTTTCAATTGTTTTTATTTTTATTGTAAACCACTCTGACTTGTTTTCAACAAAACAGATGGTATATCAAATGTTTTAAACTATTAAACTAAAACTTCACAGGGTTAGTCAACACTCACTCTCTTAGCTTCGAGGTTTCAAGGAAACTTCTACTACCTCACTGAAGCCTCTGCTCTTGGCAATTACAGAGCAACAATCTCTGTTGCTCCTCTTCCTCAGGCTCTCCCCAAGTACTGCAGCCAACAGGATCACCCTGGGAGTCCTCTGCACTGGGTTCCCGCTTTGTCTCCTGGAGACCGCTGTATTGGGACCTCCCTGATCCATTCTGCTCTAGAGACCTCCACAGGAACAGGGTTCGCAGGAATCTGCAGAAATCCCCACTGGGGCTGTAAGGTTCTTCAGGGATGGAAGAAGCTCTGTGGGGTTCCCATGGGCACGGAAGCAGGTCCTGCGCGGTTCCTATGGGGACAGAAGCAGTTCCTGCGCGGTTCCTGTGGAAGTGTAAGCTGCATTTGTGCCAGCCTCTCACCTACCAAGTACCAAGTTCTTTGAGTGCCACCTCCTCCTCCTCCTTTGTTTTACCAGTGCAGATGTAGAAAGTCTTCCATTAACCCTCTTTGTTCCCGGGCTGATGCACAGGCCTCAGCTCTGACACAGGCACGAGCATTAGAGGTCACCTGATGCTTGCACGAGGTGACCTCTCAAATCAGAAATGAGCCTTACATGTACTCACCAGAGTGTTCCAGCTTCCATTTCTTCCTTGCCTGCAGATCAAACCCAGAGACTGAGAGAGCTGACTGGAATTTCTTTTTTAGGTACCATTAAATTCTTGGGGGGATGGGTAAGATTAAAGCAGGGACAGATGTGGATAGGTAAGATTCCAGCGGAAACAGGTTAGATTTCTGTCCCTGTACAACTCTCTACTCTGTTCTAGGGCATTTAACCACCTCCCAGCATGAGCCCCACCTCTCTGACTCAGCCTCTGACATGGCAGGTTTGGCGCCACCTACCATAACATAACCTCAGTGAGGGAGTGTTTTTAGGGACACCTGCCACTATACTACTCATTTCCTCACACAGTGGTACCCAGATAATTTCTGGCACCCACCAATGAACGAGATATTCAGTACTGTATCAAAGTATAGCCCAGAACTGAATATTCATCAGCCAGCACTGTTCCCTCTAAGCTGAGTGGAGTCTTCTACCTACAGTCCTGCCAGTAGGGGGTGCTGTTTCACTATCACATTTTCAATAGTGAGAGACAGGCAAGCTCTGCAGGACTCCAGGGAGCTTGCCTGTCCCCAGTGAATCAAAACATAATATTAAAACACCACCCCCTACTGGCAGCAATGCAGTTGGAAGGCTCTCGCTCAGGTTAGAGGGAATAGTGGCTGCCACTGTTTAAAAGAATGCTTATTGCTGAGGGCTGAATATTTTCCCATTGACTTTTTCAACAGGTCTATAGAGATCAAACACATTTTAATGGCTTGGTCGCATTTTTCCTCTCTCTCACTGTTTTAAAGACAGATCACTTTCTTTTCTATTTTATTGGTTTTGTAATTGTGATTTTTCATTGTATTATCCTTTTCACTGGTTGTTCCACACCCTGAGTTTGGTGCTACGGCATGTTAAAAATATAGTCGCATGGTCTGCTATCATAGTTCTGTTTTGCATCCATTTCTGAGGGAGTTTCTGTGGATGTGGACTGTATTACAGAGTGACAGATTCAGGCCTTATATTGAGATTCTGTCCCATCCTATATAGACATCAGACTTTCATACAGAAGAACTGGTTGAATGATGCTATCAAATAATTTTAACGATAGTTTTACAGGGCAGTTGAAACAGTCCAGGGGATTTTTTATTGCCTAAAAAACCCTTGGGATATTCTCTTGTTGTGTCTTTTATAGCCAATTTAAAAGCAGCTCAGCATGCGGTCAGGGTAGGAGTGATGTGTAGAAATGTCACTTTGGTCTGCCACTCTCAATACCTAGCTATCACCATCCCACAAGAAAAAAATGCTTCAGTTTAGTAACACCATTGACTGGGAGGGATGAACTCTCTTATCTTCTGTGGCTCTACTTGTCACAGTATCTCTTTCTGCTGAACGGACAAGTCTTTCCTCATGAAAATTGGCCATCAGAAAGTTGCTCGGGTGTATAAGTGTGTACATACGCCAACAACAACACACATACTTTGACACAGTCTAGAGTTCCCAGGTACTGTGTTTGGGCAGAGTTGCCAGGAAGAATGAACTTTACCACATACGCACAAACCCGCATGCCCATAGTTTGACTTGCCTCAGCGGCCCTTTTACTAAGCTGCATAAGCGTCTACGTGTGCCAAAATGGAGTTACCACCCAACTACCATGTGGGTCTTAATTTCATTTTTGGCGCATTTCCAATACGTGTGTCTGAAAAATATTTTTTTCTTTTCATGCACAGGTAACAGATGCACGCCAAGTGGCATTTGACACGCGTAGGTCATTACTGCCTGGAATCTTTACCGCTAGATCAATGGCTGGCAGTAACGTCTCAGACCCAAAATGGATGTGCGCCAATTTTGATTTTGCTGCACGTCCATTTTCGGCAAAAAAAGGCCTTTTTTACAGGTGCACTAAAAAATGGATCGGCGTGCACCAAAACCCGCGCCTATACTACCGCAAGCCATTTTTCAGCGTGCCTTTGTAAAAGCTCCCCTCAAAGAGCATTTGTGCGCTATTGGGGATAATTCTGGGAGCCGATTTTATAAAGACATAAACAAGTGTATGCTGCATTTATAAAATATTATCCAAATCTTGAAAACAGTCAAATTCCAGCAGGTCATATAAGCAATACAATCACAAGTGTCTGGAAATCCAGTAGTTATAACTTGATTTAGTGAGCCATCATATATAAGAGCTCCCTTGATTTTTCAGCTAGGAGGTCTCGGTTATAATCATCGATCTTAAGTCAACACTTGACTGGATTCTTCCAACACAATCGTGTTTTGAGTGTCGGAACTTTCTGCATCAGGGCTAATCATAGCAGAGTGTTCCGATTCTTGAAACACAATCGTGTCAGAAGAAACCAGTCAAGTGTTGGTTTATGCAGGGCCGGTCTTAGGCAGAGGCGACCAAGGCAGTCGCATAGGGCCCCGCGCCTAAGGGGGCCCCGCTCAGCGTGCCTCAACTCTGCCTCGTGCCTCCGCTACGACCCGGACCGGGACCGCTTCGAGTCACTCAACCTCTCTCCAGCCATAGGCAGATAAAGCATTCCTGGCATACCTTGTACACTGTGCACTGTGCTGGATCTTTTCTTAATATTTTTCCTTATTTTCTCCTTTGTTATGAGAATTGGAACTACTAATTGTAGTGGACTTGAACTGAATAATTTCTGGGGAGGGGAGGTTTCATGATGATAGCATTGTGCTTATTATTTCAATCAGTTTTTTTGTACAAGTTTAGCTTCATTTGTCTTTATGTGAAATTTCATAAATAAAAAAAAATGTCTAAAAATGGAATAATCTTATCAATGGGGTGGAGCTAGGGTGGGGGCGGGGCTAGGATGGGGCCCCACCAAATTGGTCTGCACAGGGCCCCGCACTTGCTAAGACCGGCCCTGGGTTTATGACCAATGATTATAACCGAGACCTCCTGTTTGAAAATCAAGGGAGCTCTAATACATGATGGTCCACTAAATTAAGTTATAACTATTGGATTTCCAGACTCTTTTGTGATTTTATTGCCTTTTTAAAATAGGCATCCAACAGGCGTGTTCTTTGAAATTCTGATAAGCATCTAGTTGTAAAATTGCTCTCCATGGGAGACCATAGCAACTATGCATGTGGACAGATTGAAAAATTATCTATTCAAATGGATGTGGGATTCTCTGCAGTACCTGGAGAGTCTCAATCTTACAAGCTTTCTTGAGAGGTCAGAGATTAATAGTGTGCCAACCCCCTACAATAATTCAGAAGCACTCGATGCCACCAGGGCATGGCTTCCTATCTTGAATTGTAAGATCTGCATACTTACAGATGTTTCTAGGAATATGAAGGTGAGGAAACTTGTTCTTGTTATTAAGGCCTAGACTGCAACTGCTTGGTGTCTCTTTTATATTGCGCTATGCGTGTGGCCGGTCCCTGGAAAGGGAGTGGGGGCAGCCTGGGTGCTGCAGTTCCAGGGACCCATAGATTGAAAAGGAGGAGACCTTTCCTTACCTCCGTTTGAGATTTTGAGGGATAGGGGAAAATTGGTCTTCAAGGCCCCAGATCACTTCACACCTTCTGCATCTCCCCCTCTATCACTCATAGCTACAACTCAACACCATGAAGTCCAATGTCCACACCAGAGCATATTATTAATATACTTTACTGGAGGAACCAAGAAAATTCAAGCAGTTTATCTGTTGACCTTCATAAACAAGACAGAAAAAAGGGATAGGCAGCTCAAAAAGTTTCATTTTGTTTTGTTTCCCACGTCATTTGCAGCACTGTGCATTTTCTTCCCCTCCCCCACCCCATTTCATTTGCAGCACTGTGCATTTTCTTCCCCTCCCCCACCCCATTTCATTTGCAGCACTGTGCATTTTGTTTTAATTTGCTTAGCCTTCATTCTTGTTTCGGGGTCAGTGATATTAAGAGTACACACTCTTTTGAAATAGCAAACAAAAAGTCACACAATGTTGTGTTTTTCTGCTCATTTTCATTTGTTAATGACATAGGATATGTTGTTATTTCCTATATTGTTGCAAGAATAACCCCAACCCATCCCCAGAAAAAAAAATACAAAAAAAAGACCCTGGTTATTTCATCCTCCGTTCTCTTCTTCTTGAAACTCTCAGTCTACTTCTCTGCATCTGTTTGGATCCTTCTTCTTGATTCCTGTCATTTTCCTTGGCTTCTCTGCGGATCCTTTGACAAGACTCCAACTCTCGGGAAGCTCTCCTCTTCACCTTGAAAAATACTTCCAGGTACTTCTCTCTGCGCCTTCCTGTTCAGGGGCTCCCTGAACCCAGGGGGACTCAAGTCTCCCCAAACTTCCAGTTTCAGTTCAATGCCAGTTGGGTGTTCAGTTCTGTGAACACCCAACTGCAAGTCTTCTTCCTCAAAGGTAGTGCATCTCTGGTACCAAACTCTACTTTAGTACATCCTGCTTCACGTCCTTTCTTAGTGACTGCCACACCTGGCAAACCACTGTCTGCCGATAGTATTCCACTTTGCTTCCCAGGCAGAAAGAAGGAAAGACCCAAATTGTTTCTGTAGCACAAACCCTGTTCTGAAGGATCCATCCTCCACAGGGCTTGAAGCTTCCCTTGTGAGTGCCCAGCCTGTTTCTGGGAGGCAGAAAAGAGGTACAGAGACCTCTTCCCTTCAAAAACACCACCATATACAGACTTAGGGCCCGATGCACAAATCTTACCGTGCTTGCAACATTTGCTTTAGACCAGTTGTAGGCAGTCTAAAGCAAACCTTATTTAGCATCTAATGCATAAAGGGGTTCTGCGTCCCTTTTACCGTTTGCCGTAGCAGCTACCAGTAACCCAAAGCAAATGTATTACAAGCAGCTCATTAGTATTAAAGTGAATACTCACAATCCACAGACGTTTCCGTGCAATGCACAGAAAGTAGCACCTACCTTTAACATGCAAAATTTTCCAGCAGGTCTGGAGCTGTCGGTATATGGGGAGGACCTGGTCGAGCAGTCCGCTTGCACTATAGCTTGCTGGATGTAGAGTACTTGTCTTAAATTGCCTAGCCCTTGGCAGACAAGGGCTGGCAAATGTAAGCAAAGTAAACCCCACCTCCCCCCCCCCCCAAGAAAAAACACTTCAATGAAGCAAATGATTGACGGACAAAGTATTTCTTTGTAACTTACCCCCCTGACCCCCCCCCCCAAAAAATTCTTAAGTGACCGCAACTATTTTGCAATAGCCTTTTAAAATGAAATAAACAAGCTTAAACATACAAACCCATGTGCGCTGTAGGAGTGGAAAGCCGAGCAGCAGGGGAAAGCGTCTAGTACATTAGCACTTATTGAGAGACTGTTCTGTGCATGAGCTACACACTTCCCCTACCGTCCCGCTTACAGATTTTCCATGCATCTCATTTGCATAAAATTTCCTTTGTGCATCGGTCACTGTTTCAAAATTGCCAAGTTCACCAGCGGATAGAAACATGAACGGTGTTTAACAGCGACATGTCACTCTTCCTATGGCTAAGTCACTATGGGGTGAACCAGCTACAATTCACTCCCTTTCTACCACATCATACCTACTTACAGAGGCAAATAGTACCTGTGATTAGGCAATTTTCTGACTAATAATCAACATTAAGCACTGAGACACATAAGGGGCAATTCTACAACTGGAAGCCACAATGCAGGTGCCCAACTAGAGTGGGCTCCATCGAGGAATGTTGAGCTTTAATCCTTTTCTCAAGGTCTAACCTTGTTTCGCATCTAGATGGCGAGCCTAGCTTAGTCTCTAGAACTGCCTGCCATGTGCCTTTATAAAATTTTCGCACAAACCCTGTAGCGATCGTGCCTAGATTACAAGTGTAATCCCTCCTCAAGAGCAGGTGTTAATGTTTGTATGTAGCGTATCAAGAGCCTCCAATGCATGGGACAATGATCTTTAATTGTACAGCGTAGATCAATCACATAATGACCTGACAGGGGCCGTGTTTTGGCACAAAGCGCCTGCTTCAGAGGCTGTACGTGTTCAGGATCTAAATCCAAAACTTTCCTGCCAAAATGGCAGAGAAATGAGATCCTTATCCTAACCAAGTTCTCTGTATCAAACACAGCGTGTCTGAATTAGTTCTGTTTCTTGATGGTCTAGCTCTCACATCCATAGAATATAAACCATGGTACATTCAACTCAGATTTCATTTATTAAAAGATCTTTGTTTGTAAGGTCACCTCCATGTTCTTATAAATTTTCTCTAAATCCTTCATTGCAGCTGTGCCAAATGCCAGTTGCTGTTGTATTTTTTTGACTGCTTGAACCCTTCTCATTGATAATTGATCCCAGGAGGCAGTAACTGTCCACAAAATCTATGTCTTCATTATTAATTCTGAAACTGATGGTTACACCTGTTGTCACAACTTTTATCTTCTTTAGATTTACTCACAATCCAGGTCTTTCCCTTTCTTTCTTTCTTTTTCTTTTTTTTAATTAATCAGGAGGGTCATCAGATCTTCACTTTTTCTAGAAGTGTGGTGTCATCAGAATATCAGAGGTTGTTGATGTTCTTTCCTCCTATGTTGAATCCATGGTTATTTATGTATTTATTTATCCCGCTCCACCAATAATGCTCGGAACGGGTTACAAAAATACATACGCAATCATGCAAACAAACAACATATACATCAAACAAATCCTACCAAAAAATGTAGACAAAAATAAAAATTAACATCTCAACTAACTCATTATCCTAAAATACATAAAGAAATAAACTCTATCTAACTAAACAGAAAGGTCTTCACACTTCTGCGGAAAATTAAAAGATCATTAATATTCCTAATTGACTGAGGAAGATTGCTCCACAGAAATGTCAAAGGACAAGAGTAGGCACGTTTATGATCACACTCAAGCCTCAAGCTTCTCTCATGATGTATTCTACATACAAGGTAAACAGATATGGTGAAAGGATATTGTTTTTGTCAACTGAAAACCAGTCTGTTTCGCCATGCTCTGTTTTCACTGTTGTTTCTCGTCCACAGTAAAGATTCCTGATTAGAGTAAGAAGATGTTCTGAAACATCCATTTTCTTAAGGACTTTCCACATTTTGGTGTGGCCAACGTAATCAAAGGCCTTGTTGTAGTTGTATGTGTGCTTCTTTCTGGTATTCTTTGGCTTTTTCGGATATCCAGTGGACATCAGCAATGATGCATCTTGTTCCCTGACCTTTCCTGAATGCTGCTTGTACATCAGGCAATTTCATTTCATTTAATTTCATTCCAAGATTTATAGCCCACTTAAAGTCCTCTGAAGTTCTAATCGGATAACAATAAGCATAAAACAATAACAGTAAAACACAATTACCTTTCAGCAAATGGTTCCAGCCTTTGGTTTAAACTTCGGCAGATCATATGATAGTTTGCACATTCTGTTAGGTCTCCCTTCTTGGCAATCACAATGTAGCTTGAACTTTTCCAATCTGCTGGACCTTTTGCAGTTTTCCATATTTGTTGGCAGAGTTTGCTATGTCTCTTGATGAGTCCTCTTCTACAGCACATCAATTGCAAGTCCATCTACTCCTGTGCCCTTTCTTTGAGATACTGACCTTAAGGCTACTCTGACTTCTTTAAAAACTGTGGAGCCTTGTGTATAATCAATGTCATGTATGGTGCTGTTTATGTCATTCTCTCATGAGGTTTTAAATGTATAGAGAATTAAAAAATAATTCCGTGTCTTTCTCTGATACTTTGATGAGCGTCCCAGAGGGACTGAGGGCTGCACAATCACAGCTAGCTGGCAAAGGACTTTGTATTGTTACTTGAATATTTTTACTGCTGTAATTGCCTATTGCTCATGTTTGATCTATTCTTACTGTACACCACCCTGAGTGAATAAATCCTAATAAATAAATAAATAAAGGCAGTGGACCTCTGTTTAGGAGCAGACAGCTTTGGCACCAGCCATGGAGTCTGCAAATTGTCCTGGATTCGTGGGGCTGCAGCTCAAATGCCATACTGGCAAACTGTGGTACTTGTGCCTTCTGGGCATATGGGACCAGGCAGCACTGTTAGTGGGGCTGGAATTTTAACATTATTTTGCAATTCCTAAAAGTATTCAGGACACCACAGCGCAAGACCCTCTACTCAAAGGAAAACAGGGGTGGCACAGTAATGGCAGCAGTGTGGTTGTTATCTGATTCCACGTTATAAAGCCAAGAGCAGAGAATCCAATTGTAGATCATCGACCGAAGAGATGGATTTAAAAACTGCACTGAATTTTCAAAAGGTTCTTCGTCAGTGGTCAAACTATTAAAGTCAGAAGATTTCTCACTGGATAATACCTGTCTAATCTTCCTCAAATGCTCATGTGCGTTCTCTCCCTGTTAAAAAGCATAGTCCCAAAAGCACAGTCCCAGTACAGATACTTGTGGTACTCCACTATTTATCTTCCTCCATTTAATATGATTGAAAATAAACAAGTCTCCTTAAGCCAGCCATAAGGAACATAAGAACAGCCAAACTGGCTCAGACCAATGGTCCATCTAGCCCAGTATCCTGCTTCCAACAATGGCCAATCCAGGTCACAACTACTTGGCAGAAAACCCAAATAGTGGCAACATTCCATGCTGCCAATCCCAGGACAAGCAGCAGCTTCCCTATGTCTGTTTCAATAGCAGACAATGGACTTTTCCTCCAGGAACTTGTCCAAACTTTTTTTTAACCCAGATACGCCAACCGCCGTTACTATATCCTCCAGCCAAGAGTTCCAGAGCTTAAGTGTTCATTGAGTGAAAAAATATATTCTCCTATTTGTTTTAAAAGTATTTCCATGTAACTTCCTCGAGTGTCCCCTAGTCTTTGTACTTTTGGAACGAGTAAAAAATCAACTTACTTCTACTTGTTCTACACCACTCAGGATTTTGTAGACCTCAATCATATCTCCCCTCATCCGTCTCTTTTCCAAACGGAAGAGACCTAACCTCTTTAGCCTTACTTCATATGAGAGGAGTTCCATCCCCTTTATCATTTTGGTCACTCTTCTTTGAATATTTTCTAATTCCACTATATCTTTTTTGGATACAGCAACCAGAACTGAATGCAATACTCATGGAGGCATTATAGCATTTTCGTTCTTATGTACCATTCCTTTCCTAATAATTCCGAGCCAGGAACCTCCCTGTCCTTTCCACCCTCAAGGACTCTCTCTCCCTCATTGACCCCTCCAGGACTCTTTCCTTTCTAACCCCCCCCCCCCCACCCCATGGTCTACATCCCTCCTATTCTCATCCAGGATCCTTTTCTTTTTATTCCTTCTCTCATCCTCAAACATGGTCCCTTTCCCTACTATTCCCTTTAGATCCCTCTCCCTCTCATAGTCCGTCCCTCTCCTTCCTATGCCCTCTATAGCCCCTTCCTCAGGGCCAGCTCAGCCAGTGGAGGTCCAGGATGCTGGCACTAAAGGGCACCAAGTGCCCGAGCCCATGACATCACCCAGCCCATATGCTTTTTTACTGTGATCATTCTGTGATCACAGACGGTCCCGATTGCAAAGAGGTGCCTGCAGGGCAGTGTTTGCTTTTAGTAAAGTCTTCTTTTCTCTCTTTGCTTTCTTCCTCCTCTCTGGCTCCACCTTCTGCTGGACAGTCCTCCCAGGCCCTCTCCCCTCAGCAGCTGTCAGCTGATAGGTTGGTTCACAAAGTTGGAACTGTTCTCCCCCCTCCCCCCCCCCCCCCCCACCTTCTGAAAAACATGCTGGCTGTTTCTTCCAAGGCACGCTGGGATTGGACAACCAACATTCAATCCTGGCCTGCCTTGCGGGGGTGCTAAAGCATTTAAAGTGCTTCAGCACCTACCATGTTCTTTTTCGTCAGTCCTCTTCCAGCACCACCTCTGCTCAGTTGCTTCTACCTGCGCTGCGTGCCCAATCCACCATATGCTGCCTGCCTGGACAACCGCCTGGCGCCCGCTGCTTCCTTCCCAGTCGGTCTTCTGCTGCCTCTGTGCCTGCATGCAACCGAAGCAGTGAGTGGAGACCGACGCGACGCCACACCTCTGCTGTCACACTGTCTCTGTACAGTGCTGAGCCGACTGTCTCTGTTTGGGCTTGCTGCTTCTGCTCTGCCACTGCTGCACAGGCCAGGATGGACAGACCGATGTTATAATGTTTTTCAGTTGCGTGAGGGGTGTGCAAGTTGAAATTGCTGTTGGTGGGGAAGAATTGTAGAAGTTGCTGTTGGGGGGGAGGGAGGGCAGTATTGTGGAAGTTGCTTGCTGTTGGAGGGGAGGGAGGGCGATATTGTGGAAGTTGCTGTTGAGGGGGAAGGGAAGGCAGAATTGTGAAAGGTGGCCCAAAGTAGGGGACAGGGCAAGGGGTGGGACAGGTGGGAGGTGGGGCATGGGTCCCATAAACAAAAGTTGGTCCAGGGTGCCACAGCCTTTTGAGCCAGCCCTGCCCTTCCTGGTTTCCTTCCCCACTCCCAAGAGTACCTTCTCATCTTCTTCCCCATCTTCAGCTCTACCTTCCTCTTTTTGACTGGTCCAGGTGTGCGACTGCAGCTGCAGCAGCAGTGGTGATGGTAGAGGGAGCAGCAACAAAAGAAAATGTAAAAATCAGGTAGAACCAGAGTTGGTATACACATATTCAAAAACCCTGTGCCATCAGGGGAGGGGAAAAGGCCACATTCATTCATTTAGGGGTCATTTTACTAAGGCGCGCTAACAAATTAGTATGCATTAAGTACCATGAAGTCCATAGGTATATAATGGACTGTGCAGAGTTTAGCACGTGCTAAATCCATTATTTTGTCCTATATTCTCTAGTTTCCTTACTTCATATTAGCATAAAATTTGGAATAATGTAGTATGCTCATAGCGTTCATTTCGAATGATTTCTCCTATCCTATTTTAAGTGGCGTTCCTTTCCTGCTTCTTTTATAATTTTGTAAATCGCTAAGATTTGGCTTTTGCCAAGATTTGGCGATCAATCAAAATCAAAATCAAAAATAAACATAAACATAAAAGGACCCCTTAGTTATTTAGAGGCCCTTTTAACTAAAACTTGGTGAGCTCTAATGGACATTAGTGTGCTCTAAGTGTCACATGGCCCATAGGTATAAAATAGGACACGCGGAATTTAGCACATGCTAATGTCCAATAGTACACGCTAAGCTTTAGTACATGGGCCCCTTATTTTGATGCCATTGCTAAATCAGTGCCATTCAGAAAAACTGCCATTAAAATCAAATTACATTATCTTAATCAAAATGTTCAGTACAGAATATAACATACAACAGTACCAACAAATAATTTTTTAAAACATAAAATAATAAAACAATGATACAGCAACCAGGGCCATCTCTCCATGAAGATTATAAGTCTGGAAATGCCTGAATAGAAACACTTTTTACATTTTGTAAACACTGAGGCAAAGAGTTCCAAAGAGAAGGAGTTGGGGGGAGGGGAGGCAGATTGTCTAGTTGATGGAGGAAGTTATCAAGCTGCGTTAGGGCCTTAAATCACATTTGTCCATTAACACAACTTAAAAGGCTCTAACATAAGTCTCATTTTGCTCTCCTGGTTCAGATGTTGGTTTTATCTAATCTTGATTATACTTCATTATGGGGTCCTTTTACTAAGGTGCACTGAAAATTGGCCTGCTGTAGTGTAGGCACATGCTCTGGGTACGCGCAGATCCATTTTTCAGCGTGCCTGCAAAAAATGCTTTTTTAAATTTTTGCCGAAAATGGACGTGCAGCAAAAGAAAAATTTGTGCACATCCACTTTGGGTCTGAGTTCTTACCGCCCGGTTAACGCAAGAGACCTCTCATGCGTTAACTGGGTGGTAATGACTATGCGCGTCAAATGCCACTTGGCACGCATAGCGGATGTGTGCCAGAAAATAAAAATTATTTATTGGATGCGCGCCAACATGAAATTACTGCAAGAGCCACATGGTAACTCCAAATTGGCACACGTTGGGTGCGTGTAGACACTTACACGGCTTAGTAAAAGGGCCCCTATATGTTGGTTTGAATAGTTAGCTAAATTACAACTTTTGCAGAATATGGCGGAGCGGTTGATTTTTCGATTACAAAAATATGATAGTGTTTCTATTTATTTGAAAGAATTACATTGGCTTTGTGTTCATCGCAAATTATTTTTAAAATTGTGGGCCCTGGACCACGTGACGCCATGACCATGAGAGGCTGCTAGAGGGAGCTTCTCCGGCCCCCATTTCCTCCCCCGAGCTTATTAAACGGGCCCATGGTCATTAATCAAATCGTTTTCTGGCTCTACATCGAGTCCAAGGTACAGGGTATCTAATTAGCCATTCAGCAACGTGAGATGACAGCGCGAAATGCTCATAAAGAGAAACTCCGGGGTAAGAGTACGGAAGACAAGATGGCGGCACCTGCAAGTCCGCTCGGGCCTACAGTATCGTCAGTGTGGATCGCCAAAATTACAGCGGAAATGTCCGCGGTGTTGGCACCAATTGACAAGAAGTTAGAGCACATTCAATCGCAACTTACTGATCTTTCAAAAGATTGTGTGGCCTTTCAAATGCGCGCCAGTGAGGTGGAAGACAGTCACAATGGTGGAGGAGACACAAGAGTCACTAAAGAAAAAGCTGCTTACCCTGGAAGAAAAGGTGGAAGATTTAGAGAATAGGTCCAGGAGGAACAATTTGCGCCTAGTGGGGCTACCAGAATCGATTACGAACAGAGAGCTCAGAACATTTTTGACACGCTGGATTACAACAAAGCTGCAGTTACCTGAAAGCCTGGGACCTTTATGTATTGAAAGAGCCCATCGGTTGGGCCCATGGCACATGGGAGCATCAAAACTGCATGTGGTCATTTTAAAGATGCTAAACTATGCCCACAAACAGGAAGTGCTACAAGCAACAAGATCAGGCAAAGATCTAATGTATGAAGGCACCCGCATTCGTTGCTTCCAAGACTACTCGGCGGGGGTGGCAGCAAAGCGCCGCTCTTTCTCTGCCATTTGTTTCAAGTTGTTTAACAAGAAAATCAGATTTGCCTTACAGTACTCTGCCAGGCTGAGGATCCATCACAATGGGGCCACAAGATTCTATGACTCTGCGGAGGCTGCCCAGGAGTTCCTGCTACAAATGGAGGGGTCTGAAGGTGAAGACCGTTAATCAGGAGATGGTGGTGAGCTGACTTTCACAGAGACTTTTGGTGGCAAAATTACTAAAGCAGAGGTTATGCTAATCTCTGTTTCGAGAGGCAGGAAGATGGGCTGCAGAGTCCATGAGAGTTGGTGGAAGCGTAGGGTAGGAATACGGAGCCCAACCACCTGAAGATCAGTTGGAGTTTATACGGTCCAGATAAGACTGATTATAGTAGAGTAATATGGGAAGTATTGAATAATATGGAAGTTGGGAGGCAGGGATAGTGCTGGGCAGACTTATACGGTCTGTGCCCTGAAAATGACAGATACAAATTAAGGTAAGGTATACACAAAAAGTAGCACATATGAGTTTTTCTTTTGGGCAGACTGGATGGACCGTGCAGGTCTTTTTCTGCCGTCATCTACTATGTTACTATGTTACTATCCTGCTTATAATCGAAAGAGAAAAACGCCTATATTGTGACCCAAATCGGGAGATAGACGTTTATCTCCCAAAAACGAATAAAGCGGTATAATCAAAAGCCGAATTTGGACGTTTTCAACTGCACTCCGTCGCGGATGCGGACAACGTTGATGGGGGTGTGTCGAAGGCGTGGTGAAGGTGGAACTGGGGCGTGGTTATCTGCTGATCAGAGATGGGCGCCTTTCGCCGATAATGGAAAAAAATATGCGTTTTTAGCGAGAATTTAGGGCACTTTTCCTGGACCCTGTTTTTCCACGAATAAGGCCCCAAAAAGTGCCCTAAATGACCAGATGACCACTGGAGGGAATCGGGGATGACCTCCCCTGACTCCCCCAGTGGTCACGAACCCCCTCCCACCACAAAATATGCCGTTTCACAACTTTTTATTTTCACCCTCAAATGTCATACCCACCTCCCTGGCAGCAGTATGCAGGTCACTGGAGCAGTGGACTTCAGGCAGGTGGACCCAGGCTCATCCCCCCCCCCCCCCACCTGTTACACTTGTGCTGGTAAATGGGAGCCCTCCAAACCGCCCCCCAAACCCACTGTACCCACGTGTAGGTGCCCCCCTTCACCCCTTAGGGCTATAGTAATGGTGTAGACTTGTGGGCAGTGGGTTTTGAGGGGGATTTTGGGGGCTCAACACCCAAGGGAAGGGTGCTATGCACCTGGGAGCTGTTTTACCTTTTTTTTTTTTTTTGTAAAAGTGCCCCCTAGGGTGCCCGGTTGGTGTCCTGGCATGTGAGGTGGACCGGTGCAGTACGAATCCTGGCCCCTCCCACGAATAAATGTCTTGGAGTTATTCGTTTTTGAGCTGGGCGTTTTCGGTTTCCATTATCGCTGAAAAACAAAAACGCCCAGCTCAAAAAAGGATAAACGTCCATGTTTTTTCGAAAATACGATTCGGTCCGCCCCTTCACGGACCCGTTCTCGGACATAAACGCCCATGGAGATAGGCATTTCTGTTCGATTATGCCCCTCTATGTATGTTATGTATGATATTGAAGTAGAACATTTTTTTTTTGAATGGGTGCGGGCTTGGCTGAATGGAAGGTGAAGAATCTGTGTATTAGGGGGAGGAAATGGGAGAGCTGTTAGACGTGGTAGTTCCTGAGGAGGGACTCTGGTATTCGGGGTTGAGAAGGGGAGGGGAAGGGGGATAAGGGGGGAGGTGAGTGAAGAGAAGGGGAGGAGGGGGGAAGGGCGGAGGGTTAAGGCAACAGGGAAAAGAACGGTACCTGGTTGGTGGGTAATTCTGGAGTGGGCAAAAGATCTGGTTTCAAGGTTACAGGGTAACAGAGCTGCCAAGCATTACCATAGACGGGAGGGATGGTGGCTGGGGTGTCCCTCCTGTTCTTGTAGTATGTTAACTGCACATGGACTCAAGTCTCATGTTTCTAAATTATGGTAAAAATTGTTTCCTGGAACATTGGGGGAATTAGCTCGCCCATAAAACATTCAAAAATCTTGCAATATCTCCACAGACAAAAAGTAGGCATAGCTTTGCTGCAGGAGATGCACCTAAGCCAGCCAGAACATGCCAAACTCAAGACATGGTGGGTAGGTGACTGTGTAGTGGCCCATGAATAAGGGAAAAAAGGGGGAGTGGTGGTTTTGATTAAAAAAGGGTTGGCCTTGGCAGTTACTGCACTGCTTATAGATCCAGAGGGAAGATATGTAATATTGGAGGCACGGGTTGATCGGCAGAATGTGCTTATTTGTAACTTGTATGCCCCCAACAGCTACGATTGGAATTTTAGCGGCAAATAATTAAATTTTTGATACGACATCCGCATGGCAACTTTTTAGTGGGTGGGGATTTCAATGCAGGGTGGGGATTTCAATGCAGTGTGGGATCCTCAACTTGACAAATCAGTGCCAGGAAATGTACCTTCCTACCATCTCAATAAGGGCCTGCTGCAGATGAGTCAGTTGCTTGACGTAGTAGATGTATGGCGGGTGTTGCACCCTTCAGAAAAGGATTACACTCATCTCTCGCATGCGCATTCCACTCAATCATGAATAGACTGTTAGTGTCTCGTCAGATGTTCGGAGAGATCAGTAAAGCAGAGATAGGGCCCTATGCAATCTCGGATCATGCATGGGTTTCATTAGACTGTTTGCTGAGGTTGCATGATAAGCAACACAAAAGGTGGATGTTTCCTTTAGAATTGTACAAAGACCAGATACTCCAGGGGAGGCTTCGTAGCTGCTGGAAATCCTATAAGATTAGTAACAGAGAGCATCAAGCAGACCCCATTCTGTATTGGGAAGCAGTGAAAGTGGTACTTCGCGGGGAAATTATAAGTCATGCTCATTTTGTTAAAGTCTCCCGAGACAGAGAGATTATGAAGTTGAGCAAGCAGCTTACCCGAGCGCTTTGGCCGACCTCGTATCACCCCATTTCTCTTTTGAACTATGATGCTAAACTATTGGCGAAGGTTCTTGCTAATAGATTGGTGAGAGTGCTTCCTAGGCTAGTACATGAGTCCCAGGTGGGTTTTGTGGGCGGCAGATCGGTGGCGAAGAATCTACGGAAGATATTGACCACCTTGGAAATGGGCCATTGAGATGCGTTACCATCGTTGTTAATGAGTTACGATGCAGAGAAGGCCTTTGATCAGGTGCACTGGGATTTCCTTTATGCCGTGTTGGAGAGCTATGGGTTCTCAGGAAGATTTATTTCAGCTATTCAGGCTCTGTATTTGAATCCCAGTGCGACGATTTTGGTTAATGGGATGGAATCTCAGAGTTTTCCTATTTTAAAAGGAACACGATAAGGGTGTCCCCTCTCGCCACTCCTGCTTATTCTGTCTTTGGACCTTCTCATTAGGGACGTTATGGATAACCCTTTGATCAAGGGATTCCAGTTAGGCTCGAATAGTTTTAAGACTGCAGCGTTCGCGGCTGACCTGTTGGTACATCTTACAGACCCGAGGGGTTCTCTGGAAACCCTCCTGGAAGCATTCCGGGAATATGGGGATTACGCGGGTTTTTGTCTTAACTTGGATAAATCGGAAGCGCTGGCTTCATCTGCAGCCTCGGGTATTACCTGGGGCCCAGACTTCCCTCTGCAATGGGCAAATACCTCTTTCAAATACTTGGGTATCTGGCTCACAACGACAATCTCTTCCCTGTATCGCCTTAATGTTTCGGCCCTGCTTGAGGACACCAAAAAACAGCTGGATGGTTGGATGGGCCTCCCTTTGACGTTGGGGGGCAGGATAAACTTAATTAAGATGGTCATATTCCCCAGATGGCTTTATGTCCTACAGACGCTACCCCTCCAACTGCTGCAGAAGGATTTGAAGCTGGTGAACAGACTGTTTAGTCGTTTTTGCTGGGCCGGCAAAAAGCCAAAAATCGCTCAATAGATAATGAAAGGCAGTTGGAATCGGGGGGGGGGGGGGTTTCCCAACTTGTTTCTTTATAACCAAGCATGTCTCCTCCGCCATCTGGGAGACTGGTTTCGACAGACACAAAAGTACACACCTATAGACTTAGAGCAGGAGCTTTTTGCCCCATATAATTTTTTCTCATTGCTCCATCTTACATCTGGCCAGCTGCTGAGGCATTTGTGAGGAAATGTGATGCTTAGCCCTTTGAGGGAGACTTGGCAATGGTGGGTATGGCAGTTGGGGGGCAACCCGGCGGTCTCCGATCAAATATCAATTAGAGGTAATATTGCATTTGAGGCCGGTTTAGATAACTCAACCTTTCTCAACTGGGAGAGGAAAGGTCTTTCCACACTTGAGCAACTATTGGAGGAGGATGGGGAATTGATTAAGTTTGAGGATTTACAGAAAAAAGGCAGGTCCCACGTGGGGGAACCGTTTTGCATACGCACAAGTTAAGCATTACGTAAAGTCCCTAGACAAATTAGCACTGAGATTCCATCTGGGGGCACAGATTCAGGCCTTTTTTGATGAATGTATGAGTAGAGTGGTGTGGTAGCCGTGTTAGTCCACTATTAAAGGTAATCAAAAGAAATCAAACAAAATAAAACATGGAAAAGAAAATAAGATGACACCTTTTTTATTGGACATAACTTAATACATTTCTTGATTAGCTTTCGAAGGTTGCCCTTCTTCGTCAGATCAGAAATAAGCAAATGTGGTAGATGACAGTATATATAAGAAAAACATCCAAGCATTTAATTGACAGTCTAACAGGGTGGAGATGGGTAGGAGGTATGCATGGGAACATCAAAGCATTTCAGAGATAGTCTAACAGGATGGGGGTGGATAGGTGAGAGGAGGGTGATAAACATAGCAATACAACTTTATGGTTTATAATGGGCTAGAAAACCCAGATCTTTGTTAAGTCCTGTCTGTTGGGTGTCAAAATATTCAATCATTCTGACTTCAAAGGTCTTATGTTCCTGTATTGATGAATGTATGGAAGAACAACCCTCAGTCTCGGGGATTCATAGACAGTTGATCAAGCACGTCCCTAATAGAGTTTACACAGAAGTGAAGGCTAGATGGGAAGAGGATCTGGGGGTATCGCTTGGTTCCTGGGATGTGGCAGCTACACTGAGAAATATTCGAGGGCTTACAACAGATGAGAGACTGCGGGAATGCGGGTATCGGGTGGTGTTGGGAGCCTATATGACCAAGGCTCAATTGGCACACATTGGGAGTGGGAGAGACCCAGCCTGCTCCAAATGTGGACTTACTCCCCATGCGTTCTTTCATGCGACTTGGTCGTGTCCGGCAGTAAAAAATTTTTGGACACAGGTGAGAGCCTTTTTAGTTGGGCTGCTGGGGAGAACAATTCAGGGGACGGAGGGCCAGTTCCTGCTGGATCAACCCAGTGCTTTCACCCCCTTAGACCGGCACCCCAGTTTTCTGTGTCGTAAATTGAGTTTGGTGGCTAGGAAATGTGTTTTACAATACTGGATTTCCTCGGAACCGGCAGCATTTTGGCATTGGAGGAATCAGGTGCATCTTCTGGCAGCTTGGGAGGCAAGGGAGGCGAGGGCTTCTCCTAAATGAAATGTTCACCCAAATTTGGATGCCTTATTTGCAGATCTTAACTCCTAAAGGACGCAGTCTGGTGATCAACCACTAAAGAGGGGAGTTCTGATAAGTGTTGGTAATGAGCCCTATTCAGTAATATGAGATGGGAGAGGGGAGGGTGGAAGGTAGGGGGGTGGGGAAGGGCTGGGGGGTAGTTGAGGGGGATGGAAGTAGGGATACCTGTTGGTAAAGACTTTGCTTAATAGTTTCTTGAGATCACGAGGCAAAAGGCTGCATGTCTATATGGACACTGTTATGTAAGGTCGGCTTTATTAAATCGTCTCTAAGCGGTGAACTATGACAACCTTCATCTTGCAAGCGCTAAGACCTTTTGAGACAAGTTGATGTTGGCTTATGTTTTTGTAACAGTTTCTCATGGGGGGGAGGCTTTTTAGTATTAGGGCTGGACTCTGTTAAGACCTAACGGAATGGGGGGGGGGGAACTGTTCGTAGGCGAATATCCAATCTGTTGTACTGTTCCCTTGGGCGAGAATTACTGATTATATAGGAAGATTGTGATTATTAAGCCTGTTGTATTTTCAATAAAACAGTTGAAACATAAAATTATGGGCCCTGTTTACTAAGGTGCGCTAGCGTTTTTAGCGCATGCTACAATTAGCGTGCGCTAAATGCTAGAGACACCCATATATTCCTATGGGTGTCTACAGTGTTAGCGCGTGCTAATTTTTAGTGTGCACTTAAAACGTTAGCATGCCTATAGCGTGGCTTAATAAATAGGGCCCTGTACGTTTAGTTTTTCAGGTGTTATATGGGAATACATCATAATTATTAATTCAATTTTTCTCTTACTGCTTTTATAATTCTGTTCGAGTGTTCAATAGCTTACTATTGAAATATCCAGTTTTTAAGAATATACAATTCAAGCGTCAGTTTGGTTCTCTGTTTTCTTTTCAAGCTATTACTGTACGGAACAACTTACCTGGTTTAATTTGCCTAGAATTTTATATGCAATTGCGTAAGAAGTTGAAAACTTTCTTATTTGACAAATTTTATGGAAATTTTTTAAAAATGTTATATTACGTATTGTAAGCCCGCAGGGGTGCTCTCAGGTGTGCCGCATCCCTCTAGTGGCTCCTACCCGGCCTGACCAGTCCTTTGCTTCAGGGAACAACCTTGAAACAAGACTTCCCTAGGACTCTGGTGACTCGGGCCTCTATATTTGGGCCTCCTCTTTCACTCAGGGGAACCTGGTTCTCAATATGCAAATTGTATGCAGATTAGTGTGCTACCCCTGCTCGCTCAGGGTGACCTGGTTCTCAATAAACAAATTAGACAGTCCTCACCACCCGCATATTCCTCAGGCATCTCTTTATTCCAGCCCCTTGGCACACTTCTTCCAGCTTAAATACTTTATATTTTCACATGTCTTCACACTGAGCCTCTCCACACAAATACTTGGGCTCAGTCCTACCATCAATACTTTGGGGACTTCTAACCCCAGGCTTTGCAGCCTGCTTTTCTCAGTACTTGGGACACACAGTCCTCCCCCCTTTGAACACACAGTTCTTGCCAGTACTTGGGACACACAGTCCTGGGACACACTGTCCAACCTCCTTTGAACACACAGTTCACCACGTCCATCCATACCATAGCCCCCTGAGTCTGGGAAGTACCTGCCCTTTCCCCCTGATGTCTTCAGGCTGCCAATCAGTTCAGGACCCTCTCCTCCTCCAGGCCTCAGGGTCTCCAGGTTCTCATCTCTTCTCCTTCGGGCAAAACTCCCTCTGGAAGCTATTTATGAGGTGTCCAATAAACCTCCCCACCTCTTGAGACCTCACCCCTCTGGTTCCAGAAAGATCTGGGTCTAGAAGTCTCTTCTCACTCCCCCAGCTATCTCCCTGGAGCTCCCTCTACTGGCCCATGCAAGTCAACACTCAGCTAGATCCCTGGAGCTCCCCCTAGGGACCAGAATGGGCATTTTCCCGGTTTCCAGTGGGAGAGCGCCCTCTGGTGGCCTCCTCAAGTAAGGGCAGACACTGTGTTTATCACAGTATTTTTATTATTCCTCACTTGTTGTGAGCTCTTGAATTGTAACCCCCCTGGAACTTCCTGCTGGGATAAGTGCAGTATATAAGCAGTGAGTTAGATTTGATTCGACTAACCTAGTTTGTCTTGACCTACTGCAGTGATATTTAAGTTATATAATAATGAGATATAAAACATGCAGATACATGTAAAGCAGCTCATTACTAAGTAAAAACCAGAACACAACGTGGGGCTCACCAGGTGCACATTAAAAGTCATGTTATTGGCATGCAACAATGGTAAAATGTCCAGCCAAAAGCCTGGGCTATTTTGCTGTGTCGGGAGCATCTGGCCTCAGAGTTGCAGCTTGATATTCTTGGGCTGGTGCTGTTCCCCCCCTCCCCAAAGGGCCCCCACCATCTTAGTGAGCCTACAAGTCCTGTAGCTGGTGGTCTAGTGGTCTTCAGGCAGAAGCGATCCCCACTTTCTCCTACCTTGTCAGTGCTGTCTCCAAAATGGCAGACCATTAGGGGTACTAGCAAGGCAGAAGCGACTGGGGATTGCTCTGCCTGAAGACCACTGGACCACAAGGTATACGTCTGGTACAGGGCCACTAAGATAGTGGGGTGGCCCTTTGGGGCTGGAGGATATGATTGGTGGGGTGAGGGGTCTTGATCATAGGAAAATGGCAACGGCCCCTTTAGGCTCTAGCTCGGGTGCATCAGGCTATGGCCTTGAGGCACGATGTTCCTGAACCATTGGAATAACATTGCTTGCAAGGTGGCTTGCAAGCAGTGTTATTCATTTACCATGGTAGGATTGTTATACCGCAGGTTGCAGACACCCTCCATCTTGATTTATGGTAAAGTTCACCTTTTACCGTACCTTGACATCTTCCCTCCTGAACCTAATTGAGTTCTGGCCATCGATGCTAATTTCCCACCCTACGCTGATTTTTATTTGTTGTTGGGCAGTTGAAGATCTCCGACAGTACCTTTTAAATTTCTCTTTGGGGAGATCCAGAGGATCTGTGGGGTGGAACTGGGTCTGTAGAAGCAAACTGATACTAGGCATAAGGTAAAAGAGAAGAGAGACGGGGAGAAGAAAGAGAAGAGAGAGAGAATCTTGGGGAAGGAGAAAAGTAGGATGTTAGTGCTGGGCAGCAAGTAGGGAGAGAGGAGCAAAGGGGAGGTGTTATGTTGAGGCCATCGAGACCTGTCATTCTTACAGGAATATTATACCAGGTCTGCCAAGCATGTTCAGTAGGTATCCCTGCCGGGCATGCCTGGGCAACCCCACTTCCTGCCTCAGTCAATCATCCCTTGCTACGGACAGATCATCCAAAGAAGGGAGGTGGGTGGGTTGTGTGGCTGACTTATCCTGCTGTTTGCAGAGAACTCCCATTGCAGGTAAATAACTGCTTTCTCCTAGGACAAGTAGGATATGTCAGTCACATGTAGGTGACTCCCGAGCCAAGAGGTGTACAAAGAGCTAGGTGCACCTGTGGCTTTGGTTCTTATGTCCCTTGAACTGCTGAGGTAGGATGGCCCTGCCCACCTTGACAATTGAGGAAGTGAAATAAAACCTACACTTCCTAGGAAAGTGGACAGAAGAGGTTTCTTGGTGTGCTTCACAGCTTACCAGGATCAATGGAGGATCCCACGGTCTACCAGGGCCATGGGATCCTTGTTGGGAGAGGGTTATGCTGGGTCACTAAGTTACATAAGTACATAAGTACATAAGTAGTGCCATACTGGGAAAGACCAAAGGTCCATCTAGCCCAGCATCCTGTCACCGACAGTGGCCAATCCAGGTCAAGGGCACCTGGCACGCTCCCCAAACGTAAAAACATTCCAGACAAGTTATACCTAAAAATGAGGAATTTTCCAGTCCATTTAATAGCGGTCTATGGACTTGTCCTTTAGGAATCTATCTAACCCCTTTTTAAACTCCGTCAAGCTAACCGCCCGTACCACGTTCTCCGGCAATGAATTCCAGAGTCTAATTACATGTTGGGTGAAGAAAAATTTTCTCCGATTCGTTTTAAATTTACCACACTGTAGCTTCAACTCATGCCCTCTAGTCCTAGTATTTTTGGATAGCGTGAACAGTCGCTTCACATCCACCCGATCCATTCCACTCATTATTTTATACACTTCTATCATATCTCCCCTCAGCCGTCTCTTCTCCAAGCTGAAAAGCCCTAGCCTTCTCAGCCTCTCTTCATAGGAAAGTCGTCCCATCCCCACTATCATTTTCGTCGCCCTTCGCTGTACCTTTTCCAATTCTACTATATCTTTTTGAGATACGGAGACCAGTACTGAACACAATACTCCAGGTGCGGTCGCACCATGGAGCGATACAACGGCATTATAACATCCGCACACCTGGACTCCATACCCTTCTTAATAACACCCAACATTCTATTCGCTTTCCTAGCCGCAGCAGCACACTGAGCAGAAGGTTTCAGCGTATCATCGACGACGACACCCAGATCCCTTTCTTGATCCGTAACTCCTAACGCGGAACCTTGCAAGACGTAGCTATAATTCGGGTTCCTCTTACCCACATGCATCACTTTGCACTTGTCAACATTGAACTTCATCTGCCACTTGCACGCCCATTCTCCCAGTCTCGCAAGGTCCTCCTGTAATCGTTCACATTCCTCCTGCGACTTGACGACCCTGAATAATTTTGTGTCATCGGCGAATTTAATTACCTCACTAGTTATTCCCATCTCTAGGTCATTTATAAATACATTAAAAAGCAACGGACCCAGCACAGACCCCTGCGGGACCCCACTAACTACCCTCCTCCACTGAGAATACTGGCCACGCAATCCTACTCTCTGCTTCCTATCTTTCAACCAGTTCTTAATCCATAATAATACCCTACCTCCGATTCCATGACTCTGCAATTTCTTCAGGAGTCTTTCGTGCGGCACTTTGTCAAACGCCTTCTGAAAATCCAGATATACAATATCAACCGGCTCCCCATTGTCCACATGTTTGCTTACCCCCTCAAAAAAATGCATTAGATTGGTGAGGCAAGACTTCCCTTCACTAAATCCGTGCTGACTTTGTCTCATCAGTCCATGTTTTTGTATATGCTCTGCAATTTTATTCTTAATAATAGCCTCCACCATCTTGCCCGGCACCGACGTCAGACTCACCGGTCTATAATTTCCCGGATCTCCTCTGGAACCTTTCTTAAAAATCGGAGTAACATTGGCTACCCTCCAGTCTTCCGGTATTACACTCGATTTTAGGGACAGATTGCATATTTCTAACAGTAGCTCCGCAAGTTCATTTTTTAGTTCTATTAATACTCTGGGATGAATACCATCAGGTCCCGGTGATTTACTACTCTTCAGCTTGCTGAACTGACCCATTACATCCTCCAAGGTTACAGAGAATTTGTTTAGTTTCTCCGACTCCCCCGCTTCAAATATTCTTTCCGGCACCGGTGTCCCCCCCAAATCCTCCTCGGTGAAGACCGAAGCAAAGAATTCATTTAATTTCTCCGCTACGGCTTTGTCCTCCTTGATCGCCCCTTTAACACCATTTTCGTCCAGCGGCCCAACCGACTCTTTGGCCGGTTTCCTGCTTTTAATGTATCTAAAAAAGTTTTTACTATGTATTTTTGCTTCCAACGCTAATTTCTTCTCAAAGTCCTTTTTTGCCCTCCTTATCTCCGCTTTGCATTTGGCTTGGCATTCCTTATGATCTATCCTGTTACTTTCAGTTGGTTCTCTTCTCCACTTTCTGAAGGATTGTTTTTTGGCTCTAATGATTTCCTTTATCTTACTGTTTAGCCACGCCGGCTGACGTTTAGTCTTTTTTCCCTTTTTTCTAATACGTGGAATATATTTGTCCTGAACCTCCAGGATGGTGTTTTTAAACAGCATCCACGCCTGATGCAAGTTTTTTACTCTGCGAGCTGCTCCTTTCAGTCTTTTTTTCGCCATTTTTCTCATTTTGTCGTAATCACCTTTTCTATAGTTAAACGCTAGCGTACTTGATTTCCTAGTTTCACTTCCTTCAATGCCAATATCAAAACCGATCATATTATGATCACTGTTATCAAGCGGCCCTCGTATCGTTACCCCCTGCACTAGATCATGAGCACCACTAAGGACTAAGTCTAGTATTTTTCCTTCTCTTGTCGGCTCCTGAACTAGCTGTTCCATGAAGCTGTCCTTGATTTCATCAAGAAATCTTATGTCCCTTGCGTGTACAGATGTTACATTACCCCAGTCTATATGCGGGTAATTGAAATCCCCCATTATTATTGTGTTGCCCAGTTTGTTTGCGTCCCTGATTTCCTTTAACATTTCCGCATCCGTCTGTTCGTCCTGGCCAGGCGGACGGTAGTACACTCCTATCACTATCCTTTTCCCCTTTGCACATGGAATTTCAATCCACAGTGATTCCAAGGAGTGTTTTGCTTCCTGCAGAATTTTCAATCTATTTGATTCAAGGCTCTCGTTAATATACAATGCTACCCCTCCACCAATCCGATTCACCCTATCACTACGATATAATTTGTACCCCGGTATGACAGTGTCCCACTGGTTATCCTCCTTCCACCAGGTCTCAGAGATGCCTATTATATCTAATTTTTCATTTAGTGCAATATATTCTAACTCCCCCATCTTATTTCTTAGGCTCCTGGCATTCGCATATAGACATTTCAAACTATGTTTGTTGTTCCTAAGTACATCATGCTTAGTACTTGACAGTATTAATTGGCAATCTTTTGTCTGATTTTATTGTTATTTAAAGATACCCGATCTACTACAATCTCTTTTGCAACCTCACTATCAGGATACTCTATCTTCCCTGTTATGGTGATATCTTTGAAAGATACCTATCCCGAACCATGCTCTTTTGAGCGACTGTCGGCCTTCCCCCCATTTCTAGTTTAAAAGCTGCTCTATCTCCTTCTTAAACGCCGATGCCAGCAGCCTGGTCCCACTCTGGTTAAGATGGAGCCCATCCTTTCGGAATAGGCTCCCCCTTCCCCAGAATGTTGCCCAGTTCCTAACAAATCTAAAGCCCTCCTCCCTGCACCATCGTCTCATCCACGCATTGAGACTCTGGAGCTCTGCCTGTCTCTTGGGCCCTGCGCGTGGCACAGGTAGCATTTCAGAAAATGCTACCCTGGAGGATCTGGATTTCAGCTTTCTACCTAAGAGCCTAAATTTTGCTTCCAGAACCTCTCTCCCACATTTTCCTATGTCATTGGTACCCACATGTACCAAGACAGCGGACTCCTCCCCAGCACTATCTAGAATCCTATCTAGGTGACACGTGAGGTCCGCCACCTTCGCACCAGGCAGGCAAGTCACCAGGCGATCCTCACGTCCACCAGCCACCCAGCTATCTATATGCCTAATGATCGAATCACCAAGTACAACAGCTGTCCTAACCTTTCCCTCCCGGGCAACATTTGGAGATATATCCTCGGTGCGAAAGGATAATACATCCCCTGGTGGGCAGGTCCTGGCTACAGGAGTACTTCCTACTTCACCAGGGTGATGCTCTCCTTCTAGGAGACCTCCCTCCTCCAAGGTAGCACAGGGGCTACCTGACTGGAGGTGGGACTTCTCTACAACATCCCTGTAGGTCTCCTCTATGTACCTCTCTGTCTCCCTCAGCTCCATCAAGTCTGCTACTCTAGCCTCAAGGGAACGGACATGTTCTCTGAGAGCTAGGAGCTCTTTGCATCGGGCACACACATATGACACCTCACCAATTGGGAGATAATCATACATGTGACACTCAATGCAAAAGACTGGATAGCACCCCTCTCGCTGCTGGACTGCTGACTCCATCTTAGTGTTTTTTGAGTTTTTCCGTAATTTAAAACTTGCTAAAGTATTAAGGATATCAGCCTATCACTAACTTACAGTTCCTCCTTTAAACCCCAATCTTCAAGTTCCGAAAGCACAAGCAAAATTTGTTCACTTACCAGAGAAATATCCTCTTCTCCCAGAACTTATTAGAAGGAAAGCTTTCGCACGCCGTTAGGCGCGCGGCACCTTGAGCAGAGGCCCCGAGTGGATCGGAACGGACCTGGGAGTCACTCTGGCGAAGTTCTCATCATTTTGTGGGGGTGCTAAGTTTTAGGTTAAGGCCAAGTCCTGTTTTATTTGTGAAGCATGGGTGCGGGTATAGGCAGAGCACTGGGGAGACGAAGAGGAAAAAAACTACCAGCTAGAGTGCTGGGAAGAGAGAGAGAGAGATATTGGATGGAATGGAAAGAGAAAGCATTGGGCAGATCATGGAGGAAAGAGATACCTCTCCACACCAGAAATCTCAGCCGAAATCCAGGCCAAAGTATCAGCCTGCCTGTCTGACATTGCTGCCTGGATGTCTCAGTGCCATCTGAAACTAAACATGACCAAGACTGAGCTTCTCATCTTTCCCCCTAAACCAACCTCTCCTCCTCCCCCATTCTCTATTTCTGTGGATAACACTCTCATCCTTCCTGTCTCATCAGCTCGTAACCATGGGGTCATCTTCGACTCCTCCCTCTCCTTCTCTGTACATATTCAACAGACTGCTAAAACCTGTCGTTTCTTTCTCTATAATATCAGCAAAATTCGCCCTTTCCTTTCTGAGCACACTACCAGAACCCTCATCCACGCTCTTATCACCTCTCGCTTAAACTATTGCAACTTGCTTCTCACAGGTCTCCCACTTAGCCATTTCTCTCCTCTTCACTCTGTTCAAAATTCTGCTGCACCACTAATATTCCGCCAGGGTTGTTATGCTCATATTAGCCCTCTCCTCAAGTCACTTCACTGGCTTCCTATCCGTTTCCACATACAGTTCAAACTCCTCTTATTGACCTATAAGTGCATTCACTCTGCAGCTCCTCAGTACCTCTCCACTCTCACCTCTCCCTGCATTCCTCCCCGGGAACTCCGTTCACTGGGTAAATCTCTCTTATCTGCACCCTTCTCCTCCACTGCTAACTCCAGACTCCGTTTCTTTTATCTTGCTGCACCATATGCCTGGAATAGTCTTCCTGAGCCGGTACGTCAAGCTCCATCTCTGACCGTCTTCAAATCTAAGCTAAAAGCCCACCTTTTTGATGCTGCTTTTAACTCCTAACCCTTATTCACTTGTTCAGAACCCTTATTTTATCATCACTTTAATATTCCCTTATCTTTTGTTTGTCCTGTTTGTCTGTCCTAATTAGATTGTAAGCTCTGTCGAGCAGGGACTGTCTCTTCATATTCAAGTGTACAGCGCTGCCTACCTCCAGTAGCGCTCTAGAAATGATAAGAAGTAGTAGTAGTAGAGTAGGGGGTGAGGAGGGGAAGAAAGAGAAGGATACTGGGCAAAACGGGGGTGGGGGGGGAAGAGAGACAGACAGGCATTGGACAGATCATGGAGGAGAGAGACAGGCACTGAGCAGAGTGTAGGGAAGGAGGTAGAAAGAGATGGCAGACAGTGACTGTGAAGCCTGTGGAGACAGGATGGGAGGATTGAGAAAGTGAAACCTGTGTGGAGAAGAGAAATAAGGAGAGAAAGTGCAAGGAAAGCTGAACTTCTGTGCATGCTAGTTCACTGACACTTCAGCTGTTCCTGTCTTATGCTCTTAAATGTTCTTCATCCTCCGCTCCTACTGCTACAAGTCTTTTATCCAGCTTGTGTGAGACAGGGGATCCGCGGTACTGGCGGGCAGTGGAATTGAAAGTGGGTGATTATGCTGGAAAGGAAGAAAACAGAGCAGGAGGAGAAACACATTTAGCATGCGCCGCTTCTCTTCAGGTGATGCAGGGGAGGGGGTTACGCATGAAATCTGCAGTGTGGCTCCTTTCTCGCCTCTCACTGAGGCTGAGCTCAGGGGCTCTTTCTGTGGGTTCCCTATCCTGGGGATGAAGAAAGAGATATGCATAATGGGAAAAGGAAGATCCGTGTTCCCCAGGAATCCCCCCCCCCCCCCCCCCCAGCTGTGAGGTGTATACAGTGAAATGAAAGAAAAGGGGCAAAGATAAGGTAATAGGGATGTGGAGGGGTGTGAGTAGAGGAGGAAGACGAAAAGAGTGAGATATTCCAAGGGAGGGGGAAAGCAAGGACGTAGATGGGAGAGAAGGGAAGACTGGCATTAAGTGTTAGGAAACAGAGCCAGAGGACTGCATTCGACACACCTGTTCTCTTAATCAATGGTGCAGAAAAATCCATCTTTAAATACTCAGTGGGACTCAAGCAGCCCATTCGATCAATCCTGAATCCACGGCCAGGGAACAGTTTGTTTGCGGAATGACTAACCTTTCTTTCCCTGCCCTCCATCTGCAGTGCATTCACCTCCAGGAAGGAGAGCCGTCAGCTGGGATCCTGAGTGATGACAGGCTCTGACCCTCGGCTGACCTCTCCCTACATTCTTAAATCGCCACTGCAGTCCCAGTTTCTCCCAGCAGGAGGTGTTGCAGAGAATGGATGCTGGAAAGCAGGCTGTGGTGCTAGATTACAGCTTCTGCAATCCCAGTAGGAGGCACTGTAGAGTCAGGTGCAAGATGTCTGGCTGCTGGGGTGAGCTATAGAAATGCTAAATAGTAGTAGTAAGGGAGGTCTCACAGAGTCTGCAGTCACAGCCTCTCCCGGTAGGAAGTGCCGTAGGGAATGGTGCCAAAGCGTTGACTGTTAAGATCACAGTTCCTGTGTTCTCAGCATCTCCCAGCAGGAGGCGCTGTTACGAATGGTGTAAAAAGATTAGGTAATGTACACACAAAGGAAGTAAAATTCAGACTTTATCTTGTGGAAGCTGCAGGGCAGGATCACTCCTCTTTCTCTCTCATTTTGCCCGGTGTAGTGGGGGGGGGGGGGGGGGGGGGGGGGGGGGGGGGGGGAGTGCGCACGAGGGCCTTGGAGGGTCTCTGAACAGGTGGGCAGGTCACGCTCCGAGATGTTAATGGAGCATAAACACTGCACTCCTTCAGTAACAGCTGGTGGAGAGTCTTGGGAGCAGCACAAAGAAATGGATGAGGGGCTGCAAGCCAGCACTCACAAGCAAACTCTCTCACATTCTCTCCTGCTCCAGCTGCCACAGAACATCACACAGTGCCAAATATGCCAAGCTGCAGCTCATAGGGAAAACATGGGATTACCCTGCTATCCAAGTAATGTACTGACCCCCCCCCCCCCCTGCCAATGCACCTAATCCTGGCCCTGCTATCCAAGTACTGTACTGACCCCCCCCCCCCCCCCGCCAATGCACCTAATTCTGGCTGTACACACACCTCTTTCTCGCTCTGCATGGCCCCCCCACTATCCAGTCCTGAGAACACTCTCCCCACCGTTCATCCCCCTGCCCCCACTCCACATAAAAGCACTAAGCACTCAACCCAGCATTGACCTAGGTTGTTGCGACTTTAATAAGATGGACATATTCATCCTATGGCTGGACAGGAGGGAAAGGTGGGAGCTGAACTGGAGCCAGCTTCTGTGAGAAGCATCTTAAACACAAGCAGTAGAGCCAAGTACAAGCAGTATCCAAGATTGACTCTGACATGCTGTGCACACACAAGGACAGCCTGGGAACAAAATTTCTCAAGCAGAATGCATCTGCCACATGTGGGTGATGTCATCAGACAGCCCATTGGACGGAAATGTTCTCCAATGGCTCAGAGAAAAAAAAATTTTTAATCCCTCTGAGCATGTGCAGTAGGTGCCCCTACAGGCGAGTCCCCTCACTCCCACTTCCAGTGTTGCCAGATGGCCGGTTTTCCCGCCCAATTGGGCTCCTTTCCGCGACCCACTGCAGCTTTTGCACGCCGCATGCGGGTTGCTGGATTTTGGGCGGTTTCTTGTTGCCCCACCGGTGGTTTTTTCGCCCGCTGTGTTTTTTTTACCGCGGCCATCGACCACGGGTTGGCTAGTTTTTCCGCGGCCAGAAGCCCCACGGAGGCGGGCTTAATGACATCCTTTGTATGCAAATGACCTCATTAATATTTATTGATGCCATTCACATGCAAATTGACTTTGTGCGGTTTGGGGCTGGCTTTGGGCGTGACAAATTTTTTCCATCTGGCAACACTGCCCCACTGTACCCAACGGTCGGATTTTTCAGCTCTCCACCAACAAACTATTAGCACAAACTTAGAACATTGCTAGAACATCAAGATACAGCGTCTGGGATACAGACACCGATATGAACGTGTTAAAGTCACAAGGAGAAAGTCTGGTCTATACTTCACCTTGCTTGTTTGCTCTATGTGGCCGCACAGCTTAGCACCCACTTGCACAGGCTGCTTGTCTGCTCTATGGCCGCACGTACCGCACCCATATGCACAGGCGAGACTCTTTCTCCACAACACTGTCACTGCAGGAGGTGATACAAAACCCTGCACCAGCAGCAACTTTTCTGTGCTCCACAGCCAGCTCATGCCTCAGACACCAACAGGCCCTCCCTTTGGGCGCTCGGACAAAATGGACATCAAGGTAAGCTGCCTTTGCCCCTCATGGCTTTTCGCCAAATACTCAGCAATGGTCCAGCTCTGAGTTGGGGTCACATCATGGAGGCTTGGCTGTAGCCGACACCTGCTCACACGCTCTATCACCGGGAACCCGGAAACGGCCCTGGGCTGAGCACAGCACCTATCGGCAGCCTAGGGCCGCACTGAACCCTGAAATGGCCCTGGTCCAAGGACAGCACACATGGGGGTCCTGGCACCCAAGCTGCATCTGGCATCTGTTCAAAGGCGCGACCAGCGGGAACCCTGAAATGGTCCCAGTCTAAGGAGCAACACAAGGCTCCACCACTGGGGAAACCTGAAAGGACCCTGGGCTGAGGAGCAACACATATCGGGGGACCTGTCCACACTGGCGCCATTAACAACACAGGTCCTAACTCCCGCCCAGCCTCCATGTCATTTTAGGCCTCAACACCGCTCCCTTCAGCGGCAACCCTAGGCTTCCAGGCCCCACCCACCGTTACTCGTCAGCCTTGGAGTCAGCTGTGAGTGATGTCATCCTGGCTATGGAGCCTTGCTCAGCAACTCCAGGAGCCACGGACACAGGCAGTCCCACATTAGAACGTTGATGGTGAGAATTATTATATAGGATGATCTCCACCTCGCTGGGGCCTCGTCAAGGTACTTGACCCCCCCCCCCCCACCTCCGCTCCATGGCTCAAAAAAAAAACCACAAACAAACAAGAAGAGCATTTTAAAGTAAGCCTATGACTATGATTGCTCTACAACCACAGGAGCCAACTTTTCAATACCACTGCAGCTTCTCCCGGGACACACGCATGGAATTTTCACAATAGTAGGGGTGCTCAAGCACCCAGGGAACTGGCTCCTTGGTATGTAGCACTGCCTGCATACATTGGAAGTTTACCTACGATCTCCGGGGCTGCATGCCCCCACCCCCTCACATGGGGGTATCTTCCATGTGAAACTGGCAATGATCAGCACCAGGTCCCTTCAATGGGATCCCTTTAACCTATTTCAAGCCACCATCCAGCCTCAACCCAGGCCACCAGTTCATCAACTATAGGGCCACAAAAGATTGTCGTGACCAATCCACCATGGGCCACAATCAGGCAGCAGCTCCTCTCAGACGGTGCTATTTATTTTATTTCATTTGTTACATTTGTACCCCACATTTCCCCACCTATTTGCAGGCTCAATGTGGCTTACACAACACCGTAAAGGCGTTCACCAAGTCTGGTTGAGAACAAATACAAGGTTATGTCGTAGTCGAATAAGGTAGGTGCGTTTCAGGCACCATGAAGGTCGAAGGGAGAGAAGATTTTATATTGTCAAGTACGATCATTAGTTTTGCTGTGTTGCCGGGTGTGGGGATTTACATTGGATCGGTGGAGTAAGCCTTTTTGAAGAGGTTGGTTTTTAGTGATTTCCTGAAGTTTAGGTGGTCATGGATTGTTTTCATAGCTTTTGGGAGTGCGTTCCATAGTTGTGCGCTTATGTAGGAGAAGCTAGATGCATGGGTTGTTTTGTATTTGAGTCCTTTGCAATTTGGGTAGTGGAGGTTTAGGTATGTCCGTGATGATCCGGTTCTGTTCCTGGTTGGTAGGTCTATAAGATCTGTCATGTATCCTGGGACTATGCCATAGATAATTTTGTGGACCAGGGTGCAGATTTTGAAGATGATCCGTTCTTTGATTGGGAGCCAGTGCAGCTGTACAACACTACTCATTTATTTACTCACTGGTATCTATTAACCGCCCTTATGAAGAAATTAAACCAAGGCACCATGCATTTTCTGACTGCACCACTGCACCACTTGCTGACAGGGACGTGTCCCCCTGAAAAAAAAAAAACCCCACCAATATGCTATCCCAGCTCCAATACTACTAATCAACCATAGCGGTCAACCCTGAAGGTACCGGAACAACCCCTGATATTGAACACAAACCTCTTACAGGGTCCAGGGAGAGGTCGTTTTCACAGAGCGTTGTACCATACAGAACCACACCTCTGAGGTCCCGGTTCAAACATCAACATGATTTAAATTGACTGGGTCAAACAACAGCAAGATAAAAATTTTTAAGCTGCCCTCTTTCCTACATTTGGCCTAAGTACCAACCACACAAACAACTACAACAGAGGCACATACAAGGATTACAAAAAAAAAAAAAAATTCTACAGTGGGGGTAGAAGTAAAGTTGTTTATTATTATTACTATTATTATCAATCATGCTGGCGACAGCACCACCTTCCATGAACTCTGAAGCAGGCTGCTCTGGCAATTAGGGAACAATCCCTAGCAACCCCAAGGCACAGCTTACAGCCCTCACCAGGCTCTGTCTCATCTCAACCTAAACACCACCCAAACACCATACGTAGCACTGCAACTCTGAGGAAGCCGTGCATCAACAAGCATGGCCAAACTTGAGCTAAGTCACCTTCTACCCTGCCAGTACTTGTGCTTTTGGCAGAACACTACAGAAATAGGACCCGAGACGATAGCCCCTTAGGCGGTTCCACTACGGCAAGGCTGCTGTGTATCCACACACCAGGGGAAGAAGACGCTAAGGGTAACTGGCAATGAGTTGAGCACAAACGCAACAGGGTGAAAATCCCATTGCTACCCTTGCAGACCCTGCATGGATCAACTTAATTCTCCGTGACCTCAGGCACATCCTTAATTCAGACGGGGTTTCTCGCTGGCCTAAACCAGCCTCCCTGCCTTATAATCCCCCTGAAGCGAGGCTATTTAGGCTATTCTTGGGGACCTAACAAAGTCTCTCACACTTCACAGGCTGGGAAGCCTTCGGCACGTACCAACCTAAGGCCAAAGCATCCCTGGCCTGACATTCAAAACAGACTATCTAACAGACAAATAAAACTCTACACATATACAAAAACTCGGCTACTCACTATTACTATAACGATGCAACTACCCTTCCATTAAGGGAATGCTATCTCAGCTGCTACATACACAACCTAAAAAAAAAAAACCTTCAGGGGACCCAAATACATAGTTCCCCAGTCAACCTTCTGTTGCAGCCTACCGTATCTAATGTCAGACCAAGCATAGGACAAACCTGAGTGCAAGTCCTCGGTCTTATACCATTCACGCCCCAGGTAATTCCTATGGCCCCTTTTTCTTTTAGCCCAGGACACGATCTATTGAGCACATCTAAATCCTGACACACAATCCCCTGATATGATTTGCTCCCTCCAAATGGCATAGATATGCGGCTATGTTTCCATCCATCTGCTGCACTGATCCACTTGGCTATACACATACTAGGCCCAATCAGCAGCAGGAGGGGACCTACACCAGGGTGAACAAATAAATAACTAACTTCCCCGGGGCCAAAGACAAGTGTGCATACCCGAGGAAACTTAGTCCTGCTCCAGGCTCTCGACCACTGGTCATGCTACTGCCCAATGCCTGTCCACTGCTCGTGCCAACGAGGTTCTTTCCATCAGAGCCCACCAAGGTCAACCCCGTTCACCATTACTGTGCGGGGGGGGGGGGGGTTAATGGGATGGACTTGAAATCCATTGAGGTCTCCCCCGGGTAAGTGTCAGACCTGTGAGTTCTTGTACCAAGTAGAGCGCTGCCGAGCTCGGTACTCGGATCAGGTTCTGTTTGGCGGCCGGACAACCCCAGGTTTCACCTGCACTGACCGCCGTTCCCCAGAGGTTGAGCCCCTAGGTGCGGGCGGCCTGCAGGGCTTACAAGATGGAGCAGGAAGCGGGGTGATGAACGTGACGGCCAGACAGGCAGCAGCCAAGAGAGTGATCCAGGTACAGGCAGAGTCAGTAGGCAGGCAGCAGGTCAAGAGAGTAAGCCAGGTACAGGCAGAGTCAGTAGGCAGGCAGCAGACACAAGAGTAATCCAGGTACAGGCAAGGTCAGGAGGCAGGCAGCAGACACGAGAGTAATCCAGGTACAGGCAGAGTCAGTAGGCAGGCAGCAGACACGAGAGTAATCCAGGTACAGGCAGAGTCAGTAGGCAGGCAGCAGACACGAGAGTAATCCAGGTACAGGCAGAGTCAGTAGGCAGGCAGCAGACACAAGAGTAATCCAGGTACAGGCAGAGTCAGTAGGCTTACCGAATCCAGCTTAGGTAATGGAACTTCTCCTGCTCTTCTAGCACTAGAGAAAAGAGACACCATTGTCCTCCCAACCTTCAGGCCCACGTCAGGTGCACTCTACACTGTGGTAAACAAGACCTGAATGTCCTGGTGCATGGGGAATGCCTTGGATGGGCCCCTGAGGCCCTTCATAAGGCTAGTCGCTTTACTCATACTACCCCTCTCCTCAAGACCCTTCACTGGCTCCCTATCCGTTTTCGCATCCTGTTCAAACTTCTTCTGCTAACCTATAAATGTACTCACTCTGCTGCTCCACAGTATCTCTCCACACTCGTCCTTCCCTACACCCCTTCCCATGCACTCCGCTCCATGGATAAATCCTTCTTATCTGTTCCCTTCTCCACTACTGCCAACTCCAGACTTCGCGCCTTCTGTCTCGCTGCACCCTACGCCTGGAATAAACTTCCTGAGCCCCTACGTCTTGCCCCATCCTTGGCCACCTTTAAATCTAGACTGAAAGCCCACCTCTTTAACATTACTTTTGACTCGTAACCACTCGCCTCCACCTACCCTCCTCTCTTCCTTCCCGTTCACATTAATTGATTTGATTTGCTTACTTTATTTATTTTTTGTCTATTAGATTGTAAGCTCTTTGAGCAGGGACTGTCTTTCTTCTGTGTTTGTGCAGCGCTGCGTACGCCTTGTAGTGCTATAGAAATGCTAAATAGTAGTAGTAGTAGGCAGGCAGCAGACACAAGAGTAATCCAGGTACAGGCAGAGTCAGTAGGCAGGCAGCAGACACAAGAGTAATCCAGGTACAGGCAAGGTCAGTAGGCAGGCAGCAGACACGAGAGTAATCCAGGTATAGGCAGAGTCAGTAACGAAGAACAAAGTAGAGGAGAAGCACACTACTGAGCAAGTAACACCTACCAAAGTAGAAGCTGAAGCAAGGAATCTAGGGAGAGCTCAGCTGTTAAAGTGCTGGCGTCTGACATCAGCAGGGAGAAGGGGCACAGCCATAGGACAAGAGCAGGGGAAGGAGGAACCGGAAGACCAATAGGAGAGAAGCAAGGGAAGCCAGGCACAGGAAGAGTAGACCCAGGTGGGTGGAAGCAAAGCAATCAAGGAGCCTGGAAGCCAGGCAGAGAGAGCGCAGAGCCAGGTGCATGGAAGCAAAGCAATCAAGGAGCCTGCAGCCAGAGAAGAACCACACACACATGGCTCAGGGTGTGCCAGTCAAGTGTGCGTGTCGATGGGACCCTGCGCAACCTGAGGACGCCGCTTGCGTTGAGGTAGGGGACATAACATAAAATCCCACAACCTCAGGATATACAGAATGGGCCTGGAGCCCCGCTCCACAGACAGACTGGGCAATGAATTTCCCAGCAAAAGGAAGGGGGCCTAACCCACATCCCTTGCTTGTAAGACGTTCTAAAAAGTGCCCCACACTGTATTCCCTGTAAACCTCAGTTTTTCCCTTAACTCTGAGGCTGGGGGCCACTTCACCTAATAACTGTAACCAGCCAACAGGCTCCTGAAAGGGCCTGACCCACTGCGTCAACTCCTTGCTAAACCTAAGCCCGTTCCTTTAGGGCCGCAGAAACATAGATCCTCTTAGGTTCATTACAACAGGGGCTGCAGGCTATGAGCCCCCCTCCCCCCCCCCCCCATCGGAAAACAAATATAATTAGGATCCACCTGCAAGTACACGGACCTCTTACCATGCAGGGTCAAGGCTGACCCCTATATAATTAGTTCCGGTACAGATAGATTATACAGACAAACACATATATATCTATACCAGCAAATATATTGGAACACCAACTGGAATAGTTCAAACTCAACGACATAACACAAAGCAATGCCAAAGTGGTCTTTGCTCTTGAAACCACATTCTCACAAAATCACTGGCCTAATGCTTATCAGTACCAACACGACCCTTTATGTTCGGAACAACCCTATCCCACACTACTCTGGCTATTTCTTGGCCCTCAAATAGCAGTTGATTCACTGACACACTCAGACCAACTACTTACATACATAGACAACCCATATTCATGGTACATGGGGATAAAGACAATAACCACCGTGATCATGAAACAGCACAGCCCCCATATCCTTGGATGCGGACACAATCATTGTGCTGGGTTCCATATGCCCTAATGCTTTTTGTACTATCTCCTAGGCACCTCGCACATGCTCCATCTACTCCCATATTGACTAATGAGAGTTCAGGACTACCTCCGAAAAAAACAAACCACCCCAAAATCAACTTTCAACCCTTCATGACCAAATCTACTGCATACCACACTGTCCAGAGCTCTGCAGTTCCCTGACCTTCTCCTCCACAGTTCATTACCACCACCCATCCCAGTGGTCCTCACACTGAGGTATCGTGGGTATTCCGGTCTAACGGTTCTGGTTCTCATCATTGCAGATCACCAGCATTCATTCAAATAAACAAATAAATAAATAGAATTAAGACGAAGAAGAATAACCCGTGGTATTCCTGTCCCACAATGCCGTGTTATCCCTGTTTCACTTCTACATGTTACACTATCACTGCCGGTCGCCGTGATATGGACCATGCCTACACTACCAATGGCGGTCACCATGATATGGACTATGTACCTACAGTCAGGCTGTTTGTTTTTTTTCCACAAACCACTGACACTCCAGTGTACTTACTGCACCATGTTTACTGCAAACCTTCATGACCATTTACTGCCAACAAACCTGGTATGACTGACTCCCTTTTTCACTCCCTGCTCCTACGGCTGGGGCCGAACCCTCTTACCACAGCACATCAAGGGCCGTAAGGACTGAAAACCTACTGGAGCACCTAACCCTCCTTACGCCCCTTGGCTCGTGAGTCACCCATATGTGGCAGACGCATCCTGCTTGTCCTAGGAGAAAACAAAGTACTTACCTGTAACAGGAGTTCTCCGTGAACAGCAGGATAAGTCAGCCACACAACCCACCCACCTCCCCTTAGGAGGATCCGCCCCTTGCTAGGGACTGACTGAGGCAGGAAGTGGGAGTGAGGCCAGGGGACTCGCCTGGTAGGGGCAACTACTGCACATGTTCAGAGGGATTTTAAAAAAATCTCTCTGAGCTATTGGAGAGCATTGCTGTCCAATGGGCTGTCGGATGACATCACCCATATGTGGCTGACTTATCCTGCTGTCTACGGAGAACTCCTGTTACAGGTAAGTAACTTCATTTTATCAAGCCATGCGGAAAAAGAAATCAGATAGGAGAGAGGAAGGGGAAGGAATGTCTGATCTGCTCCCTGTGGAGCCACCTTGCCTATCGGCAACACACACCACATGATACGCGTGTGAGGGAGCCAAAACCAGGTAAACACAAAGACACATGGGTGTGCGTGTAAAGAATATGTGTAGACTGCTCCCATGCACACAGACACTGGCACACCTGTTCACACTGACACACACATTCACACTGTACACGCATTATTTTATTCACAAAGACACACATTTTACATACACTACTCCTGTACATATAAATCCATATTTCATATACTTTTCCCTATAGACACACTTTCACACACAATTTCCTGTGCTATTCACTCATACACTCGAGATAGCATAGACACGCCCCTGTTAACTATATGTAGACAGGCACGCACACACACCAAGAAAAAAAACTCTCTTCTGTCTTAAGGATTAACACTTCCTGATTTAGGGAAAATAAAGTAAGACAATTAATCTTGGAGAGTCTCTTTAAAACTCCCAGCTCATATGGCACTCAGTTTACTGGTTAATACAATCCTCACTTGTTGTGATGCACTCTTTTGTCCTTTTACTGCACAGCAGAACAGGACTGCCAAATGCAGGATGTGTTGTTCCTTTCCAGACAGCAAGAAGCTGACATCTGATTCCAGAGGATACAGCCTGAATTACCAGGGAGACAGAGTCTGTTTTCTCTCTGCACCATACAGATATGATTAAAGTTCTGAATGCTTATCTCAACACTCTCTCTCTCTCTCTCTCTCTCTCTCTCTCTCTCTCTCTCTCTCTCTCTCTCTCTCTCACCCTTTCTCCTTACTTATAGCCTCTCCTCTCTCCCTTCCATATTCTCGTCTTCCCTCCCCCCCTTAAAAAAAAAAAACATGTGCCTTGCTATTTTCAGCTGAGCTGAGCACAATGCACCAGGACCCTACAATCACAGAACCCTAAATCCAGCCACTAGGTGTCACACTTGCACAGTGATTATGTTCCCACTCTTGTGTCAGAGGCTGTGAGCCCTGAAAGCCTAACCCAGGTTCCTCTGCAGGTAGGGAGCTTGCATTCTCTGCTATCCCATCTCTATTATTTCCTCTCCTTTCTCTTCCTCAGGCTTTGAATGGTGTGATGGGAGGAGGCATAGAGAGGTGAAACGAGGTGTATGAGGTTATGGGGTAAGAAGGAGTGAGGGACTTAGGTTAACTGATCTGTGCATTTGCCCCCCCCCCCCCACCCCCACCTAATCCTCTTAATCTTCTGCCCATTTTTCTGTTTACCTGCTGTCATGGTCATACTGGGCAGCTCACATCTACCAGCCCAATCCAGATATTCATAATCAATACTTTCATAATTAAACGTTCTTCCTCCTGTGCAGAGGTTGGAGAAAGCTCTTTTCTAAAAAAAAAATAGAGAGGAAAAAAATTAAAAATGAAAATAATAATGATAAAAGGATACCTTAGATGCCAAATTTTCAGTGCTTCTAGCTCGCCTGCAACCATGCATCTAGGACTTATCAGGCACCATCAAAGTGGCCACGTAAGAGATATGCTGCAAGCACTGGGATGTACATTGCAGCAGCTATCTGGGGCTTCCAGTGTCCAGAAAAGAGGAGGAAGGGTGCAGCTGTATCTTAGTTACAGTTGGCCAATCCATAACTCAAGGAGTCAGTGGCAAAACTGGGGATTAGAACTGAGAAGGGGCTAAAGGGACTCACTGAGGTCACACACAAAGAGACAGTGACGGAGGTAGGGATTATTCCCAAGGCACAAGGGGATAAAGGGACTCTGAGGTTCACACACAAAGTGACAGAGCCAGGGTTTAGACCTGGGGCACAGGAGATAAAGTGACTCATCACAGGCGTGGACAGAGAGTTATGACCCAGAATCCGAATCCCCAAATGCCTTCAGACAGTCTTCAGCTGTGTTTAGGAGATGTTATTCCAGGCTCCTTGTTCTCTGCTCAGACTGCAGGATGAGGACTGCTTCATACAGTAATAGAGGTCACGTATAGAGATTGACATGGGGATGAGGACCCGCAGTATCCGCAGAGATGAGGACGGGGACAGATCCCACAGGGATAGGGACAAACTTTGTCCACTTGTCATTTTCTACTTTGAAGCCTGTTAATGAATTGGACTGTTATTTATGTTTGAGTGATGCAGACAACGATATCTTGATTTTTTGGAAAAACAAGAAAACATGCTGGCCACAACTAACAAAATTTGCATGGGGGATCCTGTACATCCTGCTACCAGCAAATCTTCTAAAAATACATCTTCGATGGCAGGAAGGACTATGGAAGACAGAAGAGCTAGACTGAATCCTGAGGTTGTTGATGACTTCTTATTCATCCACAGATTAAAAAATCATAACAGTGCTTCATAGGGCATATTTCTCCCCTCTAGGACATACAGAATGGGTTGTATTTTGTTGGGGTTGGAAGGGTAGAGGGTGGTGGTGAGGAGGGTTATTATAGCTGTTTGCTGTTATTATTGTTTTCTGTTTGTAATTTATATACAATAGTTGCACAGCATATTGTTTCTTTTTATACTTTAATAAAAAGATTTAAATATAAGATCATAATAGTTCGAGACTTCTGCAGATGAGGACAGAGCCCATGGGGACGTAGACAGAACCTGCGAGGATGGGGCAGGGAAGGAGACAGAACCCACTGGGACGGGACAGGGCGGGGATGGGGACAAACTGTCCCCGTGTCATTCTCTAGTCAGGTATTCTGCAGCCCAATCAGCACACATGGTACTGTACATGTGCTGAAAATTCATGAGCTACTAAGCCAAGGCTGTGTATAGGAACTTCAGACGTGACAGAGTAAGCAGATAGAAACGGTCTGTACATTAAGGGCATAACAAGATAAATTCATTTGGTATACGTATTCATTGCTCCTTTGCATACCATCTAGAGAGTGACCACTGACACATCCCCAAACTGCAGGACATCAATTTGGTAAAGGCCATACCAAGTTTAAAAGGCCAACCTTCCTCTGGCTCCATCCTCCACCCACTGCCCTGGCAATCAGACCTGTGGCAGGGATAGCAAGTGGGCAGTAGTAGGAATACAGAAAGAACAGCCTCTAAATTGCTGTGGCTATTTTTTCTGCTCATTCTGTGTGTCCTGATTATAAGGAATATGTAAAAGAAAAAAAAAAACTTCCAAGTCTCTGTGGCTGTTCCTCCCGCTCATTCTGCATGTCCTGATTACAAAGGAAGTGTGCAGCAGCATGGATATAGAAAGAACAACCTCCAAATCTCTGTGGCTGTTCCTTCTGTTTGTCCTGATTAGAAAGGAAGTATGCAGCATGGGAGAAGCAGCAGGCTGAAAGCAGTGCCCAGCTAGTGTGGCACTCCTCTGCCCATTTGTACTGTACCCCAAGAAACTGGGCTAGCACAGTTGGAGAGAACACAGTGGGGAAGGCCAGTGCATTTAATCTCTGCACCACCATTGGGAAAGATGAGAAGGAGCATTTTGAGGCTCAGCACCTGAGAACCAAGTTAAAAGAACCAGAGAGATCCTCTTAATGAAATTCCCTCCCATCATTGCAGGAGAGGAAGACAGCTCCATCGGTCTGGATCCTTGCCTCAGCGCAAGAACAGGTGGCAGGCAGACAGCCAACACCTGTCACCACTGGGCTCAAGGATAGGAGAGGGAGAAAAGATGTGGACAGGATAAGAGTCAGGCAAAAGGACAGGCATGAAAGAGGAGGGTAGTGGGTGGGACAGGACAAATGGAGAGGTGGATAGGGAGCAGATTGTTCTGCACCCCAGAGAGTGCTGCTTCAAGATTCTGCAGTGCCTTCCACTGGGAAAAGCTGGGACTGCAGGAGTCAGGAGCTCCCATGTAGCAAGTGCTCCTGCACCATTCCCTACAGCACCTCCTGCTGAGAGAGGCTGGAACTCTTGCTGAACTTCCCAAAGCCTGTGCTCTTGTACCAATCCCTCAGTGCCCCCTCTTGGGAGAGACTGGAACTGCAGAAGCTGTGAGCTTCCCCTTTAGCTGGTGCTCCCATTCCACTCCCTGCTGCACCTTCTTCTGGGTGAATCTGAAATTGCAGGGGCTGTGATTTTACCCTGACAATCTTCTGATATTTAGAGAGAATACCGTCAGTTTTTCTTGGTCCACCAGTTGGGGGGAGGGGAGCAAGTAAAGATGGCGAAGGCAACATGGGGAGGGAAAGCTATGTTAAATCTCCCATCTTTCTAAACAACAGTGACTGAGACTTTGGCATAAGGACAGGGGTTTGATAAATAGCACATCTCAGGTAAAAAATCAATACAACTATATTATTGTTTCTTTTTAAGCCCTGTTTGACACAGCAGCTTCGAAAGATGAAAAGTCAAGCACTTATCTCCCGCCTTTCCTCATTTAGCAATCAAACAGTAACCCCTTTGTTTGTTTCCTCCTTTGTTTTACTAAGGTTATATAAATCTTTAACACCCAATAACCTGATGGGCAAGCAGTGTTCAGACTGCAGGCAGCCAGAGCCTGAAGAGCAGATCTGGAGCAGAAAGATCAGGATGTGCCCAGACGAGTTTCATAAGCAGGCACTGCACCAAAACACATACTAAGCTTATGTATCTGGTTCCTTTCTGCAGCAGCTGTGTGCAGAACGCTCTTCCCTTCCACAAAGGAAACCCGAATAGTGCTGTAGGTGATATAGAAACAAAGAAAACAATGGCAGATAAAGACTATTCAGCCTATCCAGTATGCCCATCCATATCAACCAATAAGTTCTACAATCTCTTTGTCTTAGAGATCCTCTGTGCTTGTTCCACATGTTCTTGAATTCATGTACAGTCCTTGTCTAAATCACCACTGCTGGGAGGCCATTCCATGCCTCCACCACCCTTTTTGTAAAGTGGAGTTAATTACCTGTAACAGAAGTCCTCCATGGACAGTATGTAGGTGACATCACTCGATGGCTCCCATTGGACAGAAATGCTCTCCAATAGCTTAGTGTTTTTTAAAATCCCTCTGAACATGTGAAGTGGGTATTCCTGCTGGGCGTGCCCAGACAACCCACTTCCTGCCTCAGTCAATCCCTAGCTAGGGACGGATCATCCAAAGAGGGGAGGTGAGTGGGTTGTGTGGCTGACTTATCCCAAGGAGGTTTGATAACAGGAGACGGCATGATGTCACAAGCCTGAAGCTGGTCTCCACCCACTCCACCCAAGGAGGTTTTAATTTGCCCCAATGTAGCTGCCACCATCTTGGTACACCCAAAACAATTAAATTGATAGGGTGGCAAGCCCACATAATGGGCCAGATAGGCTCATGCCATCTCCTGTCATCAAGCCTCCTTGACTTATCCTGCTGTCCACGGAGACCTCCTGTTACAGGTAAGTTACTCTGCTTTCTCTTAGGACAAGCAGGATGTGTCAGCCAGATGTAGGTGACTCCTGAGCCAAAGGGTTTACACACAGCTAAGCGCACCTGTAGCTTTGGTTCTTATGTCCTTTGAAGTCCTGAGATAGAATGGTCTGGCCCACCTTGGCGATTGAAGAAGTGGACAAAAGAGGTTTTTTGGTGGGCCCCACGGCCTACCAGGGCCACGGGATCCTTATTAATGATTAAATAATAGAATACATTTGAGTGTCAAGGTAGAAGATATGTGAACTTCAAATTGTTAGATGTGCCACTTCAGTATAGCATTCAAACATCAGACACTGAGTGTGGTGATTAACATCACAAGCTAATAAATCAAGCTTGGTAATACAGTCATCAGTCTATGTGCAACATGCGCAACTATGCATGAAATACCTACCAGGTAGAGATGTCTGCAGGGTCGGGGCAGAACAGGAGGCCCTCGTTAGGGTGGACACATTTTACTGAGAGTAAAGAGACCATTTTTTCAGTATTGGAGGGAGGGTTTGGAACCAGGGTCAAGCCGTGTAGTGGAGCTCTGGTTCTGAGACCTTCTTCATTTAGAAGACTAAGATCTTCTTAGGAGTCACCTATTGGACCATAGCAGTACCTTCATGAGGATTAAGTGACTTGCGAAAGATTGTAGAAGTTGCAGTTGGGTTTGAACTGGGTTACCCCACCCCTCCAGAGAGTGAACAAAGCACGGGGGCTGGAAATCCAGTCCTAAGATGGCACTTTGTTGAGCCCCTGGACAGAAAGGAGCTCAGTTCTACAGGAGTGGAGTGCATTTAGAAATGTTCTCAAGCTTGGAGCTCACACTTCCGGTGCGCTGGCATCAGCCTGGTTGAAAAACTCAGAGTTACCAGGGTGAAGGATTCCTTGATGAAGTGAAGATTCTGCTTTGGTGGGAGAAGGTTCTGTGCTAGTGACATACATCTTTATTATGTGGTGCATCATAAGGGTAAGGGTCATGCGTTTTATCTACCACCTTTCTGTGGTAGAACCGGGGTGGTCTACATATTGTCCACAGGTACTAGAACCAGGGTGGGTTAGGGGGAGGGGGACCCAAGGTGTTTTAGACAAGTGAAGCAAAGTGAAGGTGGGCCCTGCAAGCTTACTGCTTGTGGGGGTTGCTGAAGAATATAGCTGGAAGAGGATTATTATTGTTGGGCATAGAGAATTGGGTATGATGGATGTGCATTGGGTATGATGGTTTAGAGTGATCCAGTGGGCATGTGTAACCACTTGATGACCCATTTTTCTGTACCAGATTTTCCCCAGTACAGCCAGTGTGGCATTAGTTGGTCTATTAGCCACTTGAGATATACCAGTGGTTAAGATGGGATCAGTGACGGGGCAAGGCGAGCCTTATGGGGTATGAGCTGGTGGGGGTGCAAGAAGGCAACAGGCTCAGCTAATGCAGGAGTGGCGTGGCTTAAGCTCAAAGGGACAGGGTTTTTTGCTCTGTTTGAGCCTTCAATGATGGAAGAAAGGTGTGTAAGCAGTACTAAATTCCTCGATGTTTAGTGAAAAGACTAGACATTCACTCCATAAAAAGATGATCTAGAAGTGGGCATTTCTGTGAGTTGGGCTTTAGTGAAAATGTTGACTCGGCTTGTATTCAGTGGAGTATCTTTGTCAAAAGTTTGGTGGTTCACTGGTAGTCTAACCATCTAGGAGGTGGGACTTGTAATACTAGGAAGGTTGGTCTGGACAGGCAGTTGGATGGAGTCTGTGTAGAAATGATCCTCAGAGGAACTGAGTGTGGAGAAGGTCAGACTAGTGTGACCCCCTGGAGAATGGGGTGACCAAACGATTCAGGTGCCTGTAGAGTTCAGTTAAGGCAATAATGTTTAGAGTCCAGTTGAGGTGATAGTGTTTGGTGAAAGCATGGATAGATGACCAGTTGGCTGTGTTGGAAATATGCTCAAGTATTATGGAGTATAGATGGTGCTGGCCAGAGCTGATGTGCATGAGCATTCCTTGACTGGAGCAATCCCACTTTCTGATAAGTGAAGGATATGCATTGAGCAATCCAGAGTAGTTGTGTCCATTGGGAGACCGGTGGCCTTTAGAAGGCTGATCAGGAATGGTTCATCTTGACAATGTAGGGGTAGAAGCAATACACAGATAGATGAGTGTAGGCTGCATTGCTGCAAAGATGTTTGTGGCGCCAGAGACAGCATGGACAGAACAATGGCTTATTTGACATGAAAAGGAAGACCACCTTGGGTAAGACTTTAAAATGGGTCTTAATGAAGGGCTGAATGTTCAGCAGGAGGATGTAAGGTGGGGAATCCACAAGTGTTTGAACTGGCAGTGTTGAGAAATAGGGTCTACATTTATCCTGTGGAGGGGTGGACAGGATGTGCCTTGGAAGGGATTGTGAAGTACTTCGGAGATCCCAGAAAGACCAGGAGAAAAAAAAAATATATATTTCTGTATGAGTGTAAGACCCTACGGTCTTATATGGCCTCTTTCCAAGGGGTGTGGGGAGTAGTGCAGGTGGCATGCCTTCCCGTATTGTTACAGTGTTTTGAATTATGACTGCCCTTTAGCTTGTGTTACTGAGATAGTGCCCCATGGGTTGAGACCAGTGAATGACAGTGTCTGCGGAACACAAAGCTGTTCTTCAGAAGCTAGGCTATGGGGAGTGGGTGGGCAGCCCTACAAAGGGGTCTGTAGGTGGCATGCCCCCAGATCAAGAATGGCAGTAGTGCTAATATCATTTACCATTGTGTATGTGTATGGAATTCAGCTCACACATTTTTCCATAGTAGTTAAGACTGGGTTAGATTCTGGTGAATTTGGTATTTTCCTGTGCCTGGGGCTTTACCATCTAAGCTTGTACCTGAGGTAATGGGGTTTTAAGTGCCTTGTACAACCTGATGAAGAGCAGGAGAGGGGTTTTAACTGAGCTTTCCTGGTGTCAAGAAGGTGCTGTGATACTAGAGCGACCACCCTTAAGGCAGCAGCATTTTTCCCCATTTGAGCCTTAGAGGAAAATGGGGCAGTTAAGCTTTTGAGTGTTGGCTCCACTGGCTCAGTGACCACTCCAACCAGTAGGTCACTGTGCATATGTGGACTGCCTGGAGCCCCTGAATGATGTAGGGATATACATCAGGGGAATGCAGAAGCAGGTTTATCATTTATTGATTTATTAATCCACCTCTAGTTGCAAACAAATCGAAGCAGTTTACAATTAAAATTAGTCAATAAAAGAAGGAAAAGAGCTCCATGGCTTAATAGGAAAGAATCAGTCAGCAACCAGACATACAGAAGAGAGGACACAGTCACTCAACACATCTCAAAACACATGAGTTCTCTATTCCCATTGCAGGAACCAACCAAAGAGTATTAATCATTAAAAGCAAGTTGAAAAAAGAAAGTCTTATGCGAGGCCTGGAAGAGAGAATATGAACCCTCCAGCCGGAGAGGGTTCCATAGACCAGGCGACAAAAAATAATAAGCAGAAGACTGGTTTTGGAAGGATGTGGAAAAACTAGGCCTGTTGTCAGTTAAAGACCAGTGAGTGTGAGATGACGTGTAGGGAATAGTTAGTGAAGCCAAATAAGGGGGAATGGAAGTGTAAAAAGCCTTATGCGTCAAGGTAAGGATCTTGAATTTGATTCTATATTCTATTGATGAAGGATTAAGAAATAGAGGTCACCTTTGTCGCCTGGGAAATTAAAGTGAGAAAGTCAAATGCTTGTGACAAGGACTAGGCCTTGTTGTAAGGCATGATATGATACCCAGCTCCATGGACCAAAGTTCTGCTAAATAGGATACCTATGAACCATCTTTCCCAGTGCACCAGGGTACTTCAAAGCCACTTGATCAGGAGAACAGTGGCATAGGCTGTCCCAGATGTTAGGGCCCCTGGTGCTGATGGGCACTGAAGGATGCACTTCTGACCCACAAGGCAGAGGTACCAGTAGAGGTGCAAGGGTGTAGATTAGGAGCACAGGGCGGGAAAGTCCATGTCTCCACACTGTCCCAGAAGAGAACATCCTGGGACAGACTGAAAGTCCAACCTGACCAGTATCTTTCTTCCAAGAGTAGCCCATCCATCCAGGTCACACATACCTGGCAGAATCCCAAAAAGTAGCAAGATTCCATGCTGCTAACCCCAGGGTTAAGCAATGACTTTTCCTGTGTCTACCTAAATAGCAATTTAACTTGTCTAAAAGTTGTTCTAATGCGGCTATGGGGCTCATTTTCAAAGCACTTAGACTTACAGATTTTTTTTTTTTTGAGGCACAGTACACAAAGCTCAAGGTGAGGTCACACCATGGAGAGCACAGAGTTAGACAATCTTACATGCCCAGAGGATAATGCACTGTCTTGGGGCTCAAGTTTAGCGCTGTATGGCTCAGTTCTGTAGTTTGGGGCATGCGTAAGCTGTTGGGGCTGAAGAACCGGCCTGGCCACTGTAGCACAGAACATGGTTGGCTGCAGATATATGATGTATCCTAGCGTCTGCTGAAGAAGGTCATTGTTGGATCTGAGGAGGACTTCTGGCTCATTTGTTGTAACTTTGAGTGCCCGATATCCACCATAGGTATTTTCTTTTTTAATTGAAAATGTAGTTGCCAGATGAAGCTGACGTAGACCTCAGTGTGGCAGGCACTCTGGAAGTGAGAGGCAAAGGGCCAGGGGAAGGACCAAGGCCAGGAGTGCCCTAGCCTCATGCTGACCATGTGCACTGGACGGGGAGGATGGCAAGTCTGACGTCCACTCTGAGGCAGAAGGAAAGGGCCTTGGCTGTGTGGAAGCACCTGGAGCCCTTGATCAGTGCTGATATGGGGATCGCTGCTCCTCGGCACAGGTATGGGTGATGCCCAGAGGCAGCCCCTGTGAAAATGAAAAACTGTCCGCCAGCGTTGAGATTGGTAATGCCCAGGAGCGGAGCCAGTTATGGCAGGTGGAGTGGGCTTTCAATCCCTGTTTGTTGGCGCAGAGGCAGTGTTCATGAATAGAAATATTGGCACCCAGAGGCAGTGTGGTGCTGCAAGGCCAGCACTGCTGGGAGTGTTCATATTGCGGTGTGGTGGGGCCAGCACAGGTTGCACCAGTTAGGGGTTGATGTAGCCCTTGTTGTGGCTCAGATTAATGGATTCAGAGCTCCTTGAGGCAAACGGTCCTCAGCAGTGGCTCAGGAGCCCTGGTCTCCAGTCGGTGGGTTAGACCTGCCTGAAGATGCTGCGGGTTCATTAGGATGGAGGTCCGGTGCTCCAGGGGGAAAGGCCCTTTCTCCTTCTGGCCCAAGGTTCAGAGCAATGCCTGTTTTGTGTCTGTACAGGCAGAGCACTGTGTTGATTGAATCAAGCTTTGCTCCTGCCCAGTGCTCATTCGGAGGTATAACCAGGGGGGGGGGGGGCACTCTCTGTGGGACTGGGCATAGATCACATGCTGCTTTTTGAATCATCAGTCTCTCATGTGAAGAGTCGGGTCTCCAGGGGCAGTCAGCAGTTCTTCATCAGGCCCAAGATTAAGAGCGATGCCTGTTTTGTGTCTATACAGGCAGAGCGCTGTGTCGACTGAATCAGGGTTTGCTCCTGTCCCGTGTCTCATCCAGAGGTCTGACAGGAGAGGGGGGGTGCCTTTGTCGGTCACTGGTCTCCATTGGGCCCAAGTATAAGAGCGATGCTTGGTTTTGTTTATACATAGGGTTACCATATTTGCAGAAACAAAAAAAGAGGACACCAAAAATAAAATGTTGCCCCGCCCCATCCCTAAGCCCCACCCATCACACCATGCCTTGCCATGCCACACAATCACCTTATTGACCCCCCAAGAAAGCTAGATTCTATAAGCAGTGAAAATACTGGTAAAAGTAACAAAAATGCATTTTCTTCCGTTCTCTGCAAAATACAAAAATAGAAAAGATTAACATTTAAAAAAAAAAAAGCAAGCAGCATGTCCCCCTCTCCTCTCCATCCCCTTCTATCTATGTGTTGTATTTCCTCCTTTTCTCTTCCCCCCATGTACATCTCCCTCACCAATCTTTTTTCCAGCCCCCCCCCTCCCTGCACTCACAATCCATCCACCTTTTTTCCAGCCCCTTCCCTCCATCCACCCACATGACTCCATCCACCTCCCCTACCCTCCCACCCTGTCAAGGTGCCTCCCTCCCCCCCAAATGTATCTTAATGCACACTGGTGGTCTAGTGGTCTCTTTGGGGCAGAAAAGAACCCCACTCTTTCCTGCCCACTGCCGCTGACCTGCCTACTGCTGCTGCTGCTGCTTCTTTAAAATGGCTCCCGAGACTTCAAGCGGTGGCCTTGCAAGACTTCCGCAGAAGTCTCCTGATGCTGCCGCTTGGAGTCTCGGCAGCCATCTTGAAGAAGCAGCACCAGCAGGCAGGAAAGAGTGGGGTCCTTTGCTACCCTGAAGAAGCCACTTGACCACCAGGGCGCATTAAGATATGTTCGGGGAGGGCACCCTGAAGCTTAGGGGAGGGGGGGAGGCCAGTCCAACAAACAGGCGGGCTGGAAGAAACTGCCTGGACCACTGACAGTCCCCTGAAAAGGAGGACATGTCCAGCGAAACCCAGTTATATAGGCAGAGCACTGCAGTCAGGCTCTCTGTGTCTTCGCTGGCATGTCCAAACAGTAGAATAGAGCGAAAGGGGAAGATTATTTACAGAAAAACTGATGTTTAAAGTATAGAGAGAAAAAGAGAAGAATAAGGAAATAGGAGACTAAATAAGATCTGCCCACATGGCCAAGCAGATAGAAGACACTGAGGCAGGAAGTGAAGTTACCTGGGCATACCTAGCAGGGATACCTACTGCACATGCTTAGAGGGATTTAAAAAAAATCTCTCTGAGCTATTGGAGAGCATTTCTGTCCAATAGGAGCCATCGTATGATGTCACCTACATGTGGCTGGCGTATACTGCTTGTCGTAGGAAACAGAAATATTTCCTTAGATTACGCCTATCCCCTTTCACCTTCATCCTTGTTCCAGAGCTTCCTTTATACTGAAAGAGGCCATCTTAAACAAATTTATAGCACAGCCTCTTTCAATCTCTAGAATGGGGGAATCAGGGGAATAGTAAGAGCAGCAGAGAAGCCAGGTTCAAATTCCATTACTACTGCATTTGATCTTGGACAAGTCATTTTAACCCCTCCCCTCACCTCCCCATTGCTTCAGGTGCAAATTAGGGACCAATATTCAAAAGCACTTAAATAAGTGCTTGCGAGAGGGATATTCAGCTGCACTAATCAGATATTTCCTCTCACCTAGAGAATGACATAGGGATGGGGACCCACAGTTAACAATGATAAACCGGGTAACAGAAAAAAATTTGGACCATTTACCACGGGTATGGGAGCAAAACATTTTACCACCTTGCAGGAACAGTAAAAAGCCTTGGTCCCACGATAGAAAAAAAAATTGTGGTTACTGCTCCCGCAGGTCCAGCTGAGCATCTCAATGTCTTCCTCCCTCCCTCCCTCCTCCTCCTCCTCCTCCTCCCCCGATACCTCTACCATATGGAACACCAACAGTGATCCCCACAGGCCTGCTTTGGGGCCTTTCCTCTGCTGGGTCCACGTTCTGATGCAATTTCCTGTTTCATAAGGAAAAGGAGAGAAGCGCTGGACCTATGGGGGGCTGAAGGGTAGAGAGAGAGGCACTGGACTCGTAGGTGGGAGGCTGGAGGGAAGGGAGAGAAGTGCTGGTCCTTGAGGGAGAGAGGCTGGAAGGAAAAGAGAGAGGTGCTGGACTCATGGGGGGGGGGGGGGGACTGGAGCAAAGGAAGAGAGGCGCTAGATCCATGGGAGGGCTGGAGGGAAGGGAGAGAGGTGCTGGACCCATGGAAGAGGGCTAGAGGGTAAGGAGAGAAGCACTGGACCCCTGGTGAGGGGCTAGAGGGTAGGGAGAGAGGTGCTGGACCAAGGGGGGGGGGGGGGCTGGAGGGAAGGGAGAGAGGCACTGGACCTGTGGGGGAGGGGCTGGAGGGAAAGGAGAGAGGTGCTGTACCCATGGGGAGGGGCTGGAGGGAAGGAGAAAAGAGAAAATGCAGATAGCGCAGGGGCTGAAAATACCAGAGACTTCAGCAAAATGCAGGGAATGACTGTGGAAACTATTCCCAGGCCTTGCCTTGGTCAATATGGGTCAATGCTTCTTAACCCTATCCTGGAGGCACTTTTTAATGAGAGTGCACTCTCTTTGTACATAGTGCGCACTATGTAATGAGTGCACCCTCTTTGCACATACTGTTTAATAAGGGAAAGGGGACTTGATACACTGCCTTTTCTGTGGTTTTTGCAACTACATTTAAGGCAGTTTACATAGTATATACAGGTACTTACTTGTACCTGGGACAATGGAGTGTTAAGTGACTTATCCAGAGTCACACTGACTGCACTGGGAATTGAACTCAGTTCCCTAGGCTCAAAGCCTATTGCACTAACCACTAGGCTACTCCTCTTTGCACATAGTTCACACTTTTTAATGAGTGTGCTCTCTTTGAACATGGTGCACACTGATTAATAAGAGGGCCTTCCTTGCACAAAGAGCACACTTTTTAATAAGAATATTTCCTCTTTGCACATGGTGCACACTTTTTAATGACAGTGGGCTCTCTTTGCACAGTGCGCACTTTGTAATAAGAGTGCACCCTCCTTGCACATGATGCACACTTTTTAAATAAGTATGCCCTCTTTGCACAAAGTTCACACTTTTTAATAAGAGTCTTCCTTCTTTGCATGTGGTACACAAGTTTTAATGATTGTGCCCTCTTTGCATATAGTGCACACCTTTTAATAAGTGTGCCCTCTTTGCACATGGTGCACACTTTTTAATGTGAGTGTGCTCTCTTTGCACATAAGGCACACTTTCTAATGAGTATGCTCTCTTTGCACATGGTGCACACTATTTAATAAGAGTGAGCCCTCTTTGCACATATTGCACACTTTTTAATAACATTGTGTCCTCTTGGTACATATTAAGACCACTAACCAGCTACAGTTAGGACAGCAAAAAGTATTACTAACTTCATCCAGAATATCGCTGCTAACTGGATAGCACTTTTGGATACTGGAACTGAATATCCAGTTTTATTTTAACCATTACAGCTAGTGTTTTGCTTAAATATTGATCAGCACAGTTCAATGTCAGCCAGTTAGATTGTAAGCCCTCTGGGATCAGGGAAATACTATGGTACCTGAATGTAATACACCTTGAGCTACTACTGAAAAGCTGTGAGCTAAATCCACATCTCTTTCTCTGACCCAGGCCCATAGCGAGCTGTGCGTAGGCAGTGCGGCTGCACAGGGCGCAAGGGAGGTGGAGGCTCTAAAATTGTGTCTTGTCCATTGCCTTCCCTGCTTAGCTGTGATGCAATGGGCAGGATAGGAGCTCTAGGGGGTGGGTCACATGGGGCGTGTTTCCGGCTCAGGACAGTCCTGCCCTGACCACACCAGTCAAAGACAAAATGTAGCTACAGCAGGGGCTGAAAATGCCAGAGACTTCAGCAAAATGCAAGGAATGACTGTGGAAACTATTCCCAGGCCTTGCCCTGGTCAATATGGGTCAATGTTTCTTAACCATCTCCTGGAGACACACCCATCCAGTCAGGTTTTTAGGATTATCACACTGAATATGCAGGAGATAAATTTACATATATCAGAGATCCACTGTATGCAAATCTCTCTCATGCGTATTCATCATGGTAATTCTGATAACCTAACTAGAAGCGTGCCTCCAGAAGAAGGCTGAAAAGAGCTGTACAACTCTGCTTCTAGGTCAGAGGTTCTGAACCCCTTCCTTAGGACGCAACCAGCCAGTCAGGTTTTCAGGATATGCATGGTGAATATATATATGAGATAGATTTGCATACAAGAGAGGTAAGGTTTATACAAATCTCTATCTCTCTCGTGAATATTCCATGCACATAACCTGAAAGCCAGACTGGCTGGGTTGAGAATCACTGTTCTAAGAGGCAAGGGCCTTTTGGTGCACAGTGACCAGGAAGGAATGCTGCAGGGCATTTCCTGGGGCTGAGTGAAACCCTTTCTTCTCACTGATCAGAAGTGTGCGCTCCACATCCACATTTCTAAAGTGACATTGTCCCCTGGTGGTCAGTTTATGGAAGTGACATGAGTATTAGACAAGGAAGTCAGGAATTGCAGTTGAAAGGCTTGGGAGGTGTTGGCTATGGCATTAAGATCAAATATGCCAACAAATAAAGACCATGTAGTCCATCCTTACCTTCTTTCCTCAATACATGTTTCTGATCACCTCAGGCCTTCCTAAAGTTTGACATTCTTCTTGTCTCCGCCCATCCGCTGCTACGGATGTGCATTCATGAGTGCACATTTAGTTCATTTGGGTGCCTAAACATTTAAAGTATGTGCAAATCACTTAAAGATGTGTGCAATTGATTGTATGCATTTTTAAGTTATTGGGCATCTAAACAAAACGAATAGGTCAAATAAACATTAAAAAAAACTGCCTGAAAATAAAGGAAAAAATAATTTTAAACAAATACAAACTGAGGTGGGGTTTTTTTTTTCTTTTTTGGCTGTGCACACTCCTATCTACTATCTTTTCTGTAAAAAATATTCCCTTTGATTACTTGAGTCTGCCTTCTTTCATGAAGGAGTAGTCTAATAGAGCAGTGAGCTAAGAACTAGGGAAGCTAGACCTGGCTCGGCTCGGTGACATGGGCAGCATGGTCAGAACAGTCCCCAAGTTCTGAAGCTACTACTACTACTACTACTACTTAACATTTCTAGAACGCTACTAGGGTTACGCAGCTCTGTACAAATTAAGCTCCCACAGCTTTAACAGAGATAAAATAACATGCACAACAACAAGGTGGGTGCAGCACATTAAAGTTTTTTTTGGACAAATCAAGATGGCGGCTGCTGGGGGAACCGGCTTCAACTTGTTTGATGTCATGCTGTGTCTCCTGTCGTTAAACTTCCTTGATTGAGAGTGGACTCTGGTGGCAGAGGCTACAACTTTTCAAGCAACAAACTGTAAGTTATTTTCTCCTTGTTCAAGTTACTACATTAAAGAAGCTTTGCTTAAGAATTGAGACTCTATCCTGGTAATTTTGTTTGCTTACAATATTGGGTTTAAACTGTATGCTGATCATTCTGGGCGTGAGGTAGCAGAATAGTGATAAAGTTAGCCTGAAACAACACAGCCAGGGTGGAGACCAAAATTATCCTGGTAGCAGAAAGCTTCAGCACCACTACCCAGATAACTATCCAGATATTTAGGAGAGCAAAAGGGCTATCCAGATAGCTGCTGAAAGATCACTGCCACATGGACAGTGGGCAATTCTATCAGGAGGGTACAAGGTAGAGGTTATTCTACAAAGGAAAGAAAGTGACTACCTTGCTTTATAGCAGGGGCGTAGCTAGACAACAAATTTTGGGTGGGCCTAGGCAAGAAGTGGGTGGGCACCAAGTATTCTCCACCACCCCCCCCCCCCCCCCCCCCCCCCAAAAAAAAAAAAATATCTCAGCTGGTGAGAAAACACTTCTTTCCACCTTGGCAGTCTGAAGCAGGCATGACTGAAAACTGAGAATGCACAGGTGCTGGTATCGAGGAGAGTAGTGTTTTCATTACCATCAGGGGGAAGTCTTCAGCTAGCAGAGCTTGGGATCTCCACCAGCTACCGCTAAACATGTGCTACTGTTGGGTGGGCCTGAGCCCGAAGTGGGTGGGACCTGGCCCACCCAGGCCCACCTGTGGCTACGCCACTGCTTTATAGAATACTAACCTATACACTGCCTCGAATGAATCCCTTGAAAAGGCAGTAAATAAATCCTAATAAATTAATACCAAATAATAAATATTTAGGTGTTCGCACTTATATTAGGGGTCCTATTACTAAGGTGTGCTGAAAAGTGCCCAGCGCTAGTGTAGGCACGTGTTTTTGGACATTCGCAGATCCATTTTTCAGCGCACCTGTAAAAAATGCCTCTTTTTTGAGTCGAAAATGGACATGCGGCAAAATGAAAATTAGCACACGTCCATTTTAGGTCTGAGACTTTACTGCCACCCATTCACTTAGCGGTAATGTCTCATGTGTTAACTATGTTCAATGGCTATATCAAAAAATCAACTCTTCAACGGTCCCACTGTCATACAAATGCAGAACGATATAAAGGTTATGGGATCCAACTTCCTACTCATATATTTCTTTCAAACAATAGCTTCAACGTTACACATTCCCTCTTCTTCAATCAGCATTCATTTCTTAGGGTACCTCAGTAGCGTCTACTGCCAACTCTAAAATTCATATGGCAGTATCAACGACGCAAACTTTGTCATCGGTACACCCGACTAATATATTATAAATAAACTTTTCTTTTCATTCTTATACTTAATAATGAAACTTATCTCAAGAATCAGATCCAGGGGCTCTACTGCCCGACATGCATGTTTCGCTCCAATAGGAGCTGTCTTAAGGACATCCCCTGCAAACAAAGGCAAAAAAGCAGGCAAGGAGAGAATTTCATGCCTGCTTTTTTGCCTTTGTTTGCAGGGGATGTCCTTAAGACAGCTCCTATTGGAGCGAAACATGCATGTCGGGCAGTAGAGCCCCTGGATCTGATTCTTGAGATAAGTTTCATTATTAAGTATAAGAATGAAAAGAAAAGTTTATTTATAATATATTAGTCGGGTGTACCGATGACGAAGTTTACGTCATTGATACTGCCATATGAATTTTAGAGTTGGCAGTAGACGCTACTGAGGTACCCTAAGAAATGAATGCTGATTGAAGAAGAGGGAATGTGTAACGTTGAAGCTATTGTTTGAAAGAAATATATGAGTAGGAAGTTGGATCCCATAACCTTTATATCATGTGTTAACTAGGCAGTAATAGTCAACACGCTTTCAAATGCCGATTACCGCCCGCGCACTGGAAAATAAAATTATTTTCCGGCACACATAGTGGACGCGCGTAAAAAATGAAATTACCGCATGGGCCACGCGGTAGCCAGGCGGAAGTTGAAAAGTGACACGCGTTGGACGTGTGTAGGCGCCTACGTAGCTTAGTAAAAGGGCCCCTTAGCCATAGAGCTGGTGTGAGTGTGAGCACTTAAGTGTGGCAAGGAGGCACATAAATTTCAGTATTCTGTTACACACCACACATGGGAGCCTTGCCCATGCTCTGCCCCTGTGTTCTCCTTGCAAATATGCTCTGTAAAAATAAAGCGGCAATTTACAGAATAGTACTTAGCCTGCTGGCATAAACACGCATATTCTTGACTTTTATGAATGGTCTGAGTCTAGTTCAGCATATCTTTTTTCCACGCACACACACAGTCACACATTCAGCCTGGTTTTTTGCTTTAATTGATTTCAATTACCCCAATATTGACTGGATCAATGTTACAGAGGGAGTGCTAGGGAGGTAAAATTCCTAGATGTAACAAATGAATGCTTCTTGGAATAACTGGTCCAGGAACTAAAAAGAGAGCTATTTTAGATCTAGTCCTTAGTGGACTGCAGGGCATGGTACGAGAGGTAATGGTGTTGGATCCACTGGGAAAGAGTGGTCATAACACGATCAAATTTGAGCTAATATCTGGAGTGAAGTCACAAAGTAAATCTACTGTAGCAGCATTTAAATTTCGAAAAAGCAACTATGATAAAATGAGGAAAATGGTTAAAAAGAAGCTAAAAGGATCAGCTGCAAAGGTTAGAACTTTAAATCAAACATGGACATTGTTTAAAAATATCATCTTAGAAGCCCAGACCTGTATTTCCTATATTTACAAAGATGGAAAGAAGAGTAAATGACTGTCAACATAGTGAAAACGTGAAGTGAAATAGGCTATTAGAGCCAAAAGAACATCCTTCAAAGAATGGAAAAAGGACCCAAATGAAATATGCAACATAAGCACTGGCAAATTAGATGCAGAACGTTGATAAAGAAGGCTAAAAGAGAATATGAAGAGAAACTTGCTGCAGAGGCAAAAACTCACAGTAACAACTTTTTTCAGGTACATCAGAAGCAGAAAGCCTGTGAGGGAATCCGTGGGACCGTGGGACCGTGGGATCATGAAGGAGCAAAAGGGGCACTCAGGGAGGACAAGGCCAGAGCGGAGAGACTGAATGAATTCTTGACTTTAGTTTTTATGGAAAAAGATGTAAGAGATCTACCTCTACCAGAAATGGATTTCTAGGATGACAACGTGGAGGAACTAAAAGAAATCTTGGTGAACCTGGAAGACAAACTGATCTAAACTGACTAATGAAAGCGTAGCTAATCACTTGGACCGGATAGTATGCACCCTAGGATACAGAAAGAAGTCAAACGTGAAATTGCTGCTGTTGGTGATCTGTAACCTGTCGTTAAAATTGTCCGTAGTACCTGAAGATTGGAGAATAGCCAATGTAGCACCAATTTGTAAAAAGGGTTCCAGGGGTGATCCAGGAAATTACAGACTGGTAAACTTGAATTCAGTAAAACAAAACGAAAGTACCAGGAGCCTCAAAAATAGAGACACAGTTCCTTTAATCATACACCTTTATGAAACAATCTTCAAAAAAGACCTGACACGGGCCCTGTTTTGGCGCACAATGCCTGCATCAGGGTCTACATTAAACAAAAACAATAATTAAAGAAAAGGTCATGTTTATCACACAAAAACACATAAAGTTTTTCACACAAAAAATGTACTGTGGGAACCAGTAATAAATCAACAAATACATAACATATAAAATGGGAAACACTTATGATGCACTTATTATATTTAAAAAACATATAAAACATAGTTTCAATATATACAACTACAATAAAATATATAACATGTAAATAAAGAAAATGTAATGTTTATCACACAAAAACACATTAAGTTTTTCACACAAAAAATGTACTGTGGGAATTCAGTGCCAGCAAAATAGTAGAAATGACTATAAAGAATATTCTTTATAATAGTTTCCACTATTTTGCCTGGCACTGAATGCAAACTTACCGGTCTAACTTCCCAGATCATCCCTGGAGCCCTTTTTATAAATCGGCATTACATTGGCCACCCTCCAATCTTCAGTTACTACAGACGATTTTAACTACAGACTAACAGTAGATCAGCAATTTCATGTTTGAGTTCTTTCAGTACCCTAGGGTGCATTCTTTCATTTGTTGATTTGGCTCAATATATCTTCCAAGTTCATGGAGATTTCTTTCAGTTCCTTCATATCATCACCCTTGAAACCCATTTCTGGTAGAGGTAGATCTCTTACATCTTCTTCCATAAAGACTGAAACAAAGAATTCATTCTGTCTCTCCACTCTGGCCTTGTCCTCCCTGAGTGCCCCTGTTGCTCCTTCATGATCTAAGGGTCCTACGGATTCCCTCACAGACTTTCTGCTTCTGATGTACCTGAAAAAGCAGTCACTGTGAGTTTTTGCCTCTGTGGCAAGTTTCTCTTCACCAGTGTCTAATTTGTCTCTTCTCTCCAAGGTGATTGAAAAAATTGCTTTCAGTCATCTTGCTGACTTTATGATAAATCTAATATTATTCATTCACATCAATCTGTTTTCCACCCTGGCTACAGCACTAGACAGCAGTCACTGCTTTACTTAGAGAACTTCACAGTTTCCTTAACACAGGTAATGCAGCGCTCATTGCTTCTCTTGATCTTTCATCAGACCATTCCCTTCTCCTCCATAGTTTAGCTGAGATTGGCCTTGACGGCCAGGAGCTCAACTGGTTCACTTCTTTTCTCCAAGATTATATTTATTGGGTTTCCACCAGCTCAGATTCTACCTCATCTCCCCAGCCATCGCGCTGTGGGATGCCACAAGGTTTAACTTTGTAACTGTTTCTCTTTAACATTCCCCTCCTCATTGTCCTTTGGCACAGGACCACAGCATCAGTGGGTTTTACTATATTGGAGATGCATTGCTTGTAACTAACACCAACCCACACTCCCCTCATTTCAGCCCTTTAAACTCTTGTCTAGAAGATTGTGTCTGTATGGTTTCTCCATCATTGTTCTTCCCCCATTGCATGGGGGTAGCTTGTGCTACATGTGTGTGCCAGATTATAAGGTTGTATATTAAGCTATGTATATGAATCAGATCCCTGCTTTTCTGCGGCCCTCTGTGATTAGCTCTTATGACCACCTGTGTTTTGCTTTCAATGCCATTTGGAACTTTGTGGTTACTGCTTGCATCAGAGCATGCTGGGGAGTGCAGAATTCCCCCCTCCCTCTGATTGTTCTGTTGAGGAGAAAGATGGAAGCTGTGCCTAGGTTATAGATCTAGCATGTTGAGAGACCTGAATCTCTCCATGCTGAGGCAGTACACTATAGCTTGTTTTTTCCTCTCAGGGTAGCAATTCATAGTGACTTTTTACCTGTGTGGCTGCTGTGCAGTTACCACTTTGTGGATGAGTGGTTACCTGTGCCGTGCTGTGGTACGGTTAGTGCCGTGTTTCAGTATTTCAAGCACCAGTCACTGACAGTTCTCCCTTCTGGAGAGGAGCTGATCACCGACAGTATGTACAGAATCCTAATCCATCTCAGCACAACTGTAAGTGATTAAGTTGTTTATATTGTCATCAATTATATTAAAGAGTGGGATCAAGGATGAAAATCAATTCTTGGTAACAAGCAGCTCCAGGTTAAACCTCTGGATATACATGACCAAAGTTAACACCTTGTAGAGGCCAGAAGAATCATCATCTCTTTTGATCTGAATTTTGGGTAAGCCATTTCAACCAATCATTCCTACTTACCTTACCAGGTTCCCCAATCACTCTTACTGATTGTCTCCTTCATCTGAGAGTTCTTTCAGATTCCCAGTAAACCTTTAAAGCATGAATCAGCCAAGTTTGAGCTTATTTCTTTGCACTTCAGTGAATTTGTTCAATAAGGCATTATTTAGACAGTCAAGCACAGTACACACTTGTTCATGCTCTTATCTCTTCATGCCTTGATTACTGTAATGCCATTTACAGTGGTATTAGGACCTTGGATCTTTGATGCTTACAGACAGTTCAAAATATGGCCACTAGAATTCTGTGTAATGCAAACAGGTTCAATCATGTCATACTGTTCCTATGCCATAATCACTGGTTGCTCATATTGTATAGAGCTCACTTCAAAATCGTCCTGCTAGCCCATAAAGTATCCTACAAAGGGCTCCCATGTTTTCTTTTTCTCTAATCCTTATGCTCCCTTGAGGACACTTCAATCCCAGGATGAAAATTTACGGATTATACCACCAGTCTCTCAAGACCTTTTAGATTTAACTTACTCTTCTGCTTTTTTCTATTTGGCCCTGTTCCTGTGAAATTCATTGCTATCTTTGATACACAGTGAGCCCTCTTATAAAAAGAGCAAGGCAAGGCAGTGCCACAAACCCATTTCTTTGAAACTGCTTTTTGTGCATTGGGTCTGGGGTGTCCAGGCTGTGGTGGATGAGTCAGGTAGTTAAGTACGTAAGTATGTAAGTGTTGCCACACTGGGACAAAAGAAAGGTCCATCAAGCCAATCCAGGTCACAAGTACCTGGCAAGATCCCAAAACAGTACAATACATTTTATGCTGCTTATTCTAGAAATAAGCAGTGGATTTTCCCCAAGTCCACCTTCATAATGACTTATGGACTTTTCTTTTAGGATGCTATTCAAACCTTTTTTTAAACCCTGATAAGCTAACTGCTTTTACCACATTCTCTGGCAATAAATTCCAGAGTTTAATTACATGTTGAGTGAAGAAATATTTTCTCTGATTTGTTTTAAATTTATTACTTAGCAGCTTCATTGTGTGCCCCCTAGTCCTATTATTTTTGGAAAGAGTAAACAAGCAATTCACATCTACCCGTTCCACTCCAATCATTATTTTATAGACCTCTATCATATCTCCCCTCAGCCATCTTTTCTCAAAGCTGATGAGCTGCTTTTGCCTTTTCTCATAGGGAAGTTGTCCCATCCCCGTTATCATTTTTGTCACCTTTTTCTAATTCCACTATATCTTTTTTGAGATGTAGTGACCAGAATTGCACACAGTATTTGAGGTGCAATACAAAGGCATTATAATGTCCTCATTTTTGTTTTCCATTCCTTTCCTAATATCTAACATTATATTCGCTTTCTTAGCTGCTGCCGCACACTGAGCAGAGGGCTTCAAAATATCAGCGATGACACCTAGATCCCTTTCCTGGTCGGTGACTCCTAATGTGGAACCTTGCATCACATAACTATAGTTCGGATTCCTTTTTCCCACATGCATCACTTTGTACTTGCTCACATTAAATGTCATCTGCCATTTGGATGCCCAGTATCTCCCAGTCTCTTAACGTCCTCTTGTAATTTTTCACAAATCTCTTGCACTTTAACAACTTTGAATAACTTTGTGTCATTAGCAAATTCAATTACCTCACTAGTTACACTCATCTCTAGATCATTTATAAATATGTTAAAAAGCTATAGGGAACCCCACTATCTACCCTTTTCCATTGAGAATACTGACCATTTAACCCTACTCTCTGTTTTCTATCTTTTAACCAGTTTTTAATCCACAATAGGACACTGCCTCCTATCCCATGACTCTCCAATTTCCTCTGGAGTCTTTCATGAGGTACTTTGTCAAATGCCTTTTGAAAATCCAGATATATAATATCAGTCAGCTCACCTTTATCCACATGTTTTCACCCCTTCAAAGAAATGTAATTGATTGGTGAGGCAAGATTTCCCTTCACTAAATCCATGTTGGCTTTGTCTCATTAATCCATGCTTTTGAATAGGCTCTGTAATTTTGTTCCTTATAATAGTCTCTACCATTTTGCCTGGCACCAATGTCAGGCTCACCGGTTTATAATTTCCTGGATCACCTCTGGAACCTTTTTTAAAAAATCAGCGTTACATTGGCCACCTTCCAATCTTCCGGGACCATGCTTTATCACTTTCCTTTACCTGGCTCTGCTTATGCTATCTCTGTCCTATCTATATTTGGATTTCTTTTCTATCTGTGTTTAGTAGATTTGTAAATTGCTTTGATGTTTGGACTATGAAAGGTGATGCAGCATGTAACAAATAAACATAGAGATTGTCCAAGTATTGCCGCTAAATATCTGGAATTTTTTGCCTAGTGACTGTTTTAAAATGCAGTATACTGAACACACTGGGTAGAGATTTTGAGTATTAATATAGTAATTCCTGATTGAGGATATGGACCTATGGTTACATTAAGTGGGGGGGTGGGGTGGGGGGAGGAGGGTTGGAGCAAGGGAAGGCTAGTGTTTTTTTAAGTAATTTACTTCTGATGACTGGCACTTGAGCTATTGGAGTCCAAGCCTATCCTAAATGGATAATTATTCATGCTTCTAGAGATTTCTTTCCCCCCCCCCCTCCCCCTTTCTTTGCTTTTCCTTTTTCCTTGTCTGACTGAAAGGGCTAAGTATTGGTTGTATTTTGTATTCACTGATCTGTAATGAGTTGAATGAGTTTCTACACCAGGGGTGCCAACCTCAGTCCTCAAGGGTGCAGTCTAGTCAGGTTTTCAGGATTTCCCCAATCAATATGCATAAGGTCTATTTGCATACAATGCCTCCATTTTATACAGATAGATCTCATTAATATTCATTGTGGAAATTCTGAAAACTCGACCTGGCGAGGGCTGAGGTTAGACACCCCTGGTCTACACAGATATATGTTAAAGGTTGATGAGGGAGGAGAGGGTTTGGGGGAGGAGGTACTTGGGCTTTTGAAGAGGGACTAGAGATAAATAATTTAAAATGATACAGTTTATAGTTAACATGATGTATAAAGTATAACGTTATTGTTTGCTTTCATGCATGTTCGTCAGTTAAACCTAAAAAAAACACTGACCACCGCCTGCTGAATATTGGGTGATTAGATTGTAAGCCCTCTGGGGACAGGGAAATATCTGCTGTACCTTTACTTTCCAATCACTTGATATAACACCTCGCCAAAAAAGCTTGAAGCCTTGTGTTATAACAATAAAACTTAAAATCAGCAACCCTCATCCACCCCTTACGCACAAGCCACAATCGTAAAATCACACCTGACAAAAAGCCTTCTCATAACATCATATTTTCAATTTCTTTTTAAAAATAGAATAACATCTTTCACAATATAATTCCACTAGCAACAAATTCTATCGCCATAAAAATTCTGAAGAGTTGGATATTTATTTTACTTGTCTCAGCACTTCAAGTAAAGCAAGCTGAGAAGAATGCAATCTTCTAGAGCTTGTTGCGTATGTATGAACTCTCTACACGTATAAAGGGGCCCTTTCAAGCAGAAAGTCCCTCCCCCCAACACACAGCAAAAAAAAAAAAAATCTTAAAATGAATCCAAAATTCTACTGGCAACCAGTGAAGTTCTGCCAAAACCGGAGATTTGTAACTGGAAGAACGTTTATTCATTAAGGGGTCCTTTTACGAAGCTGCGGCAAAAGGGGTCTGTGCTGGTGTCGGTGTGTGTTTATGATGCACACCAAGGCCCCCTTTTACCGCAGCTGGTAAAAGGCAGGTTTCACTTTTCTTAAAGAAATGGCCTTGCGGCAAGTGAACCACTTGCCGCACGGCCATTATGGGGGGGCCACTTACCCCCACCCATTGAGGTGGCAGTAAGGGCTCTCACGCTAACCCGATGGTAACTGGGCAGCATGCGGAACTGCCTGATTACCACTGGGTACACATTGGCACTATAAAAATTGAAATATTTTTGCAGTGCCGGAATTGGTGCACGCTGGGGAAGGGAACTACCACCGGGCTGCTGTGGTAACTTGGCGGTATTTCCCTTTTAGTGAACGGTAAGCCTGCATTAGGGTTACCGCTACTTCGTAAAGGGGTCCCTAAAAGACAAGTGGCTGTGTTCTACACTAACTAGAAGTACCGTAACTAGTAGTTAGAAAGTCTGCAGTAAAGGCTGTTACAATAATCCAGTCTCAATGTAATATATGCTTAAATCAATGTGGCCTAACCCTTCTACTCCAGTAGAGACAAAGATGTCAAAGAAGCTGCTAATTCGCTAATTGATCTCAAACAACTGATTTACTCTGATCATTAAAGGACAACCTAAATGTAACTCATGTCAAGCTACAACTTCAGCTAAATCCAAATTTTCATCACTTCACTGTGATCCTCTCATTCCAGAACCTTCTTTAAAAAAAAAGACCTGATTCCCGTTTATTTATGCCCTCGAGGTATTTCAATACCTCAATCATATCTCCCCTTTGATGCCTCTCCTCTAGGGCATGCATATTTAACTTCTACGCACATAGCTACCCTGTTAAGCTAGTCTGTCCCCATATGCCCTGTTTATACCCTCTTGAAGATGTGGTCTCCAGAACTGTGCACAGTCTTGTAAATGAGGTCTCACTAGTAATTAATTCAGCAGCACTATCACCTCCCTCTTCTTGCTGACATTCCTCTCTCAATGCACCCAAGCACCCCTGTGGCTTTTGCCACTGGTTTATCAGCTTGTTTGGCCACCTTAAGATCATCCAATATGGCCGTCCCCAGATCTCACTCCTTTTGTCACTAACACTGGTACCTAAAGCAAGTCCTATTTATTTATTTGTTACATTTGTATCCCACATTTTACCACCTATTTGCAGGCTCAATGTGGCTTACATAGTACCGTATTGGCATTCGCCAATTCCGGTAAGAACAAATACAAGGTGATGTTGTGGTAGAATCAGTGGCGTAGCCACAGGTGGGCCTAGGTGGGCCGGGGTCCACCCACTTAGGGCTCAGGCCCACCCAACAGTAGCACACATTTAGCGGTAGCTGGTGGGGAGCCCAGGCTCCGCCAGCTGAAGATTTCCCCCTGATGGTAACAAAAACACTATTCTCCATGATACTGGCACCTGCACATGCTATGTTTTCAGCGCATGCCTGCTGCAGACTGCCAAGGTGGAAAGAAGCGCTTTCCCACCAGCTGAGATATTTTTTTGGTGGGGAAGGGGAGGGAGAACACTTGGTGCCCACCCACTTCTTGTCTAGGCCCACCTAAAATCTGTTGTCTGGCTACACCCCTGGGTAGAATAAGGTTCATGTTTGACAGATACATTAGGGGATCTCAGAGATGAAGAGTTATGTCCATTATGAGCTTTGGTTTCATTGTGTTGCAGATATTCAGGCTTTTATGTTGGGTCGGTGGAATATGCCTTTTTGAACAGGTTTGTTTTTAGTGATTTCCAGAAATTTAGGTGGTCATATGTTGTTTTTACGACTTTTGGCAGTGCGTTCCATAGTTGTGCACTTAAATAGGAAAAGCTGGATGCATAAGTTGATTTGTATTTGATTCCTTTGCAGCTTGGGTAGTGGAGATTTAGGTATGTTCGAGCTGATCCTATTGTGTTTCTGGTTGGCAGGTCTATGAGGTCTGTCATGTATCCCGGGGCTTTGCCGTAAATAATTTTATGAACCAGGGTGCAGATTTTGAAAGCAATACGTTCTTTGATTGGAAGCCAGTGCAGTTTTTCTCAGAGGGGTTTGGCGCTTTCAAACTGCGTTTTTCCAAATATAAGCCTTGCTGCTGTGTTTTGAAGTTTCTTCATGATTTGTTCTTTGCATCCTGCATAAATTCCATTGCAGTAGTCTGCGTGGTTTAGTACCATTGATTGTATCAAGTTGTGAAATATTTCCCTCGGGAAGAATGGTTTCACACGTTTGAGTTTCCACATTGAGTGAAACATTTTCTTTATTGTGAATTTCGCTTGGTTCTCTAGTGAGAGGTTCCGGTCGACTGTAACACCGAGAATTTTCAGGCTGTCGGAGATAGGAAGGGTGTATCCTGGGGTGTTTATGTTTGTGGGTTTATACGTGTTGTACTGAGATGAGATGGTGAGACAGTGTGTTTTTTTCTGTGTTGAGTTTTAGTTGGAATGCATTTGCCCATGAGTCCATGATGTTCAAGCTGAGCTTGATTTCGTTGGTGATTTCTGCCAGATCATGTTTGTAAGGGATGTATATTGTGATGTCGTCCACATAGATGAATGGGTTAAGGCCTTGGTTGGATAAGGACTTGGCTAGTGGGGTCATCATAAGGTTGAAAAGGATCATAAGTTCTTAAGTATTGCCATACTGGGAAAGACCAAAGGTCCATCGAGCCCAGCATTCTGTTTCCAACAGTGGCCAATCCAGGTCACAAATACCCGGCAAGATCCCAAAAATGTACAAAACATTTTATACTACTTATCCCAGAAATAGTGGATTTTCCCCAAGTCCATTTAATAACAGTCTATGGACTTTTCCTTTAGGAAGCCGTCCAAACCTTTTTAAAACTCCGCTAAGCTAACTGCCCTTACCACATTCTCTGGCAACGAATTCCAGAGTTTAATTAAACGTTGAATGAAGAGACATTTTCTTCGATTCATTTTAAATTTACTACATTGTAGCTTCATTGCATGCCCCCTAGTCCTAGTATTTTTGGAAAGCGTGAACAGACGCTTCACATCTACCCGTTCAACTCTACTCATCATTTTATAGACCTCTATCATATCTCCCCTCAGCCGCCTTTTCTCCAAGCTGAAGAGCCCTAGCTGCTTTAGCCTTTCCTCATAGGGAAGTCGTCCCATCCCCTTTATCATTTTCGTCGCCCTTCTCTGTACCATTTCTAATTCCACTATATCTTTTTTGAGATGCGGCGACCAGAACTGAACACAATATTCGAGATGCGGTCGCACCATGGAGTGATACAAAGGCATTATAACATCCTCATTTTTGTTTTCCATTCCTTTCCTAATAATACCTAACATTCTATTTGCTTTCTTAGCCGCAGCAGCACACTGAGCAGAAGGTTTCAACGTATCATCAACGACGACACCTAGATCCCTTTCTTGGTCCGTGACTCCTAACGTGGAACCTTGCATGATGTAGCTATAATTCGGGTTCCTCTTTCCCACATGCATCACTTTGCACTTGCTCACATTAAACATCATCTGCCATTTAGATGCCCAGTCTCCCAGTCTTGTAAGGTCCTCTTGTAATTTTTCACAATCCTTCCACGATTTAATGACTTTGAATAACTTTGTGTCATCAGCAAATTTAATTACCTCACTAGTTACTCCCATCTCTAGGTCATTTATAAATATGTTAAAAAGCAGCGGTCCCAGCACAGAGCCCTGGGGAACCCCACTAACTACCCTTCTCCATTGAGAATACTGACCATTTAACCCTACTCTCTGTTTTCTATCTTTTAACCAGTTTTTAATCCACAATAGAACACTACCTCCTATCCCATGACTCTCCAATTTCCTCTGGAGTCTTTCATGAGGTACTTTGTCAAACGCCTTCTGAAAATCCAGATACACAATATCAACTGGCTCCCCTTTATCCACATGTTTGTTCACCCCTTCAAAGAAATGTAGTAGATTGGTGAGGCAAGATTTCCCTTCACTAAATCCATGTAGTAGTCGGTGATAATGGTGATCCTTGTGGTACTCTGCAGTCTGCTTTCCACGATGATATGATTGAGCTTGATTTCACTTGATATGTTCTAGTGGTTAGGAAACACTTGATCCATTTAAGTGTGTTTCCACCAATCCCAAAGTAATCTAGGAGTCTTAGTAGTATTTTGTGGTTGACCCTGTCGAACGCACTAGACATGTCGAATTGGAGGAGAAGTATGCTTTTACCTGTTGCTATTTCTGCTTGAATTTAGTTAGGAGAGTAATTAATACTGTTTCGATGCTATGTAGGGGGCAAAATCCTGATTGTGATTCATGTAGTATTGTGAATTTGTTTATGTAATCATTAAGTTGTTTGGTTACCATGCTTTCCATTAATTTGACTACCAGTGGGATAGATGCTACTGGGCAGTAATTGGTGATGTTATTAGTTTTTTTTCTTGGTGTCTTTTGGGATAGGGGTGAGTAGGATGTTGCATTTTTCCTTAGGGAAGAGACCTTGTTGAAGCATGTAGTTTAAGAGGGACGTGAGGTCTGCTATGAAGCGGTGGGGGGGTGGATTTTATTAGGTAAATGGGGCAGGTATCTAATTGACAGTAAGTGTTGGAGAACCTGTTTATCACCTGGGTTACTGTATCGGCAGTGAGGAGAGCGAAGTTTGACCAGGTTAAGTCCGCTGGGGTTGGGCCCAAACCATCAATGAAGTTTTCGGTATCCATGTTGTCCTGAGGTACAGTTTTGCATAAGTTTGCAATTTTTTCGTTGAACTATTTAGCAAGATTGTCTGCAGATGGGATGTCAGTATTGGTTTTGGTGGCCGGAGTTATGTCTAGTAGTTTGTTCACGAGTTAGTATAGTTTCTTCATTCCTTTGTAGTCCAGCCCTATTTTAGTTTTGTAATATGACCTTTTGGTCTGTCTTATTGCGTATTTGTATTTTCTTTGTATTTGTTTCCATGCGTTGAGTGTGTGTTCATCTTTTATTTTTTTCCATGCTCTCAAGTTTCCTGGACTGTGGTTTTTTTCAGTTCTTCGTTGAACCATGGCATCGAGTTATGTCTGCGTGAGGTTCTTGTTCGTAAGGGTGCTGTTTCGTCTAATATGCTTCTACATCTTTTATCCCATTCTGAGAGGTAGTATATAGAGTCCGTTTGAGTTGTCCAGTCATTATTGTATATCTGTTGTCAGAATGTTTCTGGGTCTATTTGGCCTCTTGTGCTGTAGGTTATGTGTTCTCGTATGCGAAGAGAACCCCTTTTCCGCCATTTTAGGGATAGGTTTAGTTTGTAATGGTCAGTCCATGGTATTTCTGTCCATTTAGTTTCTGTTATTATTAGGTTCTGGTCTGTGGACAGTTTGTGTGAGATGAAGTCAAGTGTGTGTCTTTCACATGGGTTGTTTGCATGTGTGGCCATTTAAGATCCCATAAGTGAAGGAAGTCCTTGCATTCTCATGCATTGGTAGAGTTTGGGTCTTCTAGGTGTAGGTTAATGTCTCCTAATACTAGTATATTGGTGTTAGATACACAAGAATTTGAAATGAAGTTCATGAAGATTGACCGTCTTTCATTCCAATTGCATGGTGGTCTGTAAAACAGTATGCAATTTAGGTGGTCCAGCAGGGTTTTGTGGTGGGTTTTGATTGAGTCTATTTCAAGTTGGGTTGTTATGGACTCGGCAGTGGTTTCGATGGTAAAATGGGATCGATATATTAGTGTTATGCCTCTTCTTCTTTCAAGGCATTTGCTAATTCCTTTCATTTGCACCTTCACTCTCTTGACTCCTATCCCAGCTTCGCTAAGCTTTTCCCAATAGTGTTGCTTGCCTTCCAGTTTCACTGATCTTACAGCAAACACATTAGTCTTCATAAATTACTTCTGAAAACCACATCAATCCCTTTTCTTGTTATTGTTCATGATTTTTGTCACAGTTCAAGGGGATGGTAAGCCCTTGGACCGTAGCCAGGTCAACTACAGCAAGCGAGTCACTCAGGATAGGCACAGCACTAGGCAAAGTACTAGACATGGCTTGACAGAAGACAACTACAACCTTCTGGATCAATATACCATCAATTGAATAGAACCTATCTAAATATGCCAATGGTATCAATTTGTATAATCTACTTTTCTTGCACAATTGCAGGAACCAAATCTGATTTCTAAAAAACTATTTCTCAAAAATATGATTCTTTAAAAAATAGAGAGAAGACAACCTCATAACAACCCAACCTCACACACCTTGCTGAAGGAGCACCTATTTTATTATGAATAATGCTCGATTTGTGCTCACTCAGGCATATAGACAGACGTTGGAATGTTTTGCCGATATACAACTTATTGCAGGGACACAGTATACCACATGGTCAGTGCTACATGTAGTGTTGTGTCGTAGGCGATATATCCTACCATCTGTGGGATTGCTGAAATCGGTGCATTTGACAGAAATACTACAAAAAGAGCATTGATGACACTTTTTATGTCCAGCACTGTTAGATATCGTGCAAGCATCTTTAGTTGGAATTGCTGCCGGGCTTAGAATCTCCTTTAGGATCTCATCCCTGGAATAAGCAATTCTCAGAGCTCATGTAGAAGATACTGAGTGTGTTTTCATGATGTCCCAATTCTTTTTTAGGATTGCCCGGCAGCAATGCCAATTAAAGATGCTTGCACGATATCTAACAGTGCTGGACATAAAAAGTGTCATCAGTGCTCTTTTTGTAGCATTTCTGTCGAATGCGTCGATTTCAGAAATCCCAAAGATGGTAGGATATATCGCCTACGACACAACACTACATGCAGCACTGACCATGTGGTATACGCTCTACTGTGTCCCTGCAATAAATTGTATATCAGCAAAACATCCCAATGTCTGTCTATATGCCTGAGTGAGCACAAATCCAGCATTATTCATAATAAAATAGGTGCTCCTTTAGCATCACACTAAGAACTATGACCATCCATTTGAATCGCTTAAGTGTTGGGTGATCACTCACGTTGAACAATCCATACGAGGAGGCCACAGAGATAGGTCATTATTACAACAGGAACAGTGGTGGATACATCGCCTCAACACAGTAGAGCCTAATGGTCTTAACACTGTACTACAATGGGCTGCATTTTTCTAATATAACTTTTTTTAATAAAAAAAAATTATTACTTTTATATAAAAAAAAACAATTACTTTTAAATAAAGTGCTTACCATTTTTCATCTGATCAACAACTGACCGAGTTCCGGGATTATGATGTCAGCCCTGATATCATTGGCTAACCTTACTGATATTTTGATTGGTGTGTTTTTTGACAGCGTCCTTTTAAATAGCAGGCGCCATTTTAAACAAAGTTGTTGCTATAAGCCAGAACACGAACGCACAGCTTTAGTAAGTTCATTAACATAGATATGAAGACACAATGCTGTAAATATAGGCGTTCCTAATTTTGATTGTGAATTTTCTTTCAGAACATTTTTTGGTTGAGTTTCCAGAGGAAGCTGCCACAAAACGGGTCCCCGTCGGGACCTCAGCCCTATGGAAAATCAGCTGTGCATTGCAAATTAAGCTAAGTTACAGACTTTCTTTGCTCAATTTAGTGGATGTGAATAGTATAATAAAATTGAAAATTGTTTTAGATCCGCTAAACGTTTATTTTCTGAGGGAGTTTTTGGACCCATGATTACAGATGGACCAACCACACTTACTGAGTGCTAGAATTTGTATCAGCAAGGTGTGTGAGGTTGGGTCGTTATGAGGTCTTTTTCTCCCTATTTTTTTAGCGAATCATATTTTTGGGAAATACTTTTTTAGAAATCAGATTTGGTTCCTGCAATTGTGCAAGAAAAGTAGATTATACAAATTGATACCATTGGCATATTTTGACAGAAGACAAGGCAGGCAGGACTTGAACTGGAGACAAGGTAGGCAGGACTTGGATTGAACAAGGCAGACAAAACTAGACAAGACACATAAAGCTAGAACTGGATCCAGACAAGGTAAAGCAGGAGATAGAAACAGACAAGACCAGACTGAACAAGACAAACAGAACAAGGATGGAACAAGGGACAAGAGAGACAAAGCTAGGGCTAGAGACAAGGCAAGGCAGGAACTCAGAGATAAGGCAGGACTGACGCTTGACAAGAACTCGGAGAGAAGGCAGGGCTGGGGCTTGGCAGGAATTCAGCAGAAAGACACACAAGGAAACCAGAAAGACCTAGTTCCGAAGGCCTCAAGGAATGTTGGGGCCTTCCTGAAATACCAAGGGGCAGGAAGTGATGCTCCCCTGCATGGTTTCTCAGTGATGCCACCACAGAAGATAACCAGTGGCTCTTTGGTGTGGCTTAGGAAGACCAGCAACTGCCAGAACGCAGCTGCAGAAGCAAGGCATGGTGCCACTCAGAGGAGCGTCGCGGAACCTGACGGGCAAAAAGGTGCATTGGGGTTGGGAGGCACAGCACAGCCATGGCAATTTTCTTAACAATAAGATCTGTTAACCTTGCAAATGCTCCTTTTGAGTAATATCTTCTTGAGGTTTTTGTAATCTGCCTGAAGTCTAATGCTCCATATCTGAAGCTCTAGGCAACCATTCACACTTACACCCCTTCCCCAGGGCTGGCTCAGGGTCCTACCTTCTCCCCCTCCCTCCAAAGTCCAACATCTCTCCTTCCCTAACCCCTATGTAGTCCAACATCTCCCGTTTTCCCTTGCTACATACCCCTTATGATGGCCAGCATCTCCCTTTTCCTCACTATATCCCCCCCCCCCCCATGGTGGTCAGCATCTCCCCTTTTCCCCTCTACATCCTCCAATGATGGCCAGCATCTACCTTTCCATCTCTACCCTCTCCCCCCAGTGATCAGGTTCTCATCTCCCCTTTCTTACCCAGCTCCTGGTTCAGCATTTCATTTCTCCTTCCTTACTCCCACCCCAGATCTTGCATTCCCCTTCTGAACCTGGTGCCACCACCCTACCTCTTCCCAGCCCAAAAGCTGTAAGAAGGGGAGATGAGATGCTGATCACTGGGAGAGGAGGGGGTAGAAAGGGAAAGGGAGATGCTGGCCACCATGGGAGGATGTAAAGAGGAAAAGGGGAGATGCTGGCCACCATGGGGGGGGGGATGTAGCAAGGAAAAGGGGAGTTGCTGGCCGAATGTAGCTAAAAGAACCCATGCAGTGCTCAATCTTCAAACAGCTTTGGACCTGGGAGGAGATAGGGTGGCAGCAGGCCCAACAGGGCAAAGAAAAGAGGCGGATCTCTTCCATGGGGGGGGGGGCTACATTGTCACCCCACTAATTTTCCTGTACTGAAGCTATACTGTCACCCCACACATTCTGCCAGCCCTGTACCTGTGCTCTAACACTGAACCACACCATCCAGTAATCACTGCATCCCAAGTGATCACCCACTAGGATATCCAAAACACTTCCTCTACTCCAAACATCGGGTCCAGCATTGCTCCCTCCCATGTAGTCCCGTTATTAATTGCTGGAACAGTTCTCCAGGATCTCCTTACTTCTAGAGGCCACCACAGCCAGAATGTCTCAATGAACATCCAGCAGACTGAAGTCACCTCTGTCATAGCAATTCTGTGAATGTATTCCATTAAGTCTCTATCCTTTCTTTCTGCCTGTGAATGTCTGTATAAATAGATACCCCATTGCAGTGTGTTTTTTCTAGCAAAAAGGTGCCAGTACTCAAATGCTAGGCCACCCTTCAGGGGTGGGGTGATCTCTGAGGACCCACCCCACAATAGCCAGGCCCCCTGCAACCAGTCACTGAAACTATGACAAAGCAGAATTGGTGTGTAGAGCCTGAGCTCTTTCATTAAAACTTGGGGTCCATGGGTCAATTTTAGCAGACAATGAAAAAGGTGCCGGTACTCAGTACCCCCTCAAAAAAAGTCCTACCCCATTGCCTTTTTCCAAAATACCACATACTGCATTCAACAAGCTAGTTAACAACTCACCTAGTAAATAAAGGGGCAGTTTCATAGATATAGCAACAATATATAAGGAAAAAGATACTTTAAAAAATATAAACATGCATGAGTGAATGACACCATCCAGGAAATCTCAGAGATAGACTGTGATAAAATCATACAAAGAATTTGGCAAGAAAATTCTGAATGTGTGTAACAACAAAACATAGTCACTTAACCACTCCATTTCCCCAGGTACAAAACCCCCCCCCCCCCCAACCTTTTTACAAAGCCATGAATGGGCTGTGTCGGCATTGCTGTGTGGCTTTGTAAAAGGGGGGGGGGGGTTAGGTTGTGAGCTCACTAGGGACAGTGAAGCTAGCTGTGTATAATAAATGTAAACCTCTTTGGTTGTACCTACAGAAAGGCAGTATATCAAATCCATGACCCATATCTAATATAGTGCTTTTCAACCCTCTCTCCTGGAGGCACACCTAGCCAGTTGGGTTTTCAGGATTACCAGGGCATATTATAAAGAAGATGCCTACTAGGTGCCTGTTACACACATAAAGCATTAGCATACCAGCACATAGGTGTGAAATGCTGAATTTCCACATAAGCCCTTTCTATAAAAACCCCTTAACTTACATCAGGCTCCTTGTACTAAGGTATGCTAATAGCTTTAGAGCATGCTAATGATTAGCAGGCACTAAATGCTAAGAAGCCCATAGGAATAAAATACTATAAGTTACGTATGTATCAAACAGTACTTAGGCACAAGTGATGATGCCTAAGTTCTATGGCCCGGATTCTATATATAGCAACTAAAGCTGTGCATGCAAATTTGGCAGTGCAGCTTAATTGATTAACAAGCCAATTGTTGCTGGTAATTGGCCAATAACAAGCAATTATTGGCACTAATTAGAATTTACTTTCTAAGCGTATTCTGTAAAGTGGGGCGCGTAAATTCTAATGCATGGATCTCAAAAGGGGTGTGGCCATGGGACAGGCTGGGTCGTGGGCATTCCTAAAAATTACACACACCGTTATAGAATATGCCCGATCTGCGCCTAAGTCAGGCGCAGGTATATACACCGGGTTTTAGTTAGCATAAATAGTTGCACCTGAATTTTAGTCACAGGGATGGGCGCTTCTGCATATTCTGTAAACCGCACCTAACTTTAGGCGAGGTTTCTAGAATAAGTGCTAAGTGCGTATTGTTTCGGCGCCATATATAGAATCTGGTCCTAGGTGCATGTCTGCCCTGTTAAGCTGGTATTCTTTAAAAGAAAGTTGGCACCTATGTTCCTTTATCGAATAGGCTCCTACTTCCTGAATGTGCATGAGATAATTTTGCATATGGCAGAGTCCCATTATATGGAAATCTATATCATGCATATTCATTGTGGTGATCCTGAAAACGTGACTGGCAAGGCGTGCCTCCAGGAGAGGACCGAGAAGCACTGTTCTAATGCCCGTTAAACTACAGCAGAGGGCCGAGTGTATCTGACAGGTGGGGGAGGGGTTTGCTCTTTCTACCATAGGGAGTCCATTTACCCGGAAGGAGCAATATACTGGTACAGAATCGTAGTGGGTTTCTTTTACCCTGTAATCCAGTGATAATGTTGTTAGGACTACATATTGAGGTTTTTTCTTCTGCTAAGGAAATATAGCACTTCTTTGATAATACATGCACTTGTGGCTGCTAGAGGAAGTGTGACTTTGCAGAATAACCCATCTGTTCATAGCTGGCCACAGTTCTCTCAGAATGAGTTTTCCCATGGAACTTTTCATTTTTCATGTTCACGACTGCTCGTGTGTGTCACACTACAGATAGTGAGTGTGTGTAAGCACGTGAGCGGTGTAGTGTGAGAGGGTGTGACAGCATAGTGATTGTGAGACAGGGTATGAGAATATTGAACAGCAAGTGCATAACTTAGACTTCTTTTTTTGCTCATCATGTTTGACTGGCCCCTTCAGATACGCACAAGTTATTATGGCTACCCTCCCCCACCCCAACTTTTTCAAGTCTCCTTCCCTCTGAGGTCACTCTTCAGCTGTCTGTGCTTTATTCATGTGAAATGTGCATGGGGCTTTCAAGAAGATCTGCTCTTCAGCTGGCTGTGCTCTATTCCTTCTTCACTTACAATATTATCAGTGGGATTCCCCTGTAAGACTCTGATGAAGACACCACACTTCAGCTGTCCATGCTGTATTCAGAGCAACGGCTGCATGGGACATTTTTGAAGATACTCTTTTCAGATGTCTGTGCTGTATTATATGCTTTATGCAAATTAGTATGACACTCACAGAGAGCTCTGATAAAGGTTCGCTCTTCAGTTGTCTATGCTGTATTCTCGTCTAAGAGCAAAGGCTATCTCCTGAAAGTATATCCTCTGGCATGGCAATTGGCTCTCCATGGAGAAATTAATGATGGGAGCATGTAACCAATCACAAATTGCCAAATTACACAGAAATGAATCCTTTATTGGGAAAGTGCTCTGTGTGTGTCTCTGTCTGTGAGAGGGGAGGGGAAGGAGCTGTAGTGTCACACACCTGCACTGGCATGGGCTCTTGAAAAGTGGATGTCACTGTACTGAGATACAAGCTGGCTTGGACCTGGTCACTAGTTCGTGAGGGACCTTCACAAGGCAGGGTCCTGTGGACACCAAATGATCATCGGTGGTGGAAACTGCAGCTCCTCTGGCAGAGGCAAAGGACAGGCAACCGGGGTGAGTGTGGCTTACAAGTGAACGTCATACACTCCGTCTTCCACCACCTTCAGAACCTCCTCATCTACAGCAAGAAAATGAAACACAGGGAGAGAAGCATCAGGACCTGATATCTTTAGTAGAGCAACAAACTCTGTTTATTTCCCCCACCTCCCCCTCTGGTCCCTGAAGGCCATATCTCTCCTTATTGCCATGCTTTCACTTTATTTGCTCAGTGAACATTGAGAGCACTGACATTCCAAAAGGCAATTTTATCAGCCCACGCACTGCTCAGACTTAGCACTAGAGGGCGGCAAAATGGTGGATTTTTTATATTCTGGGGGAAATGTTAGGTTTTCTTTCTCACTGTTTAATTACATTTCCCAGCAATGATCTGCTTTTCATTAGAGATGGATTAAAGATGAGGAATCAAACCTGTTGGCTTTTATTTTTTGGCTAACAGTCAAAAGAAGTGATCATATAATGTGTAAAAAAAAATCTTAATCACAGCAGCAAAAGAGAATAATAGGACTGCACAATAATCACAATTAATGCTGCAATTAATAAGTTAATAATTGGATTTAAAAATGTAATCATGATTAATGATTATCTGCCCTCCCTCCCCTGCCTGTCTGCCACGTGCATGGACGCATGGTCGGTCTGGCATCTCTCCCTCCCCTCCCAGACCACCGGATGTTCTCCCCCTCCCCTTCCCCCTTTTTTATTTCCACTAAATCTTCGCCCTGCAGCAGCAATGGTATTGAAACACTGCTTCGGCTTTCCTTCTGATGCAGCTTCCTGTTTTCAGAAGGGGGCAGGACAGGTCAGAGAAGGAAAGGCCCAGTGCAGGCCTTGGCAGCGTTTCAATGTCGCTGCAGGGCGAAGATTTAGTGGAAAATAAAAAGATAAATGGGGAGGGGAGGGGAGAGAGAGCCACCAGCGGTCTGGGAGGGGAGATGCCAGACCGACTGTGCGGGTGGGCAGGGGAGGGCATTGAGAGAGAACCACGGGAGGGGAGGAGAGGCACAGCACATTAGAGAGAGAGACAGAGAGAGAATGGGTGAAGGCACAGGGGGGCACATGAGGGAATGGAAAGCAAGGGGGGGCAAATATGAGAGACAGAGAGAGAGAATGGGCTCAGCCCCCCTCCAAAGCTGCAGCACCTCTTCAATGGCTGGTGGGGTTGCTGAAGCCCCGCCAGCCGAAGAATACCATTGTCTGCGTCACCCCCTTCCTCCTCATACTGCCTCAGAAGCAATGAAAGCAATGGTGTGCCACCAGCCACCAACACTTGCACTTCTCAAGCATGCTCGGGAAGTGCCAGCATCAGTGGCTGGAGGCACCCTGCTGACTTCCTCGCTCCTGAGGGAACACAAGGAGGAAGGGGGGCTGCTTTGGCAGTGGATTTCTTCGACTGGCAAGCTTCGGCATCCCCACCAGCAAAGGTATGATATCTAATGTGGGGAGGTGGGTAGAGAGAGGAAATGCGTTCCCCTCCCCCCCGGACTTCCGGCTATGTCCCATCTTTAATCACACAATTAAAATGTTTAATTGTGTGATTAATCGTAATTAGCAATTTTAATCGAAATGCAGCCCTAGAAAATGTATAAAGAATCACCAGACAGTCAGAGTAGGACAAAATCCCAGTGAAATTACCGGTCATATCCACAGGGCTGGCCCAACCATTATGTAAGAGTATTAAGTAGCCTAGGCAAATCTTCAGCCTTGTGTCCCCTTCAGTTAAATTTCCAGCCTTTAGTCCATTTCCCCTTCCCCACGGTTTTGATAATTAAACTCAACAAACATGATCGTCCCACAACGATATAAAAATGCATAACTGGACATCATACTGTTATGAAATATTAAACTTGCTGCCCACCAAGAAGGATCTATGTGACTTGCCTAATGGTTGAGCCAGCCCTGCATGTCCAGTGGATAAATGTGAATATTGGAATCGTGAGGATCAGGTAATGTCCCTCTATACACTGTATATGGCCAGTAATTTCATTCGGATTTTGTCCCACTCTGACTGGCTGATGATTCTCTATAAATTATTATTCTCTTTTGCTGCTGTGGTTAAGATTTTTGGTGCTAGGAGTTGTTAAACTGATTCTTTTATATATTACTAGTAAAACAGGCCCGTTTCTGAGCAAATGAAACAGGCGCTAGCAAGGTTTTCGTCGCCAACACCCCCCCCGCCCAACCCCTTCGTTGTTGTGCCATTGCTCCGCCCTCAACGTCATGACGTTTGACGTGAGGGCGGGGGCCAGAGCGATTTCCCAACACCCCCCTCCCCCCGCCTCCCTCCCTGTCAACCCCTTCGTTGTTCTGCCATCAAGGTTTTCGTCGCCAACACCCCCCCCCCTCCCTGCCTGCCAACCCCTTCGTTGTTCTGCCATTGCTCCGCCCTCAACGTCATGACGTTTGACGCAAGGGCGGGTCCCGGAGCGATTTCCCAACACCCCCCTTCCCTGCCTCCCTCCCTGCCAACCCCTTCGTTGTTCTGCCATTACGCCACCCTCGAGGGCGGGGTCCGGAGCGATTTCGGTGGCTTCACCACCACGAACCTTCGAACCCTGTTTGAAGGAAGTCAGTGGCTTGGCTTCACTGACGTCACTATCTTCAGAACGTTGAGGGTGAGTTTTATATATATAGATAAAATAATACAGCAACTCAATAGGGAAATGATTCTGCCTGCCAATCATCAAAGAACACCAGCACACGTATTCTTCAAATATCACCTGTACATTCAACTACTGCAAAGGACTCAAATATAAATCAATGTGTGCATCCAGCTTCTCCTATTTAAGTGCTCAGCTATGGAACGCACTGCCAAAAATAGTAAAAACAACGTACGACCACCTAAAATTCCGGAAAGAACTAAAAACAAACCTGTTCAGAAAGGCATACCCCATGGACCCAACATAAGAACCTAAGCACCTGCAACACAACAAAACCAAAGATCGTAATGGACACAACCCAACTCTCCCTCTTCCTATCCTATGTTCCCCCAATGTATCTACCATACATGAACCTTATCCTACCACTATTACACCTTGTATTTGTTATACCGGAACCGGCGAACGCCATTATGGTCATATGTAAGCCACATTGAGCCTGCAAATAGGTGGGAAAATGTGGGATACAAATGTAACAAATAAATAAATTATCTGATAGCTATTTTGATTGTTTTCATTACAGATGGGCAGCATAACAAGGTGTTAATAGAGAAATGGAGCATAATCTAGGTGCCCTCTCCCATGTCATGGGAGGAGGTCCATACTACCCTCCACCCCCTCAGCCTTTCTCACATACAAGGTCTGGAACCAGAGGGGGACCATACTCTCTGCCAGTAGAAGGAGACCTGTCCTTCCCTGACCCTTCCCTCTGAGATCTGTAACTGGAGAACTGGAAGACGCCCAGTCTCCCTACTGCCAGAAGGAAGGCCCCCCTACTGGCAGTAATTGAAGGAATCCTAGACTCCTGCCCTTAGAGAGAAGTCCGCCACCTCAAGGCCTCTAACTGAAGAATGCCCACAATCTATCACCAGAGGAAAGCCCCCCCCCAAGGCCTGTCATTGAAGGATGCCACACTATTTTCCAGACCTCAACGTTTGGGGGGTCCAGTCCAAAGTGGGGGGGGGGGGCACAGTTTGGCCCACCTCCCTGCCACAACCCCCTCCTCACCGCAACCCCACATACCTTAGCTAGCGGGGGTCTCTAACCCCCGCCAGCTGAAGCCTTTCTCCAGCACTGTTCTCTGCGCATTGCCTGTCCTGCTTCTCCTCATGTCACATGTATGCATATTTTTCTCTCCTACCACTGCCCCTCCCTCCCCAATAATCCTGAAACTTGTTCTCTCTTACCCCCCCCCCCTGCTGCTACCACCATACACTAGCAGCCTTTTCTCTCCTGCCACCCCGCTCTGGCATCCCCCCTCCCGCAGCCCTCCGAACTTGCCTCGTACACAAGGGCACCATTAAGCACACACTGCCCCACTCCTCTGTAAATGGAGACCTCCCTCTCTAGTGTCCCGTCTCCTCTGATGAAACTTCCTGTTTCCTGCTGCAACAGTCAGATGCTAGAGAGAAAGGGCTCCGGTTTCAGAGGAGCAGAGCAGTGTGTGCTTAAGCCGCCATGTGTGCAAGGCAAGTTCAGAGGGCCACGCGAAGCGGGGAATGAAATGCCAGAGAACACAGGGTGGCAGGAGAGAAAAGGCTGCCAGTGTGCGGCGGCGGCAGGGGGAATAGGAAAAAACAAGCTGCAGGAGCATCGGGGAGGGAGAGGGTCAGAGGTAGGAGAGGAAAATATATGCAGGAGGGAGGAAGAGTCTGGGAGAGAGTCACGGGGTGGTGGGATAGAAAAGGATGTCGGTGCTGGGGGGATAAGAGAAAACGCGGGGCAGATGGAGAGAAAAGGCTGCTGGGGAAGAAGTTAAGAAGAGAGGAGGCGAGAAAAGAAATAGTGAAAAAAAAGGAGGCCCTGAAAATAAGAGTTCAGAGCACAGACAGAGAAGCAGAACCACAGACAGGAAATAAGATGATTAGAAAAATAAAATCACCAGACAACAAAGGTAAGAGAAATGATTTTACTTTCAGTTAAGTAACTGAAGTACAGTATATGTCAGTTTTGAGAATTTACATCTGCAGTCTATATTTTGTACTATACAGGTGAAAATGTGAGGGGGACACTTCATACGATTAATCACACGATTAAAAAAAATTGTTGCACTTAATCATGTGATTAAAGCAGCCCTAGTCAAAACACATGCAGACTGTGAAAAATTGCAGGACGACCTTAGGAAACTGGAAGACTGGGCATCCAAATGGCAGATGAAATTTAACGTAGACAAATGCAAAGTGATGCACACTGGGATGAATAATCCAAATCACAGTTATCTGATGTTAGGGTCCACATTAGGAGTCAGCACCCAAGAAAAAGATCTAGGTGTCATTATAGACAATACGCTGAAATCTTCTGCCCAGTGTACAGAGGCAGCCAAAAAAGCAAACAGGATGCTAGGAATAATTAGGAGAGAGATGCAAAATAAGACCACAAATATTATAATGCCTCTGTATTGCGTTCAATTCTGGTCACCGTATCTCAAAAAAGATATAGCAGAATTAGAAAAGGTTCAAAGAAGGATGGAACTCCTCTCATATGAGCAAAGGTGTGACAAAGCTAGCACTCGGGGCCCTACAGAGAAGCAGCTAATCCGTGAACTACAGTTCCCAGAAGCCCTTGCAAGCAGGAGAGAGGAGAGTAGCCCCAAAAGGGTGGAATGGATGTCCAACCCCAGCAGGGGGAGCAGTGACTCAGTGCTACGGGAGCCAGTTACTCCCTTCCCCACTAGAGGGAGAAGGGGAAGTGAAAGCTCAGTCCCTTAGCTGCATCGCCAGTATATAATTCCCTCCAGCTGTGAGAGGAGAGAGAGATTTCCGGGTGGCTCCCAGCCACCAGGAGGGAGAGGAAACTGATTGAGAGAGAAGCTGCCATGGAGTAGGTGGAGCAAGTGCAAGGTGATGCATGTGGGAAAAAAGAACCCGAATTATAGCTACGTCATGCAAGGTTCCACGTTAGGAGTTACGGACCAAGAAAGGGATCTGGGTGTCGTCGTCGATAATACACTGAAACCTTCTGCTCAGTGTGCTGCTGCGGCTCGGAAAGCGAATAGAATGTTGGGTATTATTAGGAAAGGTATGGAAAACAGGTGTGAGGATGTTATAATGCCGTTATATTGCTCCATGGTGCGACCGCACCTTGAGTATTGTGTTCAATTCTGGTCGCCACATCTCAAGAATGATATAGTAGAATTGGAAAAGGTGCAGCGAAGGGCGACTAAAATGATAGCGGGGATGAGACGACTTCCCTATGAAGAAAGACTAAGGAGGCTAGGGCTTTTCAGCTTGGAGAAGAGACGGCTGAGGGGAGACATGATAGAGGTATATAAAATAATGAGTGGAGTGGAACAGGTGGATGTGAAGCGTCTGTTCACGCTTTCCAAAAATACTAGGACTAGGGGGCATGCGATGAAACTACAGTGTAGTAAATTTAAAACAAATCGGAGAAAAATTTTCTTCACCCAACACGTAATTAAACTCTGGAATTCATTGCCGGAGAACGTGGTGAAGGCGGTTAGCTTGGCAGAGTTTAAAAAGGGGTTAGATGGTTTCCTAAAGGACAAGTCCATAAACTGCTACTAAATGGACTTGGGAAAAATCCACAATTCCAGGAATGACGTATAGAATGTTTGTACGTTTGGGAAGCTTGCCAGGTGCCCTTGGCCTGGATTGGCCGCTGTCATGGACAAGATGCTGGGCTCGATGGACCCTTGGTCTTTTCCCAGTGTGGCATTACTTATGTACTTATGACAGAAATGGCCTGCCACTGGAGCTTCTCTTGGGGGGAGGAAGAGTAAGCTGCCATGGAGTGTGAGAATGTAAAGGTAGCCCTGTCCAGCACATGAAGGCAGTGTGAGAGGCCACAGGGGTGTGGTGCTGTGAGGTAGGAGGAAAGCTGCCAGCCCTGTTTGGTACAGGGTCCTCCTGGGTGCTGTAAAGAGGACAGGGGCATTAAGTAGTGGTTTCCTTTGAAGGGACTGTTTGTGAAAGAGTTGAATTATTGGGATGCATAGAACAGCAGGCAGAACTTTGACGGAACCCTTCTGAGGGAGAGGGGAGGTAGTGCAAAGGAAGTGGGCCTGACCTGTTAAGGAACTGAAAGTTGACTGGAGTTTGGAACCCGGCCTGAACCCTGTTTGTGAGCTGCATTTCAATTTTGAGAGTGGAACTGAATTGAGAATAAAGCACTTTGGACTTAAGTCCATATGGCAGTCTGGTTCTTTGCTGGAAACCTGTGAACCTAACAGGGCTGCTGGCCCCAACCCAGAATGGAGGAAGCGGACCCCTTTACAAAGGCTAAAGAGGATAGGGCAATTCAGCTTGGACAAGAGACGGCTGAGGGGGGATATGATTGAGGTCTATAAAATCCTGAGTGATGTGGAGCAGTTGGAGGTAAATCGATTTTTCACTCATTCAAAAAGTACAAAGACCAGGGGACACTCAATGAAACTCCATGAAAATACTTTTAAAACAAAGAGAAGGAAATATTTTTTCACTCAAAGAAAAGTTAAGCTCTGGAACTGTCATGTCCCCTAGCTCAACGCAAGCGGCGTCCTCGGGCTGCGTAGGGTCCCATCGACACGCACACTTGTCTGGCACAGCCCTGAGCCATGTGTGTGTGGTTCTTCTCTGGCTGCAGGCTCCTTGATTGCTTTGCTTCCATGCACCTGGCTCTGCGCTCTCTCTGCCTGGCTTCCAGGCTCCTTGATTGCTCTGCTTCCACCCACCTGGGTCTGCTCCGGTTCCTCCTTTCCCTGCTCTTGTCCTATGGCTGTGCCCCTTCTCCCTGCTGATGTCAGACTCCAGCACTTTATCATCTGAGCTCTCCCTAGATTCCTTGCTTCAGCTTCTACTTTGGTAGGTGTTACTTGCTCAGTAGTGTGCTTCTCCTCTACTTTGTTCTTCGTTACTGACTCTGCCTGTACCTGGATTACTCTTGTGTCTGCTGCCTGCCTACTGACTCTGCCTGTACCTGGATTACTCTCGTGTCTACTGCCTGCCTACTGACTCTGCTTGTACCTGGATTACTCTTGTGTCTGCTGCCTGCCTACTGACCTTGCCTGTACCTGGATTACTCTTGTGTCTGCTGCCTGCCTACTGACCTTGCCTGTACCTGGATTACTCTTGTGTCTGCTGCCTGCCTACTGACTCTGCCAGTACCTGGATCACTCTCTTGCCTGCTGCCTGTCTGGCCATCACGTTCATCGCCCCGCTTCCTGCTCCATCTCGTAAGCCCTGCAAGCCGCCCGCACCTAGGGGCTCAACCTCTGGGGAACGGCGGTCAGCGCAGGTGAAACCCGGGGTTGTCCGGACGCCAAGCAGAACCTGGTCCAAGTACCGGGCTCGGCGGAGCTCTACTTGGTACAAGAACTCACAGGTCTGACAGGAACTCGTTGTCGGAGGATGTGGTAACAGCGGTTAGTGTATATGGTCTGAGCAAGTATCACTATTCTTATGTTCATATGACATGTGAGATCCACAATGCACTGGGATGGAAATTTAAGATCAGCTCTGGATCAGCAGGTTATAGGGAACAAGAGCTGTCCTGGCTTTCCCCTTGAGACCGCTTCAATGAAGCCAGTGAGAGCAGGCAGTGATTCCATCAGTGAACATAGTGAGGAAGACAGAAATGCAAAGATACTTTTACAATGATCACTCCAATTTTGTGGAATGTGCTGCAAGCAATCTGAATTAGAATTTGTATCATCATTTTTAGTTCACCTTTACCAAATACTAGTTCAGAGTGGATTACAATAAAAAAAAAAATACGATGCATTATCAAATTAGATTACCTTACATTTCCTGGTGTGAAGTAAGAACAGAAGGAAACGGGAGATAGATGGTGGAACAGGGAAGGGATATTTGTGGAACGAGATGGTGTCTGTAGCAGTACAATAAAATTGAAAAATAAAAAAACAAACTGCTTTCAACGTCTTTTGGTCAGCAAGGCGTTATATAAAAGTTGTAAATAAACAAGTCAATAACTATCTTGCCACTCCTCCATTCTTTCACACCCCCTCGACTTCCATCTCTCTATCATACCCCTTTACCCTTTTCAGTCCCTCTTCCTCCTCCCCTCCATTTCACCTCTTCCCTTCTCATCTCTCATCTTCCTTCCCTCTAAGCCCTCCTTTTTCTATCTCTCCTCCCACCTCTCCCTCTCCTATGTTCTGTCCTCTTCCCTCCAGTCTTAGATTTCAACATAAGCAACATAGCCAACTGCAGAGCTGCCAAGGGGTCCCGATTTTTGAGAGGGAGATTTTAGTACATGCCTCCCAGCCCCGCCCCACTCTGCCATGGCTCCACTCACTCTACAAGGCTCCACCCCCATGGCACACCTCAATCCCACAGCCATTTCAGAAAATATTTTATTTACTAGCCTAATACCCTTTTCAATTAGCTTTCAGAGGCGAAAACCTCCTGCTTCAGGTCAGGACAGTATAATGCTGTTATAGTATCCTCTCCTGACCTGAGGATACCTGAGGAAGGAAGTGCTGGTCTCTGAAGGCTAATCAAAAATATTTTAAAATCAGTGAAGGTATCACCTTATTTTCTATGTTGTGCTTTATTTGCATTTATTAACCTTTATTAACACACTATCACATTACTTCATCCTAAATTAAAAAATAAAATTATTTTCTGTACCTTTGTTGTCTGGCCATTTACTTTTTCTAATTGTGTTGGTCCTAGTCTCTTGATTCTGTTTTCCTTCTTCTTCTCTTAACTCTCTTGCCAGGGTTTCCTGTCCATTTGTCATTTTTCTCTCCTTTTTCTTTGTTGTCTTCAATTTATTTTTCTGCCTCTCTCTGTCCAGAGTTAATTCATTCTTACTATTCATTCTTTAATTTCTCTCTTTTTACTTCATCTATCTATGGCTTTTCATCTTTTCCTCACTTTTGTTCTCCCCATGCCCCTTCCTATTATTCTCCAATCTTTCACAAACTCTATCCTCTCCCCTTTTCCATCCAGCATCTCCCCTCTTTCTCTCCCCATCCTTCCAGTGTCTCCCCCTCTTTCTCTCTGCATCCTTCCATCTAGCGTCTCCTGTTTCTCTCCCTACCCTTCCATTCAGCACCTTCCCTCTTTCTCTCTTACCCTTCTATCCAGTGTCATCCCTCTTTCTTTCCCCATCCTTCCACCCATCTACCCTCGCCCAATCCTTCCATCCATTGTCTCCCTCCATCTCCCCTTCCTTCTAGCCAGTTCTCTCTCTCTCTACTCTTTTCCATTCAGGATGTCCTCTCTCTCTCTCCCCATCCTTCCAGTGTCTTTCCTTTTTCTCTCTTTACCCTTCCATCCAGCGTCTTCCCTCTTTCTGCTCCCTCCTTCCAGCATTTTTCCTCTCTCTCTGTCCTTTCATCCAGCATTTCTCCATCTGACCAGTTAGGGTCTCCCACAGTTTCTCCCCATGCTTCTCCCCAGCAGCTTCTCTCTCTCCTGCCCTTTTCCATGTCCCCTCTTTCTCTCTCCATCTTTCCACTCATGTCTCTCTCTCTGTACCCCTCTTCCATCCAGCATCTTCCCTCTTTCTGCCCCCTCCATCTAGCACTTTTCCTCTTTGACTCTCCATCTTACCAGCCAGGGTCTCCCCCTTGCTCCTCTTACTTCTCCCCAGCAGTTTGTCTCTCCCCTGCCCTTTTCCATGTCCCTTCTTTCTCTCATCTCTCTTTCTTTGTACCCCTCTTCCATCCAGCATCCCTACTCTTTTCTTTTTCTCCCCTCTGCTCTATCACCTTCTGCCTCCCTCTCGACGCCCTTTCCCCCTTCCCCTACCCTTTCAACCCAGTACCCCGTGTTTCCTGGCCACCCCGGCAAAACAAGCATACAAGCGTGGGGCCGCAGCAGTCTTCAGGCATGTACTGTCGACTCTGCCATCTACTGCCCCCGCTGACATCAATTTCCCATTCCGGAGGCAGAGGAGTGGCAGAGCCGACAGCACATTCCTAAAGACTGCTGCGCCCTTGTGTTTGCTTTTCTTCTTTTGCTGTGGCTGCTAAAGAAGCAACGGCAGAAACAGCGGTGGTAGCAGCAACAGGGCAGAAGCAGCGGTGTGTGTCTCAGCGGGAGACTTTCCCGCTTTGGCGGGAGTGCGGGAGATGACCTGCCAAAGCGGGAGTCTCCCGCTGAATGTGGGAGATTTGGCAGGTATGCAACTGCCTAGGGTGCCAAGAATCCAGCCAAAAAGGAGCCTGATCCCACTTAAGGGGTAAGGATCATGGATTTGATATACCATCTTTCTGTGGTACACCCAAAGTGTTTTATATATACTATATGCAGGTACTTTCTCTTTCCCTAGTGAGCTCACAATCTAAGTTTTGTACCTGAGGCACTGAAGGGTTAAATGACTTGCCCAGAGTCACAAGCAACTGCAGTGGAGGAATTGAACCCAGTTTCTCAGGTTCTCAGCCCTCTGCTCTGCACTAACCATTAGGCTACTCCTCCTCTCCTTCAGTGGATGACTCTCCACTTCATAAAGGCCAAACATCCCCAGTCCTGTGTTCCTATCTCCAGGAGGTCCCTTTGGCTGTCTAAGCTTCAAGGGAGGATCCCTGGCCTCACCATCCAGTCCTGCCTATGAGTCCCGAAATCTTATATCTGTCCCTAGTCTGTCTTCCTACCTTCTCTCCCTCCCTCATCTTTGTCCCACTGTTACCCTCCTACCCTTCCTGCCTGCATTTTCCTCTCTCAGTGCTCCCTGTTTCATCCTTACACAAACAGGAAACAGCATGGGTTATCTGTTGTTGCTGGATATAGCAACAGGGGATGGGGGCAGGAAGCAAGATTAAGGAGCAGGCGTAAGAGGGGGTGGAGGCACTGTCTTTGTCTGTACCACACAAACAAGAGAAGGGACTTAGGGAGGGGGCATGAGAAGGTTTTGAAAATTCACTCCTGAGGGTACAGGGAGATGAGCAGGCAGGCAGGCAGACTCCAGGGAAACAGGTGCTGGAAGGAAAGGCCAAAATGAGTTTGGAGAAATTAATTCCATTTTGGAGTATTTGCATTTCCATAAAAAATGAAATATTTTTAATTTTAGAAATTTTTAAAATGTAATTATGATGTTTTGTGGGTTTTAACTGTTTTATATAATTCCTAGTAATGTCTAGCCTTCTATATTGTAATCCACACTAAACAGTATTCTGGATTATTGTGGAATATTAAGTACCTGTGTTGTGTTGTATCTGGGAAGATGGGATGGTAGGAGTACAGGTAGGAGGGATGATGTAGATGTCTGAGTCCCTGTGAAACCTCACAGGAAGAGCCAGAACAGAATGAGCAGATCTTTTAATAAAAGATGGATCCAGCTGGCAGAATGCCTCTCCTCTCATATTTTCTCTAGCCTACCATTAATTCAAGCCTGGATTTATACCCCCATTGCATGTTGGATCTTGTAGCAATGGGATAAAACCAGAACTAGCCCAGCTTGTCCCTGATATGATCTGGATTCAGCAGGTGACAGTTTGAGCATTCATAGCCGTTGGCCAGACAGTCTTATTTTGCAAAGCATTCTGGGATCCTACAGTCCTTCCATCTCTTCCCCTGTCCTTTAACAAGATGCCCTTTCTCCAAAGGTGAGAGTTTGGAAAGCCAGCATTGGGGTCAGAATTTCATGTCAAAATGGATCATCTGGCTTTACTGTTCATCCCCTCTCCCCTTGCCAGTACATTATGTGGTACCTGTGTGCTGCACAGACTTCTGGGTTGAACTGGGGAGGGAGAAACTGAAGGAGCGTTTCTGATGAGAAGAGGGACTCTCCGTGCTGATGCTGCGGGTACGTTTCCGGCACTCTACAGAGAGGAGGTCCTTGCAATGCTTATGACAAGTAATCCCACAGGCTGCAACAAGAGAGATGGCAGTAACACAGTTACAACATGAGAGGGGAAATCTCCTGTTACCCATCAATCTTCCCCCTCCCATCCCTCCCCAGCATTACAGGAGCTGAATACAGATCCAGTCAGAGAAGTACCATCACCAGGAGGAGTAATATAGAAGAGGGTTGGCACCTACAACTGTAGGAAGTGTATAGGAACACTGGGTCTCATCACACAAGAAACAGGGGGACATTATATGGATGGACACCAAGAAGAAGAAACTTCTTCAAAATTATCCCAAAGGACTCACTGGCCTGAGATGTTATGAGGGAATATTGCACATCCTGGGTCAGAAAGGGATCAGAGAGATTTACAGAAGACCAGTGTGGTAGCTACTGATGAGTCTGGGTGGGTACAGGCCCACCCATTCTTGGTTCAAGCCCATCCTGTCTGGCCACCCTTAACAGTTCAGCAGTGGCCACCTTGTTACCTTTTTCCTGCCCCCAGATCCAGCATTCGACCTCCACCTCCACCCCCCATGACTTGGAACATTCCTCCCTGCTCTGAACCCTCCTCCTTTTTGGTCTTGTGGGCGGCAGTAGCAATGCACATCCACTACCTGTGCTGTAGCCACAGACTTCCCTCTGCCATCTCGCCCTTGCTAATGTCATTTCCTGCTTCCTATCTGGTGGGACACGGCAGAGGGAAGTCTGCGAGGCCGGCTCAGACAGCAATATGTGTCACTACTGCCGCCAACAAAGATGCTGAGGTAAACTGGGGATGGGGGGTTCAGAGATGGGGGAGTTGCTGGGTCTGGGGGCGGAGGAGAGGGATAGAGATGCAGGACAAAAGTGGGGGGAGGAGAGTTTTGGAAGACTCACCCATCTTGTGAGCCTATCCAAAATGACAAGTCTGGCTATGCCACTGTAGATGGATCGAGGGCAAGTTATTTAATAGAACAATATCGAACATTACCCCAGGTTCAAGGCACCCCTAAACTATGACTGCACAGTACTGGAAGAATGTGGCAAAGGATGGACAACTCAGCATGAGCCCTGTTTCTGAGCCCCTGCTACTTTGCATGGTCTGATCTGGCTAGGTAAGCCTTGTATTTAGATTCCACAACCTGGGACCAACAACAGCTAGTCTTTTTTTTTTAATATATTGTTGATGTTTCCATAGTCTGTCCGACTTTATTTTGTTGTATGATTGGTTTTAATGTCCTATCAAAAAATGTCCCTTTCTTCCTTTCTTTTACTGTGTGTTTTTTAATTAGCTTGTACACCACTCTTCTGCTCATCAGTTAGAGTGGTATAGTAAATTTAATATAATCAACAAAAATTTGCTCTAAAAGCTAACAGTAACCCAAGAGATAACAAGCTATTAATTTAGTAAAGAAAAGAAACCTCAATAGCCTAGGGAGCCTACACTGATGGTCTATCCTTATAGAGGCACTTATCATAGGTTTCAATCAAAACTCTGGAAACAAACCTCGGCGGAAAACAATTCCAACTAGAGAAAAAACCACTGAGACCAAAAAATCAGAGAGAACAAAGATGAAAAAAATCTCTAGGATTAATGTTAGAGATGGGAATAACTAGTGAGGTAATTAAATTCGCCGATGACACAAAATTATTCAGAGTCGTCAAGTCGCAGGAGGAATGTGAACGATTACAGGAGGACCTTGCGAGACTGGGAGAATGGGCGTGCAAGTGGCAGATGAAGTTCAATGTTGACAAGTGCAAAGTGATGCATGTGGGTAAGAGGAACCCGAATTATAGCTACGTCTTGCAAGGTTCCGCGTTAGGAGTTACGGATCAAGAAAGGGATCTGGGTGTCGTCGTCGATGATACGCTGAAACCTTCTGCTCAGTGTGCTGCTGCGGCTAGGAAAGCGAATAGAATGTTGGGTGTTATTAGGAAGGGTATGGAGTCCAGGTGTGCGGATGTTATAATGCCGTTGTATCGCTCCATGGTGCGACCGCACCTGGAGTATTGTGTTCAGTACTGGTCTCCGTATCTCAAAAAAGATATAGTAGAATTGGAAAAGGTACAGCGAAGGGCGACGAAAATGATAGTGGGGATGGGACGACTTTCCTATGAAGAGAGGCTGAGAAGGCTAGGGCTTTTCAGCTTGGAGAAGAGACGGCTGAGGGGAGATATGATAGAAGTGTATAAATAATGAGTGGAATGGATCGGGTGGATGTGAAGCGACTGTTCACGCTATCCAAAAATACTAGGACTAGAGGGCATGAGTTGAAGCTACAGTGTGGTAAATTTAAAACGAATCGGAGAAAATTTTTCTTCACCCAACGTGTAATTAGACTCTGGAATTCGTTGCCGGAGAACGTGGTACGAGCGGTTAGCTTGACGGAGTTTAAAAAGGGGTTAGATAGATTCCTAAAGGACAAGTCCATAGACCGCTATTAAATGGACTTGGAAAAATTCCGCATTTTTAGGTATAACTTGTCTGGAATGTTTTTACGTTTGGGGAGCGTGCCAGGTGCCCTTGACCTGGATTGGCCACTGTCGGTGACAGGATGCTGGGCTAGATGGACCTTTGGTCTTTCCCAGTATGGCACTACTTATGTACTTATGTACTTATGTACTTATGTTAGAACTCTACCCAAAAAAACTACTGAAACAATGTCCAAAAACATACTGCACGTGAACGAAACAGAATAGTAGCTACTTAGCTTCTCCACCAGGGTGGTTGCAGCAACTGTACAATAACTGCTAGTAGGTTATCCACCGGGTTCAACTCCAACAGTAGTCTCTCTATAGCACCCAGTGGATTTTGAGTTTTCAAGTAATTACTGATAGTAAATTTAATAAAACTATAATTACAAACTATAAACATTACAGCCAAACCCCTCCCAGGACTGTGCAGGATTGGGATCAGACTCAAGTGGGCACAGAGGGAAGTAACTTACAACGGCATTTCAGCCCCTTCTTGTAGATTCCAAGGATCTGTTGGGAAAGAAAAAGGATGTCAAGTCGGAGAAAGAGATGGAAAGTGGACACAGAAAGCAGGAGACGGGAAGTGCAGAAAAGGAGAGAGCAAAAGAGAAAGAAAAGAGCAAGGGGCAAAGAGGAAAAGAACTAGAAAAAGATGGGATAAAAGGAATAGAAAAGGAGCAGATGAGGGAGGAAGGAGATACAATATTGGAACTGTGAAGACACAATCTCTGAGCTAGGAAAGGACCAGAGTTGGGGGGGAGGGGGTTTGCATCTCGACCCCTATGCTACAGGTGGCCCAAAGCCTGCTTCAATCTGAAGGTAGGACTTGGGGCCCCCTCCCAAGCTTTTACCCAGGTTTAACACCAGCACTGTTTTGGATGTGGAAGATGGAAGGATTAAGGTTTGTTCTTTTTTGTTTTTTCTTTTTGTTTTTTTGTTTTTTAAATTTTGGCCTGCCTGTGGATCTTTCTGGGAATGTGCACACCAGAGAATGTTGTAAAAGCAGTTAGCTTAGCAAGGTTTAAAAAAGGTTTGGCTAGCTTCCTAAAAGAAAAGTCCATAAGCCAATATTAAAATGGACTTGGGGAAAATCCACTGCTTATTTCTAAGGTTGGTTTTAATTTTAATTTTAATTTTAATTGTAATTTTAATGCATTCTCCACTTTATACAGGTTTTTGCCCTCGACAAAGCATGACACCGCGAAACAGGGTCCTGTCGGGCTTACCACAACACTGGAGTTGCCAATGAGGGTTCCATTAGTCTAAGACGCTAGTTGTTGAGCTTCAGTCACAGAAGACAACAGACAAAGTTTGGATCCCTGTAGCTAAGCTAAGTTACTTTTGTGCATTATTTGCTTTCATATGTGCAATAATGTTTATTTTTTGAATCAGTAGTACGATTTAAATTAAATATTCAAACACAACGTGTTACTACTGGTTGGCTGGAGGTATTCTGTGATTATAACTATACACAGACATGTGAGCGACATGATTTGTCAATGCACATAGTCATCAAGAAAGATATGAGATAACCTCTATAGCCAATTAGATACACATTATCACATATCAAGTTTTGTTCAATTTTTGTTGTGTATATTTACAAGGTTTATCCAGGGAACAAAACAGAGCCATTTATTTTTGTATTTGTATTTCTAAGCTAAGCAGCATAAAATGTATTGTACTGTTTTGTGATCCTGCCAGAAAATGTGCATCAAGCAACCACTTGTAACGTGGATTGGCCACTGTTGGAAACAGGATGCTGTGCTTGATGGACCTTCGATCTGTCCCAAGTACTTAAGTGGTATCATTGAATGACAACAGAGTCGCTCTCCCCATTCTTCCCTATGCCCACCCTGGGGACCGGACATGCTACTTGTGCAAAATCTCCAGCCTCGACTGGCTCAGGCAGCAGAATCCTGACCTGGGGATTAAAAGCAGGTCCTCAACATAGCGATGTGCAGCGCTTGCCAAAAGGCCAGTTCAAGGGTTCAGGTGTTGATTGGGCATGAAAGGTGAAGGGTAAAAGGTTAAATGCATTAGAGGGTGCAGTGGAGTATTAGATGGATGAGGGTCGTCATAATGGCTGACCACCTCCATCCCCTCTTTGTATGACACTTACAAAGTTCTTGCAGTGCTCACAGGAGGTTGGGCGCAGGTAGGTTGTCTCATGGAAATTGTGGATGAAGCCCATCTTGCAGTTGAGTACAGAGCTGGCTTTCATGAAATATGAAATCATCTCCTCTTTGCTGATCCACCCATCCCTGTGAGGAAATAAAACCAGGAACATCACTGCAGAAAAACCCATCACCCCTTCAGACTAAGAGGAATGACAGATCTCTTATGCCCCTAGCTGTACCATCTGTATCTCTATCCTGGAAAGCCTGCCCATGTCCATGTCTTTCCCAAAGCACTGATTGAGCAGGGCACGAGAGTGAAACGAGACCTCCATCTTCAAACAGCACTAAATGATAAGTCAAAACGGCAGCTGGAATGATCCATCATCTGCTGAGCGATGTTTTGTCCATCTTGATACATGTATACACAAATTGCCATATAGAACTTCACATCCACTCTCCCTTCCCCATGATTCTCACCCAAAATTATACCACTGCTGTTAAGTACAGTCTGTGGATGGCCCCTACCAAGGGGTGACTGTGTTTTTCGCACATGGTCCTGCATTTCAGCCCCTAGTGACTCATGTAAATGAGACCCCGCAATGAGTCTCTTCAAATAGCCCCATATCTCTCTGCATCCCCCGCAGGCCATCTCTAGGTTATCCCATACTTTCTAGGATGCCCAGTGCATTCATATCACTGTTTGTAGGGTTCCTCTCCTACAAACATACACTGCTCCATCACTTGGTTCCAGCCCTGCCCCCGGAGTAAGGGACTCAATGCACATATCCGTTATGAGAAAGGGCAGGACCATTTTTGGCCTATGTGGGAGCTCCAGAAATACTCACTGGTTCTCATCGAGATCCCCAAAGCTGCACAGATAAGGGAAATTGTTCCGAATGCTCTTGAACTCCTCCTGGGAAATGTGTCCATCGCCGTCCACATCGAAATTCCGAAACACAGACTATGTGAGAGAAAGGGGAAAGGGGCAAAGAATAGGAGATGAGAAAATGTGCAAGAAACCAAGGGCCCTGTTTACTAAGCCACTATATATGCGTGTTAACATTTTTAACGCATGTAAACCTTGTATGCGCGTAACTGTGTAGGCACCTACAATATCCCTATAGGCACCTACATGGTTAACGCGCACGCTAATTGTAGACGCTTCAAAATCGGCACCTGCTCACCTCCACCATCTTCTCAATGTGCTTAATGACAATGGCCTGATCCGGCTTTGGTTTCACAGCTGAAGCCCACTCGTCAATAAGAGCAGGAGGTGTGGGAGAGGCGGGACTAGAGATCTGTAAGCCAAGGAGAGACAGAAAAATGTTGTAGGGGGAATGAGAATAACAGACAAACATTGGACCAGCCTGGTGGCTCAGTGGCAGCCTTTTGTTTAATATTTTCTGCTTGGTTGCTGCTGCTTTTTCTGAGGTTTGTTCTTATTATTTTGCTGCTACAGGAATTTTTTTTAATGTTTTATTTTGAAGAGACGTGAATGATTTCACTGTGATAAGATTCGTATGATGTCACTGTCTTGTTTTATTCTGTGAGTAATCTTTTGTTTTATTTTTACCAACCTAGAATGGCAGATAGTATGGGCTAAAAATGTTTAAATAAATAAATAAATAAAATACTATGCAATACAACATGGAGTTCCCAGCTTTAATCCCCAAGTCAGGCCCTGGCTCAGTTAGAGCTGGAGATGTTGCAGAGAAAGTATTCAGAGCCCTGGTGGGAGGGGGGAAATAGGTCCCTCATTGGCAGTGATACCTGGTGGCTGAATTTATAGCTCCTGATATACAGTAGGGTTTCAGAAAGAGCCCTAAGCATGGGTCTTGGCCTCAGGACCTTCAATGACGTTCCAAGGAATAATGGGAGGACCAATTAAAAGTCATGAAATAATCCCTGGGTAGTTGTGAATAGTGGTTGATGATGGTGGCAGAATCCCCACCCTGATAAAAACTGAAAAAGAGAAACAACTGCACATTGAACCCAGCAATATGAAAATGAAGCAATCCTGGATCCTTCATCAGACAATCTAATGGCTGCTGGGGCTCAGGAAAGCTGTGCTGCAACAGTGTTATCAGCATTTGTGATAAGAAAAAGCCCACAGAATGCCAATAAGTTACTATCAACTGAGGCCAGGCTGGGAGCAAAGAGCTTAAAGAAACTGAGAAGGGCAACTCCCACACCTGAAAGCAAAAGGCTTTGCAATATTCCACTCACCAGTGCTCAACTGCGACATATTTAGTGGTTAGTCTAGACCAGGGGTTCTCAATCCAGTCCCTGGGACACACCTAGTTAACCAGGTTTTCAGGATACCCACAATAAACATGTATGAGATAGACCTGGCCTAGCCACTGTTGGAAACAGGATACTGGGTGGCTACTCATATGTTCTTATTTGCATACAGTGGAGGGAGAGCATACAAATTTATCCCATGCATTTTCATTGCTAAATAGTAACTCTTCACTGTATTATCTTGACAAAATTCACTTTATTAATCATTTCTCTGAACATATAAAACTTCTTCTCACAATCTAATCAAGCACTCCTCTTATTCACACCTAAAATAATAAAAAAAGGTTTTTGAAAAATAATACAATCCCTTTATCCCCAGAGTTTTTACACTCAATCTTGATAACATGAACTCATAGGAGCTTGAACTACTCCCTAAAATGTTTCCACATTAATTTGTCCATATAGAAGATTGTTATCCATGATTTCTCTTCTTTTAAATGTTCTTTTCCAACAACTCCCATGCTTTATATGCATACAACTTCTTAACACAAACGCCAGCTGATGAGAGTGTATTATCTCACTGTTATAATGTCATCCATGGGCTCCCCAAACCTCCTTCACATGTGTTGAGACTTTCTCATAGCCTCACTTAACCGCACCACCTTCAATATTCTTGTTTATCAGTTTCTCTTCTCTCCATGAAACCCGACACAGTAACTGCATTTCGGAAAAGCGTCGTCAGGGCTTCAACTAAGAACATTTACACTTTTCTTAACAACTGTCTAAACAGCGTGGGCTTCCCGGTGCCGTGAGAAAAATGGCGTCTGTCTTCTTGAGTGCATGATTAGATTGTGAGGCGTTTTATATGTTCAGAGAAAAGATTAATAAAGTGAATTTTGTAAAGATAATACAATGAAGAGTTACTATTTAGTGATATATAGTATGTAACTAGAAGAAAGGATTTACTCAGTTGATGTTAATATAATGCATTTTCATTGTGGACATCTTGAAAATCAGACTGGCTTGGTGTTGAGAACCCCTGGTCTAGAAGGTCCTCTGTATGGCAGGGTGTGTTCTTTGTTACCGTAGATTTGTTCCGTGGTTCCCGCTGTAGAGAGAGCTGGTAGATTTCCTCCTCAGACCGGTATTGATCAAGAGAGACCTGGTGGGAGAGCAAGCAGATGCCTTATTAGGGTTACTGAGGGCAGGGGGAAGGGGTTCTAATCCCAGCCTATCCTGGGTGATCAGTTAAGAAGCGAGGTCTCTTTTTTCCCTGCCTTTCCACCCCTCTATCATACCGTCAGGAGGTTGATGAGGTCCATGTTGGCTTCGAAAGGAGGTTTGAGAGTCTGAATCAACACCAGTTCATTCAGGATGGTATATAACTGCTGCATCTTCACCCCATTGACCTGGGTCTTGGCCTTGTCCAGCCAATCAGGTAGTGCCACATGAACGGCAATCAGGTCCTTCAAATGCACACCCAAGATAGGGAAGCGGAAGCCGATACATTCAGAGAAGCGTTTCCGGTACTGGCTATAGTTCCCGCAAGAGGTCACCAGCTCCGTCAGGCCTTCGAAGATCTCTCATGGTTGAAAAGAGAGAGACTGTGTCAGAACAGCAGACATTGAGAAAGGCAGAGACAGAGAGAGAACAAGAGAGACTAGTGTTTAACCTACCTTAGTGGTCTCGGGGCTTACAAAACTCTGTGTTTCCTTCAGGCGAGAGATAGAGCTGTGACTCAAACCCCCCACCACGGCCATAAGAGTGTTGAAGTTCTGCAGATGCAGGAGTTTCTGGGGGAGAAGAGAGACAGTCAAAAAGAGAAAGAGAGAGATGGAGAAGCACAAGCTAAAAAAAACCAGTGAGATACTGGCAGTCTCTGAGAGACAAGCAGTCATGCAGACAGGCCTTAGAAAGACAGAGAAACTGACACGGTTAGATATATACTTGCACTTTGCCAGTTTGATTACTGCAATTCTCTTTTATAGGATACAAATATTTCTACCATCAGATGGCTTCAGAAAGTCCAGAATACAGCTAATAAAGCTTATTTATAGATCCAAGTAATACGGTCATTTAACTCCTTTACTTAAAGCCAAACACTGTCTCCCCATATCACGTAGAATTTGTTTTAAAATCATCTTAACTCCTCTCTGATTGGGAGAATAACTTTATACCGTATGACATTCCTAAAATGGTTGTATGTTCCTAAAACTCTCCCTCTTTGTTATTAAGGAAAGATTTGTTGGATTTACAGTGATTGTTAAACAGTTTTTTTTTGAGAGGGGAGAACCTAAGCTCCAGTTTCCTAGACTCTAAGGAAATTGGGGTACAGGTGGACTGGATCTGCCAGATCTCCATGCCTATAATCAGGCCTGTATTTTGAGACATGTTAAGGACTGGATAATGGAATTGGAAGATTTTACTCCTTTAAGTTACGATGAAGGAGCCTTGTTCATCCCTTTGCACCTTAATTATGTACTCCAAGCCCAACATACTAAATTGCCACAACACCTTAGAGGTAATGTTTTATTACATCGAAAACAATGCTTGGAAGGCTTTGTTAACTTTATGGAAGCAGACCACCTCGGTTAGTGATCTCCTGCCTTTTCTGTGTAATCTGGATTTCTCCCCTGGGATTGGATAATGCAGATTTTAGGAGATGGGCAGAGAAGGAGTTTAGATTTGTGAATCAGATGATTCAGGCAGGTTTGAGTCTAGTTACTTTTGAAACTATCAAGCAGAGTTTCCAGGTCCTACATACAGATTGATTTGCTTACGTCCAATTGTTACACTATGCTCAAACATTGAAAAGGGAGGGCCTCTTCAAGGGGGCTCTAGGGAAGGTGTATGATTTTTTTGTTCCATATTCACCAAATGCCTTGTCAGTATCACGCTTGCATAAGGCTTTATATAAACTCATTCCACTTCAGGACTTTGAATCTTTGGCTGGGGTGTGGTCACTGGAACTAGGAATCCAACAGGCTCATTTTCGAAAGAGAAGGACGCCCATCGGAAGGACACAAATCGGAAGATGGGCGTCCTTCTCCCAGGGTCGCCCAAATCGGTATAATCGAAAGTCGATTTTGGGCATCCCCAACTGCTTTCCGTCACAGAGATGACAAACGTTTACGGGGGCGTGCCGGAGGCGTAGCAGGCGGGACTTGAGCGTGCCTAACACATGGACGTCCTCGACCCATAATGGGAAAAAAAGGGCGTCCCTGACGAGCACTTGGACGACTTTACCTGGTCCTTTTTTCTTACAACCAAGGCACAAAAAGGTGCCCGAACTGACCAGATGACCACCGGAGAGAATCGGGGATGACCTCCCCTTACTCCCCCAGTGGTCACTAACCCCCTCCCACCCTCAAAAAATATCTTTTAAAATATTTTGTGCCAGCCTCTATGCCAGCCTCAAATGTCATACTCAGGTCCATCACAGAAGAATACAGGTCCCTGGAGCAGTTTTAGTGGGTACAGTGCACTTCAGACAGGCGGACCCAGGCCCATCCCCCCCACCTGTTACACTTGTGGTGGTAAATGTGAGCCCTCCAAAACCCACCAGAAACCCACTGTACCCACATCTAGGTGCCCCCTTCACCAGTAAAGGCTATGGTAGTGGTGTATAGTTGGAGGTAGTGGGTTTTCAGGGGGGGTTGGGGGGCTCAGCACACAAGGTAAGAGAGCTATGTACCTGGGAGCAATTTCTGAAGTCCACTGCAGTGCCCCCTAGGGTGCCCGGTTGGTGTCCTGGTATGTCAGGGGGACCAGTGCACTATGAATGCTGGCTCCTCCCACGACCAAAGAGCTTGCATTTGGTTGTTTCTGAGATGGGCGTCTTTGGTTTCCATTATCACTGAAAATCAGAAATGACCAAGTCTAAAGACGACCATCTCTAAGGGCGACCTAAATTTCAAGATTTGGGCGTCCCCGACCGTATTATCAAAACGAAAGATGGACGTCCATCTTGTTTTGATTTTCCCCGCCCCTCCGCCGGGACGTTTTGCGAGGACGTCCTCAGCAAAACTTGGGTGTCCCTTTCGATTATGCCCCTCCAAGTCACATCCAGGGATATTGAAGCTTCTCTGACAGGTGCTTCTACAATACTATGCAGTGTCCTGTTGTGGGAATGCCATTTTCATTCACTTCAGAGGGCCTATTTTTCCCAGGTTCAAGCTCATAAAGCGGATTGTAGTTCTTCACCATTATGCCTTAAATGTAGGGTCTCGGAGGAGTCCCTTTCTCATGCTTTGTGGACCTGTCCGAAGGTACAAAGATTCTGGAAAGGAATGCATACTTATTTTGAAAATTTCTTATGAAGACCTATACACTTTTCTCTCCTGGGTTTTTTTGTTTGTTTGGGAAGGGGAATGCATTTGGTTCAGTGGGGAAGGCAGCGTGTCTGTTATTGAGTAATGCAGGGCTATTAGGTAGGAAGTGGCTCCTGTAATAGTGGACACAAAATGCCGCCCCAATTTTCTGGCATTGGAGAAATGTCCTGCATGCACTGACAGTATTGGAGGCTAGGGATGCCCATTTTACACTTCATCAGAAGAAACATGTTTGGCCAGTATGGGAGGGGTATATTCAGAATGTGCCCCCTAAGGGGCATGGTAGAATTCTTAATATTTTAGATCTTTAATGGCTAGGGGACATTGGGTCCCCCTTTATAGATCGTCACCATAGGGGAGTCGAAGAGGAAGAGGGGTATCTTTGGGATGTGGGGTAGGTAGGGTGGGTAGTTAGATAATGGGGGGTTATCAGACCACAAGCCTCTCATGTATGTTGGAGTGTGTCTCTTGGGATGAGGGAAAATGGAGGGGGTTGGGTGTTTGGTTCTTCAGTACTCAATCACATGTAGGATTCAAGTGTATTGTTCAGTTATGTGGGTTGGGGGATCTATGTGAATGTTTTACTTTTATTTTTATGTTTTGGAGTATGTATCCCTACTTGGATTCTCCTAGCTGGAGTATTGTGTTCAGTACTGGTCTCCGTATCTCAAAAAAGATATAGTAGAATTGGAAAAGGTACAGCGAAGGGCGACGAAAATGATAGTGGGGATGGGACGACTTTCCTATGAAGAGAGGCTGAGAAGGCTAGGGCTTTTCAGCTTGGAGAAGAGACGGCTGAGGGGAGATATGATAGAAGTGTATAAAATAATGAGTGGAATGGATCGGGTGGATGTGAAGCGACTGTTCACGCTATCCAAAAATAATAGGACTAGAGGGCATGAGTTGAAGCTACAGTGTGGTAAATTTAAAACGAATCGGAGAAAATTTTTCTTCACCCAACGTGTAATTAGACTCTGGAATTCGTTGCCGGAGAACGTGGTACGGGCGGTTAGCTTGACGGAGTTTAAAAAGGGGTTAGATAGATTCCTAAAGGACAAGTCCATAGACCGCTATTAAATGGACTTGGAAAAATTCCGCATTTTTAGGTATAACTTGTCTGGAATGTTTTTACGTTTGGGGAGCGTGCCAGGTGCCCTTGACCTGGATTGGCCACTGTCGGTGACAGGATGCTGGGCTAGATGGACCTTTGGTCTTTCCCAGTATGGCACTACTTATGTACTTATGTACTTATGTAGTGATTTTGTCAGGGTACCAATGATTACCTGTTCAACAAACCCCGTGCTTCTCTGTTTTATTGTATTATTCTTTCTTGGGTCAATAAAAAATTGTTTCTTCATAAAATCATCTTAACTCATCAAGTTTCTTACACTGGTCCCCTTTTTTTTTCTTGCCGGTTTGCTAATCCCTTAAGTCCCAGCATGTGCATTTAGGTAGTCACAACACAATCTCCTTGTGATCCCCTCACACCAGATGGTGCGTTTTGATTCAACTAGGCAATCTGCCTTTGCAGTAGTTGTTCCATCCTTATGGAACAGACTACTTCAGGACCTGCGACTAGAAACCTCCCATAAGAAGTTTAAAACTAGTCTAAAGATTTATTATTTTGGACCAGCATTTTTAATTCATGATCCTGTAGGATCTAAACAGATCACTGGAGCAGCACCCTGGGATGGGCAAAGGAATATTTGAAGTACTGTATCTGTCCAGTTCAATTCACTAATTTGATTTTGTTTTAATTTGATGAGGTGTCTTGCCTTATTTTATTGTTCATTTTTATTGCATTTTCTTTTACGTTAATTGTTAATTTATTGTTAACTATAAAAATGATACTTGATATGATTGGTTTTATTGACCATATATTCCATTTCCCAGAATCTAAAAACATAGCATGTAACAGTATGCCATAGAAAGAGTGAGAAAGTTAGTAAGGGAGAAAAAACAGTAATACGTCAAAGCAAGAGATAAAGACAGACCACAGAAATTGAAGCAGACAGGCAGAGATAGACAGAGGCCACAGAAAGTGACCAACCAACAGCCCAGGAGATGGAGAGAAAGAACATCAGAGAGTGAGACAAGAAGCCAAACCAAGGCAAAAGCGTCCAGGACAAATGGGACGGGATCCCTCACTTGTGCCACTTTGACGAACTGGGTGATGACTTGTGCCCGCTGCTGAGCGGTGGGCTTGCTGAGCACCATGAGCTGAATCCACTGCGAGACACTGTTAAAGAGGGTAATGAATCGCTCCAGGATGGGGTTATCCACAGTGCAACCATGCATCACGAAGCTATGATAATCCTGAAACTGAAGACCAGTGCCGTGAGGAACTTGTTACATCCCTAGGCTCCCCCCCCCCCCCCCCCATCTATTTATTTATTTTAAAACTTTTATTCCGCTTGATCCATAGTTCTCAGCGGATTACATAATTACATACATAATATAAAAACAAACTACACATTACCAAATGGAATCACAAAATAACTGTTAAAAACAGAGTAAAAAGAGCAATTCCATAACTGGATGCCCCCATTTACACACGTATATTTACAGAATACTAGCACTTTCACGTGTACACTTACATGCATCAGTGGCAGCAAAGTGACTAAGCACTGTACTGTAAGGGTGCACATAAGTGACATAGTGTGTAGTGCAAGGGGTGTACATGTGGGCGGAGCATGGGTGAGACATAGGCATGTCTCCCACTTACACACTAAATTTACAGATTACTGTAAGTTTCGCACATCCCTGCAGCGTTTATGTGACTGTAGTTACAACAGATCTATGATTGGTGTTTTTATTTTTTTATTTATTTTTCTTACATTTGTACCCCACGCTTTCCCACTCATAGCAGGTTCAATGCGGCTTACATATTATATACAGGTACTTATTTGTACCTGGGGCAATGGAGGGTTAAGTGACTTGCCCAGAGTCACAAGGAGCTGCCTGTGCCTGCAGTGGGAATCGAACCCAGTTCCCCAGGACCAAAGTCTACCACTCTAACCACTAGGCCACTCCTCCACTTATATTTATGTCAGCACATAAATATAAGGCATGCCGATACTGGGTTATGCTCTTATCTGGGTGCCCAGAACCATTATGGAATAGGCTCTCTCCACACTCACTGAAGCACCTAAATGAAAACACCCACTTATAGAATTGCCCCAGTATGCCCAAAGTCTCATTCATCCCTCACTCCACCAGATAAAGCCGTATTATACAGGCTTTATTATATAATATCCTATCGTGATACCAGGTCAATTAGAACAGGTTAACCCATTTCTGTTTCCCATGAAATCACCTACCAGAATCTTGCTGAATGAGCGGTACTCTAGATAGGTGAGGTGTTCAGCCAGCTCAGATGACTGCAGATGGTCAAAAAGCAGTGACATTTTCCGTTTCTTCTGGGCCACAGGGTTCCTCTGAGTAACCTGCCGCTTCCACTCATAGGAGGGCCTGCAACACCACAAGACACCTCCATGAAGTGTAGGGCAAAGAAGGGATAGGGTGACCATTGATGCATTCCCAGAATAAAGCACATCCCCCTGGTAAAAGCCATCATCACCACATTTAAAAGACTGGCCTTCCTTTCTCCCTGGTAATCATATCGGTGACAGTATCAACAGGGTGACAGGCTCCATTATACACACTGAGTGTCTGCAACTTCTTTGCCTGCCCCCATAGGGGAAATGGAGCCAAGGGGTGGAGAGTGTTGAGATATATGATAGCCATTTGTTAAAGCCTACTATGTTAAAGTTGCACTCTAAAGTAAGACCACCAGATGCCACCATTTTAAGGGTTCAAGGATTGAATATTGGCTGTTTTCTTCTCAGTTCCTGTGCTTTCTGATCCTTTCCTGAGGAAATGCAACTCACTTCCTGCCTCAAGCTGTAACAAGATAAAAAGCCCTATATACTAAAGTCCTGTTTCAGATTCCAACTGCTTCTTGTTCCTGAGTATGTTAGAACAAGCTCATGCTTTGACAAAGTGTTTGCTCATTATGTCTGCACCTTGAAGGCCTCTTCTCAAGCATGGCACTCCAAAAAAAGTCAGAGGAACTTGAAAGAGAGGAGGGGACAATCTAGAATAACTTGGAGAGATAATGGAGGGGTGGAATGGAGAGGAACCAAAAGGAGAAAAAAAAGGAGTAGAAAGAGAGGAATCCAACAACAGGGGGACATGAGGAGGACTATGACAGCACAAAGGTATTTTATGCCCTAGGTAAACCTTCAGTCATGTGCTCCACTCCCAGTACTGGTACAAGGGTATCAAGTGCCCTAGGCAAATATTCAGTCTTGCACCTCCCACCCAAAAAAAACTTTCAGGCCTCTTGGACCCTCCAACAATCACGACCACCATTCCTAAAATAATCTGGGTAAATTAGCAGTTTGAAAACTGCTCACACTTCCTGCTAGTAAAAGCACCCCCTTTCTTACTTTTACTTTGTATAGTTGTCAGGACCTATTCTTTGACTGTTGCTGTCCTTTGTGCCCCCAGAAGCTGCTGCCATAATCAACTGCCTAGTCCTGCCTAATAGTTAGGCTGGCCCTGGAGGAGGACCTGGTATGAGAAGAGAAGATGGAAAGGCACCTTTCATGGGAGCAGGGGGAGGGAGAAAACTGGAAATAACTCAAGGGGAGATAAGAACATAACAGCTGCCCCCAATGTCATCTATCATCTCCCTCACCCCACAGCCACACTTAACCTATCATTATTCCGCTCTTCTTCACCTCTACAGTTCCAGAGTCTGATTTCCCAGTCCCCCTGTGGCCAAGCACCGGCTCCGTCCCTCCCTGCTGCAGCTCCTCTACCTCGTAACCTTTATCAGGCAGCAGGCCAAGGCGAGAAGACACAATGAGCAATAGCACCAGTAGCAAAGTACAGACCAAAACAGGAACACGCATGGCCAGGCCCACAGCAGGAACCTCTTTTAGCCCTGAGATCGGTAGAATCTTCTAACGCATCCTGTCCTTGACATAACTTACTTTGGGGGGAGGGTGTGTGAGAGGGTTCTACCGATCTCAGGACCAAGAGAGGCTCTTGGGCAGGGCCTTTTAGACTGCACTCTGCTACCGGTGCTATCGCACGTTGTGTCTTCTCACCTTGGCCTGGTGCCTGATAACGGTAAGGAACATGAGATGCTGTGGCAGGGAGGGAGGAAGGTGCTTGATCATGCTCAATATTTTGGTGACATCATGGCAGCTGAGGCTCCCCCCATTCTGATGCCTATGGGAAGGATCTATCTCAGAAGACACGTGGCTGTAAGTGGGCCCCTCTTTCCCTGGGCCCACTGTACCACAGGAACTACTTGGGTGAAATTTATAGCACTGCCTCCCAACAGAGGTGGTAGAGGTCAGTCTTTAAACAAGCTTGAGACACATATGGAGACAGTAGAAAGAACACGGTCACAAAGTTGGTTACGATTTGCTAATGATTTTAATATTGAAATTTCTGTGATCATCTGCCCAAAGTGGTAGATAACCAGAAAGGTTAACAAATAGGACGGAATGAATGAGACAATTAGAAACACAGGGCCCAATATTCAGCCAGCAGCTATCACCATTTTGCTGACCGCCACTGGCGTTATTCCCAGAAATTCAATGCTGGGCCATGTCAGGCTCCGGCACTGAATTTACGGGTATAGGGAACTGGCTAAAACATAGCCAGTTAAGTGCAATATTCAGAACTTAACAAATTATGAAGGGCCGCATAAAGATAGGCCTGCATTTTATGCAGTCTTATTTATGTGGTTATCTTAACTGGCTAAGTGCCGACTTCATCCCCAAAATGCCCACAAAATAACCGGTTTTGGTTTGGCTACTATCCAGTTAAGTGTTTGGCTGCCATCTGGTTAAGTGCCGCTGAAAATGCCCAGTTAGCCCCAGACAGGTGATTCAAACGGCCAGGAGCCTCCCTTGGCTATTTAGATCATTTTGAATATCTGGGCCAAAGTTATCAATATGGGCTACCATTAAGATGTGTTATTTTACCACTAACTAGTGTTATTTTAGCACAGATCCCATTTTATGTAATGAGACCTAGTTACTAATAACCGGAGATAACAGTAAAATACACATCTTAACGGTAGCCTACACGGATAACTTCCCCCCTTAGTCCTTATCTGCCATCAGTGGCTGCTACTGTGGCAGTGAGGGACAAATACAATCAATTTCTTCTCTGTTTTTTACATTTCTGGATCACATACGTTCCCTCTAGGGGAAGAGTCTTGAGAGTCTCACTGGTTCAACACAGACTATATTTTTCTACTACCTTAAAATAAACCCCCTCATCTCTCTCTCTCTCTCTCTCTAGATATATATATATATCTAGAGAGAGAAAGAGAGAGAGAGAACAGAAAAATAACAAACACACATAGTCTGAATATATCCTCAATGAAATACTCCTAACACAGGAAACAGATGTAAGCCCTTGAGCCACAGCAACATGAAACAGCAAACTGAGAGAGGAGCAATAGGTACGAATCATATGCAGGGCCACTGGACATACTGGGGATGAGGGCAGACATTTGGGAAGGGATCCAAAAGCACCACAGCAGTCTGCCTTCTTCAGCTTTCCTGCAGGCTTGAGCCCAGGATAACAGCACTGGCTGCACCCTCCCTATGCTGGCCAGTCGGAAAGGAAAGCATGACCCTCCCACTGAATAACAAGCAGTTTACCAAGAAAGAAAAAGCCTCTACTAAATGTAGCATAACCAGGGAAATCCTACCATACTAGGTCAGTGTACAGGATGAGAGGAAATCGTGGTCCAAACACCACACTGGGACACTGGCTCAGTGCTGGCTCCGGAGGAAGAAAATCTCCCAGCATCATGCTGGAAAACCTGGAGCAGTACTGGATAACAGGGCAAAGGGGCCCACAATACCATACTGGGACACTGCGTCAGAATTAGATCAGAGGGAGCAGTATCTAACATAGTAAATGACGGCAGATAAAGACCTGAACGGTCCATCCAGTCTGCCTAACAGTCACACTCATTATCAAGTCATGATTAAACCAACAACGAATGTGATATAAAATACTTGATCATTGTCTCTCTGGCATTTCTGGGGCACAGACTGTTCAATCCGCCCGATCTCGTCCTTAATTTCGTTGCCATCAAAGCCCACTCCAGCCTATCCAAATCCGTCTTGTCAATTGCAGGACACAGACCAGAAAAGTCTGCCCGGCACTGTCCTCACGTTCCAAATTATTGGAGTTTGTCAAAGCCATGTCCAGCCCATCCTAAACCGGACTGCTGTATACAGGACCCAGACCATACAAGCCTGCCCAGCACCGGCCTTAGTCCTTCACAGCCAGAGTTACCATCTAAAATGCCATTCGACATGCAAACGCACATGCAACCATTTAAGTTTTGGGGGGGGGGGGGGGTTATACCATTCATTTTTCTAATTAGTAATCAATAGAAATCAAACAAAATAAACATGGAAAATAAACAGGGAAAATAATATTTTCCCTTCTCTGGAAATATTTGTTTCTATATTAATATCCTCCAAGTAGCTGTGTGCGTCTGGTAGCGCTATACAAATGCTAATAATTTAAACATCTGTATAATATCTTCCCCGTCCCTCCTCTCCTCTAGGGTATATATATTCAGGTCTTCTAGTCTCTTTTCATACGTCTTTAGGTGCAAGCCCCATACCATTATTTATTTTTATTTTCTGCTCAGTGTTGGACATGATCTGAACACTGTACACAATTCCAACAAAGTACAACCATGATGTACATTTATGCCGTGGTAACAAATGACAAGAACATTAGAGACTGGCTGTCATTAGTAACGGCATTTCCTGTCATTGGCAAATGAAAATGGGCAGGGTTTAGTTTGCTAATGAAGGACGCTGCTGCCCCACACCTCATACAATCCAAGCCTCCCCCCTCCACCACTCCCCTTAGGCACCCCCAGGCTTACCTGAAAATAATGATGGTCCAGCAGGGTCCATTGGGGCAGGAGTGATGCCCATTCATTCCTGTCCGTGGCTGCAGCTGCATCCAATATGGCAGCTGCAACCTTTCACCTAGTACAGGAGAAATGTAGTGAAAGGTTGCAGCCACCATATTGGATGCAGCTGTAGCCATGGACAAGAGTGAATGGGCATCACTCCTGCCCCAATGGACCCTGCTGGACCACCATGGGGGCCTACAAGGAGGGTGAAGGGCAGGCATGGGCATAGTTTGGGAGGGGGGGCAGTGCCTCCCCAAACAAGCTGCCCCCTCATCCTCCAATCCCCCGAGACACTGGCAGCCTCTGCGAGAAAGCAGCATGCAGGCTGCTTTAGACCTGCCCCCAGAAGCCTTTCTTTCTCCTTTAACTTCCTGTTCCTGTGAAGGCGGGAAGCTATAGGAGAAAGAAGGGCTTCCACGGCAGGTCTAAAGCAGCGTGTGTGCTACTTTCACTGAGGTGGCCGGCAGCTTGGGGGATTGGAAGAAGGGGGTGGGGGGCAATACCGGGTGCCGCTGGAAGACTCCAGTACTGTGGTGGCAGTGGCAGTGGCGGGGGGGGGGGGGGGCTCGAAGGAGATCGAGAGACACACACCCCATCCTTTGACCCACCCCCCCCAAATGAAACTGTCAAACTACACCCATGGGCATAGGAAGGGGTTTTTTTCTGCTCTGGAGTGGAGGACATGAAGGAGGCCCTGAAAATGTTTGTTTTGTGTCATCTCCCATGATGACAAAAAGAGAGAATCACTGAACAACACGAAATGAAAACTTTCTGGCTGCCTGTCCCTAATGAACATCCATTTTAGAAAAACAGATGTCTAAAATATCAGCAGGTTAAAATGAGCACATATACATTTATGCACCGGCACATAAAGATTTATGTTGTAGAATAGCAACCTACATGTTTATGTGCCTGAACATAAACATTCATGATCTTAGCCATTTTAGAAATATACATATTTATTTGTCCTAAACCAATCACAGATCCCATTATCCCTTACCAGTTTGGCTTTTTAGGGGAGGGGAGGTGGCATCAAAAACTGGGAGATTAGGGGAGAAAACTCCCCTGAATTCTACCAGTGAAGTGTTGCTGAAAAGGAAAACTAGCCTCTCCAAGTAGCAGCTGTAAATTCTAACATCGATCTGTTGGAACATAGATGTTCATTACCCTTCCAAAATGAGAAATAAACATTCGTGTTTGAGGCCTGCCCTTGTCCTGCCCAAAACACATCCAGACTATGCCCAGTGATATCCTCGAATATTCAATGTTGGGTCATGTGCAGACACCGGAATTAAATATCTGTGCATACACAGCAAGCTAACACTTATGTGGTTAAGTGCAATATTCAGCACTTAACTGGATAAAGATAGAACTGTGTTTTATGCAGCCCAATTTATGCGGTTACCTTATGCGGATAAGCACTGAATATCAGCATTTAATCACAGAAGTGCCAACTCTGCCCCTGGATGGCCTAATGGTTACAGCATCAGTCTTGACATCCAGAAGTACCTGGTTCAAATCCCAATGCTGCTCCTTGTGATCTCAAGCAAGTCGCTTAACCCTCCATTGCCTCAGGTACCAACTTAGACTGTGAGCCCTCCAGGGCCAGGGAAATACCCAGTGTACCTGATTGTAACTCACCTTGAGCTACTACTGAAGAAAGGTGTGAGCAAATCCAAAAAAATCCAAATTAGCTGGTTTCAGCTTAGGCCCTAACCGCAGATATTTATGAGTACTAACTGGTTGACCCACTGAATATCCGTGGTTAGCCCTCAATAAGCAATTTACATGGTCAGGAGCAGTGCCGTAGCTACAGGGGGCCATAGGGGCCTGGGCCCCTGGTTTGGCTGGCGGGGGGACTCAACCCCCGCCAGCTGAAGCGTTTGTCCAGCGCTGGTCTCCAGCTCTCCGCCGCATTGCCTGCCCTGCTCTTCCCCTCATGTCGCATGTGGCCCCACCACCACCACCTTGGGCTCCGGACCCCTCCCAACGTCGAGGTCTGGCTACACCACCGGTCAGGAACCTCTCTTGGCTATTTAAATTGCTTTGAATATCGACTCCTTATATCCCAGCTTTGTAACATCGGAACTTAGACGTTTATGCAAAATAAACATTTAAGTGCCAGTTTATGCATGTCTAAAACGCAAATGGTACTTCTAAAATAAGCCGCTGCAAAAGACCAGCGAGTCCGTGGCACCACTAACACACTGAAAACAATGTGGAGCAAAGTGGAGATGCTAGTGCCTTTCCTTTAATACTTTTATGTGGAAGTGCTTACACATCACAAAGTTTAGGAGTGGAGGGCTGAGAACTTGTGGAACTGGGTTCAATTCCCACTGTCACTCCTTGTGAACCTGGGCAAATCATTTAACCCTCCATTGCCCCAGGTACAAAAACAGATTGTGAGCCCACTAGGGACAAAGGAAGTACCTGCATACCAGGGCCGTGCCTAGGGTCTCTGGCGCCCCCCTGCAGACTATCAGTTGGCGCCCCCCCCGTGAAAATGATCACCCCCCCCCCATGAAAATGATCGCTCACCACTTGCCACACTGAAAGGAATTGTCAGCAATATTCTTAGAAACAAATTGCTATACATTGCAAAATAAGATAGCAGATGTAAATTCTCAAAGTGGACATATTCCAAACACTAAAATGAAAATAAAATGATTTTTTTCTACCTTTGTTGTCTGGTGACTTTCTTTTTCTGATCATGCTGGCCCAGTATCTGATTCTGCTGCTATCTGTCCTCTTAACTCCGTTTCCAGGGCTTCCTTTCCATTTATTTCTTTACTTTTCTCCTTTCTTCTTCATTTCTTGCTCTATATCCATTTCCAGCAATTTCTCCTCTCTCCCTGGGTCCTGCCCTCCCATCCATGTCCATTCTTGTCCCTCTCTGCCCTTCCCTCCTCCATCCATAGCCAGCAATCCTCCTCTCTCCCCTCCCCTCCATTTCCAGCAATTTGTCCTCTCCCTGGGCCCCCATATCCATCCTTGTCCCTCTCTGCCCTTCCCTCCTCCATCCATAGCCAGCAATCCTCTCTCCCCTCCCCTTCCAGCAATTTGTCCTCTCCCTGGGCCCCCATGTCCATCCTTGTCCCTCTCTGCCCTTCCCTCCTCCATCCATAGCCAGCAATCCTCTCTCCCCTCCCCTTCCAGCAATTTGTCCTCTCCCTGGGCCCCCATGTCCATCCTTGTCCCTCTCTGCCCTTCCCTCCTCCATCCATAGCCAGCAATCCTCTCTCCCCTCCCCTTCCAGCAATTTGTCCTCTCCCTGGGCCCTGCCCTCCCATCCATGCCTCTCTGCCCTCCCATCCATTCAGGGTCTGCCCTCCCTCTCACTCCCCATTCCATCCAGGATCTATCCCCCCTCTCTCACTGCCCCCTCTTTTCGGCTCCCAGTTCCCACCTGCGGCTGCCCCTAGTTCCAGATCCATTGATTCTCCCATCCACCCCTGCCCCAGGCTTGACCCCATTCTCCCTCCTGCTCACTTTTCAGACCCCAGTTCCAGCTCCATGCCCCTTCTCCCATCTGTCTCCCACCCAGTCCTTTCTGCCCATCCGAGTCCCCCTCACCCCATCTGTCTCCCACCCAGTCCCTTCTGCTATCCAAGTGCCCCCCACCCTCACCCCATCTGTCTCCCACCCAGTCCCTTCTGCCCATCCGAGTCCCCCTCACCCCATCTGTCTCCCACCCAGTCCCTTCTGCTATCCAAGTGCCCCCCACCCTCACCTCATCTGTCTCCCACCCAGGCCCTTCTGCCCATCCGAGTCCCCCTCACCCCATCTGTCTCCTACCCAGTCCCTTCTGCTATCCAAGTGCCCCCCACCCTCACCCCATCTGTCTCCCACCCAGTCCCTTCTGCCCATCCGAATCCCCCTCACCCCATCTGTCTCCCATCCAGTCCCTTCTGCTATCCAAGTCCCCCCCCCCCAACCTTCACGGTCACCCCATCTGTCCCCCACCCTCACCCTGCCTCGTCTTCTCCCTGCCACCCGTCTTTAAAAAGAAATTGCCAATGCCGACGCGATAGCGAGCGCAGCACCTCGTGTGCAAGTAAAAGAAGCGAATCCGATCATCTCATTGGGCCTTCCTTCACTGTCCCGCCCTAGAGGAAATAGGAAGTTGCGTCAGAGGAGGGCGGGACAGTGAGGGAAGGCCCAATGAGATGATCGGATCCGCTTCTTTTACTTGCACACGAGGTAAATTTAAAGGGCTGGTGCGGGAGGGGGGGGTGCCAGGATCGTGAAGAGCAGCGGGAGCGGCGGCACCCCCCTCTCTGGTGCCAAAAGATTTAAAGTCCTCGGCGGGGCGAGGGTAAGCACCGCGGCGGCGCCCTCCAGAGGTGGGCGCCCCCCTGCGGCGCTTACCTCGCTTACCGCATCGGCACGGCCCTGCTGCATACAATCAATGTAAACCACTTTGGTTGTACCACAGAAAGGCAATATATAAAATCCAAGACCCTTTTCCTCAGGTTGAAAATAGTGTGTAGAGGAGACCTACTATGGATATACCATGAATAGGAAAAATCCTCAGTATGGGCTCACAATACGCTGAAATCTTTTGCTCAGTGTGTGGCAGTGGCCAAGAAAGAAAACAGAATGCTAGGAATTATTAAGAAAGAAGCAGAAAATAAAATATCAGATATTATAATGCCTCTGTGTCGCTCCATGGTGTGACCACACCTTGAGTATTGTGTTCCATTCTGGTTGCCATATCTTAAAAAAAAATATAGCAGAATGAGAACAGGTTCAAAGAAGGGTGACCAAAATTACTTAAGGGAATGGAACTCATCTCATATGCGGAAAGGCTTAAGAGGTTAGGATTCTTCGGCTTAGAAATGAGACGGCTGAGGGGGTATATGATAGAGGTCAACAAAATACTGAGTGGTATAGAACGGGTACACGTAAATTGATTTTTTACTCTTTCAGAAAGTATACAGACTAGGGGACACTCAAGGAAGTTACATGGAAATACTTCTAAAATGAACAGGAGGAAATATTTTTTCAATCAACAAATATTTAAGCTCTAGAACTCATTGCCAGAGGATGTGGATCAGCACTTAGTGTATCTGAGTTTAAAAAAGATTTGGGTAAGTTCCTGGAGGAAAACTCCATAATCTGCTATTGAGATAAACACGGGGAAGCCACTGCTTGTCCAGGGGATCAGTAGCATGAATCTTGTTACTCTTTAGGATTCTGTCAGGTACTTGTGACCTGAATTGGCCACTGATAGAAGCAGGATACTGGGCTAGATGGACCATTGGTCTGACCCAGGTATGGCTATTCTTATGTTCCTTTAAGATAAGGTCTGTCATGTAAATCTTTTCTTCGCGAAGGGTCTTTATGAAGATGAACATTGTTTTCACTGTTTGTTAGTGGTGCTATGATGTTTCAGGCTAACTGCCTGCTTTAGGGGTACATATTGGATGTTTGAAATTTGAAATTAATAAATTTTCATTTGTATCCTAGATTGTATTTGTGGACTCGCTGCTCTTTTCTGGTGACACATGCTTCCTGCTATGTGATTTATATGTCCAAAATGATCCATCACCTAATAATTTTTAAAAATAAAAGCCATTATGCAGCTGCTGCCACACCAGCTAACAACCATATAAGTGCTTTAGAACATTGACCAATATGTTTTTGTATTCTTTGTGCTATTCCTCGCTTAGAATACCAGCTGACCCCAAGTGGGTGATAAATTAAATAAAATTTCCTCATTTCTATATTAATTATCCAGGGATTCTTCTGCCCCATTTTATATCCCCCAACACAGCTTGTCTGGTCACTGCAGTGACCATCTTGGGCTGAGGTCATGCACTCGAGATCCTTCCAAACCCTGCAACTATGGGCTCTGAATTCATACCCACCTCATCTCAGGCTGTGAACGCTACCTCCCCAGAGGAGACTAAACCAGGTACCTTTCTCATGGCAGTACCTACCCAGCCCTGATCAACATCTGATGTGAACGGGAGTTGCCTGTGTGGGGATGCATTTTCAAGGATATATACTCATCCCTGTAATACTTTATAGTCTGTTTCCACACATTCCCTTGCCTTTATCTCATTCCCCCTCCCTTCCCTATTCACCACTCCCCATTACATACACATTCTCAATATCAATCAGGCTGCTTTGTCGCCGGCTCCCTTCTCGGGCCAGCAGGCCCTTCAACTCCTTGATCTGCTCAGCAAGTTCAGGGTTCAGATCGAACTCGGCTGGAAACTGTGAGATCCAGTACCTGAGGAAAGAGACAGAGGGTGGGGGGAGTTCACTGCATTAGCTGTGGTATGTTAAAAAGACAGGGCTGGGGCCACTCTTCAGCTGATTTTCCCCCATGCTACTTAAAACAGGGAGAGGAGGTGCTGGAGAAGAGAGGACAAATGGGGCAGGAGTCTTACCTGACCAGATGGCAGGTCTTCATCCTCAGACTATTTGCATCTGTACCTGGAGATTCTTGCGAAGTGCCAGAGAGGAGTTAAGGAGACAATGGCACACCACCTCTGACAATTCCGCCCCCCCCCCAAAGACTACTTACAAAGGCATTTCCATGCCCAAAAATGGGGCTTTTGAAAACTGACAATCACATACTCGCATGTTTATATGAGCATAAGACCAGCGCATACATAAGTGAATGCACATATCAGAGAAGAATTCCTGGCAGCAAGGTTGGTGCAAGTTTTCAAAGCAAAATTATCTATAATAACAGCAGGATAGATCTGTGCACGTACTATCCTGGGTCAACTTTTAAAGGGAAATGGGGGTTGATATAAATCAGGATTGTCCAACCTTTTTCTGTTGGAGGCCACATTTTATATTTTGTAACATTCGGAGGGCCAAAACACACACCGTCGTATTTTTGCCTCATATTTTGTCAAATAGTGGCAAAATATGACAGTGTATTGTCCCCTCCCCAGCCTTCACCCAGTCTTTCTCTCATGTCCCCCCCCCCCCCCCCCCCCCCCCCCAATGTCTTCACCCAGTCTCTTTCCCCTCAAGAAGAAACAGCAGGATTCCTACTTCTCCACTGTAACATGGTACACTGCAAGCTTGGGCTGTGTGTTGCTGGAAGTTTGGGTTGATCTCGTGATTTCAAGTCATGCGAAGACTTGAAACTGCAAAACCAACCTGAACTTCCAGAACCATGCGGCTCAAGCTTACAGAGAGCTGAGTCACGGCAGGGAAGCAGGAATCCTGCTGCAAGCACCACAAGAATTTCCAAGCTTCCAAGGGCCAGAAAAAAGCACTTAATGGGTCAGAATCTGGCCTGAGGGCCCGTCGGTTGGACAAGCCCAATATAAAGTCTGCTTGAATTTGTTCCCCTCTCTGCCTAATCACTAACCCACACAATATGTCCATAAGACATACCACGCAAGAAGGGCTGGATTTACAGATGTGTACTGTGGCCCCTAAGCTGTAACATTTAAGAGGCCTCCCATTTAAGGAGGAAGTCAATTTTAGGTTGAATAGTTCTCCATGCTAGTGACTGTGAGACCTCATGTGGGGCCCTAAACTGTAGCTCATCTAGCTTATACATAAATCCAGCCCTACTTGCAGGAATCATTGAGGCCGCCATACTCTCTAACAATGGCCAATCCACCAGGATCCCAAAGATCAGATCCATTCCTTGCTGCTCCCTCTCAACAGTGACATTTCAAAGTCTATCTATCTAATCATTGTTTATGAATGTATTTTTCCCTCAAGAACTTATCCAAATTCCTTTTAAACTCAACTATGTTAGATGCCTTGACTGCTCCCTCTGGCAACAGATTCCACAGTTTGAATGCACACTGAGTGAAAAAAATGCTTTCTCTGATTTCTTTTAAATCTCCTATCTCTTAGCTTCATGGAGTGTCCACTAGATCTGGTACTACATAAAAAGTTATATAACTGTTCCCTATTTACCTATTCTAAACCACTCTGATTTTATAGACTTACCATATCATTCATCTGTCATCTCTTCTCCAGATTGAAGGACTGTAATCTGTGTAGCCTTTTTCAAAATCAAACCTTCCCATCCCTTTATCGCTTTTATAGCCATTCTCTAAACTCTAGCTCCACTATGGGGCTCATTTTCAAAAGAGAAAAATGTTTTAAAATACGGCTTAAAACAGAGTTTGGACGGTTTGCTTGCCAAAACGTTCAAATCGCAATTTATGAAACACATTAAACTTTTTTCTATGCTGTTCATCTGCAGTGCATCCAAATCACAAGGGACGTGTTAAGAGCAGGATTTGGGCATTTCTAACACTTGGACGTTTTTCTACCATAATGGAACAAAACAAAATGTCCAGGACTAAAACTAAGACTTCTTGAGCTAGACCTGTTTTAATAACGACTAAGTCACAACAATGTACCCTAAATGACAAGATGATCACTGGAGGAATAAAGAAATGACCCCCCCCCCCTTACTCCCCTAGTAGACGCTGGCCTCCTCCCATCCCCCAAAGATATGAAAGAAGCAGTACACACCAACCTCTATAACAGCCTCAGATGTTATGACCAGTCGTATTAAAGAAGCAACCCGGACCCTGGAGTCACCTAGTGGTTGGTGCAATGCACTGTGGAGAAGCGGACCCAGGTCCATAGTCCACTCTAACCGTTATACTTGTGGTAGAATGTGTCATCTCCCCAAAACCCACCAAAAATCTACTGTACCCACATATAGGTGACACTCGCAGACATAAGGACTATTGTAGTGGTGTATAGTTGGGTACGGTAAGTTTTTGATGGGTTTTGGAGGGCTCACCATACAAGGGTGTGATGTGTACCTGGGAGCATTTATGTGAAGGCCACTGAAATGCCCCCTAGGGTGCCCCACTGCTCTCCTGGGATGTCTGTGTGGCCAGTCTACTAAGAATACTCTCTCCTCCTACATCCCAATGACTTGATTTTGTGCATTTTTCACTTGGACATTTTTTTAAATGTACAGAGCACAAAAACATCTAGAAAGTGGCCATTTTTGGAAAAAAAATGTTTTGCTGTTTCAAAAATCTTTTGAGCAAAATGTCCAAAGTCAGACATCATATCAAAAATGCTCCTCTATATCTGTTTGAAAATGGCTTGATCAGAACTGCAAATATTATTCAAGGCATTAAGACATTCTCTGTTTTATTCTCCATCCCATCCTGAATGATTCCTAACATTCTGTTCCCTTTTTTGGCTGCTGCCATCACACACACAGCTGAAACATAGAAAAATGTAGGCAGATAAAGACCATATGGCATATCCAGTCTGCCCATCCATGCCATCTACTCTCCTTATCACTCCCTTAGAGATCCTATGCAATTGTCCCTAGCTCTCTTGAATTCAGATACTGTTTTCATCTCCACCACTTCCACCGGGAGAACCTTCCAAGCATTCACACCCTTTCCATGAAAAAGTATTTCCTCGGGCTACTTCTGAGTCTATCCCCTTTCACCTTCATCCAGAGCTTTCTTTCAATTGAAACAGACTCGCCTCCTGTGCATTTATTTTACTTTATTTATTTTGGCATTTCTACCCCACATTTTCCAATTAACAATGTTTCAATGTGGCTTCCATAGAACAAGGGATTTCCAATAGAACAGGGATTTCCGATTACCATTGTTTCAATGTGACTTATAATAAGACAGGGGTATGCATATAGACACAAGGTAGTGGTGGCAGATCTGTTGGCAGAAGCTAATGCGGAGTCGGGATTGGGCTAGAGGTGGAGAGGACAATATCAAGAGAGATGTCTATTGACAGCTGATTCATAGTGGGGCTTCGTGGTAGGATTTTTTGAAGAAGGTGGCCTTGAGTTGCTCCTTAATGCTTTATGGAGTGCATTGCAGCTCTTAGTGCATAGACAGGTAAAGCCAGATGAGTAGACTGACTTGTATCGAAGACCCTGATGTAGTGGAAGTGAATTTTAAAGATTGTTTTTCAACTCTGCCTTGACCAACAAGTGCACTCGGGGTCTGTATTTTTGGTTAGAAGTAATTCTGTTTAAAAATGATTGTTTAACTTTGATTGTGTGAAAATAAATTGGGATATAGAGGATAAGACACAGCTCTAATTAATTTGGTATGTGAAGGGAGAGGTGGAGCCTGTTTCGAGTTCAGACTGGCCACCTGGACTGAGAAACATGTGACCACTTTCCCACAGTATGGCTTGTTTACCAAAACAGAGAAATTCTCAAGCATTCTGTAATTTTCCTTAGCTCTGAACATGAGTTCTAAGCCTAATAAAAAAAGGGGGGCCTTTTACAGTGAAGCTGGAAGCTCATCTATGGGTGGACGCATTGCATAGAACCAGACTCCTGGTCAAACTCCGGCTTCGTTGAAAAAGGGGCTTCTCTTAGCTGATGTAAAAAGCCTGGATGATGCAAGGACCAGACATGGATGTATGTAAATTATAGTGTATTATTGCTTCTTTTCCTTGTCTAGAAACTCCTAGCGTTGCTTGGATGTAGGGACCAGTGATGTAATGATTGATTATAGGTATTGTTTCTTTTCAGTTATATAGCTAATCATTGTATATATATAAATCATTGTGTATCTTAGATTTTAGAACATCTAATAAAAGTCTCATTTACCTAATATTAATCCAAAAGAATCCACAGTAATTACTGAAGACCAGGCCCAGTTTTTCTTCTTCAATCCACTCTCTAATTATCTCTGCCTTGTTTAGCACCAATCGTGCTATAGGAATAGGTAGGGAGTTTTCCTCGTTTGAGAGTAATGCTGAAACTTAATCAGTTATCTTTGACTGCACTTCCTAGGTTTACTGCGGCTTTCTCCTTTGTTCTGGTTATCGGGCAGGTTGAGTTCACATGCAGTGTCCATTAGGCTTCATGTGGTATGTGTTAGTCTGATCCCTGTGAAGGTGTTCATTCCCACATACAAGTGTGGAGGTGTTGATTGTAAAGATGAGCACCGACAACATTAGTAGTGTCTGGTAAAGTGTTCTTTGAGATGCCATGATGCCCTGGTAGCTCACACTTACTTTCATCGCAGCTGTCTAGTGTGGGGATCATCAGCTATTCCTACGTGTTCGAGGTCTCTCTCCAGATTAGCTTAAATGTGCATATGAAGGGGCATACAAAGGAGTGGGGTGTGCCCATATGGCACACCCCTTCGGTGCAACAAAGTGGCTTCCCTTAAATGCCTCCTGGTGAAGTTATCTGTGCACATCCAGAAGTTGCAGCGGTGCGCTCCTTCCCACATGGTCCTAATATGTACCTGAGCTGGGCTGGACAAGGTTGCCTCTGCGGTAGATGAGGACAGGATTAAGGCCTCAGACATGACTTCCCTTAAACTCCTCCCAGTGAGGTCATCCATGTGCATCCAGAATAGAGAGCTGCGCGGCTTCCGTCCCCGCGGGAATCCCGCAGAACCCGCGGGATTCCCGCGGGGACGGAGGCAGTTCCTGCGGGGTTCCCGCGGGGATGGAAGCAGTTCTGCGGGGTTCCCGCGGGGACGGAGGCAGTTCCTGCGGGGTTCCCGCGGGGATGGAACCAGTTCTGTGGGCTTCTCGTGGAAGTGTAAGCTGCACCTGCACCAGCCTCTCATCTACCGAATACCAATTTATTTGAGTGCTGTCTCTTCCTCCTCTTCTTCCTTGCTTTAACAGCATAAATGTGGAAAGTCTTCCATTAAGGAGGTGGTAGAGTCACAAATGATGACGGAATTCAAAAAGGTGTGGGATGAACACAGAGGATCTCTAATTAGAAAATGGAAGTTATATAAAAGCTTAACCTTAAATGGCTGCATGTGTGTGGATATGTCAAGTGACACTTAGATGGCGACTCTGGCTGTGATGAACTAGAGCTGATACCTGGCAGACTTGTATGGTCTGTGTCTCATACATGGCAATCTGGTGTAGGATGGGCTGGAAAGGGCTTAGACAGCAACTTCAGTGGCTGGAACATAAGGACAGTGCTGGACAGACTTTTACGGTCTGTGTCCCACAAATGAGAACATGAATAGGCTGGAGTGGGCTTCGATGGCAACTCCAGCAGTTGGAACATAAGGATGGGGCCAGATAGACTCCTGTGGTCTTTGTTCCAGAAACACGAAAGAAAGACCATAATCAAGTATATAATATCACACTCGTTGATTTAATGATGAATTGATCATGAGTGTGACTATTGGGCAGAGTGGATGGACCGTTCAGGTCTATTTGCTGTCACTTACTATGTTACTGTTATAATGCCGTTGTATCGCTCCATGGTGCGACCGCACCTGGAGTATTGTGTTCAGTACTGGTCTCCGTATCTCAAAAAAGATATAGTAGAATTGGAAAAGGTACAGCGAAGGGCGACGAAAATGATAGTGGGGATGGGACGACTTTCCTATGAAGAGAGGCTGAGAAGGCTAGGGCTTTTCAGCTTGGAGAAGAGACGGCTGAGGGGAGATATGATAGAAGTGTATAAAATAATGAGTGGAATGGATCGGGTGGATGTGAAGCGACTGTTCACGCTATCCAAAAATACTAGGACTAGAGGGCATGAGTTGAAGCTACAGTGTGGTAAATTTAAAACGAATCGGAGAAAATTTTTCTTCACCCAACGTGTAATTAGACTCTGGAATTCGTTGCCGGAGAACGTGGTACGGGCGGTTAGCTTGACGGAGTTTAAAAAGGGGTTAGATAGATTCCTAAAGGACAAGTCCATAGACCGCTATTAAATGGACTTGGAAAAATTCCGCATTTTTAGGTATAACTTGTCTGGAATGTTTTTACGTTTGGGGAGCGTGCCAGGTGCCCTTGACCTGGATTGGCCACTGTCGGTGACAGGATGCTGGGCTAGATGGACCTTTGGTCTTTCCCAGTATGGCACTACTTATGTACTTATGTACTCTTTGCTCCCAGGCTGGTGCACAGACCTCAGCTCTGACACAGGCACGAGAATCAGATGTCACCTGACCTACTGGCGCGTGCATGTGGCGTGAATGGACTCATCCTCAGCACACACTGCCAGTGAATCAGAGACAAATCTTACATGTGCGCACCAGAGTGTTCTAAGTTCCAACTTCTATTCCTTCCTTGCCTACAGTGCTGTGGCTCAAATCCAGAAAGGGAGCTGACTGGAACTTTCTTTTATGTACTATTAAATTCTTACGGGGATGGGTGGGGATGGGTTAAATTCTTGCGGGGACGGGTGGGGACGGGTTGGAATGGTTTTAATTTTTGCGGGGATGGGTGGGGACGGGTAAGATTCCAGCGGGGATGGGTGGGGACGGGTAAGATTCCAGCAGGGACGGGCGGGGATGGGTAGGATTTCTGTCCCCATGCAACTCTCTAATCCAGAAGTCACGGCAGTTCTCGTCTTCCCATGTGGTCCCAATGTGCACTCAGCTCAGCTGGAAAAGGTTGCCTCAATGGTGTGTTGTGACTTTCAGCTGCTGACAGGTGCTGCAGAGTGGACAACTTTGCTGTGGAGCCCTTAAGCAGGTTCATGATCCCGTGGGATGTAGCTGTGCCCTGGGCCCTGTCAGCTCTTCTGTCACTCGCTGATGTGCACCTGGGCCTCCCACTAACTCCGAATCCGGCGAGCAGGCACTGCCAGGCCCACAACTATCATGAGCTCTGCCGGAGGAGTGAGGAGCAGGAGCCCCCTGGACAGCTGTGTGTCCCCCGCTTCACCACAGGAAACTTACAGGACTCAAGAAAGCACAAGTGGCGACATCAAAACAGACCACCTGGGACTCCTGCTCTATTGACTGACAAACAGCGCCAGACTGGCCCATTTATGCCACATAGGTATTTAAATGTCTCTATCATATCTCTCCTCTCCCACCTTTCTTTCAAAGAATACATATTAAGATCTTTAAGTCTGTCCCCATACACTTTATGATGAAGATCACTGACCATTTTAGTAGCCGCCCTTTTCTACCTGTTTGGCCACCTTAATATCATCACATATGATCACACCCAAGTCCTGCTCCTCTTTCGTGCACAAAAGTTCTTCACCACCTAAACTGTACCGTTCCCTCAGGTTTTTGTAGCCCAAATACATAACCCTGCATTTTTTAGCATTAAATCTAAGCTGCCGAATTCCAGACCATTGCTCCAGCTTTGTTTGTTTTTTTATATAACTCTTGTTTATTGGCACCAATGTAAAGATACAAATTATAACTGTAATGCTCAAAGTACAATAAAAGAAACAGGTTCAGATATCAAAATTATATATACAGTGCCCATTATGATCAATAAATAAACTCCCATTCCCTCAACCCAATCACCCTCCCCATCTCCCCTTCCCCATTCCCCTTAAAAATTCAAGATCATACTTCGTGTGACTGGAGTGAGAGAATCTCAAAAGGCAGACCATGTCTTGCAAAACTTATCACCTCTCTTGGAGGCTAAGTTCGGAACTCCCCTTTTCGCTAGAGAGCAGAAATGTATCATAGATGATCACCAATGTGACACAGTTGGGGGTTCCGGATTCAGCCATATCTGCAAAATTACCCTCTTTGCCATCAAGATGGTTCTCTTTAGGAAAGCCTTTAGACCCAAGGGTATCGAACCCTAAATCTGTCAAATAATTGTCCAGGGGTGGGTTGCCAAGTAATACTCCAAATATGTGAGACATGCTTGTTCAAATCTGCCCAGAAGGAACACCAAAGGGCAGATCCAAAACATGTGGCCTACATTAGCATCTCCACGGGCACACTTTGGACAGGCATCATTATCTCGCAGTGTAGCTCGAAAGGCTCTGTGTGGAGATATGTGCAGCCGAAAGATAAATTTATATTGTAGCTCCCACCAGCTAGCATTCTCCATCGTGCTGTACGTGGACATTAAGCAAGTGTCCACTTGTTCCGGTTTCAGATTCAATCTCAGCTCCTGATTCCAGTGTTGGATCACCATGGAGTAATCATAGTGTTTAATTGAATCTCGTAAGTGGCCATAGAAATATTTCAGAGGTACTCTCGACTGGGCATCCAGTCCCAGCATTACATTAAAGCTTTCCCAAGATTCCAGGGTCAATGAATTAGAAGGCAAAGAATTTACATAATGGCGTATTTGGAAATAAGCAAACATATCCCTGTGTTCCAGTTCAAATTCTTCACATAATGTTTCAAAAGGCTTGATAGTTCCTCGCTCCGGCACTACATGAAATAAATAATAAATCCCTCCGGAGGCCCACTTACGAAAAGATGGGGAGGAGCTACCTGCTGGAAATGCCAGGTCTGGATGGGAAGCAAAGGAGACACCTCTTTATTCAAGTTGTGAAATTTGCATAACCAACGCCATGCCTGGCGTAATGGTCGAAAACTAAAATTATAGGGTCCTAATGAGGTAAGCTTGTCTGCAGCAGCATGCAGCCAATATGCAAAATTTAAGGAACCAAATAGAGAGGTTTCTGTGGGAGTGCAAGAAAAAATTTGAGTGGAGCGAAACCAAATCAGAGAGGTGGTGCATACAACTAGCTATTAAAAACAAGCAAAGATCCAGAAGCCCAAAGCCTAAGCATTACTCTAGATATCGTCACACGGGCTCGCTTCCCCTGCCACAAAAGCAAATTTATCTTCTTTAGCAGCCATGTCTCATCTCTATAGTGTAACATAAGAGGTAACAATTGAAATATGTAAATCCATTTTGGAAAAAGAATCATGTTATATAGTGCTATCCGCCCTAGTAAAGTTATCGGCTTGCAAAATTTCAGTCGCTCGCAGCCTTAGGGGCCCCAGATTGTCAGGATGAAGTCGAGATAGGTCAGTGGGAATATGGACACCCAAATACTTAACCGCGTCCTGTGCCCACTGGAAAGGAAAAAAACCTTCCCACCCCTCTCTGATCTCAGGTTGTATTGGTAATACCATTGATTTCTGTAAATTCAAGGAAAACCCAGAGAAAAAACTAAATTCGTCTACCGCCGCTAACTACTGAGGAATGGATGTATTCGGCCGGGTAAGAGTGAGAAACATATCATCAGCAAAGGCCAAGACCTTTACTGGTTGGGCTGGCAGCGCTACACCAGCAATGTCTGGGTCAGCCAAAATTTTTCTCAATAGCAGTTCTAAATATAGTAAAAATATTAGCAGCGACAGGGGGCATCCCTGTCATGTGCCCATGTGGACTTCAAAAGGAGGAGATTTAATCCCATTTACCAACAAACAAACAGATTAAAGTCACCCACCCACACCCAAGGGGCATCTGCATACTGAAGTCCCAATGCTGAGAGCAACTGGAAAAATTGTGGACAATAAGTGTTAGGGCCATAGACCACACACAGATAAAAGTTTTGGCTTTGGTAATTAAGTTGAATCAATACTATTCGGCCCTCTGAATCTTTATACACTAACCTTGACTGACATGGTAAGCCCTTCTTCAGTAAAATGGCCACTCCACTCCACCTATTCCCAAAGGATGTAAAATAGCATTCCCCAACCCACTGTTGGCGCAGTTTCACATGCTTGATATCTGACAATTTGGTTTCCTGAAGACGAGCAATGGCAGCACTATGGTGCTTAAGTTGAGATAATATCTTGTATCGCTTCACAGGAGATGAGATTGCAGAAACGTTCCAAGATACTATACAAAGTTTGGAATTGCCAATCATCTCTCTGGATAAGAAAAACACAAAGCTGTCCCAACCAGCTCAAAAAAATCCCTGGAAGCCCAGCCTCCCTCCAGGGATATGCCCCCACCCGTCAAAGCAAGGAACCACCAGACCATGTCCCCCAACCTACAACAGACCTGAATTTGTACAATCATACTCTCACTCACTCCATACCATCCAAACCCTCCCAATACCCACCCCTCCCATTCCCCTGCCCTTCTTCCTAACCTCCCCTCTTGTCCCCAACTCCACCCCTTCGAACAGGAAAAGTGTCGCGATCCCAACAAGGGAACAGACCACGGGTCATTCACAATGCCATAAAGGGGGAACCCCCTCCCTTTGTTTCAAAAGAACAGTGTTAAACATTTCGCTCTTAAATTTTACAAGAACCAGAATCGTGTTAGACTAGAAAGATCCCTTTCCACTCCCAGCTTAAATATCTTCCAGATAAGAGAAGTGGCGACCTCAAATACTCCATAAGTCAACAGCGTTCATACCAGCTCTCATGGTCCCTCCAAAGATTGCATCCAGAACCGGGCCTCCTCGGGAGCATTAAAAGAGTGCCAACAATTGTTATGTTGAATCCGTAGCGTGGCTGGGTATCGTAGAGCAAACCGCATATGTTTAGTTACCAATTGGGAGCAAACTGTAGAAAAAGCCTGTCTTTTAGTTGAAAGAGCTGCCAAATAGTCTTGGAATATCCGGATTTGGTGGCCCTCAAATTGTATCTCCTCCGATTTGTTTTTATATTGCCGTAGAATCTGGGCCTTTTGAGAATATCGATGAAACTTTGCTATCATTATTCTTGGTCTATCCTCAGCCGTGTGGACCGATGTACTCTGTCCAAGTCAATTACTCCCTGGCCCCCCGCTGATGGAAATTTCTCCAGCAGCCAGGCCTCTAACCATGATAGTAATGCAGATTTTTGGATAGATTCTGGAAACCCAATGAAGCGAAGGTTCTCCTGCCTCGCTCTATTTTCCAGATCCTCAATCTTCAATTATTGGGCGCGGGTCAAGGCCTCAAAACACTCCATGCTTTCGCTATGGGCCTATAACATATCCTCCACGTCGGAGACTCCTCCAGCTTTGTTAAGTCCTTCTTCATGTTAACCATACCATCAAGGGTGTCTATGTATTGCAGATTTTGGTATCATCCGCAAAGAAGCACACCTTACCAAACAGCCCTTCAGCAATATAGCTTACAAAAATATTAAAAAGAACTTGCCCAATAACCGAACCTTGCAGCATACCACTGGTAATATCCTTTTCCTCAGAATGAGCTACATTTACCACTACCCACTGTCATCTTCCACTCAACCAGTTCCTACTCCAGTCAGTCACTTTAGGGCCCATACTGAGGACACAGTTTATTTATTAGTCGTCTATGCAGAACCGTGTCAAAGGCTTTGCTAAAATCTAAATACACCACATCTAGTGCTCTCCCTCGATCCAACTCTCTGGTCATCCAGTCAAAGAAATTAATCAGATTTGTCTGACAAGACCTGCCTCTAGTGACACCATGTTGCCTCGGGTCCTTTAATCCATTGAATTCCAAAACTTTACTATTCTCTGTTTTAAAAGCATTTCCATTAATTTACTTACCACAGAAGTCAAATTTATCGGCCTGTAGTCCCCAACCTCTTCTTTACTTCCACTTTTGTGGAGAAGAACTACATCTGTTTTCTCCAATCCTCCAGGACCACTCCCAACTCTAGAGAAGCATTGAAAAGGTCAGCCAGCAGAGCCACGCAAGTTCCTTCAATACCCTCGGATATATGTCATCTTATCCCATCGCTTTGTCCGCCTTTAGTTTAGCCAGTATCTCATGAACACAGTCCTCTGACAATTGTTCAGGGACTACCACCCCTCCACTCCTATTTGTGTTTGTAGTCTGCAGTCCTGCTCCCGGCCCTTCCACTGTGAACATAGAACAGAAATATTTGTTAAGCAATTCTGCTTTACCTTTATCAACGTATTGTCCATGAAAACTCCAAGATCCTTTTCCTGGTGGTGACCACTAATATGGAAATCAGCATTGTAGATCTATCATTTGGACTATTTTCCTTATGTGCATCACTTTACATTTGTCCATATTAAATTTCATATGCCACTTAGAAGACCAGGCCCCTAGTTTGACAGTCCTGCAGTTCGTGCTGGTATTTTTGCTACACTGAATATTTTTAGATTATCTGCAAATTTGATCAGTTCACTCTTTGCTCCCTTTTCCAAATCATTTATGAATAAGTTAAAACACCATCAGTCCCAGTATAGACCCCTGAAGCAGTCTACTATTTACCCCTTTCCATTGGGAAAACAGACCATCTAGCCCTGTTATAAGGCATTTTCTATTCTATGACATTTTAATTTCCTGAGCAATATGTCATTAGGAACTCTGTGAAATGTCTTCTGAAAACCTTTCCAGAATTCTGATAAGTAAAGCATGACCTCTCTTTGCTACATCCATGTTGCCTCTTCCCTATTAAACCATGTATATCCATGGCTAGTACTTTTGTTCTTAACAAAAGCTTCTACCATTTTATCGAGTTCTAATGTCAGACTCACCAATCTGTAGTTCCATAAGTCACATGTTGAGTCCTTTCTGGAAATTGATGTAATATTGGCTACCTTCTATTTCTCAGATACAGAGCCAGAAGTGGGTAGTAACGAAGTACTTATACTTTGTTACAGTACTTAAGTACAACTGGCAGTACTTTTACTTGTAATGAGTTAATTTTTTTTTTTTTGCAATACTTTTTACTTGTAACAAGTTACATTTAAGCTATACTTTTTGGGGAGATAATAGTATGTGAGACAACTTAGGAAGGCTAATAGTACTGGAAACAAATTATGGAGGATAACTATTCATGCATGGTCAAGGAGGGGAACAAGGGTTTTTTTTTGTTTGTTTGAGGTTTTTTTTCTTTCTCTTCTGCTCCTTCCTAAAATGTTATTGTTCAGTGGGAAGTTAAATCTAGTTACCTCACAATGACAGCGGTAAATTGGTTTTTCCTTGAATAGTTATGTGAATAAGTCTGGGAGGGAGGGGTGGTACATAGGCAGGGGGGAGGGGAGAAAATTGTTAAAACCTTGAGGATGGAATTTCTTATTCTGTTATACTTCATATGCTGTTTAATTCAGCTAATTCATACAGAGCTTGTTGAATGTGTTTAACTTGTTGGATTCTCAATAAAAATTGTTTAAACATAAGCTATACTTTTGTACTTAGTACCAAAGTACAAATTTCCAGGACTGTGTGAAAAAGACTACATATTCTGTTAGCATCAAGTGTCTGTGTAGGACTGATCTATACTAATCCAGCTTGTTTTGTTTTCCAGTAAGCATAGGCGGTCAGTGGCCCAACTGTTTGGGGAGGCTAAAGGGGGCGAGGTTAGGGGTGGAGCCAGGGGTGGAGCTTAAATCCATAATTGTCTGATAACACACAGAAAAAATAAATAAATAAAAATAAAAGTCACAATTAATACCTTTTATTAATTTAGATATTAGATATGTATCATATGTCAAAGAATAAAGTGGTTGCTCAAAGCATATACTAATCACAATCGCTCAACTGTAAAACACTATGCACAAATTTGTGCAAAAACACACTCAGAACCTTACTGTACCATAACACTAGGCAGACCCTAATACACCAATATACCACCCATATGGAAAATGCAGACCGTCAACAATATGAAACAAGGGATCATAATATCACAATTCTCATGTAGAGCCACAAAACACCCTTTTAGGGTGGATAGTGTTCACAATGAGCTCCTTTTATTAACGACTATATGTAGATCCTTCAAGAGGTAGTGTGTCGTGATTTAGGCTCTAAAACCCTTTCTTATGTTTTGGTGCCACCTCAGTAAGGCCAATACACAATCTCTCCACTGCAAAACACTATACACAAACTTGTGCAAAAACACACTCATAACCTTAGCAAACCATAACAGCACTAATTCCAAGGACAGGACGAGCTACAACCTTATGCGTGGAAAGGCAGAACTGTAATTACACCGGGCTCTAAAACCTAGTGAAACAAAAAAAAAACCCAAAAGGGGGTGTAAATACTACACACTAGTAGAATACTGCACCTTGATTACACATGAAAAACACACGACACAACAGACATGAAGGCAAAACTGGAAAGTTACCTCAAGAAGTCAGACTCAGCATGCAGCAATACTAGAAAAATTGAAACTTACATGCAAAATATCACAGATGCACATTTCCAAAAGCTGACATATTCCAGTTAATAAATTCTGAATAAAATACTTTTTTTTACCTTTGTTGTCTGATCATTAGTTTTTCTATTCACTTTGGTCCCAGTGTCTTCTTTCCATTTGATATTTTTTCTCTCACTATGTCCACCATCCTCCTGTGTCCTTATGCGTCCTTGTGTGTCTTTATGCGTCCTGTCTACCATCTGTAGCCCTGTCCCTATCCTTTCTCCAGTTTCAGCATCTGCCTTCAAAGTGTTCCGATCCAGCCCTTAAATCCAGCAATTTCCCCTCCATCCATATCCAGCATTTCTTCCCTCCCCTCCATCCATGTGCATGTACTTCCTTTGTCTTTCCTACTCTCCATCCTTGTCCAACATTTCTCCTCTGTTCCCTGCCCTCTACTCCATCCATGTCCAGATTTCTCCTCTCTTCTCTCCCCTCCATTCGTCCATCCATCCATGTCCAGCAGCTTCCCTCTTTCTCTCCTACCCTTCCATCAAGTGTCATCCCTCTTTCTCTCTCCATCCTTCTACCCATTACCCTCTCCCAATCCTTCCGTCTATTGTCTCCCTCTATATCTCCTTCCTTCTAAACAGTTCTCTCTCTTGACCCTTTTCCATTCAGCATGTCCTCTCTATCCCCATCCTTCCAGTGTCTTTCCTCTTTCCCTCCCTACCCTTACATCCATTGTCTTCCCTCTTTCTGCCCCCTCCTTCCAGCTTTTCCCTCTTTCTCCCTCCTTTCATTCAGCATTTCTCCATCTGACAGCTAGGATCTCCCCCAGTTTCTCCCCAGCAGCTTCTCTCTCCTGCTCATGTCCCCTCTTTCTCCCCCCATCTTTCCACTAATCTCTCTCTCTCTCTGTACCCCTCTTCCATCCAGCATCTTCTCTCTGGCTCTCCCCTGCTCTTTTCCATGGCCCCTCTTTCTCTCCCTATCTCTCTCTGGCTTTCCCCTGCTCTTTTCCATGTCCCTGGCTTTCCCCTACTCTCTTCCATGTCCCCTTTTTCTCTCCCCATCTCTCTCTGGCTCTCCCCTGCACTTTTCCACTTTCTCTCTCTCTCCTCCAGCGTCCTCATGCATCTCTCCTCTCCCTCATGCATCCCACCTTTCTCTTCCCTCCCCTTCTTGCTTCCATCACTCTTACTCCTTTCTCCACCCCCCCTTTTCCCATTCCCATGCCCTGCCATTGTTTTCCTTCCTCCCTCTTCTCTTTAGATGTGGCATCTCACATCCTCCTCTCTCCACCCCCCTTTCCCTTTGGTCGGTCTGTCTGGCATCGCTTCCCCTCCCGCCCCCGGACTAGTGCGGTACCGTATTGCTCTCCCCCTCTGCTCCTGTCACATCGTCTTTCAACGAGGCTTCCTGTTCCCATAGCAGCAGCAGCAGCAGCAGCAATGATGTAAGCGCCGTTGCTTTCAGCCTGCCCCGGAAGCACTCTCTGAACAGCTTCCCGCGTAGGAGAGACGCTGTCCAGAGAAGGCTTCCGGGGCAGGCTGAAAGCAGCGGCACTTAAATCATTGCTGCTGCTGCTACGGGAACAGGAAGCCTCACTGAAAGACGACATAACAGGAGCGGAGGGGGGAGAGCGGCACCGTACTAGTCGGGGAGACGGGGGGGGGGGGGTAAAGATCGGGACCGTCACGCACCAGTCGGGGGGGGGAGGGAGCCGGGAGGGAGATGTTCACAAGCTGCACCCGCCCCGCCCTTGCTGCACTTCTGGCTGGGGAGGCTTAGCCTCCCCAAGCCTCTTATACCGGGCGCCCATGCCAGTAAGTGTAGTAATGTTCTTCTGCCCACTGCAATGCTCAAGGTATTTTTTTTTCTAGGGAGGACCTTGTGTGACCCTCTGGAAGTTTGCTTGTAAATATACTGGATTCTGTGGTCCAATTTAAGAATACCTTTTACATAGTAGTAAAAAAGTAGTTTTAACAGCTGTACTTTATTGAGTATTTTTTTTTGGTGGGGGGGGGGAAGACTTTCTACTTTTACTTCACTACTTTTGAAGCCAGTACTTTTACTTTTTATTTAAGTACTTTTAAAAAGTAATGAACCAGGAAAGGGCTGGTTAGGGGCTTACCGACTGCGCCCAGAGCCTCCCAAGCAGTCCAGCGGACCCTTGATGAATTCGCGACGAGTACTCCACGGGATAGAGAGGCAAGGAGCCCTGCTGTGGGAGCGATCGGAGGAGCGGTGGCTCCCTGGGGCTAGAGACGACGCTTTCCTCGCCCGAATTGAACCCGCCTCCATGTCCAGCAGAACTCCGTGGGGAGGTGGAACCCTCGGAGGTGACCGGAGAAGGCGCCGAGGAGAGTATCGCAGTCGGAACACCCCCCCCCCCCCCCCCCCAGAAATGCTGTTGAAGGTTTTCATCAGGAGCCAGGAGCCCGCGTGGAGGTTTCTCTGGAAAGCATTTGGGCAATGCTACAGAATCTTCATAAGACAATTTCGAAAGCTGCCTTGGACACGGCTTCATTAGTGATTAAGGTAGATTCTTTGCATGACTCTTTTGAAAAATTCAAATTAGATTCTGAGAAGCAAAAGGCTTTATTTCAACAAGAACTTACCTCATTAAAAAATACAACTGAAAGTTTGATTAAGGATAAGATTATCCTACATGACAAGTTAGATCAAATTGAAAATTTCAACAGACGCCTCAACTTGAGGGTATTAAACTTTCCAATTATGACAGAGTTGGGCCCAATGGAGTTATTTAAAAAATATCTAATTGAAGTTCTCCACTACTCCTCTGATTGTATTCCTCCGATTAATAAAATATACTATCTCCCAATTCCACGAAAAAATGAGGAGCAGCAGAGAACAAAGGTTCAACAGGATTTAGAACCTACAGGATCTGACAGCATTTCTTGAGAAATCGTTGACTGAGATCCAATCTCGTGCTACTTTATTGGTATCTTTTATTTTTGAGCCCGATGTTAATTCAATTATGAAACTATTCTTTAAGAACTCTCAAAAATTATTCTATGGTGCTCGAGTATGGATCTATCCGGATGTGATACAGTCCACCCAAGAAAAGAGGCGGAAGGTTTTGTTATTGAGAGAGGATGTTAAAAAGCTAGGAGCCAGTTTTTTGCTGGCTTATCCTTGTAAATGTCTTATAAAGTATCAGGAAAATAAGTATACTTTTTTTGAGCCTGAACAATTGAGAAGTTTTGTTGAATTAAAGAAGCTTGCTAAATGACTTTCCAGGATTAGGGTTCAAGATAGTGTTAATATGCCTGTGGTTAGGTCTAGGTCTTAATTTCTATAAAGTATGATTGTGTTAAATTTCTCCTCAAATTTTCTGACCCCCTTCCTTATAGTTGTGGTCTAAGAAAGGGAGATTCGTTTTTTTTTTCCTGTAATTATTTACTTGATTCAATATGACTTATGTCTCTGTATTACCTAAAGCAAGGTTAGCTTGTATATTATTGTTTGAAATTATAAATAAATAAATAAATAAAAAAAGTAATGAACCCATCTCCGTACAGAGGCAGATTTCAATGATAGGCTATAGATTACCAATGGCAGGTCTTTAATTTTGTATTTGAATTCCTTTAGAATTATGGGTTGAATACCATCAGGTCTCAGTGATTTGCAACTATTTAATTTCTCAATTTTCTCAGCACCACTTCCTGACTCAGACTGATTTGGTTCAATTCCTCTGAACCCATTACCTACAAAAATTGTTTCTTGTGTTGGTATCTTCCCAACACTGAACACCACAAAGACAAAAGTTTTCCTGCTATGGTCTTGTCTTCCCTTTTCCTCTCTCTTTCCCCATCCCCCAATCATCTAATGGTCCAACTCACTGAAATCCAGATCCTCCAGGGTAGTATTTTCAGAAATGCTCCCTGTTCCATGCACAGGACCCAAGAGGCAGGCAGAGCTCTGAAAGTCTCAATGTGTGGTGGAGATGTTGGTGCAGAGATTAGGGATTTAGATTTGTTAGAAACTGGGCAACGTTCTGGAAAAAGGGGAGCCTATTCTGATTCCACCTTAACCTTAACCAGGATGGAACCAGGCTCCTGGTGCTAACATTTAAAAAAGAGATAGAGTAGCTTTTAAACTAGGATGGGAGGGGGGGGGGTAGCCAATAGTTGCTCAAGAGCACATGGATTGGAGTGACGTATCTTTCAAGGATAATATCAAAACAGGACATTTAAGGAATCATGATACAGAGGTTTCAACAAAGGTGAAAGAAAGCCAGGAGAGAGCAGAGTAAAGGTTGCAAATTATCCCTGTCAACTTATAAGCAGCTTGTAGATGCAAAGAGAAACCACAATTTGAAGTGTCTATATACAAATACTAGAAGCCTGAAAAACAAGATGGGAAAGTTAGAGTACATAGCAATAAATGAAGAGGTAGATATAATAGGCATCTCAGAGACCTGGTGGAAGGAGGACAACCAATGGTACACTGCATTACAAGGATACAAATTATATCGCTATGAAAGGGTGGATCAAATTGGAGGGAGGTTGAGCTATATGTTAAAGAGGGAACTGAGTCAAACAAAGTAAAAATTCTGCAGGAAACAGATAGCAATGTGGAATCCTTATGGGTAGAAATTCCACGTGTGTAGGGAAAGAGTATACTGGTAGGGCGATACTAATGTCCACCAGGCTAGAATGATCAAACAGATGAAAAAATGTTGACAGAAATTAGGAAAGCTAGCAAATTTGGCAACATTATAATAATGGTTGATTTCAATTATCACAATATTTATTTATTTATTTGTTGCATTTGTATCCCACATTTTCCCACCTATTTGCAGGCTCAATGTGGCTTACAATTTTCCACCATGGCTTGATTGGATAAGTGTAACATCAGAGAGTGCTAGGGAGGTAAAATTACTGCTTGTTGGAGCAACTGGTCCAGGAACTGAAAAAAAAGGAGAACTATTTTAGATCTAGTCCTCAGTGGAATGCAGGACTCAGTACGAGAATTAACAGCATTGGGTGTGCTTGGAAACAGTGATCAACTTTGACTTAAAAACTGAAGTGAAGTCTCTAAGGAAATCTACTGTAGCAACATTTAATTTTTAAAAAAGCAACTATGATAAAATGAGGAAAATGGTTTAAAAAAAAAAAAAGCTAAAAAGGATCAGCCACCAAGGTTAGGACTTTTAAATCAGGCATGGATGTTGTTTAAAAATACCATCTTGGAAGCCCAGACCAGATGTACTCCACGTATTAATAATGCTGAAAGAGGAGTAAGCGACAGCCAGCATGGTTAAAGGAAGAAGTGAAAGAGGCTATTAAAGCCAAAAGAACATTCTTCTAAATAATGGAAAAAGGATCCAAATGAAAACAAAAGGCCAGTGGCATAGCTATGGGGGGGGGGGGGGGGGCACAGGGGCCTGGGCACCCCAGATTGGCTCTGGGGCCCATGGTTTGGCTGGTGGTGTGGAGGCAGGCCAAAATGTGCCCACCCCAAATTTGGGCTCTGGCCCCTTTCCCTGTCAAGGTCTGGCTACACACCTGCAAGAAGCAATATAAACACTGCAAGAAGCAATATAAACTCTGGCAAGTTAGATGCAAAACATTGATGAAGAAGGCTAAAAGAGAAAACGATAAGAAACTACTTTTTCAGGTATATCAGTAGCAATCCGTGGGCCCATTAGATCATCAAGGAACAAAAGGGACTCTCAGGGAAGGCCAGGCCATAGCAGAGAGACTGAATAGATTCTTTGCTTTGGTCTTTACTGAAGAAGATGTAAGAGATCTACCTGTACCAGAAATGGTTTTTGAGGGTGACGATATGGAGGAACTGAAAGAAATATTGGTGAACCTGGAGGAAATACTGAGCCAAATCAACAAATAAAAGAGTAAATCACTGTAACCGGATGGTATACAATCCAGAGTGCTGAAAGAACTCAAACATGAAATTGCTGATTTGCTGTTAGTAACCTGTCTTTAAAACCATCTGTAGTAACTGAAGATGGGAAGGTGGCCAATATAATGCCGATTTTTAATAAATGGTTCCAGGAGTGATCCGGGAAATTACAGAGCAGTAAGCCTGACATCAGTGCCGGGTAAAATTTAAAGCTGTTAAAACGCATGACAGACCGTGAAAAACTGCAGGAAGACCTTAGGAAATTGGAAAACTGGACATTCAAATTGCAGATGTGATGCACACTGGAAAAAATAATCGAACTCATAGGTACCACCTTAGGAGTCAGGACCCAAGAAAAAGATCTTGGTGTCATTGTGGAAAATACACTGAAATCTTCTGTCTAGTGTGTGGCGGCAGCCAAAAAAGCTAACAGAATGAAAGAATTATTAGGAAAGGGATAGAAAATATGACCAAGAATACTATAATGCCTCTGTATCACTCCATGGTGCAACCTCACCTGGAGTATTGCATTCAATTCTGGTTGCAGTGTCTCAAAAAAGATATAGCAGAATTAGAAAGGGTTCAAAGGGCAACCAAAATGATTAAGGGATGGAATTCCTCTCATATGAGGAAAGACAAGAGGTTAGGGCTCTTCAGCTTGGAAAGGAGACGGCTGAGGGAGGATAAGATAGAGGTCTACAAAATCCTAAGTGCTATAGAACCGGTAAACATGAATCAATTGTTTATTCTTTTGAAAAGTAATAAGACTAGAAAACTCAATGAAGTTACATGGTAATAATTTTAAAATGAATAGGAGGAAATATTTTTTCACTCAATGAATAGTTAAGCTCTGGAATTTGTTACCAGAGGATGTAGTAACAGCGTTTAACGTATCTGGGTTAAAAAAAAAAGGTTTGGACAATTTCCTAGAGGAAAAGTCCATAGTCTGCTATTGATAGAAACTGGAAAAGCCACTACTGTCCACGGAATTGGTAGCATGGAATCTTGCTATTATTTGGGATTCTGCCAGGTACTTGCAACCTGGATTGGCCACTGTTGGAAGCAGGGACCATCAGTCAGCCCCAATATGGCTATTCTTATGACTCCCTCACAGGTTTCTTAGGGTTGAATTCAGCTCATGTCAGTCAGCATTTTTTAAAATGCCATCTACCACAAGTAAAAAAAAAAAAAAAAAAGTACTCGATATTCAGCACCAGTATCCGAATAATGCCCTACGATGAATATCCAGCAATCAACACTGAATGGCAGTACTATTTGATTAGTGATGATATTCAAACCACCAACTGAACAGTCAATTGAACAAAGTTAGGACAGCCTTTTTACCTCCTCTTTAGTCGACTACATAGGCCAGCACTTTCTTATTTTTCTCATTTTGAATCCACGTCCCATTTTTTGAATGATATCCATTAGATTTCAATTGCCTCTTTCACCTCATAGCTTAACCATGCTGTCAGTAGTTAGATTTTTCTCCAACCTTTTTAATGTATGGAATACATTTTATCTGGGCTTCAAAGATGGCATTTATAAAGTCTCCATAACTCATGCCAACTTTTATCCTTTGCAACTGGTTCATTGCTGGGCTAGAGGCATAAAACGTCTTGCTTCTCCAACTCAGAACTTAAACTGACACTTCAGCTTTCAAGAAATAGCTAAAAGAAGTGTTATTTTACCAAGTGTTTTGGCTGGCATTTTGAGGACATGATTTTCTTTTTGGTGAGAGGCTGTGTTTGAGTTAGGTTTACTCAATCTGGGCTCAGGCTTGCAGGAAGTGGTTTTTCTTTGGGTTTTCCCCCCTTCTGTTTTGATTTTATTCTGTTTGCTTTTAGTTTCTGTTTTATGTTAATATTAGGTGATATCTGTTATCTTTATATACCTGATTATGCATGTTCCAATGTAATTTGTACGTGCAATAAATAAATAAAATCAATAAATGTTACTTTACTAGTTTTACTTCATAAACCTTTTGATTGCATTGTGATCAAATTGCTTTACGACTGTACAGATTGCACCAGATCTTGCATTCCAGTGAGAACTAGCTTTAAAGTAGCTCTCCTCCTCATTGGTTCTAGGACTAGCTCATCCATAAAACAGTTGTTTATGGCATCTAGAAACTTTATCTCCCTGACATTGCCATATAAGACATTCACCCAATCAATATTGGGATAACTGAAATCTGCCTTTATTGTGTTACCAATTGTATTTGCTTCTCTAATTTCTGATAGCCTTTCACTTCATCTTGGCAGGTGGATAGTAATATAACCCCACTGCTATACTCATCTCCTTCACAAGCTTGATTATGGAAGTGTCGAAATCTGCCCATATTACACCAGTGCTGAAAGAACTGCACTGGTTACCAGTAGTGCAAAGGGTGATATTTAAGTTTCTATTATTGATTCATCAGCAAATTCATGCTACAATACCTGTATATTTCTCTAATATCTTAAAAAAGTATTGTCCAGCGCGATCTTTAAGATCTGAGACTGCAAAGCATTTATATCTTCCATCTGCAACAGCAGATAATTATGCTGAGACCCGTACATGTGCATTTTCTGCGGCAGGACCTATAACTAACACTAAGCTATCACTTTATTGTTTGTTTGTAAGCCACATTGAACTTGAGTCTATTTCGGGTTAATGTGGGGTATAAATGCCATGAATGAATGAATAAATAAATAATGTGGGATTGGCTTCCGGGACATTTGAGTCTGTGTAAATACTCAGCAATTTAAAAAATAACTGAAAAAACACTGTTTTGTAAAGGTTTTTCTGGAGGAATGAACTGTTTATTGATGTCCAAATCTGCTGGTTTAAATGATGTATACCCGCTTTGGTAAAAGAGGTATATAAATATTGAAAATAAATAAAGATTCCACAATGCATTTTTATTTCTTGCAGGACTATTATCTTGCTTGACTCTGTTTCATGCTTAATATGATAGAACCACCTATTTGACTATTTGACCAGTCGCCAACAACAGCAAAGACACACCAAGAGCTGACGACTTGGCGAAGTACTTCAAGGAGAAAATCATACAACTGTGACTCAAAATACCTGTCAGCCCCACCGACTACACCGCACTCCTAGAATGCCTAGACCCAGACCCTGGAGTTTACCCAGCAGACAGGATCTGGACTGAATTCACAATACTACCGGAAGACCTCATCTCACAAACGCTTAAAAGATTCGCCAAATCTCATTGCAAATTAGACATTTGCCCAAACAACCACATGAAGTCAGCCCCTCAACAATTTATAACGGACCTAACAAACCACATAAACTTTATGCTACAAAACGGACTCTTCCCAATGGAGAAAGGTAACATTTTACTCACCCCCATACCCAAGGATGCAAAGAAAAATGCCAACGAACTAACGAATTACAGACCAGTAGCATCCATTCCCTTAATTACCAAAATAACAGAAGGTATAGTGACCAAACAACTCACAGAATATCTAAACAAGTTCTCAATATTACACGATTCCCAGTCAGGATTCCGCGCCAATCACTGCACTGAAACCGTATTAGTTACACTCATGACAAAACTCAAACAACTGATAGCAAACGGGAATAACATACTACTGTTACAATTCGGCATGTCAAGCGCATTTGATATGGTTGACCATGGAATTTTATTACACATCCTTGAATACTTCGGCATCGGAGGCAACGTTCTCAACTGGTTTAAGGGGTTCCTAACTACACGCTCTTATGAAGTGACATCAAATTTGGCTACATCAGCTACATGGACACCTGAATGTGGGGTTCCACAGGGATCCCCTCTCTCACCGACCATATTCAACCTAATGATGACACCCTTGGCCAGACTACTATCGAATCAGAACCTAAACCCATATACAGTGGGGGAAATAAGTATTTGATCCCTTGCTGATTTTGTAAGTTTGCCCACTGACAAAGACATGAGCAGCCCATAATTGAAGGGTAGGTTATTGGTAACAGTGAGAGATAGCACATCACAAATTAAATCCGGAAAATCACATTGTGGAAAGTATATGAATTTATTTGCATTCTGCAGAGGGAAATAAGTATTTAATCCCTCTGGCAAACAAGACCTAATACTTGGTGGCAAAACCCTTGTTGGCAAGCACAGCGGTCAGACGTCTTCTGTAGTTGATGATGAGGTTTGCACACATGTCAGGAGGAATTTTGGTCCACTCCTCTTTGCAGATCATCTCTAAATCATTAAGAGTTCTGGGCTGTCGCTTGGCAACTCGCAGCTTCAGCTCCCTCCATAAGTTTTCAATGGGATTAAGGTCTGGTGACTGGCTAGGCCACTCCATGACCCTAATGTGCTTCTTCCTGAGCCACTCCTTTGTTGCCTTGGCTGTATGTTTTGGGTCATTGTCGTGCTGGAAGACCCAGCCACGACCCATTTTTAAGGCCCTGGCGGAGGGAAGGAGGTTGTCACTCAGAATTGTACGGTACATGGCCCCATCCATTCTCCCATTGATGCGGTGAAGTAGTCCTGTGCCCTTAGCAGAGAAACACCCCCAAAACATAACATTTCCACCTCCATGCTTGACAGTGGGGACGGTGTTCTTTGGGTCATAGGCAGCATTTCTCTTCCTCCAAACACGGCGAGTTGAGTTCATGCCAAAGAGCTCAATTTTTGTCTCATCTGACCACAGCACCTTCTCCCAATCACTCTCGGCATCATCCAGGTGTTCACTGGCAAACTTCAGACGGGCCGTCACATGTGCCTTCCGGAGCAGGGGGACCTTGCGGGCACTGCAGGATTGCAATCCGTTATGTCGTAATGTGTTACCAATGGTTTTCGTGGTGACAGTGGTCCCAGCTGCCTTGAGATCATTGACAAGTTCCCCCCTTGTAGTTGTAGGCTGATTTCTAACCTTCCTCATGATCAAGGATACCCCACGAGGTGAGATTTTGCGTGGAGCCCCAGATCTTTGTCGATTGACAGTCATTTTGTACTTCTTCCATTTTCTTACTATGGCACCAACAGTTGTCTCCTTCTCGCCCAGCGTCTTACTGATGGTTTTGTAGCCCATTCCAGCCTTGTGCAGGTGTATGATCTTGTCCCTGACATCCTTAGACAGCTCCTTGCTCTTGGCCATTTTGTAGAGGTTAGAGTCTGACTGATTCACTGAGTCTGTGGACAGGTGTCTTTCATACAGGTGACCATTGCCGACAGCTGTCTGTCATGCAGGTAACGAGTTGATTTGGAGCATCTACCTGGTCTGTAGGGGCCAGATCTCTTACTGGTTGGTGGGGGATCAAATACTTATTTCCCTCTGCAGAATGCAAATAAATTCATATACTTTCCACAATGTGATTTTCCGGATTTAATTTGTGATGTGCTATCTCTCACTGTTACCAATAACCTACCCTTCAATTATGGGCTGCTCATGTCTTTGTCAGTGGGCAAACTTACAAAATCAGCAAGGGATCAAATACTTATTTCCCCCACTGTATATATGCTGATGATGTAACTATCTTCATCCCATTCAAACAAGATCTAAGGAAATCTCCAACGAAATCAAGCAAAGCCTACACATCATGAATTCCTGGGCAGACGCATTTCAGCTGAAACTTAACACAGAAAAAACCCAATGCCTTGTACTCACTTCGCAATACAATAAGAATAAATTCACCACCATCAACACACCTAAACTAAACCTACCAGTTTCGGACACCCTAAAAATTCTTGGAATCACCATTGATAGACACCTAACACTTGAGAATCATGCGACAAATAACCAAAAAGATGTTTCACTCAATGTGGAAACTAAAAAGAATGAAACCATTTTTTCCAAGGTCTGTCTTCCGCAATCTGGTACAATCACCAGTACTCAGTCATCTGGACTATTGTAACTCACTATACGCTGGTTGCAAAGAGCAAATACTTAAAAAACTCCAGACAGCCCAGAACACGGCAGCCAGATTAATATTCGGCAAATCAAAATATGAATGCGTGACACCCCTACGAGAAAAACTACACTGGCTCCCACTTAAAGAACGCATCACGTTCAAACTTTGTACCCTAGTCCATAAGATCATCCAAGGAGACGCCCCAGCCTACATGTCAGACCTAATAGAATTACCACCCAGGAACACAATAAAATCTTCTCGCACATTCCTCAATCTTCATCCTCCCAATTGCAAAGGTCTGAAATACAAATTGTTGCATGCATCTACCTTTTCCTATATGAGCACACAGCTATGGAACGTACTACCACGCAACCTGAAAACGGTCCATGAATTGGCCAATTTCCGCAAACTACTGAAAACTTATCTCTTCAACAAGATATATCACAAAGATCAACACGTGTAACTGTACAATCTTTAATATATACAGGAATGTCTTTTGCTTTAATACAACCATGTACTTCACCACCATGTAACCCAAACCCTCTATAAACCAAATGTATATTCTTTTCTATTTCCAGTATCCACGACGAATTGTAAGCCACATTGAGTCTGCAAAGAGGTGGGATAATGTGGGATACAAATGCAATAAATAAATAAATAAATTTAATCTGTTCTGTCATTCTGATATAATATGTACTATGGTAGCCCAGCGTCCCCTTACTTATCTTCCTTCCACCAGGTCTCAAGATGCCTATTATGTATATATCTTCATGTGGAATGGCATTTTAGAAAGGACATCCAAACCAGGCTTTAGATGTCCAAGTCGGGCCGTCTGTAGTTCTGTTTGTATCTTAAGAACAGGATTTGCTGACATAAATCCTGTTATAGTGAAAGGGACGTTCACGTGCCAGTGATATGCAGCATAAACATGCATAACAATGGGCAAAACAGGAAGATAAACGTCTCTGTGGCAACATATGAGCATCTACTACTACTACTTATCATTTCTAAAGCGCTACTAGACGTACACAGCGCTGTACGCTTGAACAAGAAGAGACAGTCCCTGCTCGACAGAGCTTACAATCTAATTAGGACAAACAGGACAAACAAGAGATAAGGGAATATTAAAGTGAGGATGATAAAATAAGGGTTCTGAACAAGTGAACAAGGGTTAGGAGTTAAAAGCAGCATCAAAAAGGTGCGTTTTTAGCTTAGATTTGAAGACGGCCAGAGATGGAGCTTGACGTACCGGCTCAGGAAGTCTATTCCAGGCATATGGTGCAGCAAGATAAAAGAAACGGAGTCTGGAGTTAGCAGTGGAGGAGAAGGGTGCAGATAAGAGAGATTTACCCAGTGAACGGAGTTCCCGGGGAGGAATGTAGGGAGAGATGAGGGTGGAGAGGTACTGAGGAGCTGCAGAGTGAATGCACTTATAGGTCAAAAAGAGGAGTTTGAACTGTATGCGGAAACGGATAGGAAGCCAGTGAAGTGACTTGAGGAGAGGGCTAATATGACATAATGACGCTGGTGGAATATTAGTCGTGCAGCAGAATTTTGAACAGATTGAAGAGGAGAGAGATGGCTAAGTGGGAGACCTGTGAGAAGCAAGTTGCAATAGTCTAAGCGAGAGGTGATAAGAGTGTGGATGAGGGTTCTGGTACTGTGCTCAGAAAGGAAAGGGCGAATTTTGCTGATATTATAGAAAAAGAAACGACAGGATTTAGCAGTCTGCTGAATATGTGCAGAGAAGGAGAGGGAGGATTCGAAGATGACCCCTTGCTATGAAATATTTATTTGTGGCAGCATATGAGCGTCTATGTATGAAATAGCAACACAGGTTAGCCATTTTAGAAACACAAACATCTATCCCTTATCACTTTCCTTTTAAAGGGACACCAACCACTGGGGGATGAAAGATGTGATCTCCCCTATTCCATCCAGCAAAGCGCTGCTCAACAGAAGCACTCTTCTGAAAGCTGGACATACCGGACTGCAGGTCTAATTTCCGATGTCCACACTTTGGACATAGACATTTATGCCTCTCCTGAAATGGGGAATAAATATATATTTTTGGGTTCACTCTAGTCCTATCCAAAACATGCCCAGAGAATGTCCCCTTGCCATTTGGACATTCTTCATTGTTTGGCGTCCATATGCCAGCTTTGTAAAACCGGAACCTAGATGTCTATACAAGATGGACGCCTAACTGCCAGTTTATAGACATCCAAAATGCCAATGGCACTTAGAAAATATGACACTAAGGTGCTTATTTAATAACTCTCTAACCTTATTTTTTTAGGCATTTATGTGCAGACAATTTAAAGTATATAGTACAGGTAATTTGGCATCATTTATATTTATCTACTGTTTATTTAAATCCTCCTTTACTACAACCTCCCCGTCGAGATATTCTGATTCCCCTATTTTGCCAGAATTCCTTGAAGATACCTCATTATGAACTATGTACTCCTAAGTAAATGTCTGCTTTCCCTCGTGATCTAGCCATCATCAGCCAGGCTCCATTCTGGTTGAGGTAAACCCTATCCTGTCAGAATAGGCTCCCTCTTCCCCAAAATGTTCCTCAGTTCCTAACTAATCTGTAGCCTTCTTTCCTGCACCATCCACATACGGATACTCTGGAATTAAGCTGGCTCCTATGATCCTCTGTGTGGAATGGGGAACATTTCTGAGAATTTAATTCTGGAAGTTCTGGATTTCAATTTCCTTTTAAAATCCTAAATTTGGTTTCCTAAACCTTCCACCTACACCTTTCTTTGTCACCAATATCCACATCTACCCTAACAGCTGGCTCCATCTCAACACTTTCTTAAAACTTATATAAGTGATGCATGAGGTATGCCACCTTTGCATCTAACAGGCAAGTTACCAAGAGGTCCTCATAACCACCATAAACAGAGATATCTACTTTCCTAATCAAATCACCAGCTATAACAACAGTTCTAACCATTCCTTCTTGGGCACATATTCCTAGAGATAGTAACATAGTAAATGATGGCAGATAAAGACCTGTATGGTCCATCCAGTCTGCCCAACAAGATAAACTCATTATACATAGTATGCGATACTTTATATGTATACCCAAGTTTGATTTGTCCTTGCCATTTTCAGGGCACAGACCGTAGAAGTCTGCCCAGCAATCTTCTTATACTAAAAGTTCTGAAGCTAACGTCGAAGCCCCTTAAAATTTACACTCCAGCCCATCCATATCTATTCAGTCACGATCAGGGCACAGACCATAGAAGTCTGCCCAGCACGTGTTTTGCTTCCCAATTACCGTTGTTGCCACCGAGTCTCTGCTAAGATTCCATGGATCCATTCCTTCTAGGCAGGATTCCTTTGTGTCTATCCCACGCATGTTTGAATTCCGTCCACCTCCCGCGGGAGGGCATTCCATGTATCCACCACCCTCTCTGTGAAAAAATACTTCCTGACATTACTCCTGAGTCTGCCCCTCTTCAACCTCAATTCACGTCCTCTAGTTCTACCACCTTCCCGTCTCCAGAAAAGGTGTGTTTGCAGATTAATACCTTTCAAATATTTGAACGTCTGTATCATGTCACCACTGTTTCTCCTTTCCTCCAAGGTATACATGTTCAGGTCAGCAAGTCTCTCCTCATACGGTTTGCAATGCAAATCCCATACCATTTTTGTAGCTTTTCTTTGCACCGCTTCCAGTCTTTTTACATATTTAGCAAGATACGGCCTGCAAAACGGAACACAATACTCCAAGTGGGGCCTCACCAAGGACTTGTAGAGGGGCATCAACACCTCCTTTCTTCAGAATCACTTCCTACCACATCAAAGAGGTACTCTCCATCCAGGTAAACTTGCTTTTCCAAAACATCATAAGGGCTAGCAAACTGAAGGTAGGCCACTCTACTATTTCACTGAAGGTCTGTGTACCTTTCTGTCTGCCTCAGTTCTTCTAGCTCTGCCTTTCCAGTCTCCAGCAATCAGATTCATTCTCGGAAAACCAAGAGCTCCTTGCACTGTGCGCAAACATACAACCTCTCACTAACAGCAGATTTTTAGTTATTTACCCCCTGTTCTCCAATGCTGCGCAACAATGCAGACTCAGCCCATTCAAAGTGAATGGGCTGTGCCAGCATTAATGCACGGCAGCTGCTAGCGTGGCTTAGTAGGGTTAGTTATTTAAAATACTTATATACTGTCAATCACATGTATCTAGGTGGTGTACAGTAAACAGAAGGAATGGATCCTCAGAAGCTTAGCCAAAATTGGGTGGTGGAGCCGGTGGGGGGAAGAGGGGTTGGTGGTGGGGAGGCGAAGATAGTGGTGGGCAGACATACGGTCTGTGCCAGATCCGGTGGTGGGAGGCGGGGAATAGTGCTGGGCAGACTTATATGGTCTGTGCCAGAGCCGGTGGTGGGAGGCGGGGCGGGTGGTTGGGAGGAGGGGAGGGGATAGCGCTGGCCAGACTTATACGGTCTGTGCCCTGAAAAAGACAGGTACAAATCAAGGTAAGGTATACATACGAGTTTATCTTGTTGGGCAGACGGATGGACCGTGCGGGTCTTTTTCTGCCGTCATCTACTATGTTACTATGTTACATTAAAACAAAACAACAAAAAAAACACAAATCATAACACTAATGGAGTGGAGGAGTGGCCTAGTAGTTAGAGCACCAGTCTTGCAATCCAGAGGTGGCCAGTTCAAATCCCACTGTTGCTCCTCGTGATCTTGGGCAAGTCACTTAACCCTCCATTGCCTCAGGTACAAATTAGATTGTGAGCCCTCCTGGGACACAGAAATATCCAGTGTACCTGAATGTAACTCACGTTGAGCTACTACTGAAAAAGGTGTGAGTAAAATCTAAATAAATATTTCACAATAGCATTAAGTCACATACAAAAGACTGGCCTGTCCTCATCCTGCCATTGGATTGTTGTCTGCATCTTTATGTTGTTGAGTTGTTAAAGTTATTTAAGGAGTGGATATTCTGAATCAATTTAAAGTCCCTTAAATTACTTAGTTTCTTTATATTAGCTTGTCAATGACCTGCAATAGGGCTACAATTAATCTACTGTGAAGGTTGGGTTAGTTTGTAACTTCCTGAGTAAATCCCTAATTGACTCTTCTGACACATTTCTTTCCTAACCGCCTAAACAGGATAATAGTCTATATATCAAAAATACGACTGTGCAGTTGTCAGGGTGGGTAGAAAAATCAAACCACCACTGATCAGTGCCCTATAGAAAACAGTTCTCACACCTTCTCACAGCAAACCCTTCTGCAAAATCTTTTCTAGAAACACTATTTCACCCAGCAAACACTTTATCACTGCATAACACATATATAATTAGTTCAAGCCACAAACTATTTCTTTTGCAAGATTTCCCCAGCAAACTAATACTCACCTACAAACAGATCTAGTTTCTGTTATCTGCACTTCCTCAAGACATGTCTGTGCTGTGACAGTGGACATATGTCCAGGAGAGATCTGGTCCTCCCTCCCCTAAGACCATGTCCCAAAAGGATATATGGTGAGGAGTTTGGCAGCCAGCTGGGAAGAAGGTATGTACCAGGGGTGCATCATCAAGAACATCCGAACCAGCTGAGGATCCTTCACCTTTCCTTTCATATCTACGACCAATAAAGAAGTTGAGGTACATTGGAGAATCCAGCAGTCCCCATCCCCTTCATCTCCTTGCATTACAAACCAAGCCCTGTCCCATCTTAGGCATTGTAACCCATATCAACCCATATTCAGCCTACCTGTCCCTATTTTAGGCCCTGATTCCTCATCTCAGACCCACATTCAACAAATCTGTCTCTACCTCAGAGCCACATTCATCAAACCCTTCCCCACATTCAGCATGTCTGTCCCCACCTGAGGATCACACCAAAGGCACCCCTCTCCACCTCAGATCCACAATCATTCACATTCAGCATGTCCACCCCCACCTCATACCCACATTCAATATGCCCATCCCAATCTCAGACCCACACTCAGCATGCCCATCCCCACCTCCGACTGAGATTCAGCAAACCCCTCTCCACCTCAGGTCAACATTTAATGGACCCCTCCCTATATCACTCACATTCAACATGCCCACCCCCACCTCACACCCACATTCAACATGCCCATCCCAATCTCAAACCCACACTCAGCATGCCCCTCCCCACCTCCGACTGAGATTCAGCAAACCACATTCCACCTCAGATCAACATTCAGTGCACCTTCCCCCACCTCAGACTCACATTTGGTAAGCACACTGCCTTCTTAGACCTACTTTCTGTGTGCCTTCCCCAGCTTCAAACCGATACTCAGTACACACCCTTCCTTGTCCTCAGACCCATATTTGGCATGCATATCCCATTCTCAGATATTTAATGTGACCCTTTGCCCTCACTCTCAGTGCCTTCTTCCCCTCTCCTTACCAAATTCCTCCAGGCACATCCCAAGGAGCTCGTCCACAGTGCATCCTTTCTCCAGTTTTGATAAACCCATCCTTTCACCTCCTTCTCTCCCTAGATGTATTCCTGGCTCTCCTCGCTTGCGTCACTGTGTGGAAATGGTGGCACAGGCTGGGCACGGAGGTGGCACTTTTTGCTACTCACAGGGAAAACCTTCTGAGGAGGGGAGAAAAATCCATATCATCAACCTGTCTGTGTTTGATCTATATTGTTCTTCTTCAAAATCTTCTTCTCAGGTCTCATTTCATTCCACCTTTATACATTGTTATATGAACAGCAGTTCTGATGCTTATCAAACTTGGGAGAGTCCTTGTCATCCCAGGACTGGCTGATCTGGTCCCCGTTTTGCCTCGCTCACTGCATACTTGGGCATATAAGTTTCCACTTTCTTCTGGGAAATGAAAAACATATTTCCCTGCATGCTCTTACATGGGTACAACCAGGGCCAGCTCAGCCTCTTTGGATTGCCCTGAGTAAATTGTCAAATCTGCCCATCATGGACAAGAAAAGCAGGGGAGAAGGGATCCCTCAGGCTCAAAATAAACCTTCCTGCAAAGCCCAGAAAAAGGGTGTCAACCTGAAATCTTAAAAAAGTATTTTTATACACACTTTCAAACATTTCCAAACATTGCTTTACAAAATCAAGTTCCTCTTTCAATGTTTGCAGACTGTTTTCTACTGGGACTCATCTGGAAAAGAAGCCTTAGTGAGAGTTATCCCAGATAGCTGGGCACATGAATAAAGGGTTAGCTTTCCTCCCAGCTGTAGCTCAGCTTCCCTCTGCTCTAGGCATGTTAAACTCACTTCTTAATGTTCTAGGCTCAGTGGAATAGCAGGCATGTCAGTGTCTTTCATCACCTGCTTCTCAGTGGGGATCCCACTACTGCCACCAAAAATCTTAGGATCACTACATTCAATGAGTACTGAAACAGAATACATGGGCACATACACATTACCATGCAGGTAGTCACACAGTCCTACCACACACACTAAAATTCAGCACACACAGCTACTCACAGTTCATGTTTACTTCAGGGCAGATTTAGATGTGACATATCCATAGAAGGGAAAGTTCAAGTGCTTTTTCTGTAATATCTCTCTCTCTCTCTCTCTCTCTCTCTCATTATCTTCATTATTTATGCACTCCCTCCTCTCCTGTCATTCAGAGAATGCCCGCTGGCACTCGCCATGGCAGTTCAGCTAGGGAAAGGCAGTTAAAGAAAGCTAACAGTGTAGCTTAAAAGTATTAACCCAGCTCTTCTCTGGAGTGGATCAGAGCAGAAGGGCTGAAAATTCCAGACAAAACTTCAGCAAAGACACCAAGTGCAAGGTATGAAAATACTAGAAGCACCAATAAAATGCAGCAGGCATAGGAGCCGAACATACCCTAGGACGCATTTTGATGAATTCTAAAAGCTTGTAAAATGACACACCTGTATCTGTTGAATATGGAGAGAGTAACAGGCACCTTGAACACTGTCCTAAAACACTTCACAAATCCCAATGTTGAACCAGTTAGAGCTTCTGAATCAGTGTGAAGGGAAGAGCAGCAGGTGGTATGTACAGCACATGCATGTCAAAGGGAAGCATGTAGCGTGTCAGCAGTGAAGTCTACAAGGTTGAGAGGAAGAGATGCTACAAGCCACTGACTTTCATAATAACCCCACCCCATGCTAAGCAGCCATAGAGAAAACCACACAGGAAATGGTTGTCAAGCACAGGGAGCAGAGTGCTAACAACAGCTCAGCCCTGCTCTATCCTCCCCACCCCCCACCCCCCACCCCGATTCCTGCTGTCAACACCAGAAAAAAAAAACAGGCTTCCAGTTCGGCTAGGCAAAAGCAGGGCTGATGTTAAACATTCAGGGGCCCAGGGCAGCAACTGAGAGGGAGGCCCAATACCCACCTACAAGCTATGACTTCTTCAGCCTGAGGCAAGCTTGGGGCCCCCTTGTGGCATGAAAAACACATTGCCCTGTTTGCCAACCCCTAACGCTGGCTCTGGGTAGAAGCATAGCAGAGTTGCAGTTGGATGTCCAAGGAGACAGCGAGTGTCTGCCAAACAGATGCAAAAATATTATCAGAAATTAGGGAGGCTAACAAACTGGGGAACACAATAATCCTGATATTGACTGGGTAAATGTAACATAAGGCATGCTAGGGAGGTACAATTCCTTGATAAAATCAAGGACTGCTTAATGGGGCAGCAGGTTCAGGAACTAAGAAGAGAGGGAACAATTCTAGGCCTAGTCCTTAGTGGAGCGCATGATCTGGTGCAGGAGGTGATGGTGCTGGGGCCACTTGATAGCAGTGATCATAACATGATCAGATTTGTTATAATCTCTGGAGTAAGTACACACAGGAAATCCAATACATTAGCATTTAGCTTTCAAAAAGGAGACTACGATAAAATGAGGAGAAAGGTAAAAAAAAAAAAAATACTTAGAGGAGCAGCTGCAAAGGTCAGAAATTTACATCAGACATGGATGCTATTCAAAAATACCGCCCTGGAAGCCCAGACCAGATATATTCCATGTATTTAAAAAAGAGGAAGGAAGGCCAAACAACAGCCAGCATGGTTAAAAAGTGAGGTAAAAGAACCTATTAGAGCTAAAAGAAAATCCTTCAGAAAATGGAAAAAGGATCTGACTGAAAATAATAGGAAACAACATAAGGAATGGCAAGTCAAATGCAAAACACTGATAAGGAAAGCAGAGTGACTTTGAAAAGAAGATTGTGTTGGAGGCAAAAACACATAGTAAAAGCCTTTTTAGATATATTAGAAACAAGAAGCCAGTAAATGACTGAGGAGTAAAAGGGGCATTTAGAGAAGACAAGGCCATAGTGGAGAGCTTCAATGAATTCTTTGCTTCAGCCTTCACCGAGGAATACGTGGGAGGGATACCAGCGCCAGAAATGGTATTCAGTGCCGACTAGTCAGAGAAACTGATGTAGTGGAACAATTTGACAAATTGAAGAGTAGAAAATCATCTGGACCGGATGGTATAAACCCCAGAGTACTGATAGAATTGAAAAATGAACTTGTAAAGCTATTGTTACGGTAATATGTAATTTATCTTTAAAATCAAGCATGGTACCAGAAGATCTGAGGGTAGCCAACATATCACCAATTTTTAAAAAGGGTTCCAGAGGTGATTTGGGAAAATAGATCAGTGAGTCTGATGTTGGTGCAGGGCAAAATGGTTGAGATTATTATAAAGAACAAAATTATAGAGCATATACATAAGCATGAATTAATCAGACAAAACCAACATGGACTTAGTCAAGAGAAATCTTGCCTCACCAATCTGCTACATTTCATGTGGATAAAGGTGAGCCAGTAGATATTGTGTATCTGGATTTTCATAAGACATTTTACAAAGTACTCCATGAAAAACTGAGGAAATTAGAACGTCATGGGATAGGAGGTAATGACCTATTGTGGATTAAAAACTGGTTAAAAGATAGTCAGTATTCTCAATGGAGAAGAATAAATAGTGGGGTTCCCCAGGGGTCTGTGTTGGGACTGCTGTTTTTTAACATATTTATAAATGATCTAAAGATGGGAATAACTAATGAGGTAATTAAATTTGCTGATGACCCAAAGTTTTCAATCGCAAGAGGATTGTGAAAAATTGCAAGAGGACCTTAGAAGATTGAGAAACTATCATCCAAATAATAGCAGATGATGTTTCATGTGAGAAAGTGCAAAATGATGTACATGGGAAAGAGGAACCCAAACCATAGCTACAATGTTGCAAGGTTCCACATTAGGAATCTAAGTTTCATTGTTGATGATAGGTTGAAACTCTTTGCTCAGTGTACAGCGGCAGCTAAGAAAGCAAATAGAATGTTAGGAATTATTAGGAAAGGAATGGAAAACAAAAATGAGAATGTTATAATGCCTCCATGGTGCGACCACACCTGGAATACTGTGTGCAATTCTAGTCACTGCATCTCAGAAAATATACAACAAAATTAGAAAAGGGTGACGAAAATGATAAAGGGGATGGGACGACTACTCTATGAGGACAGGCTAAAGCAGCTAGGGCTCTTTAGCTTGGAGAAGAGACGGCTGAGGGGAGCTATGACAGAGGTCTATAAAATACTGAGTGAAGTGGAATGGGTAGAGGTGAATCACTTGTTTTCTCTTTCCAACAATACTAGGACTAGGGGGCACACAATGAAGCTACTAAGTAGTAAATTTAAAACAAATCGGAGAAAATACTTCACTCATCGTGTAATTAAACTCTGGAATTCGTTGCCAGAGGATATGGTAAAAGCAGTTAGCTTAGCAGAGTTTAAAAAAGGTTTAGATAATTTCCTTAAAGTCCATAACAAAAAAACGAGCACAAAGGGCCTTTAAAAACAGAGGGAACACAGTTCTTTCATTCAAAAAAACTTTTAATAGTAGAATTTGATTGGAGGAAGACCCGACACGGGCCGTGTTTCGGTGCTACCGCACCTGCATCAGGGGTCACACCAATGACTAAAAGGCTTCAACAGACTGATTACAAACTGTCTGATGTTTTCCAGAATTTTTTAAAATCCTTTTGAGAACCACACTAATGGTGTGCGTGAGTCCTGAACTGCATGACATTCGGAGGAAAATTCTGGAAAACATCAGACGGTTTGTAATCAGTCTGTTGAAGCCTTTTAGTCATTGGTGTGACCCCTGACGCAGGTGCGGTAGCACCGAAACACGGCCCGTGTCGGGTCTTCCTCCAATCAAATTCTACTATTAAAAGTTTTTTTGAATGAAAGAACTGTGTTCCCTCTGTTTTTAAAGGCCCTTTGTGCTCATTTTTTTGTTTGGACTTTTTCTGTACCTAGTTCCCTCTCTTTGTTATACCTTAAAGTCCAAAAGCCATTATTAAAATGGATTCGAGAAAATCCACTGCTTATTTCTAGGATATGCAAAATAAAATCTGTTTTACTGTTCTGGAATCTTCCTAGGCTTTTTGTGACTTGAATTGTCCACTGTTGGAAACAGAATACTGAGCTTGATGGATCTTTGGTCTGTCGCAGTATGGCAATGCTTATGTTACATATAAAGTAACATAGTAAATGACGGCAGATAAAGACCTGTACGGTCCCATCCAGTCTGCCCAACAAGATAAACTCATTTTACATGGTATGTGATACTTTATATGTATACCTGATTTTGATTTGTCCTTGCCTTTCTCAGGGCACAGACTGTAGAAGTCTGCCCAGCACTGTTCTTGTACTAAGTTCTGAAGCTAACATCGAAGCCCCTTAAAATTTACACTCCAGCCCATCCCTATCTATTCAGTCATGATCAGGGCATAGACTGTAGAAGTCTGCCCAGCTCCCGTTTTGTTTCCAATTATCGGCGTCGCCACCCAATCTCCGCTAAGATTCCACAGAACCATTCCTTCTAAACAGGATTCCTTTGTGTTTATCCCACGCGTGTTTGAATTCCATTACCATTTTCATCTCCACACATATCCACCACCATCTCCGTGAAAAAATACTTCCTGACACTAGTCCTGAGTCTGCCCCCCTTCAATCTCAATTCATGACCTCTAGTTCTACCGCCTTCCTATCTCCAAAAAAGGTTCATTTGCGGATTAACACCTTTCAAATATTTGAACATCTGTATCATATCACCCCTGTTTCTCATTTCCTCCAGGGTATACATGTTCAGGTCAGCAAGTCTCTCTCCTTGTATGGTTTGCAACGCAAATCCCATACCATTTTTGTAGCTTTTCTTTGCACCGCTTCCGGTCTTTTTACACCTTTAGCAAGATACGGCCTCCAAAACTGAACACAATACTCCAAGTGGGGCCTCACCAACAACACCTCCTTTCTTCTGCTGGTTATGCCCCTCTCTACGCAGCCTAGCATCCTTCTGGCCACGGCCGTCAGGCTCTGTAATCCCCAGGACAGGGTTCCTGAATCCAGGGGAGGAAATGGCTTATTCATTTTTCAACAAGCAAAGAAAGGAATTGTGAACCTCACAGGTGAATGGAGAACAGTCAGAAAAAGAAGTGATGTTCAATAAACAGGTGCCCAGAATGTGTAAAGTCAATTTATTAGCAGTAATCGAGGAAAGGTATAAACAGTTGGACTCAAATGGGCTTGACAGGGCTGCATCAGGAGTCAACCAATGTGTCCACAAGGTCTGTATAACATGGATAATAGTCCTTGAAAACTAGAATAAAAGCCTCTTTTTCTGACTATTCATTTCTCAACCCTTAGCATTCCCTCACATTCCCTTCCTTCTTCTGCTGTTTTCCTCCTTTCTCTGCTTTGCCCCATTCTTTCTTCCTCTCCATCTCTCAGTCTTCCACCTGCCATCTTTCATAATCTCAGGTCATGCCTTATCGTTTCTACTGGACACGGGTGCTTAGAAGTGTAGGAGACAGCACCCAGCTTCTAGTCTCATCACCAGCAACTGTCATTTGTTTAACTTTGTGGCAAGAACACAGAAGTGGTACTACCAGCTCTCACTGGTGGGACTTTATGGGCAGACTAGAAACCATTCACACCATAGACCTACTTCTAATCCCACTACTGACACCAACTCTTAGTATGTGGACCTCTCTGAACCTAGACACAGCTCTTACACTCTTTGTGGCGGGAAACTTGGTACATCAGCAGGTTGATCTCTTGTGGCATTGTGCATACAGAAAGGTCATTACAGTGAATTTCTGCTGCCTCACTATAGCTTATGACCAACATTCTGGGAAGCTCAAGAAATTGAGCAACAATCACCAATTGCACAGAAAAAAAACAACAGTATATTACTACATGTTTCCTATGACTGAGTTTGACAACACACCAAAAGCCTTCTGTTCTTCCTTACTTTGTTTTTCAAAATGCCTCTGACAAAAGTCAATAACAAAACATATCTGTGTCTCTGTATTTCCCTTCTGTTATTACTTTCAGAAGATCTGCCCTATGCTGCTGCTCCTCCCTCCAATCCTCCATCTCACCTGCCTGCAAGCCCAGAACAGGGGCAGGGCTATTATACACGAAAACAGTCTGGAAATGTCCAAAATGTAAGCTCTGCACCAGTTCCTGCGTATTAGGATAGAGTTGGTGTCAGTAGTGGGATTGGATTTTGAGCACAGTTCCAAGCTTTGACCATAAGATCAGACCAATGAGAACTGGCTCATGGGTGGGATTGGAACCCGGATCTATGGGTAAAAAAGAGTAAGAAAAACCTTGCACTGGTCATCAGTACCTTTTTGATAGGCCTCTAGTCATTGCCTCTTTTCTAAGAGCCTAACTCTCTGGTCCTCTGATGCCTTTGATCCCTAACCTTTAAAGTTCCACTGGATGAAGCCAGACCTTTTCAACTAAAAACCTTGTCATAAACTAAAACATTGTGTAACAGTGAGCAGGAGAACTGACAAACCTTCAGGCCCCCTATGATAACCAGGGAACAAGTGGATTTTGCGCTACTAATCTGCATGCTGTACCTATGACGATGGAGGGGGGACAGTAACACTTGCACTGGGAAGAGGGGGGGAGGGGACAGAGGCCATGAAAAGGTCACACAAACTGCAAAGTCAAAGGCAGGACGGTATTTAAAAATGGAAACATAAGCTGGAAAGCAAAGCAAACATCGGCATTCTTGCCTAATGTATCACAGCTGAGCTGGATAAGGCAGCCGAGAGCCTGATAAGAACTGCAGTGCAGCATTCTGCCTCTTGCCACTTCTCTCTCTCTCTCTCTCTTTCAGTTTTGTTCTTGAAAATGTTTTTATTTTGTTCCGCTTTCAGGACGATCAAACGCCACGCACAAAACAAAGCAGATCTGGGAATTAAAAATAGAAAAAAATATTCTTGCTCACCTCTCCTCTTCCCAGGCAGGACTCGCTCAAGGAAATCCCAGGGATGGTCCTCGTTGTGCCTCCTTCTATGGGGAACAGGACACCGATGACCCCCAGCTCTTCCAAAAGCAGTGAGGGCTTCAGCCCCTTCCCTCTTCTCTCTCCTGTGCTATTTCCCTTCTCTTCCCATCTCCTGCCCTCTCTATCTGTACTATACCCCCTGCTTCTCTCGCTCTCCTTTCTCCCCCTTTCCTCCTTCCTGCTCTGTCTCTCACACTTGTCTCCCTTGTCTTTCTATTTCACTTGTGTATATCTCCCCTGTCCTTAGAGAGCTGCTTTCCTTCCTCTCTCCCCTGCAGATAGAGCCTCATCCGCTTTGCTCTCACCCTCCCACCTCATGCATGCAACCTCTCATCATTTCTCCCTCTCAAATCAGTACAAAAGATCTAAAAAGGCAAATTAACATTTACTGCAGAGATCCCCTCCTTCCCCCAACCCACCCCCTGGAGAAAACACAACTCCCAACAACAGCCAGGCACTTTATTTTTATGTTCTTGCAGTCCCTGAGGTGAAAATATCCAGGATATCAAGCAGTGTTGCCAGACGGTGAAATTTTTCCAGCCCAAAAGTAGCCCAATATTAATATAAATATTAATAAGGCAAAAGTAGCCCAATATTAATATAAATAAGATCAATGCGAATATTAATAAGGTCAATATAAATATTCATAAGGTAATCAGAATCATCATAATCAGCAGCATAATTACCACAAATTCATAATCCATCCATCTACCCACGAAACAAAAGGAGCAAGTTCCCACCACAAAACCATCTTTCTCTTTTGATCTAGGCACAGGAAAAAAAAGAATATTTTACTTCTCCCAGGTTTCAACCCGAATTACAGCTATGTTATGCAAGGTTCCGCGTTAGGAGTTACGGACCGAGAAAGGGATCTGGGAGGCATCGTGGATAGAACGTTGAAATCTTCAGCTCAATGTGCTGCGGCGGCTAAGAAGGCGAACAGAATGTTGAGTATTATTAGAAAAGGGATGGAAACCAAGCATGAGGATGTTATAGGGTGCGACCGCACCTGGAGTATTGTGTTCAGTTCTGGTCGCCTCATCTCAAAAAAGATATAAAGGAATTGGAGAAGGTGCAAAGAAGGGTGGCAAAAATGATAAAAGGGATGGGACGACTACCCTATGAGGAGAGGTTAAGACGGCTAGGACTCTTTAGCCTGGAGAAAAGGCAGCTGAGGGGTGATATGATAGAGGTGTACAAAATAATGAGTGGGGTAGAGCGGACAGATGTGAAGCGTTTGTTTACACTTTCGAACAATAATAGAACCAGGGGACACAAGATGAAATTAGAACGTGGTAGATTTAAAACAAATCGGAGAAAGATTTTCTTTACTCAGCGCGTAGTTAGACTCTGGAACTCATTACCGGAGAAGGTAGTGACGGCAGCTGGCCTTGCTGAGTTTAAAGGGGGTCTGGACAGATTTCTGAAGGAAAAGTCCATTGATCGTTATTAAATTTTGGGTTTTTTTGCCAGGTTCTTGGGGCCTGGATTGGCCGCTGTCGGAGACAGAGTGCTGGCTTGATGGACCTTGGGTCTTTTCCCAGCCTGGCAGTGCTTATGTGCTTATGTTTAATGTGGGATATAAATGTTGTACATAAGTAAATAAATAGATAGAAACTCTGAATGTTGAGCACCTGTTTCTCATAACATGATGTCTGTTTTAGTGGCCCTTTACCAGGAGAAAAAAAATCTCTTCACGATGCAGCACGTGCTGCTAGGGTGTCCTGTAACCAGCCCCTCCAAATGACACACTGATTACAATTTAAACAAATTGCTACTTGACCTATGAAAAGTTATACTTTGCGTACATCCGTATGCTGCACAAGCTGGCATGTTTGAAAATGTAAGTGAGATTAAATAAAAATACTACCAACAATAAAGAATGACAATGTGGATGCAGCAGCTCGTAGCTCTGCTCTGGCTCCCTCCCCCTCCTCCGTCCTGGACTCACTGCGCTTTTTCTGCCTCCATCCTCCTCTCTGGTGGTGGCTGCAAGTCCCCCTGTCCTGCTGATCTGCTCTCTAACTCGGAAAGCAGATCAGGACTCAGAAGAGGACCCACCACCAGAGCGCCTGGCATCCATCTGTCTCCTACCCCTTGCCTCCAGCTGAGTTAGAACTTAAGCGCAGCATGGCCACACAGGCCACGTGAAGAGGAGACTGAGGGACAAAGGGTGTGTAGTCTGCACAGTGCAGCAGCATTTAAAAGGGCCAGATCTCACCTCCTTTTGGTCGAATTAGGACCAATAGGAAGGCAGCAGTAAATGAGGAGCCAACCTGTGGGCCGCGGCGATTAAAATAAGACCAACCCAGACAAAAATAGCCCACAAAGCCGCAACCCGTGGGCATTAAAAAAAAACACAGGGAGGAGTGGGAAATAGCCCAATTCCACGATTTTACCATGGAATTGACAACTTTAGGATTAACTCTGGGATCTCCCACTTGGCCAGGTGTGCAGCTTCAAGTAAAGCCCAGCATGACCCCAAGCGCTCTGGATCAAGAACCTTAGATTATGTCTGGCTTCTTTCAGGATACAGGGAAGAGAAGGGGGGTCCACTCCTTCCACAAAAACGCAAGCACACCAACCAAAGGGTGGAAGAGAACCAAGTCCAAGTGACTAGCCAATAAAAACACAGGCGTAAGAGCTCCAAACAAGGTTTTATTAGGACCCTACACGGTCTGTGTTTCGGCAAAAATGCCTTCCTCATGGTATCTTTCCTGCCCCAAAGAGGTCACTAGACCACCAGGGCACCACACTAAGGTAAAGGAGGGGAGGGGTAGTGAATGGAATCATGTGGGTGTAGGGAGGCTGGAAAACTGGGGAGGGGATCTACATGGGGGGGGGAGAGAGGGAATCTGGCTTTCTTTGGAGGGGTCAAAGTGACAGGGGGGCGAGGGCAAGGTGCAACAGGGGAGGGCAGTGTTCGGCAGGGGGCAGGGCATGTGTCCTCTGTTTTTTTAAGGCAAATATGGTAACCCTAGCCAGGGGAAGGGTTATTTCTGTTCTGGGGGCTGGGAGGGGCCATCAGGATGGGGTGCAGCTGGAGCCGTTACCCAAAAAGTAACCCGGGCACTGGCTGCTATTCAGACCAGTGCCTGGTTACCTTCACCACATAAAGATAGGCCAGTCTTTTTTTCTGTTCTAACTTTATGCAGGTTTCTAGTCGTTCAGAGGGCTGAATATCACCACTAACCAGTCAGGTGGCAACTCCACCCCAACCCACCCCTAACCTTATGGGGTTTGGCCATTAAGAGGCAATATTCAGTGGCACTGTCTGGTTAAGTGCCACTGAATATTGCTGCTTATCCCTGGACATGAGTCTTCTACATATAGGAATTCAAAGTGATTTAACCAGCCAGAAACAGCTCATGGTCAGTTAAATCGCCTGTTAGAAGCTAACCAATTTCAGTGGCACTTAACTGATGAGCACCACTGAAAATGGCTGACTATTTTGGAGGTATTCTGGGGGCAGAGTTGGCGCTTAGCTGGTTAAGTGCCAATATTCAGCACTTAACCTGCCAAGGTCACCGCATAAACAGGACCTTATCAATGTCACTGCTATCTTTATGCACTAACCCATAGCTGGTTAAATGCTGAATATCACACTTAACCAGGTATGTGTATGTGTTACTCAGCTCCAGAAACCCGGAAATTCAATGCCAGAACCTGGACATGGCCCGGTACTTAATTTCTGGACATAACACTGGCGACGATCAGCAAAACGCTGAGCACCACTGGCTAAATAACAACCCCTAATATTCTGCACTTATCTACATATTAGTATATTACAGTATGTATAAATTAGGCTATACTATACCGCCTTAACTAACAAGTAGTTGTAGGTGGTTTACAATGCTAACAATA